>NC_090303.1:34181707-34806707 GCF_039906515.1 Pseudorca crassidens
AGAACCCCAGCATTCACTTAAAGGGGTCCAGAATGACTTCTTAAACACATTTCTCTCTTTGCTGCAATTAAACAAAGTGGAGCTGTGATTAGTCCTCCACAGGGGGGAAAGAAAAAGACACCCTTGAATCAAAATGGGGGGACCTGGCTGGGCATTATTGCCTCACAATGCAGGAGTTTATTGCTGAAACCTGCTTATCCCCCAGCTCCGCACTCCATGGGAACTTCAGTCAGGTGGAAAGTTATTCTCTTCTCTGCTGAAGCAGCTTGAAGTATCCTAAGTCCTGCTAAAGCCCCTAAAGCTCTTCCTAGTAACTGAGACATTTAGGATAATCTTTATAGGAGTTTTGCATGAGCTTCTGCTTTTTGTTGCACCTCGAAGGAGAGTTAATGATGAGCTTTCACTGGCTTCTTTTTTTTTTTTTTTTTGAAATCTAAGCCAAAAAGCGCCTGTTTAAGTACCACCTCCCTCCAGCCCTTGGGAAACCACTCAAGAGGGCTTTGCTTGGCTCTGTGTTCATGACACATAATGAAAACAATTTTACGCTGTGGAGGGAAGTATTGGGCAATTACTGATGTAACAGCCACCTGCAGTAGCGAGCCCTGGCTGCAGCATTGCGCGGTTCATGAATATTTTATGGTGTGATGTTATTTTGAATGGCTGGGGCAGGTGAAGGGGGCCGAGGGTGTAATAAGTAACTCTGCTGGAGGCTGTGTAGCTGCTCTGTTTCCCCGCAGAGCCCACAGTGTAACATCAAGAAGCATCCTGACCCCGCCTGGATCGACGCGAGGGCAGCTGAGTCTGAGGCAAGATGCTATGACAAGTCATGGTGGGCACCCTTTACAAACCCTTGTCTGCCGATTTTACACACGATGTCCAGCTTGAAAAGCCCTGGCATCAATCTTGTCCGATTTAATTTGATAAATTAAGTGTGGATAAGGATTAAATGAGAATTTTGTAATAGAGAAAACTTGTCCTTACTCCCTAATCCAGTTAAGATAGTATGGGAGAAACCCTATAAAATATAAAGCAGTGGCTTGGAAGGCAAAGTGAAAAAATGAGAGAATCGCTTGTTGTTTAGTGACATTATGTTCATATATAAGTTGAATGAAAACGCTGTTTTTGCTTTCTGGTGTCTGCATGTGAAATATACACAACCTACGTACACACGTATCTAGCATCATACGTGCATATTTTATAAAGGACCTAGAAATACAGGAGAGAAATCAGGATTGCAACATGTTTTATGTAATAAAATATGGCTATTGAGAATTGTTCATGAATAGGTGGAATATTTTGAGTATCATTTCCTTTTTCAAATGTTATTTTCCTAACAGGAAATGTCAAGATTTAAACTATCACAGCATAAAGAATACATTTCCAGCATTTCAGACTTTGTGATTCTTCCTACTGGCATACTTAAGATTTCAGGCACAAAAATCATATTGTATATGACCAAGATACAAACAGTATAAAAATTATTTTACATGACAGTTACATTTCTATAGAATGTAATGGTATGAACTAGTTTAGACAGTTGATGGAAATTCAAAACAATGCAATGTGAGACTCTATTAAAATTCTTTTTTAAGTGTGTGTGTGTGTGTGTGTGTGTGTGTGTGTGTGTGTGTTTAGAATGGTAGAGTGTGCTTTTGAGGAAGAGCCTGGGAAGGTTGTACATTAGACTTCAGGATGAATAGCTTTGTCCTAGAGAACATGCTTAGAAAAAGATACAAAAGATTTGCAGAATCCTGGACACAAACTGGCATAGAGAACAGAAATCCTGAACAGAAGCACAGAAGGAAAATGTAGCAGACTAGACATTCTGAGAATAACGTGGGGCAACAGAGGAATTGCCAGAGTGACAATTTGGAGATTATAAAAGATACTCTTTACTTTTTGTAAGCGGTAGTTTTATTGGTATGCTCATAACATTTCATAACATTAATTTAGAGCTTGTACCAGAATGAAACAATGTGGTGATATGTTAAATTTTCCACTTTAACATTCACCTTGTAGTAGAATTCTGAAGTACCACTGCTGCCAATGGTTGACAATCCCATTTGCACTTCAAAAATTATCAAATCAGGATGACAAAAATGATAAGTGTTTATACATCCTGGGCAGGAGCTGCTTTATCAAATGGCAGTACACTACCTAAATCCTAATCTTATTATTTATTATTGGCATTACTATCTAGTATGTCCATTGGAAGAACCGTCTCAGCTTGTTTGAATATGCCATCTATACATAGGTACAATGGCAGTCCTTTTTAAAATATTGGTACTTTTCATTTGCAAAGAGGAAATGATGACATCAGATGGTCTTGATAAATCATGTCACTGTGAGCCACCTCTCTCCACAAACAGCATGAATCAAGAGAAATGCAATAAAATACCAAATAGTGTTAATATGGTAGTATTAATAGAAATTAACATATGTTCAAGAAATTCCAAAATATTTAATTTTGTCTCACTAAATGTATTTTTTCTGCTTCAGAATGTATGTTAAAGGTGCCCTGATTTAGTAATTTTATAAAGAGCAAATTATAAACATGCAGTAAATTTCAGATTCTTGTAATTAGATTTTTAGCTTAAGAGATATTAAACTCTGTATGTAAACGACATTATTTAAAAGACTGTCTTCTAAAAGAAAATTGCTGTTTGACAATTCTATAGAATATTCAAGAAAGGTAATTATACTGTTCTGGTTGTTGAAGATGCAGGTGTTGAATAAGGTCACTGCTTCGGCTTTTGCGGAAAACTCCAAGGAAGAAGAGAAAAGAGATGCGGTGACAAAACTCCACTGCCAAATCTTTATCCTCAAAACATCAGAATGTTGGTTCACATTGTCTCCCTCTCCTCTTATGGGTAACACAAAAATGATCAGACGAAAAATTCCCAGCGAAGGGCTTCCCTGGTGGCGCAGTGGTTAAGAATCTGCCTGCCAATGCAGGGGACACGGGTTCGAGCCCTGGTCCAGGAAGATCCCACAGGCCGCGGAGCAACTAAGCCCGTGCGCCACAACTACTGAGCCTGCGCTCTAGAGCCCACGTGCCACAACTACTGAAGCCTGCGTGCCTAGAGCCCGTGCTCCGCAACAAGAGAAGTCACCGCAATGAGAAGCCTGCCACCTCAACGAAGAGTAGCCCCTGCTCCCTGCAACTAGAGAAAAGCCCATGTGCAGCAATGAAGACCCAACGCAGCCAAAAGTAAATAAATAAAATAAATTTTAAAAAAATGTTTAAAAAATAAGAAAGAAAAATTCCCAGCCAATCTATCAACGCTGAGAAGCTGTGATAAAAGAAAGCAGATTTCTCTGTAAAATTCATATGGGACACTGCTATTTTCAAATCAGATATTAAAATAAAACATCAACCACAAAAGGGGGGGCATTTTTTTTAAAATCAAAGGCCATATAATAAAAGGGGAGAAAAAAATGACCACAGTAAAAATTCATCTCGACTGACCGAGTTTTACAGAGATGCTTACGGCTTTTACATTCATCTATTTACTCAGATATAGGTAACACACCTAGAAGAAAATTTAATTTTGAAAATTACAAATGTAATTAAAATTTAACTAAATTATTTAATTCAACTCTAATGTTTTGTAATATTAAGAAATGTTGGGCCTAGAGAAGCCCTAAATGTCTTTATCTTTTTGAAGAGTAAAACGCTTTTCATGGACAGTGGGATGTAAATCCCCCAATGCGCCTGTGCACAGGTGCACACACACACAACTGAGTGGCCACAGCTACTGAAAAATATGTTCTAAGAGATATCGAATCTTTAGCTCAACAGCAACCATAAGGCTTGTTCTGAGTTTGAACACATATAAAGGTTCCAAAAGACGTTTATGTCATCCCTTCAACATTGGATGAGAACCAGAACTGAACAGATCATAGGTCAATAAAAAGACAAGACGAACACAAAGATTTTAGGTGTTTGCACTTTGTACTTCTGGCCTTTCCCACAGATACTTAGAGCTGTTTTTGAGTTGAAAAAGAAAAGGCGGGTGCCACAATATTTTAAGTCCCTAAACTATTCCCATATTTTGAATAGAAATTTAAGAAAAGAGCAAGAAAGTCACATCATTTTCTCTTCCTCTTGATGAAAACATACCCAATGATTCTTATACTCTTAATTTTATGAAAGGTCTTTTGTCTCTAGTCTCTTTCCCATGAGTATGTTTCCTCTTCTACCAAATAGCTGAAGTCCCATCATTTCTATTCATCTTTTTTCAATGTCTCCAGCCACTGAGCTCCTAACAGTACTTAACTGCTTATCCTTTAATTGATGCTAACATACATTATCACTTAATTCTTTCAAATATATGCTTAGACCACAATGCAAATGGCACCCCCTAGAGTTGTGTAGTACAGTGGCCCCTGAATGCATGGACCTCCACTCTAGTATAATTCCTAGCTCTTTAAAGGCAAAGGGTTTATTTTTCACACACCCAGCCCCCCTACCATGCTTCCTCAGTGCTCTTCCTGTAACTGATGGTCAATTAAAACACACTCACCAATTTGAAACTACTCCATTTCTCACTCTTTCCATTTATACATAGCAGCTTAAGTTCACAAAGCACTTTCCATGGATAAGAGCGACTTGATTCCCACCAAACATTGTCAGAACAGCAGGGAAGGACTTTTGTCCTGACTGCACACCTCAGGGAATTGAGGCTCTGAAAGTGGCAGCTTCTAAACTTGAACTCTGTTCTCTTGACTCCCAATGCAGTGTTCTTGCTACTCTCTCTTTGATGCCTGTTTTCACAAAGTTGAATCATCAGAATTTGATTTAAAGAAGTGAAAAGCACCTGCATGCTGGCCAAGGCAGGGTTTGGGGGTGCTGCTTCTCTTAGGCTAGGGCAGGGAGCCAAGGCAAGGGCAATGACAAAAGGCTGCTGCTATATTGCCTTTCTTGAAAACAGGCTTAAATCTGTGCTGGGCAGGGTGAGGGGAAGGAGGGAGTAGGACACAATTGTGGTTGATGGACTGGATGATTCAAGGGTCCTTTGAAGCAAGTAGGTCTTAGAGCTCCCCAGCTACCTCTTAGTGACACCTATTACTGAAAGAAAACTGCCAGGGGAATGTAGACATAATGGTGACGACTTTAGACGTTGGGTAGTTTACCTTCTCATGAACAGAAATGCTGTCTGAGAAACCTGACGGGCAGAACATTTGAAGCTCTTTTCTGGTACTTGCACAAAGGAAACTGGCTTTTAGCTAATGATGAAAACATGTTGGTTATGATTTCTCCTTTGAAGTCCAGCTTCACCAAAACAAGACTTCAGGAAATAGCATGTAGGTGTCATGAAGTTTTTATTAACCTGTACAGAGCAGTTGGCCCCCAGGATTTACTCTAAATCTTTTTAGGACAGAAGTAGCTGCACCATTTTATGTGAACAAGCTCCTTAGTCTATACTACTCCAAACTTCTAGCACAGGGGGACTTCCCTGGTGGTCCAGTGGTTGAGACTCCACACTCCCACTGCAGGGGGCAGGGGTTTGATCCGTGGTCAGGGAACTAAGATCCCACATGCTGCCCATGGCCAAAAAAAAAAAAAAATACCCCCCCGCAAAAAAATTCTAGAACCTTCTATGGCTTTCTGGAGACTGCAAGTCCTACTTCTCTGAACTTATCTCACCTCACCTTTGCCAGTGCTCGTTACACATCAGCCTCACAGATTATTTCTGTTTCTCAAACATTTGAAGTTGGTCCTTTCCTTAGAGTCATTGTATTTGCTGTTCCTATGGAAGGGAATACTCTTCCCTAGGTGATCTTGCTGGCTGTCTTTTTATCCAGATTTCAGATGGAAAATCACTCCTCAGAGAGAGGTCCATTTATAACTGTCCCTCAACTGTCACAGCACCTTATGTCATTTTTGTGGTAACAGTCATGACCACCTGAAATCATTTGTTTATTACTTTTTAATGTTTTTCTTCCCATTGCTCCATGAGAGTCTTGTCTGCCTTTTTTAAAAATTGAATTTGGCTTTTAGAACAATTTTAGGTTTACAGAAAAACTGAGCAGATACTACAGAGAGTTCCCATGTATCTCCCTCTCCACCTCCCCTCCCTCACACAGCTTCTCCTGTTAGTAACAACTTATATTAGCATAATAAATTTGTTATAATTAATGAACCAATATTGATATACTACTATTAACTAAAGTTTATCATTTATTCAGATTGCCTTAGTTTTTACCTAATGTCCTTTTCTGTTCCAGAATCCTATCCAGGATAATATATTACATTTATTCATCATGTTTACTTGGGCTCCTTTCTGCTGTGACAGTTTCTCAGACTTTCCTTGTCTGCCTTTTTGACTGCTGATTGCCAATGCTGAGAACAGGGCCTGCCATATAGCAGGTACTCAAAATATCTGCTGAGTATATGTGAATGAGTTAATAGCTTAAGTGAGGAATTCACAATTAGTATTATGCTACTTTGCATTTGTTTAGCACTTTACAATTTACGAAATGCATTCATTTAATTTATTCTCTCTCCTGATAATCCTGTAAGGTGGACTAGAAGTTAGCAAATTGCCTTTGGCAGTGACTTGCTGAGACTGCATTCAGGTTCCCTGATGATCCTATTCTTTCTACTACCCCAGTGGAAAGGATGGACCCAGGAAGAAAATAACAATGAAATCAATTTTATCTCAGGTGGTGGGTAAATCAAATGACAAAAGTGTCTATAATCTTCACTAAAATACAACAAAACGAATACACAAGCACAACACAGTAGATAGATAAATAGATGATAAACAGATAGATAATTCATGCTTGACTTAAGTTTTGGGGTCAAGTTGATTTTACAGGTGTAATTTTTTCAACAAACACCTAAACTTGTGTTTGTTGAGTGACTGTTTAATGACTCAATTATATATACATTGTTAAGGTTTAATTGGAAAATATAATTTATTAGCCTAAGGCAAAATTTTAAGAAAAAGCACCATAGTAGAATTCCTGTAGCTTTGGTAAAACATGTTATAGTTCTTAATCCTGGTAAGGGCAACAGTTAGTGGGATATCGGTATACAATTACTTTATTTCTGGGGTTATAGAATAATCAAACTTTTAAAAGATAGAAATCTAAATTCTAAGATTTTACAGAAATTACTTCTTTATTATGAATAGTGGTATGGACTCTCACAGCTAGAAGGGACTTCTGTAATTTAACTTTCATTTTACAAGTGAGGATACAAAAAGCAGAAAGAGGTTGAGTAACTTCCCAAAGTCAACACCAAGTTACAGTAAAAGATGAGTCTTGATCTCAGGCATTTAGTTTCCATTCCAGTGTTCTTTCACTTTATCAAATTATGAGTTTAATACCTGAATCAAGGGAGTTTGAATGGAGTTGTTATTCTAATAATAAAGCTTTGCTTTTTAATGGAAGTGTAACCATTCATTTCCTTCTAAAAAGTGATAGATCAATTCTTAATGATTAGCAAATACTTTTACTTCTACCTATCAAAAGTATGTTGGATGAAAAAGGGCATGATTCCCCATTTTTTATGGAAAACTATAAAGGAGGAGTAACATACTTGTGTCAATCATCATTTCTATTGAATTTTCATTCTATTTCTCCTCAAGAGAAAAATTAGCAACCTTTGTGGTTGCTTCTGAAATAGAAAAAATATTCCAGAATAATGAAGTATTTTAGATACCAAATCAATACTTGCTGTATTTGAGTGACACAACGATTAAAAATACCATTATAAATAAGCAAGAAACATGAAGTGCTCTCTAGATGGTAAAGAATGGTTGGGACTTGATACTACTGTTACCATCCTCCTCTATTGCAGGAATTTATAATGGAATAGCCAAGCCTACGTGAAGCTGGTGAACGTTATTTTTCAGCTCCGTGTGTGATGCATAATGCCTCCTGACCTGATTAAAAAAGCTTATTGGGAGGCAAATGCTATAGCTCAAAATGTTATATGGCATTTGGTGACGGTGAGTAGGTTTACGTCATAAGAATGGGAAAACCCTACTGATTCAGGGAAAGAAAAAGAGGAATATATTTGTTGTTATTAACAAATTAAGTTACTTCAGACTTTTGACTGAGCAGGTTATTGAAGAACAATATGTCCAAAAGAGATGATAACCTGGACATAAAATAAAGAAACCCATAAGGAACGGTGATAAGACTCCTGGGGCAATACCCCAACTTTATTTTATCCTATCAGTGAAGGTGAACGTGAAGGATTATCAAGAGAGCCTAGATCATGATTAGGGGAAGGCAAACACTCACTTATGTAAGGAAGTAGCAGCTATCAATAGAGTTATGCTGTGATGTGCTTTCTTAATTAATGAACTGATTTATTTATAGGCAATGCATGCTATTTTTTCATTCTAACTTACAAACACAGGCACAGACTTGTTCACTTTTGTTAAGAAACTAAAAGATGCAAGAAATGTCAAGGTATTTGCTCAAGGCCAACATGTGAGCTATCTACAGCTATAGTCTTGCAGAACCTGCGTGGTCAGAGAAATTAGTCAGTCAGTCAGGTTGTTGTCATTTATTGAGTTTTCTCTGTGTCTGTGGTTTTGAAGTAGAAAGAAAGCCAGAGGCAAAGCTACTGTGGACAAGAATTTAAAATTAAATCTTAAATTAAAAATTAGAAAGCCATCTCTTATGTGACTTTGGGCAGGCCACTTAACTTTTCCATTTTCCCTTGTTCCAAGAATAAAGTGAGAAGAGAGATTTGCTCTTAGAAGAATCATAGCATAGTGTTTAAGACTATAGGCTTTGGATTCAAACCAAACTACACTTGATTCTTGGTCAACATTTACTAGTTACGTGATACAACCTTTCTATGGTGCCTGATATGTATAGGTCCTCAGTAGATGAATGACAGATCAGTTTTACTAAACACAAACAAATCAGAGAGTTGCATGTAAGTACCAAGAAATTTTTGACGTTCTTACTACAAATAAAAGTTTTCGAGGCTAATTCATAAAAGTGATGCATTTTATAGGAGAAAGAAAAAAGTTTGTCATTATCTATGGAAACTGTAAATATGCACATTTAACAACAGAGCTGTGGAATAGTGTAGCGATAACAGTATGATATAACAAATAGCACAGGGATATTCATGGCTGATTATTTGAAATAGCAAAGATTTAGGAAAAATTAAATATCTGTAATAAAAGTTATAACTGCTAGTTTACTGAGTGTTAACTATATTCTAAATATTATTATAAGTTTTTAAAAATTAGTAATTTATTTCTCACAAAACCCCTATGGAGTAGGTACCATCATCATTGCTACTTATAGTCATATCACAAAATTATGTATATTTATGTATACACTCCTGAAACGTTATTCAAGCAAAAATAAGTGAGATTCAAAACTCCGTTATACACACACACACACACACACACACACAAAGATTGTCAGATTGGGTTTAAAGAAAACCACAACAATAGATTTCTTACAAGAGATTCATTTTAAATATAAGGACACAGAAAACATAAAAGTAAAAGGATAGAAAAAGATATATCATTCAGACATAAACAAAAGTCAATTATATTTTTATATACCAACAACAAAAACATGGAAAGTAAAAGACTAAAAATTATTCACCTACAAAAGAATGAAATATATCAAGAGCTTGGTAGAAAATCGGACAAAGACATTTAAAACTTCTATACTGGGCTTCCCTGGTGGCGCAGTGGTTGAGAGTCCGCCTGCCGATGCAGGGGACACGAGTTCGTGTCCCGGTCCGGGAAGATCCCACATGCCACGGAGCGGCTGGGCCCAGGAGCCATGGCCGCTGAGCCTGCGCGTCCTGAGCCTGTGCTCCGCAACGGGAGAGGCCACAACAGTGAGAGGCTCGCGTGCCGCAAAAGAAAAAAAAATTAAAAAAAAATAAAACTTCTATACTAAATACTACAAAACATTATTAAGGTCAATTAAAGACTACCTGAATGGAGGCAAATACCATATCGATGGATTAGAAGACTGAATAGTATAAAGATGTCAAAATTCTCAAAAATTTATCTATACAATCAAAGCAATCTCAATAACTATCACAGCCAGGGTGTGTGTAAGTGTGTGTGTGTGTGTGTGTGTGTGTGTCTGTGTGTGTGTGTGTGTGTGTGTAATTTGAAAAGCTGATTCTAAAATGTATGCAGAATGTGAAGGGTTTAGAATAGCTAATGCAATCTTGAAGAAGAACATAACTTGGAAGATCTAAACTACCAGACATAATAATGACTAGTAAATTGGTATTGGTGCAAAAATAGACAATGAACCAATGGAACAGACTACAATTCAGAAACAGATCCAAACACATGGGGTCACCTCATGTTTGACAAAGATGACACTACAGTGCAATGGGGAGAGGATGACAATTAGTTTTTTCAATAAATGGTGCTGGGTCAATTGGATATCCATTTGGAAACAAATGAATGTTGAACTTTTTATCTCATATCATCAACAAAATTCAATTCTAGTTGGATTGTAGATCTAAATGTGAAAGGTAAAAAAAAAATAAAGCTTTTAGGAGAAAACTTAGGAGCATATGTCATGACCTTGGAATAGGCAAAGATTTCTTAAACAGGACAGAAAAACACTAATCATAAAAGAAAAAAAGGATAAATTGGATTACATTAAAATTAAGAACTTCTGTTCATCAAAAGACACTATTAGGGGAAGGAAAAGGCAAGCCAGAGTGGGAGAAATTATTTGCACTACATATATCAGACAAAGAATTCATATGCAGAATATAAAGGACTCCTAAAAGTAACAATTAAAAGCAAACAACCCAACATAAAAATGGGTGAGACTGAATGGCACTAAACAAAAGATTACCAAGTGGCCACAGGAAAGCAGAGGAATGCACACCTTATCTGCAATGAGATACTTGCAGTGGCTAAGTTTGAAATACAGGCAATATCTAGAGTAGTAATAATGTAGAGCAACTGAAATTAATTTACACTTTTGGTGGAAGTGTAAATTGGTACAATCACTCTGAAAAACTATTTGGCAGTATCACCTGAAGCTGAATATTACGTTCCTGTGAAAGCATAGCTAACCCTTCGTCCTGCTACATAATGAATAAGCGTATGTGTCACTTACACAGAGATGATAAAATATTTTGCACTCTGAGATACTGCCAATGTAACAGGACTCCCAGTGCAGTTCTGGGACTCATTAAACAAAACCTTGAACATTTCCTATAAGCCTTGCCTGCCTTGCAAAAACAACTTCATCTCTGACTTTTGTGATGTTCGTATCTGAAAACAGATCATGACATTTGTGGATATGGTAATCATGTGAGAAAGCTGAACTTTCCCACCATGAAAAGATGAATCAGCTAATGCAAACTTGGAAATCTTGAGGGTTTTTTCCCATTCCAATAACCTCTCGGTTTTCAGTTTTCATGAGCCTTCTGAAATATGAATCTTTTTACCCGTTTGCAAATAAACTTCTTTTCTTTTTCAAATCTACAAGTCTTCTTTTGACAATCTTAAGACAGTAATTCTGCTCTTAGTTATATACCCAACACATGAATGCATATGTTTAACAGACATGTATGACTGTTCAGAGGAGAACATGAATAAATGAATTGTAGTATCAAATGGATAGAATAGAATGAATAAATGAATTGTCACATATATTCAATGGAATACTATATAACATGAGAATGAACAAGTTATTGTTGCATACAACAACACAGATATATCTCACAAACATAATTTTGAGCAAAAGAGGCCAGACACACAAAATACTTACTTTATGATTCCATTTATATAAAATTTTAAAATAGGAAAATTTATCTATGGTGCAGGATGTCAGGATGGTGTGATATGGTTACTCTCAGAGGTGAATAATGATTAGTTTGAGTGATTCATGTGTGCTGGTAATATTCTTGCTTGACCCACATGCTGGTTACGTGGATGTACTCACTTTCTGAAAATCCAACCAAGTTTACATTTAAGATCTGTGCACTTTTCTGTAAGTATGTCATACTTTAGAATAAAGTTTATTTTTTTTAGGCATTTTTCTTTTTTTCTTTGCTTTTTTCTGGCCACACCGCGTGGCTTGTGGGGTCTCAGTCCACCGGCCAGAGATCAAACCCGAGTCACAGCAGTGAAAGCAAGTAATCCTAACCTCTAGGCCACCAGGGAACTCTAAAGTTCATTTTTAAATGAAAAAGGACACAGATTGATGATGGAAAGATGAAAGCAGATGACATGACAGCTTGGGGTGAGGAGTAGCTCAGTGCCCGTGTGAGTGAAATTGGTCTGGCTTGTGTGGAGAACAGAGCTGCGTGTGTGAAAGAAAGATAAGCTGAACAAGTTTCTTAGAATCCTTCCTAGAATCCAGGAAGACATTTGTCAGGGATAATGGGGATGGGTGTAGAGGTTGGTTGTCATCTGAAATAGTCAGGAGAAATATGGAATTAAATTTCAACAAGAGCAAGAAGACACTTGGGCCTGTAGTGAAAGGAAGGCAAAGGAGAGTCAAAATGTTCAGTCATGATTCTAGCCTTTTCCAAGAGTGGATGAACAATACATTTTCAGCTGCATTCTTTTCTCTTCCATTCTGGCTCATGATTAAACTGATCAGCTTAATACAACTAAAAATTTCATGTATGTAATATCCTTAAATGATGGGTGTGAATGTAGCCAAAACAGGTTACACAACTGCAGGTTCATTTGCTAGAGCTTCCTGATTATACTATGCAAATGTCTGAATCGTCAGATAGTATTTAATGATCAGCTCCTATATGCTCAGACACTGGGAAAATAGAATAAAAAATAAGATGTTAGGTCCACAGAAGAGCTGTCAACATACGTGGAGATATAAGGCTACCACATAGAAAACCATGGAGTGGGTGAAAGATGACATTCCAGTGTCTACCTTGTGTGAAGATCTAACACCAGCACCCAGCAAAGGATCTCAGCTGTATGAAGGGACTGTGGGGTACAGCACCAGGAAACATCCGGGAGAATTTTCTTGACCACACCTCTGGAACTGCATATATCTTTACGTTACAGTCATACTTAGACCATTCGTGGTATCAAACGTAAGTTTTGCATAGGTGTGAAGACTATTTATTATTTTCCAACATATTCAGGAAGGATACCAGCTTGATGACCTTAAGCAACAAAACCTATGCATCATGGAACATGGATGACTCCAGATATTGGAGCTCATCTTGACCCTGGTCATTCTAGCAGTTTTTACATGAAACGGAAGGTCAGTAACACTTTGGAGCCCTATGGACACCTCTTGCTGATCATAACACAGAAAGAAGATGTGCCCATTCTCTCACTTTAAAAGGAACTGAGCTGCCAAAAACTGAGAATCAAGACAGTACTAGAAGAAGTAAACTTCCCTCTCAAAACCAGCAAAGCAAAGATCAGATATGGAGTCCAGCTTACAGGTGAGCACCTGGATTGTAGTGCCCTGGCAGGCAGCAAGAGTTATGAAGATGGATTTGCAAGCAGATATAAGGACCACAAGAGAGTTCCAGAAATATTTGGGAAGAGTCACTATGAGAAATGACCAGGCTGCCTTTCAGTGAAGGTACTCAGAGCATCAAATTTGGAGGCTTTCATATAAATCTCTCTCAATCCATTCCCTCAGCAGATATTTATTGAGAATCTGGAGTGCCTAGAATAGGGTGAGTGGGCGAGTCCTTCAGCCAGGGCTGCTGGCCAGTGCACCCTGCAGACCTAGTTGATGAGAACGAGGTAACAGTGAGAAGACTTGGGGGGAGAAACAACAGCACAGGAAACCTTGGACATGCTGGTTACGGCAGCACTGGGGAATTTACTTGACTTCTAGGGTCACTGGTGAACATATAAACAACTGTCACCAAAGGTTCTTGGGGAAGTCCTATAGCCTCTGATGTGTGCTAATGGATGTGCTGGAGTCGAAGGGGAAAGACAGAGAAATTGTGTACAGTTGGCAATGCCCTCACATTGATAACGTGTCTGAAGACAACCTATCCAAAGATACTCCCTAGCTCTACCCCGACAAGCACATGCAGAGGTAAACTAATCCCTGAATCTTGTGGCGACTCTGCAGCTCTCAGAGTGCACTGAAACAACCTTTACTAATGCAGCCACATTCAGTGTCACTACAGAGGCCTCATGCTTTAGTGGAAAGGACCCAGACTCAGAGTTTGAAGACTTGAGTTCAGGTCTGGGCTCCACTTGTCAACATTAAATAAAACTCAGACCAGCTACTTGAGTCTCAGGTTCTTCATCTATATCCAGAAGGATGAAACTAAGACCACAGAGTTATTGCAATAATGACATGAGGTCAATACCTATAAAGATGCTTTGTTCATTCCAAAACATAATACAAATATTTGTCATTAGAATTTATTCACCCTGAACCAAATCCAGCCTTGCTGCATTTAAGATCATCCTCTTAAATACCTGCTACTATAGACATATGCTTATCCTCTCTTTCCCTAAGAGTTGCCAACCAAGAAGAGCTGACTAGCATTTTTACATGAAGCATCTGACTCTGGCTTCTCTCCATAAGGACAAATTAATTCTCAATTTTTTGGTTCAGGTGCTGTGTTTATCCAGTGCACTGTGCACAAATTCAGGGCATGATTCCATTCAGCCCTAAGCAATTCACATTAGAAATATGCAAGCCACATCTCATTCATTCACCTCTGTTTCCGATGGAGCCTGTGGCCATTCTTGACTCATCATTCAGTCTCCAGGTGGGAAGGAGGAGGACTGCAGCAAGAATGTTTCTGTAACAGCAAGAATGTAACAGGGATTCAATGTACCACTGATAACTAGTCCTACTGTGGGTCATATTTTTCTGGTCGGCTACATTCCTCAAAGTTTCTCTAAGTTTTTTTGAGAATATATGAGTTACTCCTTTCCAGAAAATGAATCACAGGGCTACCCATCTCTGAAAACAAGGTACACACAGACAGTGCAGCTTTATAATGAACCTTGTATTTTTAGTACAAAATGATTAGAATGCAAAGAACAGAATCTCCACAGATGGTTTAAACCAAGTATGAATGAACAGTGATTGCCAGGACATGTATGGCCTGCCCAGCTTTATAATAAGGCTTATGATCTAAAGTCAAAGCAAAATGCTTCAGTGGGAAAAGGCTCCCAAGTACTCCACATCATTTGTAAGGAACCTGGACATGTGTCTTTCAGCCAGGTGGTGCCAGGGCTGTTCTATCATATATAGAGTTGAGTCCTGGCATCTGGCTCTTACGGGAAATTAATGGTATCTGGGCTCACATTCACTTGGTGTATGTGTTTCCTACTCCTGTTGTAACAAATTATCACAAACTTAGAGCTTAAAACAATACAGATTTGTTCTCTTACATTTCTGAAGGTTCGAAGTTAAAAATGAGTCTTAAAGGGCTAAAATCAAGATGTTGGCAAGTGTGATTCCTTGTAGAGGGTCCAGGGAGAATCAATTCCATGGCTCTTCCAGCTTCTAAAGACTGCCAGCATTCCTTGGCTTGTGGTACGTCACTACAATCTCCGCTTCTGTCATCACACTGTCTTCTCCTCTTACTAACTTTGATCTCCTGCCTCTCTCTTATGAGGATCCTTGTGGTTACACTGAGCCCACCCAGATAATTCAGGATAATCTACCCATTTCAAAATCCTTAGTTTAATCACATCTGCAAAGTCCCTTTTGCCATATTAGGTGACATTCAGAGATGTGGACATCTTTGGGCACCATCATTCTCATTATTGATTGCCTGGTTCAAACTGTCCTGCCTAGCTGAGGACGAGACGAATCTAGCCAGAGAGGGAAAAAAGCTCAGACTGGCTTAAATTGACAGGCAGTAGCCATATTTTCTTTTTTTCTTTATTCCGTATCTTAACTATATAGGTGCTTGACACAATAGTGCTCAAAATAACAAAGATTGCTAGTTGCTGCCCAATATGCATTTCACACATTGTCCTTTGTTAACAGAATGCCCTGGTTTAGTTGAGTGCAAGGCTGCTCACCATTAGGTGTTTTTAAGTTCTGGCGAATGGGAGCAGAAAAGATGTATACAACTTCCAGACTGTGCTCCTAGAGTAAAACAGGGAGCCCTTCTTCCCTTTATCCTTCCCTTCCTGCTGACTGGAATTAAGATGTGGTAATGGGAATGAAACCATTGCATTAGACCATGAGATGGAAGCTGTGAGCTGAGGACCAACAAGTAGATGGAGCCTGGGTCCTAGACATTGTAGAACTGTTCTATCAGCCTGGGACTGTTTGTGCCCAGACACTTATAGACAACTGAATTAGAAAGGAATAAACTTCTTTCTTGCTTGGGCCTTTGTTACAGGAGCCAAACTTGTAGCCTAGCATAGTTCTCAATGTATGAACTTGATATTAGAACAAATTATTTCTCTCCACAGCTTTGCCACTAAATGGATATATGATCTCACATAGATCAGTTTGCCTCTCTGAACCTTGGTTCCTTTAGCTGAAAAATAGAAATGATAATAATATGGACCTCCTGTGTTACAGATAGTAAATGAGAGTGGACATGTGGCCATCATTTGTGAACTCTAAGGCACTTTACAAATATAAGGGTTGAAAGATTAAAATGTAATTTCTGATTCCTCCTCAAACATGCTTGGCTTTTTAACATTTTATTGCCTAAAAGGCTCTGCCAATTTTCTCATTGACTTTCACTTATTTAATAAGGTCAGCAATATAATTTGTAGAATATATATAAATTTTTTTCTTCCAGAATTTAATAAATATATTTATTTTGAATGGAAAAGAATGAGACCCATTAATTTTTGTTTTTTGAATTAGCCTTTGTATAAATGTTTGCTCACCACAGTGGAGGGGAATAAAACTAACCTTTCCTTCTATCCTTATAAATTCTTAGCTAGGGCTCTTGTAACAAAAGACAGATTAAGAGGAGAAAAGCATACAAATTTATTTAATGTAAATTTTACATGACATGGGAGCCCTCATAAGGAAATGAAGACCCAAAGACGAGTTAGAGTTGAGTGTTTATATACTGAATTGGACAGAGTGGTAAACCATGAAAACGTGACAAAACAAAGGGGCTTGGGCTAGGGCAGTTAATGGTGGAAAAGAAACTAGGAAGATAAGGGTTAGTTTAACAATGTACAGATTTTTCTCCACTTCCACTTCCCATCTTTGATGATAAGAATGTTACTTTCCTCCTGGTGTAGGATGGACACCTTCCTCGTGGGGTTTTACCTCCTTCTTATCAGAGCACCCATCTTGCATCTGCTGTTTTTTAAGTTCTTTAGCTAAAAATAAGCCCTGTGCCAGAGTGGCATATTTTGAGATGACATGTTTTACACCCTTCACCAGGCTTAAACAATATCTATTCCTCCATTGGTGACTACATGTAAGAGAAGACGGTTCCCATCTGTGGATTCTGAATGACGAACTTGAAAAGGAAATGTGAACAGCTGTGTGCTGGATGGGGTGAGAGGTCAAATTACAGGAACTCGGACTGGTCACTCAGAGTGTCAAAGTGGTAAATAAGCAACCCTTTCCACAGAAAGAAGGTCTAGAACACCCTGCCCAGGGAGCAGGGAGACAATAGTCTCTGATGTTCTCAGTAATGTGTTTTGTCTCCCAGCTTCAGATCTCTGAGCTCTGGGTTATAAACCACAGCTTAAACTCCATGTTCAGAACATGCTTATAGCAGAGTTTAATGAGCATAAATATAGAAGGGCACAGGCTGGCTGCTGGACACATTCTCCAGTGTCCCAGTGGCCATTTGAGTTTGGATCAGGGACTGACAAGCAAGGATGCTCTAAACTTCTCAGGATGGCTTTTTTTTTTTTTTTTTTTTTTGCGGTACATGGGCCTCTCACTGTTGTGGCCTCTCCCGTTGCGGAGCAGAGGCTCTGGACGCGCAGGCTCAGCGGCCATGGCTCACGGGCCCAGCCGCTCCGCGGCACGTGGAATCCTCCCAGACCGGGGCACGAACCCGTGTCCCCCGCATCGGCAGGCGGACTCTCAACCACTGCGCCACCAGGGAAGCCCAGGATGGCTTTTTGATTACTCTTTATACTTTGTTTTCATTCCTTCCCATTCTACCCTCTGTGGGACCAGAGGTGTGGCAAAATAAAAGGAGCATTTCAGAATAAAAGAAAGAGGGTAAAATTGAACTCTTAAGTTTTGGTATCAGCAGTACTTAAGTAAAGGCTTTATCAATGTGTAATATGATGGGAGAGTGAAGTGAATATATGGTTCCTTCTGTTATCCTCTTGTCCACACATGTAAGACTCATGCTTGCATTTTTTTCTTTTCTTAACCAAAGTTTCTCATTGACAAATTTTACCATGTTTCTGTGCAAATTTAAAGACAATCCGTAATAGGTAATTGAATTTCAAATTTGCAACTCAGTGGTCATGCAGAGCCTTCTTCTGTTTCTTTTGTGTTTGCTGTGTATTGGGCACCTTTTGGGAGCTTTTATGTATGCAAAAGGTTGTTCTTCTGGATGAATAACAAACTGGTGCACGCAAAACCACCCAGTACACTGAAATTACAAACTGGAAGCTCATAACTGGTGCATGAACCACTTCCTTTACGAATTGCTGGGCTTTATTCACAACTTTTCCCATTGGAAGGGCCATGTTTCCTGGCTCTACCTTTAATAATGATGATAATCATAGTAACTGTAATAATGCAGCATTACTCCCTAATTACAAAGAAAATTTCTTCTAAAGAGCTCAAAGCACTTCACAGACATTATCTCATTCATTCCCATAACCCCTGTGTGCTGCTTGTCGGCCACCAGCATGATCATAGTAACAAGATGGTCATGTTCACTTCTCGACACTCTCATAAGGCCAGGATGGCAAGGGGAACCGTCACACTTCCCAGAGTGGCTGAAGCTTTCAGCTATTTCTGAATAGTCTTCGTTATGCAACTTTAGACATCAGTAATGAGATAGAAAGCATTATCTGCCAGTGCACCTTGATGGAAGAGAAACTTTTTATGGTATCGTCATGTCCTTAGAAGGTGTCCATTCTAAGGCAACAAAATAAAAAAGAGATAAACTAGAGTTCATCAAATTTAAGAACTTTTCTGTATTAACAGACACTATCAAGAAAGTGGAAAGACAGCTGACAGAAAGGGAGAAAATATCTGCACATCATACATCTGATAATGAATTAATATCCAGAATATATAAACAACCCCTACTGCTTAACAACAACACCGAAAAACAACTCAATTTAAAAATTGGCAAAGGTGACCCACAGAAACTAGCCATAGTAAAATGTCAGCTCCAAACAATATGTTGTAGGGGTCATGTCGAGCCAGATTCATTGAAAAATCTCTCATGTGCTTCTGTAGACCACATTTGACTAAAGCGTGGTTTGCTAACTCTGTAGAGGAAAGATAACTGGGTTGAGAGTCAGAAGAAGGGGGTTAAGTCTTATCTTTGCCTTTTACTAATGTTGGGCTAATCACTTGGATTTCCTGCACTTCAGAGAATCAATAAAAATGGAGAAACAGGGCTTCCCTGGTGGCACAGTGGTTAAGAATCTGCCTGTCAACGCAGGGGACATGGGTTCAAGCCCTCGAACGGGAAGATCCCACATGCCGCAGAGCAACTAAGCCCGTGCGCCAACTACTGAGCCTGTGCTCTAGAGCCCGCGAGCCACAACTACAGAGCCCATGTGCCTAGAGCCCGTGCTGCACGACAAGAGAAGCCACCACAATAAGAAGCCTGCACACCGCAACGAAGAGTAGCCCCCGCTCGCCTCAACTAGAGAAAGCCTGCACGCAGCAACGAAGACCTAATGCTGACAAAAATGTATACAATAAATAAATTTATTAAAAATATGGAGAAACATGAAAAAAATAGGCAAAGGACCTGAATAGATATTTTTCCAAAGAAGATATACAAATGACCAATAAGTACATAAGAAGATGCTCAGCATCATTAGTCATTAAGAAAATGCAAATCAAAATCACAGTGAGATACCACTTCACACCTACTAGGATGACAAGAAGAATAGTAATGACAAAAACTGGAAAATAACAAGTACTGGTAAGGAAGACTGGAACCCTTGTGCATTGCTGGCGAAAATGTAAAATGGTGCAGCCATTGTGAAAAATAGTTTGGTGTTTCCTCAAAAAGTTAAACACAGAACTATGATATCACCCAGTAATTCCACTTCTAGGTATATATCCAAAAGAATTGAAAGCAGTGACCAGATATCTGTACATCAATGTTCATAGCAGCATTATTCACAATATCCAAAATGTGTAAACAACCCAGTGCCTATCAACAGATGATGGAATAAACAAAATGTGGGATATACAGACAATGGACTGCTATTCAGCCATAAAAAGGTACGGCATTTTGATATATGCTATAACATGGGTTTGTGATTAATGAAATAAGCCAGACACAGAAGGACAGATACTGTATGATTCCACTTATGTGGGGTACCTAGGATAGGCAAATTCACAGAGACAGAGAATAGAATAGAGGTTACCAGGATTGGTTAACGGGTACAGAGTTTATGTTAGGGATAATGAAAAAGTGTTGGGTATAAATAGTGGTGATGGTTATACAACATTGTGAATGTATTTAATGCCGCTGAACTGTACACTTACAAATGATTAAAATGATAAGTGTATATTGTTATATTTTATGTATATTTTACCACAATGAAAGAAATTTTTAAAAATAATCTTTGATATTCACTTCAATCCTTGGTTTTTGCCGAAGAGCCAACATTTTTATTCTGATTTTGGGCTTTTGTTCTTATGATTAGGAAGGTGGTTTCTAACTGAAACAGCAGCTGTGATTCTTCACTGCTCTCCAGGAACTGGAATCGTGTCTGTAGTTATAATTTCAGCACATGCGGACTGAGCTTGTAATACGTGTATTATGGAGCAGAGCTACAATTCATCTTAATGATGGTATGTGAAAGAACATCTCGGCAAGGCACCTTAATGAAATGACAATTGGTTGAAGACTTAGAAGATTAAAAATACCCAAGACTTTCAGAAGCCATATCTACTTTCATTTGGATCCTTTAAGGGAGAGTGTAAAATAATGTTCTCTGCCAAATAACAAGAAAGCTTATAGCAAATAGAGTAAAAATCTTTTTAATATATTTTTCAAGGATGTAACCATTAAAAATATCTCATCAGAAAAGCTAAAAATAGGAGCCAAACTCTCAAACTTGAATATATCATACAGACACCTTCTGACAAAAGCTTCCCATGAGTGGACTAAAATATTGCCAAAAATATTTAGATTCTCTTAAAATGAAATGCCTTTAATTTCTTCCATAGAGGAGATATTATTGGTCAAACCCTGTGTTAGACACAGTACGCACAGTCTTTCATTTAACTCTGAGACCAGTCTTATGAGGCAGGTGATAGTAAACCCGTTTCGCTGATGAGAAAACTGAGGCTCAGAAATGTTAAGTACATTGAGTGGAGCTCACAGTAGACAAGACTTCACTGTTGTTAAGGCATGATTGTCATTTAATAGCAAACTGTGGCCATATTGTATGTCCCATTTTATAATCATCACATTAATCAATACTACAAAGAGAAAAATTATGGTCAGGCAAGACTCCTTTTCTAGGTCCAATATGGCAAACAAAAGGCAACACATTTCATGACAAGAATTCTAAATTCTCTCCCTGGCTCCCTGGCTCCACCTCAAGCACACTGGATAACTTGAGATAGCCATTCCCTGTGTTAGTTTCCCCAGGAAAAATATCATTGAGTACCTACTTGTTCCTAGTACTCCACTAACCATTTTCACATGCATTATCTCACCTAATTGATTCAACCTAATTAAAAATTTTTTTTCCTTCTGCATAGCTAGCAGATATGAAAGGTGTGATAATATCCTGTGTGAAAAATTATGTGCCAGTATTTACTGATAACATAACAAACTACCATCATGGTCAATTAACCAACAATATTCCTTGAATTTTTCTTATACTAAATACATTTACCAACGCTAAAAAATTTTAAACTAATATATTTCAGAATTAGTAAATGATTTTCAAATTAGTACCCAATGCATAATATAAGTCACACGTGGTGTTTGCCAATAACTGTGACTAATATTTGGATATCTTTTCAAAAAGTAGGCTATTCTGAAAACTTCTTAATATTCATATCGCTAGGTGAATTAGAGATGAAGGCTATTCTCTAAGGGCCAAAAATGTAGCAGAATTGCATGATTGTCTACTCTAAGTCTATCTTGCACATTCTGTAGAGCCATGATTTAGTACGTAATGAGACCTAGAAACAAATATTAGAATATACTCATAGTCCTGTGAGTAGACTGGGAATTTTATCTAGAGTACATGAGTTAACAATCTAGATTTTAAAGTATAGCCTTGTCCTACTGCGCACCTTTAAGCCCTCAGGTCTTGCTGTGTACCATGTAGCCAGCACACAGAGAAGTGAGATTCTACAATCCATGCATTGTTCTCTGTGTTAATGCAGAACCATTTGCCTTTGGCTGTTTTTATTATACATCCTTACCTGCTCCCATTCTTCCTGGCTTCTGACTTTGACCCAGCTTTGCTTATGCCCTCACCTTGGCTCTCACACTTGCTCTGCAACACTGCTTTGATTGCTTCCAACATCTTTTGCATTTCCTATCATGATTTGAGTTTTCCCCTAGCAAGTCAACCTTCAGTTTCTCTGCATTAAGGTTCAGTATGGTCTATGTTAGTCCTTAGAACACTCTGATTTGGCATGTTTCATAAAGGTAGTACTACTGTTGTGCTTGTGCTGTCCTTTGAGCAGAAATCTAGACGTACTAAATGTAATTAGGATGATGTTATTAGGTCAAAGTTATCCTAAATTCAACAACATAAACTAAGCAACTTGTTATAAATCAGACACTGACTCTACAAAGATCTTCAAAGGAGAATCATCTTTCATTATATTAGATTATTTTTTCAATATACACACATACATAAATGTGTGAGTTGGCAGATGAAGTGGAAAACCAGATTTTGAGGGCCATTATGTCATCTGGAAGTATGGGTCAGTATGGTCAAAGAACTGAGTATGTGAGAGATCCCCTATTTCAAGCCTTTAGCAGTTTTGCAAAGATTATCTCTACATCATACTTAGTAGCAATGGTTACATGTGGTGGTTAATTATAAACTTTTGGGACCACAAGAGTCGTCATACTAACTGAGAGCTGAAGAGTAGGCTAGAGATGAGGGAAGAATGGTTTAAAGTAAACACATAGCTGCTAAATATGAACCTGAAGAAATGCTGATTAGATCTTAGCCACTAGGGAGAAAAACACAGATTAACTGAGACCAGCAGTTCTCAAACAGGGGTTATTTTGTACCCCAGAAGACACTTGGCAAAGTCTGGAGACATTTTTGGTTGCCACAACTGTGGGAGTGGAGTGTGTGTTAATAGCATCTTGTGGGTAGGGGTCAAGGATGCTGCTAAACATCCTACAATGCACATGACAACTGCTCACAACAAAGAACTCTTCAACCTAAAAGTCCAGCAATACTGCCCAGATTGAGAAATCCTAATCTAGAGTAGAATATTCTGAAACAAGCTGGCTAATATTTAATCAATGTGTTAAAAGGAGAGCCACGTATGAATACAGCTTGCAGAGTATAAATGTACTCTGGGCCACGTATCAAGATTGCCTCTGCTGTTTCAGTCTTCTCTGCTATCCTAAATCTACTTATTAAGTATAGAGTTCTTTGCGATGTTTCTATTTACCTTTGGGTCAAAATCTTACTCAAGAAAATTTATAAAAACCATCAGTCCCAATATAAAATGGCTTACCACTCCATGAGCAATTCTCTCCTAGAAGTGGAAATATTTTCATAGGCAACGAAATACAAAAGATCACAAAGAATGAATCTCTAGTTATGGAATCTAGGCATGAATCAACTTAGTGTAGAAGGTTTTAGCTTGAGGGGGAAGTATTTATGCATGCAAACCAAGTAATGGGTAAATGGACACTTGGTAATCTAGATATCTCAGGTAGGTTAATGGGAAACAAACTAACTTCATAATTTTAAGTGAAAGCCATGCAGGTATAGGTAATTTCAGGATTCTGCAGGCCAAGTTTCAGATTTATATGGGCTCAAGACCCTGGCTGTACAAGTCTCCCCAAAAGGAGGAAAGGACCACCACCAACAAAATAAGATTAGGTTGTACAAATCTATATAAATCAAAACTAATGAGTTATCCACAGTTCTAGAAATAGGACTATTTCATTTCTTTTCCTTTTAATGTTTGTGAGCATCATAAGGCTAAAGTCAAAGTATCCTGAAAATGTACTTCTTTGAAAATAATGTTGATTTAAACGTATTATTAACATACGTTAACATTATTAATATTATTAACATATGTTATAGGACTATAGGTTATAAGCAGTAACCTATAGTTTGTATAAACAGCAGAGTCTGAAACTTTATGTAGAAAGGATCATGGAGACTAGTAACAAATAAATAATATAGAAAAGAAAAGATAGTCTCAAATTCTATTAGAAATATACTCTACTTAGCATCCAGTAATCTGGGATTTCTGTAGCATGCTCTGGAATGCACAACCCTTACGCTCACTTTGGCTTTGCTCTCCAGCTCTTTTCTAGCCTTTGTCTGTGTTTTTCTCATTTCTGGCTTCTTTCCCCACCCTCTCCTTTGTATATTTTCCCTTCCGTCTCTTGCTTGAGCTAACCCCTGTTTTGTATTTCTTCTCATTCAAATTCCATCATGTAGTCAAAACACACACACACACACACACACACACACACACACACACACACACACACACACCAGTCCAGAGTTTCTACGTTGCTCAAGATCACTCATTCAGTCTCAGTGCAAATTTTAGTATTTCTTCTCAGCATTAAAAAGCTGATTTCATTGTGAAAGTCAGACAAGGATTTTAGTCCATGAATAAAATATGCAAAAGGGACACATGCCCAGACAGACTGAAAGGAAAAAGCAACACAACACATTTTTAAACTAGGTAATGAGGACACATAAAGGAAATATATTTCTTCTCCTTATTTCTTCTCCTTATGAAAATAATATATATTCTTTTGAAAATTTAGAAAATATAAAGAAGAAAATTAAAATCATCTGTAATACTTCCACAAAAGATATAATCAATGCTCACCCTTTTCTATATTTCCTTCTAATCTTCTTATATGTTCATATACATGTATAAATACACACATTAAAAATAACAAAATTGGAAGCTTACTCTTTGTATAGTACATACACACATACACATATATTTAATTATACATTTAAATATATAGTTAAACATCTATAGATTAAGCAGTTTTTAAACATTCTAAAATAATTTGGCTTAACAATGAGATTTTTTCAAAAAGTAAAGCGAAACAAAACATGCTCCCTAAGGAATTGGCTGTATATCCTCATAGTAAAGATGTATCACATGATTGGTTGGTAAGGTATAGCACAGATCTAGAACGGTGCTGCTTTTTTTTCTCTTCCAGTTTTACTGAGATATAATTGATATACAGCACTGTATAAGTTTAAGGTGCACAGCCTAGTGATCTGACTTACATACATTATGAAATGATTACGTCAATAAGTTTAGTGAATATCTACCATCTCATACAGATACAAGATAGAAGAAAAAGATATTTTTTCCTATGATGAGAACTCTTAGGGTTTACTCTCTTAACTTTTATGGATAACCTACACCAGTGTTAATTATATTAATCATGTTGTACATCACTAGTACTTATTTATCTTATAACTGTAATTTTGTATATTTTGACCACCTCTGTCACCATATAAAGATATTACATTATTATTGACTATATTTCCCACTATGTACATTTCATCCCTGTGTTGCTAATGAGATTAAGGCCATGAGTTCAACCTCTGAATCGGTGAGTTTAGCATCACACATACAAAAGCTCTATTCTGTGGCCCCAGAACACCCCCCAACCCCAAACAGCGACTTCATACATACGCATCATTGCTCAAGAGATGTGCATCAGGAGAATGTGAGTGGCTGGTGAAACCCACTATCTCATAAGCCTATCTGGGCACCCGAGCCCTTCACTTAGAGTAACAGTGTTCCCATCCTGAAGGATTACTATTCCCCAGGATGCACTTTAGGAAATGCTGGCCATACTATTTAAACTTCCCAACATCATATCATATGAGGAGCTTCGTGATCTGGCTCCATCTAACCTTAGAAACATAATGGGAAAAAGCTTATGCTCTGGAATCAGATAAATTTGAGTTTGAATCCTTAACCTTTAGAAACCTCATTTTTCTCTTCTATGAAAGAATTAATCACAACACTTTGCACATAGCTATGAGGATGAAAAATAATGTGAATAAGATTTATCATAAGAGCCTCTCTTATGATAAATAAATGGTGGACGTCTTCATTATTATTGTTGTTGCCTTTTTTTTTTTTTAAACACATTTATTCTATTCTCCCACATAATCCCTCTCCTCAAGCCCAACAGTCGTCCTGGCAATCATATGCAAGTTACACCACCAAGTTTTGACAAAAGTGCCAACTTTCTTCTTGTTAGAACTGAACGTATATTGTGTTTTGCCATTGTCTATCAGGTCAGCATACTTAAGCAAGGGAGTAAACTGCGTCATGAGCATATTTAAGCAAGGGAGTAAACTACTCAAGTACAGTCACATTGCTGAAGAGTGACTGCTTAAGTAGTGTGATAACTATGGGTAATTTAATGTATGCTGGGAAATATTCTTACAGTCTAGTGCCAAATGGGTTATGATGATTGCTGGTTAGTTTAGTGTTGCCTTGAATCTTCTCATCCCCTAAAGAGTGCTGCCCACAATTCTGCAGTGCCAGGAAGAACAGCACTTGAGAATCACTGCACTAGTCATGTCAAACCCCCAAGCTTGCTCTTGCTTCCTTGACTTGGCACAAAAAAACAAAAATTACTCTTCTTCTTGTCTGTCTAGTAAGCTCTACTTTCAGCACTCTCTTTAAATGTTTATCTACTGTTTAAAATCCAGGGTAGATGTAAATTATAAATGGTAGCCTAGAAGACAGAAGACAAAGATGAGAAGATAATAATGCTATAGGAAATTTAGAAAAGATAGGGCACTTGGTGAATGCAAAAACAGATTTTCAAAATACGAGCATTTAGAGCCAATGCATGGTTCTCTGTGACAGAATTTACACATATTATTGGTTCTGAAGAGGAAATAACAATGCTCCACAGGCATTGCTATTGGGGGATACTTAATGATACTATACACAAGAAGTGTCATGGCACTTAAGCTCATATACCAGAAGGGATTGGTTCTTTCCTTTGATGGCTGGGGAGTATAACCCTGGGCTGGAGAACATGAGCTCAGGCCAGGTTGTTTAGTTACTCTGAAGTAATAATTCTAAGGTGAAACTCAGGAATCTACATTTTATATAATGCCACTAATTTATTCTGATGCGCTTGATCCATAAACCACAGTTTGAGAAACAAATCTAAAAGTCATTTTCCAGTCGATTAAAAAAATTCAAAAAAGATATAACTGAAACACAATTTTAAAACTTGGAGGAAACACATACATACACATACACACACACACACACACACACATCTATGTTTCTAGCATTGGAAACTAGAACCATGACTCCTATATACTCAGAACCATTCTAGCATCCTTTCTCAACAAATGGCAATAAAATCTACTTGTTATGGACTGAATTGTATCCCCCTCACAAATTCATACACTGAAGCCCTAATTCTCAATGTGACTGTATTGGAGATAGAGCTTTTGAAGAGATAATTAAGGTTAAAAGAGGTCAGAAGGGTTGTCCCTAATCCAACAGGACTGACGTCCTTATAAGAAGAGGCAGAGATACCACCCACACACAGAGGAAAGGCCATGTGAGGACACAGTGAGAAGGCAGCCATCTACAAGCCAGGAAGAAAGTATCACCAGAAACTAACCTCCTGGCACCTTGATCTTGGACTTCCAACCTCTAGAACTGTGAAAAAATTAATTTCTGTTGTTTAACCCACCCCGTCTGTGGTATCCTATATGGCAGCTCAAGCTGACTAATACATCTACTATTCTAAAAACTAAGAATATATCTATAGCCCAGAGATAAGGTCTATTAATGGAAATTACTGATGTGGACACAACTATTTATCTCTAAAAAAAATTTCTCAGAAAACGATGTTTTCACAGGTCTTTACCCATGGAGAAATTTTTTAAAATGATGTTTTGGTTTCAGTATCGTATTTACATACATTAAAAATTATTGATAAAAATGTATAATTTTTTAAATAAACAAACTGAAAAATAAACTCTTCTTAGATCCATCACAGAAGTGAGGTCACAGGGAAGAGCCCTGCCCCAAACATAGGAGAGACAGACAGAAGGCTACAGAGAATCACAACTTATTGGAATAGAAACCTACAAGCAGAAAACACTGTAAGAACCAGTGCTGGGGTAGGAAATCTTGAACTGTAACTGATGAATTGCTGGAGGTCCAGTGGGGACGAGTCTGACAGTTAAAAACTCCAGGTGGGTCCAGTCATAGGGCAGTCCCCACACTTTTGAGGCTTTTACCTCCAGGAGCTCTCCCAGGTTCTCACAGTAAATATTAGAGAAAAATCCCCTCACGCTTCCAGCAGAGGGGAGGGCAAAAGTAACCATTTTGAAATACTCTTCTCAATAATTTCTGCCCATAAGAGAAACTTTTATCACAGATCAACCTATCAGGATTTTATTAGAGCCTAACCAACCTGAGGGAAGGGAAATACCTAATTCTAGCATCCTCTAGCCATCCTGTCCTTCTTAAACAGGGAAGAAAACTGAGATGTACTTGTGAAGTTCACAACCCAGAGGCACGGACTAACTAAGAGACTGAGATCTAACCATAGGACTATACAGTGCTTCACCTTCCCCCTCCTCTCACCTCACCACCACATCACTAAAGACCTATCTAGTTCCTTTATCTAGTATATCATGCTTGGCTTTCAACAAAAAATTACAGGGTATACTAAAAGGCAAAAAAATAGTTTATAGAGACAGAGTAATCATTAGAACTAGACTCAGATATGGCAAGGATGTTGGAAGTACCGACTGGGAATTAAAACAACTATGATTAATATGCTAAGGGCTCTAATGGATTACACGGACAGCGTGTAAGAACATATGGGTAATGTAAGCACACAGATGGAAATTCTAAGAAAATCAAAAAGAAATGCTAGAGATCAAAAACAATGTCACAAAAATGAAGAGTGCTTTTAATGGCCCACTAGTAGTCTGGACATGGCAGAGGAAAGGACCTCTGAGCTCGAGGATATGCCAATGTAAACTTAAAAAAACTAAAAAGCAAAGAGAAAAAAGACTGAAAAAATGAAACAGAAAACCCAACAACTATGGGACAACTACAAAAGTAGTAACATATGCAAAATGGGAATACCAAAAGGAGCAGAAAAAGAGAAAGAAATTGAAGAAATATTTGAAGCAATAATAACTGACAATTTCCCTAAATTAATGTCAGTTGCCAATCCACAGATGAAAGAAGTTCAGAGAATACTGAGAAGGATAAATGCAAAAATTAAAAAAAAAAAAAAAAAGACATCTGGGCCTACCATATACAAACTGAAAATCAAAGAAAAAGAAAAAAATCTTGAAAAAAGCCAGAGGAAAAAACACTTTAACTACGGAGAAGCAAAGAAAAGAACTATATCCAACTTCTCCTCAGAAAACATGAAAGCAAAAGAGAGTGAAGTAAAATATTTAAAGTGTTAAGAGGGAAAAAAAACCCACCAACGAAGAATTCTATATCCTGTGAAATTATCCTCCAAAAGTGAAGGAGAAATAAGACTTTCTCAGACAAACAAAATTGAAGGAATTTGTTGCCAGTAGACCTCCCTTGCAAGAAATGTTAGAAATTCTTTAGCGAAGGAGAATGATACAGGTTAGAAACTTGGATCTATTTTTTTTTTAAGGTAACATTAGAGAAGGAATAAGTAAAGATAAAATAAAAACTTTTATTTTTTATTATTTATTGATCTAACAGATAAGAGTTTGTTCAAAATAATAATAATAGCAAAGATGTATTTGGTGATTATAGCTTATGTATAAGTAAAATGAATAACAACAATGTATTATTTGAAAGTAGACTTAGATTGCTTGTAAATGTATATTGTAAACTCTAGGGCAACCACTAAAAAAGGAAAAAAAAGTAGTATAATTACTATACTAAGAAAGGAGAAAAAAATAGAATCTTATAAAATACTCAATTAAAGCCACAAAAGATATAAAGAGTGGAAGACTGAAAACAGGAACAAAGAAAGAAGGCAATGAATAGAAAACAGTAATAAATATGGTAAATATTAATTTAACTAGCAGCTTTATTCATAATTGCCAAAACATGGAAGCAACCAAGATACCCTTCAGTAGGTTAATTGATAAATAAATTGCAGCACACCCAGACAACGGAATATTATTCAGCACTAAAAGAAAAAAAAAAAGAGCAATCAAGCCATGAAAAGTCATGGAGAAATATTAAATATCTGTAATTAAGTGAAACAAGCCAATCTGAAAAGGCTCCATATTATATCATTCCAACTGCATGACATTCTGGAAAAGGCAGAATGGAGACAGTAAAAAGATCACTGGTTGCCAGAGGTTAGAGGAAAGGGGTGGATGAATAGAAGAATACAGAAGATTGTCAGGGCAGTGAAAATACTCTATTTTAGAGAGTGCCACTGGAGAGATATCTGTAAGTCTTTTGCAAATACAGGTTTAGTACATAAAAAAACTTGGGTTAAAGACAGTGGTATGCTAGAGCCTATTCTAAGCTTGCTAGATTTGATTGTTAAATATTCAGAAATTTTGTGTGCTGGTTGTTAAAGCATTGTAGCTTGAAACCAGATAATGTGGGATTATTTATGACACAGAAATTGGCAAAGGCTACAAATCAGGCTTCGGTGTTTTTTTGTTTGTTTGTTTAGCTTTGTTTTGTTTTGTTTTGTTTTTTAACCTCTTCCAGAAGTAGTCTATCAGCACGCCACTGCTTAGAGACAAAATTTGAGAGCTATCAAAATAAAAGTAATGACAGTGGTTATATTTTCTGCATAGTAACTTACTTTGAGGTGTATCAGTATAAACTAGGAACATCTGTGAATTAACTTTAATCCACACCCTAGGGGTAATTAGTTTGCATTTGAAGCAACCTAATCGTGAATACACACTCCAGCGATGGTTATAACTTGTACTACACTTTAGATATTATTACAGAAATCTGCACCAGGGGTTTATTAGCTTAAGAAATATTCAAAATAACTTTTGTTGGTGGTAGTGGTGGTGAGATGAGGGGTATTGAAGACATGTGCTAGATTAGAACAGGTTACAAAAATCCAGCCAGCTCCAAAAGCCAATACCTGAACTGCCCTCTTAAGACCAGAGTTCCATTTGATCCATTGTTCCCTACTTCCCATCAAAGGAACCGGTTAAAAAGCTGGTGGTTCTTACCTAAAGAATTTTCTTGTCTCCATCTTGGAGTGACTCTTCCATGTAAGGTACTTGTTAGAGTGTTTAAGGATAGAAAGCAGAGGTATCATCATCTTATAATAACAAGGTTTTTAAACTGTTTTTGTGCCTTGATAACAAGTGGATATATATTTGACATTGGACTAGTATCTGGTGGAAATCGTATGGCGAAGACATCTTCTTTGAGACACCACTAGCTACCAATTTTTACCAAAAGAATCTGGCAGTTTCTGAACTGCCACTTTTTTTTTTTTTTTTTTTTTTTTTTTGCGGTACGTGGGCCCCTCACTATTGTGGCATCTCCCGTTGCGGAGCACAGGCTCCAGACGCGCAGGCTCAGCGGCCATGGCTCACGGGCCCAGCCGCTCCGCGGCATGTGGGATCTTCCCGGACCGGGGCACGAACCCGCGTCCCCCGCATCGGGAGGCGGACTCTCAACCACTGCGCCACCAGGGAAGCCCTGAACTGCCACTTTGACTAAGGTCATTTTGTGGTGGAAGAAAGTAAGAGTTGACAAAGAAGTTAGGGCTTCAGCCCCTTACTTCTGGGATTATGTCAAGTCCCCTCTAAAGATTTTGTTTCCAAGATGCCTTGTCTTTATTGACCTTACATATTGCCTTAAGAGCAATCTTTGAATCATGTTGTTCCTCTGCTCTAAAACTTTCCACGATATTTATTAACTTAAAAATTACATCTCTTAATAAGGTATTTGGAATCATTCATAATCTGGTTCTAATCTAAAATCCTAACTAAATGTCTGGCTTTTCCTTCATTCTAGCCAGACTGCTTTAGACAGTCTTTGAAATATACTATGTGCTTTCCTTTATAAGCAATGTGTTGTTTTTATGATGCTTTACTTGAAGATTCTCAAAGTGTTGTCCCAGGACCAGCAGCATCAGCATCACCTGGAAATTTGTTAGAAATGCAAAATTTCAGGTCCTATCCCAGACCTGCTGAACGCTAAACCCAGAGGCTGGGCCCAGAAATCTGCATTTTAACAAGCGCTCTAGGTGTTCAGATGCATGTCTTGAGAACCACTGATACATTCTACGTATTCTTTTATTGAACATCTGTTGAGCCCCTTACCATTAGGCTTTAAGTCCCAGATCAAACCCAGCCTCTCTGTGAAATCTCTATCTTCTGAAAATCTAAAGTACTCATTGTTCTTACCACATGTTCATCTTCTACTGTTTGGTCCTTTCAAATGTTCTAAGGCATATATATCTAATTCCCATCTAGACTGTAATACAACAGAGAAAATTTTTTTGTATCTCCCTTATCACCTAGCAAGGTAGTTACTGTTGAGTAAGGAGAGGAAAATGGACTTTGATGAGGTGTCCAGTATAGGCCCTGATCCCTGTAAGGGAAGTGTAGTCAGTGCTGTGGTGCACACCCAGATTTCCCTTACAACACTGAGACACTCCTTACCCCAGCTTCCTGGGTCAGCCTCTCTCTAGGAGTTTCCCACAGCCAAAGAGCACCAACATGTCTCACCCTTCCCCCAGGGGAAGTCCAGTGACTACTCATAAAACGTTAAAAGGCCAGGCCCCCCTCAAGGTAGGACAATTCTGCAGTACCATCCCAGCTCCAGAGCTCCCCAGAGGATAGGCCAAACCCTCTGCTGCAACTGCCTTGCAGTTTAACTTCCCCCCTTCTCCTTCCTGCTTCCTTTTCCCCTTACAGCTGTTATTCCTGAGAGCATTTCCCAATAAACCTTCCTATAAATCTCAGAGTCTTGGAGCCTGTTCTCTGGGAAACCCAACCGATCACAGAAAGCTAGAGGGCTTCTGGGCACTGATGGCTTTCTCCCCACATCATGATGCACAGTTTGATTCAAGAACCAAGAAGGCATGATACAGATATATATAAACCTTCCCTTAAAGGGAAGCCCATGGATTGTGAGTATAAATTCCTTCAAAGTAGTAATCTAATCTTGAGTGTAGTAAAAGAATAGTGGCACAGAAGGAATTTGGCCTCTCCACTCCTGTAGGACCCTGCCCTGTGCCTACAGCATCCTTGGTAGCTGATTCGTTCCATTAGATATTCTGGGGCCTGAAGGACACCGTACTGAGAAGCAATGCATCTGCTCCTGCTCTGAAGCTCCTCACTTTGGATCAGTTCCTGTTACCTGGGCTACTTAAATCTGGAGCATAATTTAATTGAAAGGTGGGTGTGTGGGGCAATGTTCCTTGTCATATTCTGTATCCACCTGAAGTTCTATAGTTGCTACAGTGGGCACACACATTTTTAAGAGAGAGGCCAAGGCCCTACACTTCATTTTGTTTAGGCAGAGTTATGACAGATATAGGTTGAGTAGACAGACAAAACCAGTAGACGCGACTTATGTAGTGTGATTTGAGATGTGTCAGGAAGGTGAAGTTCTCATTTTTCTCATATGAACTTTGAAATTCAACCATTCCACCATTAAACGTTTCCTCCTTAAATAACAGAATGCATATGGAACAAGACAGGCAATCAATAGCTGTTGGCTGAATTCAAATTTAACTTGTTGGATTTCTAGGTAAGTTTCCCACTGAAGTTTCCTACTGAAGTTCAAATATCTTATGTGCTTATTGGATAAAATGTCTCCAGAACTGAGTTGTAAGATTAATTTCAAGATGTGGACAATTGAGTACAGGTCCATGGAGGTAGAATGAGAGGCAAACCTGAAACATGAGGGCAGGAGTGGGGAGAATGGATGCTTAAAAAGAGAGATAAGATCAACCCAAAGAAAACTTTGTATTCCTCACAATTTTGCTGCTTCATAAAGGTAATGTCAAAATTTTCATATGAAATCCACATTGGGAGACACCATTGTAGGTATATGCTTACTGCTGTGGGCCACATTGAGAATAATTATTTAGACTATAAGTCCAATGAGAATGTTATGCAATTATGGTTGGCCCTCACTATCCACAGATTCTATATTTGTGAATATTCCTACTCTCTAAAATTTATTAGTAACCCCCAAAGCAATACTCCTGCTGCTTCTGTGGTCATTCACAGACGTGTGTGTGCAAAGAAGCAAAATTATTTCGCTTTTTCCCACTGCACATTTCCCAGTGCGTATGACCAAGGCAACAACTCTGCATTCTTCTTTCAGCTGTCCTACTCTTAATGAGTGTCCTATTTGCAATCTACTTAGTGCCAAATTTTCTCATTTTTGTTAGTGATTTCACTGTTGAAAATGGTCCCTAAGCATAGTGCTGACATGCTGTCTAGTGTTCCTAAGCATAAGAAGACTGATATGCCTTGAGGAGAAAATATGCATGTTCAATATGCTTCATTCACACGTGAGTTATAGTGCTATTGGCCGTGAATTCAATGTTAATGAATCAACGATATATATTAAATGTCTTCAAACAGAAACACACATTAAACAAGGTTATATATTGGTAGGTTGACAAAAATGTTTTGACCAGAGGATTGCAGGAAATGAATCCTGTATTTCCACTAAGAACAAAGGTTCAGTGTTTGTTAATTCAGTGTTCCTGGTGACTTTGGAGAACATAACTACTGCAAAAAACGGAACTTGACTGTATTTCCACAGATAGTCTCTCCATGTCCCTATAGAGTGCACCAAAAAAACAATCATTTTGAATGTTCCTCAGATTCTGCAGGTCCTTCGACAATCTACTAGGCTTAGAGTCTTACGTTTTCAGGTTTAAGAAGCTGCTATAACAGAACTGTGTCCCCACCCCAACCCGCCAAATTCATGTGTTGAAGCCATAACCCCCAACATGGCGGTAGTTGGAGATGGTGCCTTTACAGGTCATTACGTTTAGACGAGGCCTAAATCCCTCATGATGGGATTAATGCCCTTATAAGAAGAGACACCAGAATGTCTGCTTCCTATCTTTCTCTTCATCTGCATGCACCAAGGAAAGGCCATGTGAGGACACAGCAAGAAGGCAGCCATCTGAAACCTGAGGAGAGAGCTCTCACCAGATACTGACCCTACTGGCACCTTGATTTTGGACTTCCAGTCTCCAGAACTATGAAAGATGAATTCTTGTTGTTTAAGCCACCCAGTCTGTGGTATTTTATTATGGAACTTGAGCTAATTAAGATGAAAGCATCTGTATAAGAAGCTCTGAACTCACATATGTATTATTCTTTCACTAAACATGTGTGCATTCCTTTCTTCCCCCTTCTTGATCAGGGCCTAGGTGAGTTCACCAGTGCAACAATCCAAGTCCAACTAACTAATAACCCTGTCAAGACCATGAAGGTAATGACATATAGTGAAATGAAACTCCCCAGGTCAGGAGGCAAGGAAGCCAGGAGAGAAAGAGTAGGATGTGAGTAAGCAAAAAAAGAGTACAGGATTAAAGAGTGCTGGAGTTTCCCAGCTTTGTATTCCAGTGGAGAGTGCCGAGGTGGCTTAAAGGTACAGAAAAAACAAGCTAGGATGGTGGGCTAGAACCTGAAAGAGGATTCTAGGGGTGTGATGTCCTTCTCTTTATCCCAGAGGAAATCCTCTTCATACTTCCACTGATCTAAATTAAAACTAACCACCCAAAAAGACAGAGGCACAACTTTCTTTTCAAAAATAATTTTGAAAAATTAAAATTTTTTTTCTGATTATAAAATTTATATGCAATCATGAAAATTCAAGCAATACAGAGAATCACAGAAGCTATCCCTACAAATTCCATCCATAAGAGACAACTATTGTTTGCATATTAGTGGCCATCCTTCCAGCTGATCTCAACAATATGTCCTAGACATCAATAGTTATAGAGCAAGATAAACATTTTAAACATATGCATGAATCAATGGCATTTATGTATCATAATTTATTTCTAATTGCCTATGCAAAACAATTAGATTTTTTTCCACAAGATAGACTACAGTGAACAACTAACTCTGTACATCTGGGCACACTGGTTGAATTATCTTTCCTTATTAAATTTCCAAAAGAACTATTTCTGAGTCAAAGTGAATACACATTTAAATTTTAGATTGATATTGAGAAAAACAACCTTATCACAAGCCTGTCAAAGGGCATTAAGAAAATTTAATCCAGGAGAGATACTAAGTTTAAACAAATAGATTGTGCACACTCTTCACTTCTTTGGGTTTTCTGACTGGTATGAAGTCTCTGATATTGGCTGTGGCATGAAATCAACCACTATTTACATTGCAGGTAAATTTATCTCCACAATGCATGTGTCGATACTCTAAAAGTCCTAACTTCCTACCAAAAGCTTATTCAATTATCAAAGTCAAGTTGATGTAGAAGCTGTGAATGCAGAAATATCAGTAGCAGTCTGAGAAAAGCCTCACAGGAGATGCCTTAACCTCTTCTAAACTGTCTCTACTCATAATTGCTTGTGAATATGTGCCTTAGTCAATTTGGGCTGCTATAGCAAGATACTACACACTAGGTGCCTTAAACAACAAATAGTTCTTATGTTTGGGGAAACTGAGAAGTCCAAGATCAAGGTGTCAGGAGATTCAGTGTCTGGTGAGTCCAAGATCAAAATATTGTCAGATTCCCTGTCATTTGCAGATGGCCATCCACTCCTTGTATCCTCACATGACACAGAGCGGGCCAGCTCTCTACCTTTTCTTGTAAGGACACTAATCTCATCATGGGAGTTCCACTCATAACTTAATTAACTCCTCCAGGCACCACCTCCTAATACCATCACATTAGGGGTTCAACATATGAATTTGGGGCAGGGGGACACACTCAGTTCATAACAATATGTTCCAAATAGTTGCTCTATGTAATTAAAGTTTTAAAATTTGTGAATTGTCTCAGTCTTTCATTTTCAACATCTTATCAGACATTTCCACTTGCATGTTCTATAGCCTCTCTAGACCCAACCAAAAATAGGGGGGTTTCCCTGGTGGCTCAGTGGTTGAGAGTCTCCCTGCCGATGCAGGGGACATGGGTTTGTGCCCCGGTCTGGGAAGATCCCACATGGCGCGGAGTGGCTAGGCCCGTGAGCCATGACCGCTGAGCCTGCATGTCCGGAGCCTGTGCTCCACAATGGGAGAGGCCACAGCAGTGAGAGGCCCGCGTACTGCAAAAAAAAAAAAAAAAAAAAGGAATACTAACAAATAATATTATTTGTGTTTTTTTAACATCTTTATTGGAGTATAATTGCTTTACAATGGTGTGTTAGTTGCTGCTTTATCACAAAGTGAATCAACTATACATATACATATATCCCCATATCTCCTCCCTCTTCCATCCCACCCTCCCTATCCCACTGCTCTAGATGGTCACAAAGCAATGAGCTGATCTCCCTGTGCTATGTGGCTTCTTCCCACTAGCTATCTATTTTACATTTGGTAGTATATATAAGTCCATGCCACTCTCTCACTTCATCCCAGCTTACCCTTCCCCCTCCCCGTGTCCTCAAGTTCATTCTCTACAACTGCGTCTTTATTCCTGTCCTGCCCCTAGGTTCTTCATGACCCCCCCTTTTTTTTAGATTCAATATATATGTGTTAACATACGGTATTTTTTCTCCTTCTGATTTACTTCACTCTGTATGACAAACTCTAGGTCCATCCACCTCACTACAAATAACTCAATTTCATTTCTTTTTATGGCTGAGCAATATTCCGTTGTATCTATGTACCACATCTTCTTTATCCATTCATCTGTCGATGGACACCTAGGTTGCTTCCATGTCATGGCTATTGTAAATAGAGCTGCAAAGAACATTGTGGTACATGATTCTTTTTGAATTATGGTTTTCTCAGGGTATATGCCCACTAGTGGGATTGCTGGGTCATATGGTAGTTCTATTTTTAGTTTTTTAAGGAACCTCCATACTGTTCTCCATAGTGGCTGTATCAATTAACATTCCTACCAACAGTGCAAGAGATTCCCTTTTCTCCAAACCCTCTAGAGCAATTATTGTATGTAGATATTTTTGATGATGGCCATTCTGACTGGTGTGAGGTGATACCTCATTGTAGTTTTGATTTGCATTTCTCTAATGACTAGTGATGTTGAGCATTCTTTCATGTGGTTGTTGGCAATCTGTATATCTTCTTTGGAGAAATGTCTGTTTAGGTCTTCTGCCCATTTTTGGATTGGGTTGTTTGTTTTCTTGATATTGAGCTGCATGAGCTGCTTGTAAATTTTTGAGATTAATCATTTGTCAGTTGCTTCATTTGCAAATATCTTCTCCTATTCTGAGGGCTGTCTTTTCATCTTGTTTATGGTTTCCTTTGCTGTGCAAAAGCTTTTAACTTTCATTAGGTTCCATTTGTTTATTTTTGCTTTTATTTCAATTTCTGTAGGGGGTGGGTCAAAAAGGATCTTCCTGTGATTTATGCCACAGAGTGTTCTGCCTATGATTTCCTCTAAGAGTTTTAGAGTGTCTGACCTTACATTTAGGTCTTTAATCCATTTTGAGGGTTTTTTTGTGTATGGTGTTAGGGAGTGTTCTAATTTCATTCTTTTACATGTAGCTGTCCCGTTTTCCCAGCACTACTTATTGAAGATGCTGTCTTTTCTCTATTGTATAGTCTTTCCTCCTTTATCAAAACTAAGGTGACTATATGTGCATGGGTTTATCTCTGGGATTTCTATCCTGTTCCATTGATCTATATTTTTGTTTTTGTGCCAGTACCATACTGTCTTGATTACTGTAGCTTTACAGTATAGTCTGAAGTCAGTGAGCCTGATTCCTCCAGCTCGTTTTTCTTTCCCAAGATTCCTTTGGCTATTCAGGATCTTTTGTGTTTCCATACAAATTGTGCAGTTTTTCTAATGCTGTGAAAAATGCCATTGCTAGTGTGATAGGGATTGCATTGAATCTGCAGATTGCTTTCGGTAGTATAGTCATTTTCCCAATGATGATTCTTCCAGTCCAAGAAAATGGTATATCTCTCCATCTGTCTGTATAACCCATGTCTTATAGTTTTCTGCACACAGGGCTTTTGTCTCCTTAGGTAGGTTTATTCCTAAGTATTTTATTCTTTTTGTTGCAGTGTTAAATGGGAGTGTTTCCTTAATTTCTCGTTCAGATTTTTCATCATTGGTGTATAGGAATGCAAGATGTTTCTGTGCATTAACTTTGTATTCTGCTACTTTACCAGATTCATAGATTACCTCCAGTAGTTTTCTGGTAGCATCTTTAGGATTCTCTATATACTGTATCATGTCATCTACAAACACTGACAGTTTTACTTCTACTTTTCCGACTTGGATTCCATTTCTTTCTTTCTCTTCTCTGATTTCTGTGGCTAGGACTTGCAAAACTATGTTGAATAACAGTGGTGAGAGTGGGCAACCTTTGCTTGTTCCCAATCTTAGTGGAAATGGTTTCAGTTTTTCACCATTGAGAACAATGTTAGCTGTGGGTTTGTCATATAAGGCCTTTATTATGTTGAGGGAAGTTCCTTTTTTGCCTACATTCTGGAGGGTTTTTATCATAAATGGGTGTTGAATTTTGTTGAAAGCTTTTTCTGCATCTATTGAGATGATCATATGGTTTTTCTCCTTCAATTTGTTAATATGGTGTAACAAACTGATTTGCGTATATTGAAGAATCCTTGCATTCCTGGGATAAACCCCACTTGATCATGGTGTATGATCCTTTTAAACTGCTGCTGCTTTCTGTTTGCTAGGATTTTGTTGAGGAGTTTTGCATCTATGTTCATCAGTGATATTGGCCTGTAGTTTTCTTCCTTTGTGATATCTTTGTCTGCTTTTGGTATCAGGGTGATCGTGGCCTCGTAGAATGAGTGTGGGAGTCTTCCTCCCTCTGCTAATATTTTGGAAGAGTTTGAGAAGGATAGGTGTTAGTTCTTCTCTAAATGTGTGATAGAATTTGCCTGTGAAGCCGTCTGGTCCTCGGCTTTTGCTTGTTGGAAGATTTTTAATCACAGTTTCAATTTCAGTGTTTGTGATTGGTCTGTTTATATTTTCTATTTCTTCCTGGTTCAGTCTCGGAAGGTTGTGCTTTTCTAAGAATTTGTCCATTTCTTCCAGGTTGTCCATTTTATTGGCATATAGTTGCTTGTAGTAATCTCTCATGATTCTTTGTATTTCTGCAGTGTCAGATGTTACTTCTCCTCTTTCATTTCTAATTCTGTTTATTTGGGTCTTCTCCCTTTTTTTTTTTTTTTTTTCCGGTACATGGGCCTCTCACTGTTGTGGCCTCTCCCGTCGCGGAGCACAGGCTCCGGACGCGCAGGCTCAGCGGCCATGGCTCACGGGCCCAGCCGCTCCGCGGCATGTGGGATCTTCCTGGACCAGGGCACGCACCCATGTCCCCTGCATCGGCAGGCGGACCCTCAACCACTGTGCCACCAGGGAAGCCCTCTTCTCCCTTTTTTAATTGATGAGTCTGGCTAATGGTTTATCAACTTTGTTTATCTTCTCAGAGAACCAGATTTTAGTTTTATTGATCTTTGCTATTGTTTCCTTCACTTCTTTTTCACTTATTTCTGATCTGATCTTTATGATTTCTTTCCGTCTCCTAACATCGGGGGTTTTTTGTTCTTCTTTCTCTAATTGCTTTAGGTGTAAGCTTAGTTTGTTTATTTGAGATGTTTCTTGTTTCTTGTGGTAGGATTGTATTGCTATAAACTTCCCTCTTAGAACTGCTCTTTTTGCATGCCATAGGTTTGGGGTCATCGTGTTTTCATTGTCATTTGTTTCTAGGTATTTTTTGATTTCCTCTTTGATTTCTTCAGTGATCTCTTGTTTATTAAGTAGTGTATTGTTTAGTCTCCTTGTATTTTTTACAGATTTTTTCCTGTAATTGATATCTTGTCTCATAGCGTTGTGGTCGGAAAAGATACTTGATATAATTTTAATTTTCTTAATTTTACCAAGGCTTGATTTGTGGCCCAAGATATGATCTATCCTGGAGAATGTTCCCTGAGCACTTGAGAAGAAAGTGTGTTCTGTTGTTTCTGGATGGAATGTCCTAAAAATATCAATTAAGTCCAACTTGTTTAATGTATCATTTAAAGCTTGTGTTTCCGTATTTATTTTCATTTTGGATGATCTGTCCATTGGTGAAAGTGGGGTTGTTCAAGTCCCCTTACTATGATTGTGTTACTTTCCATTTCCCCTTTTATGGCTGTTAACATTTGCCTTATATATTGAGGTACTCCTATGTTGGGTGCATAAATATTTACAGTTGTTATATCTTCTTCTTGGATTGTTCCCTTGATCATTATGTAGTGTCTTTTTTGTCTCTTGTAATAGTCTTTATTCTAAAGTCTATTTTGTGTGATATGAGAATTGCTACTCCAGCTTTCTTTTGATTTCCATTTGCATGGAATATCTTTTTGCATCCCTTCACTTTCAGTCTGTATGTGTCCCTGGTCTGAAGTGGGTCTCTTGTAGACAGCATATATATGGGTCTTGTTTTTTTATCCATTCAGCCAGTCTATGGCTTTTGGTTGGAGCATTTAATCCATTTACATTTAAGGTAATTAACAATATATATGTTCCTATTACCATTTCCTTAATTGTTTGGGGTTTGTTATTGTAGGTCTTTTCCTTCTGTTGTGTTTCCTGCCTAGAGAAGTGTCTTTAGCATTTGTTGTAAAGCTGGTTTGGTGGTGCTGAATTCTCAGCTTTTGCTTGTCTGTAAAGGTTTTAATTTCTCCATCGAATCTGAATGAGATCCTTGCAGGGTAGAGTAATCTTGGTTGTAGGTTTTTCCCTTTCATCACTTTAAATATGTCCTGCCACTCCCTTCTGGCTTGCAGAGTTTCTGATGAAAGATCAGCTGTTAACCTTATGGGGATTGCCTTGTATGGTATTTGTTGGTTTTCCCTTGCTACTTTTAATATATTTTCTTTGCATTTAATTTTCAATGGTTTGATTAATATGTGTCTTGGTGTGTTTCTCCTTGGATTTATCCTGTATGGGTCTCTCTGAGCTTCCTGGACTTGATTCACTATTTCCTTTCCCATACTAGGGAAGTTTTCAACTATAATCTCTTCAAATATTTTCTCAGTCCCTTTCATTTTCTCTTCTTCTTCTTGGACCCCTATAGTTCGAATGTTGGTGTGTATAATGGTGTCCCAGAGGTCTCTGAGACTGTCCTCAATTCTTTTCATTCTTTTTTCTTTATTCTGCTCTACAGTAGTTATTTTCACTATTTTATCTTCCAGGTCATTTATCCGTTCTTCTGCCTCAGTTATTCTGCTATTGATTCCTTCTAGAGAATTTTTAATTTCACTTATTCTGCTGTTCATCATTGTTTGTTTGCTCTTTAGTTTTTCTATGTCCTTGTTAAATGTTTCTTGTATATTCTCCATTCTATTTCCAAGATTTTGCATCATCTTTACTATCATTACTCTGAATTCTTTTCCAGGTAGACTGCCTATTTCCTCTTCATTTGTTTGGTCTGGTGGGTTTTTACCTTGCTCCTTCATCTGCTGTGTGTTTCTCTGTCTTCTCATTTTGCTTAACTTACTGTGTTTGGGGTTTCCTTTTCGCAGGCTGCTGGTTCGTAGTTCCCGTTGTTTTTGGTGTCTGCCCCCAATGGGTAATGTTGTTTCAGTGGGTTGTGTAGGCTTCCTGGTGGAGGGGACTAGTGCCTGTGTTCTGGTGGATGAGGCTGGATCTTATCTTTCTGGTGGGCAGGACCACGTCCAGTGGTGTGTTTTGGGGTGTCTGTGAACTTATTATGATTTTAGGCAGCCTCTCTGCTAATGGGTGGGGTTGTGTTTGTATCTTGCTAGTTGTTTGGCATAGGGTGTCCAGCACCATAGCTTGCTGGTCATTGAGTGAAGCTGGGTCTTAGCACTGAGATGGAGATCTCTGCGAGAGCTTTTGCCATTTGATATTACGTGAAGCCCAGAGGTCTCTGGTGGATCAGTGTCCCGAACTTGGTCCCCCCTCCTCAGAGGCTCAGGCCTGACACCCGGCCAGAGCACCAAGACCCTGTCAGCCATGCGGCTCAGCAGAAAAGGGACAAAAAAAGAAAGAAGGAAACAAAATAATAAAATAGTTATTAAAATAAAAAATTATTAAAATAAAATATTAAAAAGTAATTAAAAAAGAGAAAAAAAGGAAGAAAGAAAGGAGAACAATCAAAGCAAAAATCAAATCCACCAATGATAACAAGCGCTGAAAAGTATAATAAAAAATTTAAAAAAAGAAACCAAAAAAAAAAAAAGAAACAAAAGACAGACAGAACCCTAGGACAAATGGTAAAAGCAAACCTATACAGACAAAATCACACAAAGAAGCATACACATACACACTCACAAAAAGAGAAAAAGGAAAAATATATATATATCGTTGCTCACAAAGTCCACCACCTGAATTTTGGGATGATTCATTGTCTATTCATGTATTCCACAGATGCAGGGTACATCAAGTTGATTGTGGAGATTTAATCCGCTGCTCCTGAGGCTGCTGGGAGAAATTTCCCTTTCTCTTCTTTGTTCACACAGCTCCCGGGGTTCAGCTTTGGATTTGGCCCAGCCTCTGCACGTTGGTCGCCTGAGGGCATCTGTTCTTCGCTCAGACAGGGCGGGGTTAAAGGAGCAGGGGCTTTGGGGGCTCTGGCTCACTCAGGCTGGGGGGGAGGGAGGGGCATGGAGTGCGGGGCGAGTCTGCGGCGGCAGAGGCCGGCATGACGTTGCACCAGCCTGAGGCACGCCGTGTGTTCTCCCAGGAAAGTTGTCCCTGGATCACAGGACCCTGGCAGTGGCGGGATGCACAGGCTTCCGGGAGGGGAGGTGTGGGTGGTGACCTGTGCTTGCACACAGTTTCTTGGTGGCTGCAGTAGCAGCCTTAGCGTTTCATGCCCGTCTCTGGTGTCCGCGCTGACAGCCACGGCTCGCGCCCACCTCTGAAGCTCGTTTAGGCAGTGCTCTGACTCTCCTCCCGCACCCCGAACAATGGTCTCTTGCCTCTTAGGCAGATCCAGACATTTCCTGGACTCCCTCCTGGCTAGCTGTGGTGCACTAGCCCCCTTCAGGCTGTGTTCACGCAGCCAGCCCCAGTCCGCTCCCTGGGTCCGACCTCCGAAGCCCGAGCCTCAGCTCTGAGCCCCCGCCCGCCCCATTGGGTGAGCAGACAAGCCTCTCAGGCTGGTGAGTGCTGGTCAGCACCGATCCTCTGTGCAGGAATCTCTCCGCTTTGCCCTCTGCACCCCTGTTGCTGCGCTCTCCTCCATGGCTCCAAAGCTTCCCCCTGGCCCACCCCGTCTCCACCAGTGAAGGGGCTTCCTAGTGTGTGGAAACTTTTCCTCCTTCACAGCTCCCTCTCTGAGGTGCAGGTCCCGTCCTTATTCTTTTGTCTCTGTTTTTTCTTTTTTCTTTTGCCCTGCCCAGGTACGTCGGGAGTTTCTTGCCTTTTGGGAGGTCTGAGTTCTTCTGCCAGCGTTCAGTAGGTGTTCTGTAGGAGTTGTTCCACATGTAGATGTATTTCTGATGTATTTGTGGGGAGGAAGGTGATCTCCGCGTCTTACTCCTCCGCCATCTTGAAGGTCTCAGTATTATTTGAGTGCACAATATGTATCAGGTGTTGCCACAAAAATACATGATCACTCAAATTCTCAGCAATTCTGCATGATAAGAAGTATTACCTCATTTTTATAGATGAGAGAGCTGAGGTTCCTCCACATATGATTGCCTAAGGCCACCATCAACCATTAAATACAGGGAAGAGGAACTATTTATTTATTTATTTATTTAGCTGTGCTGGGTATTAGTTGCGGCACGTGGGATCTTTAGCTGCGGCATGCTTGTGGCATGTGAACTCTTAGGTGCAGCATGTGGGATCTAGTTCCCTGACCAGGGATCGTACGCAGGCCCCATGCATTGGGAGCTCAGAGTCTTAGCCACTGGACCACCAGGGAAGTCCCAAGAGGAACTATTATTATGAAAACTTCCTATATTCTAGTTGTTTTATATACATGCAACCCTTGTAGTTACCCTGTGAGTTAGGTGTCATCTGTAATGTATAGGTAAAGAGTTTCCCACTCATCCCCTCCATTTTCTAGCATCTACAACGGAGCACCAGGCACAGAGCAGGCACCAGGGAATGGATACATGGGTAACAGTGCCCCTCAGCAAATATGGGCTTCCACATGGATACAAAATAGCCATTTAAATGTCTCATCAAACTTATGTCCTTCAAAAGAAAAAAAAAACTCTTAAATGTTCAGGTTTAAGAAACAAAAGTAAAACTTTAAAATAAAGTGATCACTTGCAGTCATTTTCAGATGTCCATCAGCTCTCTGAAAGCAGTCTCCTTGGTAAAGAATTACAACAGCATCATACTGATGGTGGGAGGGGATGTACATAGTAAATATATTACCTTAATACACAGTTTCCTCTCAAATTTAATCCTAAAATCGTTACACATTATTTACAAATTTCAAGATGTTATCTCACTGTATCATGGGCTCCATAATAAGTAAAGACTAATGTTTAAAAAAAGATGAATAAGACAAATAATTTCAAGGCCAAGTACTTGTCGCTTGTAGATTAAATTTGCAAATCTATTCATTTAGCACACTCAATTGGGAAGATGGGAGATACAGAGTTAGTCCCCTAAGTGACCTTTTCCTGAGAAATAATTAATTGGCATGTGCTGTGCTTTGTTAAAGAAAGCAAACACCCTTCATGAATATGAATTTAATGCCTTTTGAAACAAATAGATCTAGATTTTTTAACCACTTCCTCCTTTTTTTGGTCTCTGCATTTTTGAGAAACCTAAACAAAATTCTATTTAGTCAATATAAGTTTTCACAAACAAATAAAAGGCTTCTGGAACCAGTCTCCTATTCATGGGTTTCCATGAACAATTACTGGAGATGTGACCGCAGTGTATAACTCATGTGCAAGGTATTCAAAATGCATCAGAAATGAGGAATGTCTGAAAAACACTTGATTCACGATCTCCATTCACAGAAGCCAAAGACAGAGCTAGAGACAAAACTAAACGTTCAGTTTCTATAGCAGAGGGAAACGTAAGTGTTATGATATTGTATTTAATGCAGACTACAAATAAGGAGGAGGGGATATCCCACCTGCCTTGCCTTTCCCTTTCTCTCTTCCTGAGGAACAAAATGCGAACCCTGAGGGCCTGGGACATGTTTGGGACTCTATGATAGCAAACACAACAAACAACCATGAAACATTTAAATTGTGTGCGTGTGTTTTATTAGGATACTGGAAGAGCTACTATTTCTTGAAACAATGTGGGACAAATCTTGACGTGCAAGAAATTTTAAGGCTGAGGAAATCTACAGAAACAACTTTTAAAACGTTCAGAAAAAAAGCCTTAGGTGAGAAAGAGGTGGGGGGGGGAGAGAGAGGGAGAGAGGAAGGGAAGGGGTGGAGGAGGGAGAAGGGAGGAGGAGGGAGAAAGAGAAATAGAAGAAGATTAATCTTCACACAGTTTATTATGTAAGTCAAAATGCTTGGTAGTTATTATTTGCCCAGACTATTTAAGACAAATGAGTCTATCTCCTGATGAAGGGGGGGGTGGGTGGAGAGAAGAAAAAGGAGAGAGAGATTGAGAGAGAATGGCTCCGTCCATTTTAAACTTAATCAGTATCCATGGTGATGTATTTCTCCAAAATAATAAAATGGATTAAGCAGGAGCTAAGAGAGAAAAGAGGGCGACCATTTTATGCAGCCCCCCACAAGCCCAATTCGGATGAAATATACATAACATAAGAATGTCTACTGGCAAGTAGCCACAGGAAGAGCCCCTGGAAGATTAAAGCTGTGGCCATAACATTAACAAAGTACAAACCACACTGAATTAATGAGCACTGGAGATAGACATTCAGTGGAGTCTTAATTTATTTTCCTTTTCTAGCTCATCCTTTAAGAAAATGACAGTGTCTTCTTATCGATTTTACACTCAGAGATCAATCAGAATTGCCCTGACTCAGACAAAATTTACAGCAGGCTCTGACACCGCCCCGAGCATGTGGGCTCAAACAGACATTACAAGGAAGCAATAGATCATGTTTGTATGTAGAGCTTGACATGCTTAAAAATAAGCTAATCTGTAGTGGAATTTCCTTCTTTTTGACAAGTTGCTCTGCCCAGCTCTTCGGCCCCTTGTTATGAATTTCTCTCTGGGCTCCACTATTAATTATAACATGCGAAAAGGATTCATGTAGTTAGGCCCTGAGGGAGGTCCTCTGATCTGCAGTTTTAGATAAAATATAAACTAACAGATCACTCCTACTTAAACAATGTGAAATGTCACTCTGAGGCACTCCATAAAAAAAAAAAGCTAGAGGTGTTCTGTCAAGAGCTATGATCAATTCTGACAACCCAACAATATCAGGGCTAAATGATGGGCCTGTACATTCCTAAACAGCCCCCAGTGGAAATTGCCATATCCGGAAGCTCTTTTGTGCAAGTAACTAGCTGTATTAAATGCAATAATTACAGAAAAGACACTGATGTGGTGCTCAGGCGGTTGTTGGCTAACCTGACTTGTTTCCACAACACCATTTATCTTGTAACTGGGGCCATGTGTGCCCTGACTCGACACATTGGAGCAAAAGTCTATGGAGCTTCCCTTTCCGAGCCCACAAGAGGTTCTGGCTCACAGTGTGCCAGTGGAGAGAATTATTCTGGGAGGCATTTGCTCATCAGGGACCGAGGAGAAACATGGAAACAGTTGCCTGGGGAAAAAGCATTTTGTGTGTGGATCTGGCTGCAATGTGGCTGCCTCTGCCAGCAGCTCAACTCCAGGGAAAGCCCTTGCTGGCTGGGTGAAAGGCCTGCTTCCGCCCAAGGCGTGTGGCACCTAAGCCCCCAGCAGACGCAGGCGCTGAACAAAAGATAGTGGAATAGATCCAGTGACACCTTTTCCTTACGACTGACTGACCAATAGTATAAGACGATGTTACTCTATACCGTTACCTGGAAGGAAATGAAACCATTTAGGTATCAGAATGTTTATCTTAACAAAGCAAGTGATTTACCGCAGTTGGGGAGACCTCTCTGAGATCACTGTTTATGACCATATCACAAAAGAATGACAACTAACTTTAAAATGTATGTGGAGAGCAACACAGACATTCTCTCCTATATGGAGGAATGCCACAATTCCTAGAGTTTGATTCTTAAAGTTATCTTTTTCTTAAACCTGCACACTAGAATATAGATTGATATCTTAGAAATTTTCAAATGGTTAAGGAGGTAAATTCACAAAGGACTTCTCTAACTTCCTGTAAAAGAAAACACCACTGCATTAGGCTCAAGGTATTTCAAGGAGCGGGTTTTTATTTTGCTTTGTTTTTGCTATAAACACCCATACATGGACCTTGACATTTTATTTTGCCAGCAGATAATAAATATCCATAAAAATCATATCCAATAGCACCAAACATAATTTAAAACTATTTACTGAGAAACTCCTCTGTGCCAAGCTCTGATAGATGCTGAGGATACAGATGAGGAAGTTATGACCACTTCTTAAGCTGAATGTAAGTAGGAGAAAGAGACAGGTCAACAATTATCTTAATACACTGTAATAAGTTTTTCATATAAGTATGCAGTGCTATGGAAACACTGTTGAAAGGGATCCACACTGCTTGGAGAAGAAAGAGGCTTTCCAGAAAATAACAAAGAAAAAATAACAGACATTTCATTTGGACCTTGAAAGATGAGCAGAAAAAAAAAGAAAGAAAGGAAGAATGATGAGCAGAAATTTTCCACGGTGACCTGGGAGAATGGAGAAGAAAGGTGTCCTTGTCAGTGCGAACAGCATGAGCAGAGAGAGGTATGGAGGTGTGAGAGTGTCCTGCACTCTCAGGACATGGAGGTGTGAGGTCCTGCAACAGGAAGTACTCAGGGAGACCAACACAAAGAAGGATGGCAGAGGAGGAGCTAGGATGGAGGTTAGGTTAGGTCAGTTCATAGGTCTCCAGGAACAGAGACAATGCGGAGCCTGTGTGTATGTGGCAGGGAGCAGGGAACACACACACGTGCACACATACACATGAACCTGTTTAGAAGGAGCTTAGCATGACTGTTTCCCAGAACAAGAACTCTGGCAAAAGTGTCAAAGGGACCGAGGACACGGCTGAGATAGTTCAGGCAAGGGATGCTCAAGCCTTCATTTCCAGGTGGGTTTGCTATATTTATATGTCCCCCAAATGCTTTCTCGATCTGGGCAGATTAGTTTCTCCTGCTCAAATTTTGTAAATAGCCATTTTCTCCCTGTGAGTAATTTTGTTGTGCTTGTTCTAGAAAAAGGTTAGGGACCCCTGATCTCTGAGAAAGGTGAGGGAGTGCAGTGGTTGAGTGCCCAGACTCTGGAACCATAATGATTCGATTCAACGCTTAGCCCCACCTCTTATTTGTGGTTTGACTTTGGGAAGTTGCTTAGCTTTGCTGTGCCAGGTGCTGTCCAGTGTAAGATGGCGATAATAACGGCACCTACCCTTTACGCTTGTGAGAATCAGATTAGTTCTCATATTAAGTGCTTAGAGTAGCATCTAAATTGCCAGATCTCTTTGTCAGATTTGAAGAGGGGTTTCAAAATTAGCATAATGGAAAATTATCTAGATCTAAATATTATAATATGATCAAATAAGTTGATCAGTGATTTCAGGGAGGTCTCCCAAATTGCTCCAAATCATTTTATTCTTAAGCTAGATATTCTGATACCTAGGTCTAAATCTCTTGATCTAAATATTGCTCTCCATGATGATTCAGATCCATTTTAATATACATTGGAGCTGTTATAAAATATCATGGATCTAGAACCTGAGGTTGCTGGGTCCTGGCAGAAAACCAGGAGGGTAATTAAAACTTGTCAGGCACAGGGACTTCCCTGGTGGTGCAGTGGTTAAGAATCCACCTGCCAATACAGGGGACACGGGTTTGAGCCCAGGTCTGGGAAGATCCCACATGCCGCAGAGCAACTAAGCCCATGTGCCACAACTACGGAGCCTGCGCTCTAGAGCCCGTGAGCCACAACTACTGAGCTCATGAGACACAACTACTGAGCCCACATGCCACAACTACTGAAGCCTGCACGCCTAGAGCCTGGGCTCTGCAACAAGAGAAGCCCATGCACTGCAACAAAGAGTAGCCCCCGCTCACCACAACTAGAGGAAGCCCACGCTCAGCAACGAAGACCCAACACAGTCAAAAATAAATAAATAAATAAATAAATTTATTTAAAAAAAAATTGTCAGGCACACACAATGCTGTTCCATGCCTCCCTCCACATCCACAGCAGAGAAAAACCAGCAAGAATGCTGATCCAGAGAGTAAATGTTCTAAAAGACAAGATAAGGATACACAAAGTCAAAGCGGATCACCTCTGAAATGCAAGAAAGACAGGTGATTCCACCACATCAGTATGAACATGATGTAAATGTGGTGTTGTTTAAATTGGAATTTGACTTATCAGTTGACAATAAGATGAAATATCAAGGACCGTGCACAAGATCTCCAATAGTATACTTGAACATATGTCAAATGTATAACTTAATATTTCAAAGCCTATTAACTTGTAGACTAAAACAAATGGCTTTAAAATGGATGGCACAACAATATAGGTATCTACTACCTTCAGATTTCTGTGGCCTGTAGACTCAGTCTCCCCTCTTCAAGTTTTTTCAGATAATCAAACATTACTTTATGTTATCATTTCAAAGTGATGGCTAGGTAACCAGTACTCTTTTTATGATGTTACTCTCAGGCATGTTAATTCACTGGCTTTGCTTCAATTTCTTCTTATACATAAGGATTAATTCTTTTTAAAATAAAAAAAAACTTGGTGGTTTTCTTACATTCATTCATTCATAGTTGTGGTAGAAAAACATGTAACAGAAAATTTACCATCTTAAACCATATTAATGGTACATTTCAGTAGTGTTAAGTATATTTCTATTGTTATACTACCATTACCACCAACTATCCACTTAACTCTTTTCATCTTGTAAGACTGAAACTCCATACCTATTAAACAATTATCTATTTCACCAGCCCCTTGCAATCACCATTCTACTTTCTGTCTCTATGATTTTGACTAAGTATCTCATATAAGTGGAGTCATACAGTATTTATCTCTCTGTGACTGGTTTATGTTCACTTGGCATAAAGAGATACCATAAGTTTCTACCTCATGTCCATTAAGATCGTTACTATCAAAAACAACCAGCAGACAATAACAAATGTTGGCAAAGATACAGAGAAATTGAACTGTTGGCAAAAAATGTAAAATGGTGCAACTGCTCTGGAAAATATTATGGTGGTTCCTCAAAAAACTAAAAATAGAATTACCATATGATCCAGCAATTTCATTTCTGGGTATATACCCAAAAGAACTGAAAGCAAGAACTTAAGCAGATATTTGTACACCTATGCTCAAAGCAGCTCTCTTTACAGTAGCTAAAACATGGAAGCAACCAAGTGTCCATCAATAGGTGAATGAATAATCAAAATGTGGTATATGCATACAATGGAATATTATTCAGCCCTAAAAGGGAATGAAATTCTGACACATGCTGCAACATGCATGCACCTTAAGGACAAAGATTGATTTTTGCAGATTACTACCACTGCCACCTCACCCATACCTGAGGTTGTTGTGGATACCAAATGAATTGTGCACTCATGAAATACTCATACTGTACAATACACAAACGGATGGGTAACTGAAGGCAAGTACTTATTTTACCTCTAAACTTTTCACTTTCGTACAAGGAATACACAGATGTTTACATTTGCTCAGGCAAATGGTAGAAGAGTTATCCTTTTTCCCTTATCTAGCCTCATAACAAATATTCAGCTGCATTTCCTTTGTTAGAACCAATTCACAGTATATTAATGAAAACTATATTAGTAGTTTATTACATTAGTGAATACTCTGAAATAATGGATGCTTGACAGTTTCTCTTTCTTTGTGACTTATGGGTCTTTGGTTCTTTCTTATATATTTATATACTCTACAGTGTACATATAAGTTTCATTTTTAACTTCTGAATTAAATATTATAAAGTTGCATAAGAGAAGGAACGACTGAACAGATAAACTGTTATACTAAAGTGAACATAACTTGACCCCAATCACAAAATTTAATAATGTTTTGCTATGTAGCATGTAATCATACCTAGTTTAATTTAAATCAGTGCTACTGTGAATAAATTATAAAGATCTGGTCCCTAAAGTGATGAGATGAAGTTATATTAATTCATTCTTTCTTTTAAAAAATTCAACCCATAAATGTATACTGAGAACTTCATGTGTTCTCTGTGTGAGTCAGCCACTGGCTCCTACTTTTATTTTTATCCTAAGAGATATTTCCATATGTTCACTATCCTTCCCATAAAAATCCTATTTCCATTCATTTGTCCTATCATGTTCATTTGCCTTATGAAATCATTGTTTTATCAATTTGTTCTATACATTGTCTTTTCAGAATGAAGTTCCAATGTCTTTTGGCCATTGAAATCATTCTTTCTGTGGCAAGAGATAGCAGAAGAAATAATGCTTCTGAAATATCTCCAAAACTAAGTTCAACTAACCCCACTTAATTTCTTCCCAGGTAGAATGTTTCCTGTTTGCCAATTAACTTTGTTTGCCTTCTTTAGCAACTTAATTACTGTTCAGTGGTATAAGGTAAACAACCCAAAATGGGTGGATTTAAAAGGTACAAGGGATGTAGAAAATTACTTAAATTTGCTAATTTGCTGTCAGTCCCTTCCCAGAGGTTTGCTTTCCATCTCTCTGCCTCTCTTGTCATTTTTTCTCTTGGTGATTCAGACTCTCCTAAACTTCAAGGGAAACTCCCATATGGATAATGTTCCATTTGATTTTTGTCTGTGCTAAGGGTCCCCCATTATGCAAATACTCAGGAATTGCCTTAACTTATAAATCAGATGTTTTTTGAAAATGAGTGGGAAAATTAACTAAATATTCTTTGTGTTATTTTATTTTACTTTTTTCCTTATCATACAATTAATACACATTCATTGTAGAAAATACAAATAAAGAAAGATAAGGCTTCAAAATCGTCCACAAATCTTAACCTTACACCCAGAAATAATCACTAACAACAGTGTATGTGATTCTGGTCTTTTTATGTATCATGTTTATATATTTTTAAATATGTCTATGTTTGCATATATCTATATTTATGTCTTCAATGAGATAGTAATGTGAAGCTATTTTGCATCCTTTAAGTAAATACTTTTTCACCAACTTCTTTTCCATTTGATAGATACTTCCTTTCATTTTGTATTATGGAAGGATTATAGTTAACCAAACTCCTACTACTGGTCTTTCAGGTTATATTCAAATCTTTGGTATTATAAACTATTAACATTGTAGACTAAGTTTTGTCCATAATCTTATTTCCCTAGTGTACTTTTCTAGAAAGTAAAAATATTTGGTGAAACAAATTGTTGGTAATTTTTTCAGGGTACTCTCTACCTTTTTTTCCAGAATAACTGAAGGTTGAGAAACGGATCCACTGAGTATCTATTTAAGTATTTTGTATTTCTGTGAAGGCAGAGTGAACTCCATTGAGAACATCTGGACTCCCCGTTTTCTTCCCACTTGGGGCAACTCTGACTTTCTTAGGAGATCATAATGGTGAAGCAAGCAACAAGTGCCTAGAAATATAGACTGAACTACATAAAACTGCTACTTTCGTAGCTCAGAAATGGTTGAAAGTTGACAACTTCATGTTGTTTAAAGTTAAGTCACTTTATCCAGTAGTGAAATAGCCTTTTTTCTGGCCCTCCTCACTTAGAGCATTTTGCTATTCTGATGTGTTTTGGTGCCCTGAGCAATTTTTATTTTGAGGCTTGTGATAGAAAACATTGTCGTATCAAAAGTAGTTAACTGGCTTCAGTACAGTATATGCATTAAGTCAAATAAAATATCCCCCCAAACTTAAGTAGGTTCTAAGTATGTCCGTAACAGCTCTAAATTGTATTGAAGGAGAGTAATAAGAATGCTCAAACGTAGTTTAAAGATGTGCATGTTAGTTGAGAGGATGTTCTGATTTCATTTTAAGTAAGAAACTATTTCAAAGCATCTGTGTATTCTGAGCCACCTAAATAGATAAATGCCAGCAGTTATACCCTTGACTCAGAATTTACAATTATGGAAGTTCTACATTGGCATGCTGTGCGGGCCACCTTAAAGGTACTGTAACGTATGCCTGTGAAGGAAAGTATAGAACTTTCATGCATCAAATGAGCAAGGCTTGACAGGCAGTTCCATTTTGATATGGGTCATGCTGCTGATAACTACTGCACTTTTTAAAGGTTACATTTTAAAGGTTACATTAATGCTGAAGTTGTGCATGAAGATGAGTACCCTGTGTAACCATAAGCTTTATATTTCACTCATCTCCTGTCATCTCAAAAATATAGTTAGTGATACAAGTGGGGCATAACATTTTGAAAAGCTCACTTGGCATGATAAGAACTTACCCAACCAAAGCACTGTTTTTTTCTGAGTAGTAATTCCATTAAGGGGAAAAAAAATCCACATGACCTTATTTCTTTCCTATCTTCTTTCAATCATACCACAATATTATGAAACAAATTGCTACTAACAGTGAGGCTGTCATATTCAGGAATGAAATGGGTGAGCCTATAAAGGCAAGTGATTGGCACAGTGCAAGTTTCTTTTTATCAATTATACCACTCAACAAAACACCAATGTTTTAAAGGGCTCTACAAAGTCATGAACTAAGATGCAACCCATTCATCCGTTGAATACTAGGATGTCCTCATGGAGATTCTTCCTAGAGCTTACCAATAAACACATCAGAAATTCAATAACTATAGATCATAATTCCTGCCTGCAAATAGCTAGGTTATGTCCATGAATTTCATGAGAGGCTGGTATTCTTATCTATAAAATAGAGATATCAATGTCCAATTTCACAACAAAAATACGTATCAATATTATTAAAATCAACCTGATAAGGCATGAACCCTAGTTTTAAAATCTGTATCTGTTTACAATTTCAGAATCTTCATAAATATCCCCCACCAAACACTTGTCACTTCGATACATTTTAAAAAGTGACTTATTTGTTCAGTAAATATGTATTGAGCACCTGTTTTATACTAGGTACTGCGCTAGATGTTGAAGATAAAGCAGGGAACTGGACAGAAAGAGCCTCGTTTTGTTGTGTTTTCATTCTCTGAGAGTAAAACATTGAACTGAATGAAAAACAGAGAGAAAGACATTGCATCTTTGGTTTCATTTCTGATCACTATTGCTCACCAGTAGTCCCCAGAGCAAAGTCTAAGATTGGGTTATTGAGTAGAGTGGTTTTCAAACTCTGTTCACTGGAGTCCTATGGGTCTATGGATGGGAATTAGGAGGAGGAGTTCAGAGTGATGAGCAGGGTATGTAAGACCCCCAACCATCCCCCTAAGATTCCACCACAGCAGTCCCACTTTTAACAGTTCTATATACTATAAAATTTTATTTGGGAGATGAAGCATTCTGTTATTTGTTATTAAAAGGAAAAAACTCTCTGGATTAACAAATCTTTCCAGATATGACTGAGATATTGAGAAAGAATAATAAATAGATTTGTTTAAGGTGTTAAAATAGTAGCACACCAAGGGTTCAAACACAGGTCTCCCAAATTAGTCGAGGGCTCTTTGTACTTTGCTACTGAATTGCTCAGGCATACACTCAGTCACCAGTTGGGTAACTTGCAATTTTTAACTTTTGAAAATTACAATCTTAGAGCTAGAAAAATGTTAAGAATTATCTACTGCAACCCCTCATGCTATATAAGAGTTTCTCAAATTGTGGCTTGTGATCCATTAGTTGGACAACAGATTGAATTAGTAGTGGATAGGAACCAACATTTTTTTTCTTTTATTTCTTTTTTCTTTTTTTTTTTGCTTTACGTGGGCCTCTCACTGTTGTGGCCTCTCCTGTTGTGGAGCACAGGCTCGGGACACGCAGGCTCAGCGGCCATGGCTCACGGGTTCAGCCGCTCCACGGCATGTGGGATCCTCCCAGACCGGGGCATGAACCCACATCCCCTGCATCAGCAGGTGGACTCTCAACCACTGCGCCACAAGGGAAGCCCTATTTTTTCAATGGAAGAGAAAAAACCAGAAAATATCAGAATGCATACCATGTGGGATAAAGGTAAGAGTTATTTCATGAAATTTGTGTAAAATATACATGTATACATAAAATACATATAGGTACAAATGTATGTGTGCATATATATATATGCATACATATATACAAGATCATGAATAAAATGTATTTCTTACGGAGGGTCATGATCAAAAACACTCAAACACCATTGATATATACGAATCCCTTTACCCTTATTCAAAGATGAAGACTGCAGTAACAGAGCCACGGAGCTCTCATCCCTTCCCTAGGTAACCATTTGTAGTTCTACTAGATCAAGACAGTTATATAGCATTATCCCTTGATCACGTTATATTTTTGTCCATTAACCATTCCTCATTTTTTTAACAGCTGCCCTGTGATAATTTCTAGACCTTCCTCCATCGTGTATGTTGTTAGTGGCTTTGTTAGAATGAGACGTCCTTAAATTTTAAATAAACCTCCTAGGAGCACCTCAGTACATAAGGCAAATGCTAACAGTTATAAAAGAGGAAATCGACAGTGACACAATAATAGTGGAGGACTTTAACACCTCACTTACAACAATGGACAGATCATCCAGACAGAAAATTAATAAGAAAACACAAGCTTTAAATGACACAATAGACCAGGTAGATTTAATTGATATTTATAGGACATTCCATCTGAAAACAACAGATTACACTTTCTTCTCAAGTGCACACAGAACATTCTCCAGGATAGATCACATCTTGGGTCACAAATCAAGCTTCGGTAAATTTAAGAAAATTGAAATCATATCAAGCATCTATTCTGACCACAATGCTATGAGATTAGAAATAAATTACAGGGAAAAAAACATAAAAAACACAAACACATGGACGCTAAACAATACGTTACTAAATAACCAAGAGATCACTGAAGAAATCAAAAAATACCTAGAAACAAATGACAATGAAACACAACAACCCAAAACCTATGGGATGCAGCAAAAGCAGTTCTAAGAGGGAAGTTTACAGCAATACAAGCCTACCTCAAGAAACAAGAAACATCTCAAATAACCTTATGCTTAAAGCAAGTAGAGAAAGAAGAACAAATAAACCCAAAGTTAGTACAAGGAAAGAAATCATAAAGATGAGAGCAGAAATAAATGAAATAGAAACAAAGAAAACAACAATAAAGATCAATAAAACTAAAAGCTGTTTCTTTGAGAAGACAAACAAAATTGATAAACCTTTAGCCAGACTCATCAAGAAAAAGAGGGAGAGGACTCAAATCAATAAAATTAGAAGTGAAAAAGTAGAAGTTACAATGGACAGCGCAGAAATACAAAGCATCATGAGAGACTACTATGAGCAACTCTATGCCAATAAAAGGGACAACCTGGAAGAAATGGACAAATTCTTAGAAAGGTATAACATTCCAAGACTGAACCAGGAAGAAATAGAAAATATGAACAGACCAATCACAAGTAATAAAATTGAAACTGTGATTTAAAATCTTCCAACAAACAAAAGTCCAGGACCAGATGGCTTCACAGGTGAATTCTATCAAACATTTAGAGAAGAGCTAACACCCATCCTTCTCAAACTCTTCCAAAACCTTTCAGAGGAAGGAACACTCCCAAACTCATTCTACAAGGCCGCCATCACCCTGATACCAAAACCAGGCAAAGATACTACAGAAAAAGAAAATTACAGACCAATATCACTGATGAATATAGATGCAAAACTCCTCAACAAAATAGGAGCAAACAGAATCCAACAACATATTAAAAGGATCAGGGACTTCCCTGGTGGCACAGTGGTGAAGAATCCACCTGCCAGTGCAGGAGACACAGGTTCAAGCCCTGGTCCGGGAAGATCCCACATGCCGCGGAGCAACTAAGCTCGTGCACCACAACTACTGAGCCTGTGCTCTAGAGCCCAGGAGACACAACTACTGAGCCTGCGTGCCACCACTACTGAAGCCCACGTGCACCTATTGAAGCCTGTGCTTCACAACAAGAGAAGCCACCGCAATGAGAAGCCCACACAACGCAATGAAGAGTACCCCCGCTCGCTGCAACTAGAGAAAGCCCACGCACAGCAACGAAGATCCAATGCAGCCAAAAATAAATACATTAAAAAAAAAGGATCATACACCATGATCAAGTGGGATTTATCCCAGGGATGCAAGGATTCTTCAATGAAAGCTAACCAATCAATGTGATACACCATATTAACAAACTGAAGAATAAAAACCATATGATCATCTCATTAGATGCAGGAAAAGCTTTTGACAAAATTCACCACGAATTTATGATAAAAACACCCCAGAAAGTTGGCATAGAGGGAACTTTCCTCAACATAATAAAGGCCATATAACTACAAACCCACAGTAAACATCATTCTCAATGGTGAAAAACTTAAAGCATTTCCTTAAAGACCAGGAATAAGACAAGGATGTCCACTCTCACCACTATTATTCAACATAGTTTTGGAAGTCCTAGCCACAGCAATCAGAGAAGAAAAAGAAATAAAAGGAATACAAATTGGAAAAGAAGTAAAATTGTCACTGTTTGTAGATGGCATAATACTATACATAGAAAATCCTAAAGAGGCCACCAGAAAACTACTACAGTTAATCAATGAATTTGGTAAAGTTGCAGGATACAAAATTAATGCACAGAAATCTCTTGCATTCCTACACACTTACAATGAAAGATCAGAAAAAGAAATTAAGGAAACAATCCCATTCACCACTGCAACAAAAAGAATAAAATACCTAGGAATAAACCTACCTAAGAAGGTTAAATACCTGTAGTCAGAAAACTATAAGACACTGATGAAAGAAATCAAAGATGATACAAACAGATGGAGAGGTATACCATGTGCTTGACTGGAAGAATAAATATTGTGAAAATGACTATACTACCCAAAGCAATGTACAGATTCAATGCAATCCCTGTCAAATTACCAATGGCATGTTTCACAGAACTAGAACAAAAAAATCTTAAAATCTGTATGGGGACACAAAAGACCCCGAATTGCCAAAGCAATCTTGACGGAAAAAAACGGAGCTGGAGGAATTAGATTCCCTGACTTCAGACTATACTACAAAGCTACAGTAATCAAGACAGTATGGTATTGGCACAAAAACAGAAATATAGATCAATGGAATAGGATACAAAGCCTGAGGAAAACATAGGAAGAACACTCTTTGACATAAATCACAGCAAGATCTTTTTTGACCCACTTCTTAGAGTAATGGAAATAAAAACAAATGGGACCTAATGAAACTTAAAAGCTTTTGCACAACAAAGGAAATTATAAACAAGACAAAAAGACAACCCTCAGAATGGGAGAAAATATTTGCAAACAAATCAACAGACAAAGGATTAATCTCCAAAATACATAAACAGTTCATGCAGCTCAATATTAAAAAAACAAACAACCCAATCAAAAAACGGCCAGAAGATTTAAACAGACATTTCTCCAAAGAACACATACAGATGGCCAAAAGGCACATGAAAAGCTGCTCAACGTCACTAGTTATTAAAAAACTGAAAATCAAAACTACAATGAAGTATCACCTCACACCAGTTAGAATGGGCATCATCAGAAAATCTACAAACAACAAATGCTAGAGAGGGTTTGGAGAAAAGGAAACCCTCTTGCACTGTTGGTGGGAATGTAAATTGATACAGCCACTATGGAGAACAGTATGGAGATTCCTTAAAAAACTAAAAATAGAATTACCATATGACTCAGCAATCCCACCACTGTGCACATATCCAGAGAAAACCATAATTCAAAAAGACACATGCACCCCAGTGTTCATTGCAGCACTATTTACAATAGCCAAGTGTCATGGAAACAACCTAAATGCTCATCGACAGACGAATGGATAAAGAAGATGTGGTACATATATACAATGGAATATTACTCAGTCATAAAAAGGAACGAAATTGGGTCATTTGTGAGACGTCGATGGATCTAGAGACTGCCATACAGAGTGAAGTAAGTCAGAAGAGAAAAACAAATATCGTATATTAACGCATATATGTGGAATCTAGAAAAATGGTACAGATGAACTGGTTTGCAAAATAGAAATAGAGACACAGGAAAAAAAAAGAAAGAAAACTATATTAAGTATAAAGATATATACATATATATATGAAAAAAATAAAAAAATAAACCTCCTATTACATAATGAAAATAAGGAGCTTCTTGTTTAAAAATTACTAAGAACTTCAGAACAGTGACTACAGAACATTAAGCCGAGCATGGACAGCTTTTAAGCATAGGGCCCTGTGCTACCACACAGCCTGTATGCCCAGGAAGCCAGCCCTGCCTCAAGGTACAGCCTGCTTATTACAAGGTATCCCTGGGTCTTTCAGGGATCACACCTCTATTACTGCAGCTGTGACCACAAGAGTTTGTTATTTCCAGAGCGAGCAGCAACTGCAAAGGTTCCTGGCCTGCAGAAACTCCATCTAGTCTCTGAACACACCAGGAAGAACTCTGCCTGTTTTGTGCATTCTCTTTTGCCCTGGACACACCACCCCCTTGCATCTCTGCTCCTCAGGCATGGAGGTCTTTGATGTGAAATTTCATGCTCAATCTCATGGTAGCCAGACCCATGAGTTATGTGGTGCTCAGGGTTCCAGAGACAGCAGTGTTCAGCATGCCTGGCTACCAAGTTTGTTTCAAAAATGCTCTGTTCAAACAGTGAGCTGCTCATTAAAATGCTGTGAGTTGGTAAGATATCCCTAAAATAGATATTTAAAAAAATCTCAGCAAGTCTGTGAAAACCCAACACTTATGATATTACTTAGAGTGCTGAAAAAGTCTATCTCACATTTATAAATAAGCCAAAATAAGATAATTTCATCGTAAAATGCTGGAAGCATTCAGGGCTTTATCTTAGAAGGATATCCTAAGTAAGAAAGTCTCAATCTTTTATTTTAGAAACATTAATCTAAATTGCAAATACTTTAAAACACAGGCCAGTTAAAATTTTAGATTAAATATTCATTGAATGTCAAAATGAAGTTTAGGAATCAAGTCAAGTTAACTATATTCTTAAACAAATTATTATTATGAAATTTGCCTTATATCTATTAAAATGATAAGTAGAAATAAATATTGGCATGTGAAATTTAATGTGTTAAATGTACTGGCACACTTTTTATAATGAACCATCCTAGGTAAAGCAAGTCTCCATTTAATGCAAAATTTTATTCTTCGGTCTGCAACTTTCTGCTTTTTCCACTCCCATTTAAACATACATGGTTCTCAAACTGACTTATTTAATTACAAGAAAATTCTTTCTTCCAGATAGCACTGCATTCTAAAAGAAGTGCCTTTGTAGCTGACTCCAAAGCATGTCACCAGAATACAAGGCTCTTAGAGAGGAGCTGTGACTCTCACTATGTGCCCCTACAGCGTTGGACTCATAAAAAGTACTCAGCAAATGTTCACTGAATGACTGAATGGATTCCTCCACCCATGTCTCCAAGACTGAAGATTCTCCTGGCTGAGAAATCATCACTCTGGTTCATACACATTTTTGGGTGTGAGAAAAGCCCATTTTGATTTTGGAATGACTTCCCAAATAGCTAAGCATGAGTGGAGGGCATCTCAAAAACATCTCTCCTTAAATATCCTCTTATACAGTACACGTTAAATAGAATGAGTGCCTGTATCATTTGGGACCCGGGCAGAAGTAGTACGTTAAATTTGTCTTGGGGTCCATCTCCCTGGATTTTAACACCATTCTCTCTCCTGAGTCTTGCCTTTTTCTCTCTGCTGCTCAGCTAACTTAAGAAGAGCCCTTGAAAAATCCATCTTAAGAGAAAGAAAGGAAGTATTTTTACATAGGGGTCTCCATCGATAGCTTCTTGCTGCGTGGAAATCTGCTTATGTTGAGATACCAATACCATCTGCTACACCATTATGTGATTGACAATAACGTTTGCCACCCAGAAGCTAAAATGTAATGAATCTTTCATTGGTCAAGAGTCAACTGAAGGGCTTCCCTGGTGGCGCAGTGGTTGAGAGTCCGCCTGCCGATGCAGGGGACACGGGTTCGTGCCCCGGTCCGGGAAGATCCCACATGCCGCAGAGCGGCTGGGCCCGTGAGCCATGGCCGCTCAGCCTGCGCATCCGGAGCCTGTGCTCCACAACGGGAGAGGCCGCAACAACAACAAAAAATCATGTTTAATATTTATTTAGGGTTTATTATGAGCCAGCTATTGCACTAAGTACTTGACATCTATTAATCCATTTGATAGTTCCAGTAACTCTATGAGGGAGATACTGTTACCACCCCTGTTTAATAAATGATGAATCTGAGATTCAGAGAGATTAAGCAGCATTTCTAAGATGGTTTGTAAGTAGTGGATCTGGGATTCTAACAGGGATAGTCTGGAAGTCATTACTGGCTTCCAGTTGAACAAGAAGAAGGAGGAGGAGGAGGGGAAAGAGGAAGGAGGGAAGGAGAGAAGGGAAGGGAAGGGTGCATCTTAGAAATTAAGAAAACCAACAAGGGGCTGTGTTATCATTAACAAGCTCCCAAGTGCCTGATCATGCACAGTAAGATTTAGAATTCTCCACAGGTTTCTGTGAAGCCACTTCTTACTATACATCCCTGACTGGGAATCAGTAATAATTCTTGTCTTTACAATCTTTTTTTTCAGTTGACTCTTTTTTTTTTTTTTTTTTTTTTTTTTTTTTTTTTTTTTGGTGGTACGCGGGCCTCTCACTGTGTGGCCTCTCCCGTTGCGGAGCACAGGCTCCGGACGCGCAGGCTCAGCGGCCATGGCTCATGGGCCTAGCCGCTCCACAGCATGTGGGATCTTCCCGGACCGGGGCACAAACACGTGTCCCCTGCGTCGGAAGGCAGACTCTCGACCACTGCGCCACCAGGGAAGCCCTAAACATGATTATTTTTACTAGCATATCAAATAGATAATCCTCCCTAAAATATACAGAACCAATGATTATCAATCTGAATATCTCAGATTGTTGATCCTGTTCCACAAATTGTATTGTCTCGTCTACAGCATACCATTTCCATTTGTTTTTAAATTTTATGATCTTTCTGACGGCGCACCTCAGAAAAATCATTTATTAATTAGAAATAAGAGTTGTGGGTTATTTTTCTTGTGAGGATGTTTCATAGTTTATCTTCTTAAAGAGAAAGAGTGAAGGCAACTAAGCTCAGAGAATTTCTGCTTCCTAGGAAGGAATGATGTCATTATGAATGATGAAAGCACATTGCATCATACAAGTCAAAGAAAAGTTTAATATCCGTGAGTGGTCAGTTAGTACCTGCATGTTCAATCTAGCTTATTCCTTATTCTTGTTTGGAGTAAATGGATGCTGTTTGTTATGAAGGAACATGTGATGAGAGAAAACAGATGATCCTCACAGATTCACGCCCTGCAAGAGTGCAAGGAGTTGCAGCAGTAGTGCAGCACAGAAGGGCACAACACAAGAGATACATTCCTACAACTGTGAGCAAACTGAAAACATTACACTATTTTTTGTTCATAAATGAAATAAGGTATTAAATCTACTCAGGATATTTATTAAATAAAGACGTCATAAATTCTTATATAAATGATCCTTTTCTAAGTTAATATTCCCCCCCCTTACCAATCCTTCAACCCTGTATTAATCTTTGTGGTAAATCCAGAAATTGGTATATGAGTCTGTGTAAAGGGGAAGATATAGATAGAGTGCTCTCCAGCTTCCTGCTTTTTTCCAAGTTTCCCCAACATTTTGATCACTGAGCCTAATATATGATCCTCTGGAATAGAACATGCTGTTACCTGCCATTTAAAAGATTAGAGAATATGCACAAGGCTCCCCACTGGCTGTCCATGGCTGAGTAAGGATTGGAATATTAAACAAGAAAACATCTAGGTTTCTGCTTACATCAATTTGACAAATGTCTCATGTACAAACTCAAAGAACATTTCCTTCATGCTATAATTTACTTGCAGATTACTTGAAGTGGAAACAACTCCCATTTCCCCAACCTCATTCCAGCACCACCCCCTAGCTCCACCAACCCTACTCATTACAGGAAGAAATCTGTTAATTATTCTTACTGCAATTACTCTGAAAGAGCTCTGGACTAAAATGAGGTACTTGCAAACATCAACAAACAAACTCCAACAATAATTCTAGCGTACATTATTTAACAGAGGTGATAAGAGGGACTGGCTGGATATTTACTATTCCTACAGTATTCAGGTCCCTCTTTCCAAAGGAAGAAGAAGGAGAAGGAGAAATAGTTGCAGGACCGTCTGTGAGCGTTGGCATGCATAAGAATTCTTTTGCATGCAGAAGCTGAATCTGAACATCTGAGTTTCTTAGAGTTTTGCATGTAAAACATGAATATCAGTGCCAAATCTGTACCATGTACAAAGAGGTGAAAAGAGGGAAAGACTTCTGGGTACACTCTATTTTCTCAATAACTACTTTAAATATTCTGGAAAATCAGATATTTAGATTCTATGTAAGCCAAGCAGCTTTCCTTCCTTAGTTCAAGAAAGAAAAATTAGAAACTGGGAAACTAAACTCTTCAGGCAGTAGAACACAGGCTCTAGGGCCATACTGCCCAGGTTCATATCCCAGATGCATCACTTATGACCTGCATGTCCTGTGTCAGCCTCTGAATCTCCTCAGCCTCAGTTGCCTCATCTATAAAATGGGAATAATACTAGTACCTTCCCGATAGGATTGGTGGGAGGGTTAAAATGAGATGGGTCAGTTAAAGAGCTTAGCACAGAGCCTGGCACATCATAAGCCTGGGCTCTGTTAGCTGTTGTTGTTGTTATCCATTTCACCATCACAGGACAAGTACTGGTCTAGAAAGAAGAATGAGGAGAATGAGCATTCACAACCAACCTCTTATAGTAACGTCTGTGCTACTCTATGTTTCTCCCCTATAAATGAAAATAAAATTGTCTTAAAAGTCTTTCCACAAGAGTTATTTAATAAAGTCCCTCCTCAAGGTAAGAGTTTTTCTGGGTCCTGCTCCCAATTAGCAGGACACTCAAAGTTTGGAAACTGAATCATGGGTCTAATTGTTCCAAAAGAATATATGTTGCCTATACAAAATAATAACTGTATTAGACCTCAATATCACAGTGAAATTGGTTGTTATGAACACTTTCATAAGCAGCAGATAATAAACGCATTTCTTTGCTTTCAAAGAATAAGATGCTGTGCTGTAAATAAATCATTACATTACATCAAAGATACTAAAATCAACAATCACCTGATTATCATTGGCAAGCCTTGTCTAAACTCCATTTTTTTCCTAATTAAATGAGAGGATAGAGTAAAAGAAATCTTTGCAAAATGTCCCTCATACAATAGAGTTTCTAACTGTAGGGGGTAGAATGATGCATCCATTTCCACTTACTGTATTAGGGAATGACTAAATTACTTGTAGCTCCCTTTCTGCACATATACTTATGAGTAATGATATAATTTTCTAAATCACATAAAAATACATAAACAGGATTCAGTACCGTTCTGTGCCTCATTTTTGTGAGAATTCACGTGGATGCTAACTTTATAGAATATATCTTATGAGAATTTTTAAAAAGAGGCCTTCTTAGTTCTGTTACAATTCAGGCTATATATCTGCATTATACATAGTTTTAGCTCTGAACTAATAACATAGTCATGTTTTGCTGTGTTTTGTCATCTATATTCAGAACCTGAGATCATAAAAATTCACTATTTCTCAGCTTGCTCATAACTTTCTCTTATAAAATTAAGCTTTTATTCCAAGTCTTAATATTTGAATCATTTAAGGTTCCTTTTTAAATGCTGAGTAGCCACAAAACTAGCAATGTAAATTTTATTTAAATTGATTTTATATCTTCATCACCACTCCTTATAAAAAAATCTCCTCTTATTACTAGAGATAATGTATGTGTCAAAAAAGAAGCCTCAAATGCACTTCCTGTGCACTTGACAGGGTGACAAAATATTTCTCCTATCCTTTCCTAATTGAGCTGCAGTACAAAGGAGGACATTATAATAATATTAATAATAGTTACATGGATATTTGTAGGTACTGTGTAACCCTTCAGTCCATTTTCCCAGACAATAGTGGCTACAAAGAGGCTTCAAAATAGAACATCGCACAATATGAATGCCACTTTTTTCTATCTTACATTTTAAAAACATCATTGAAATCAGAAAGTTCATTTACAAAGGACTGGCAGTTGCAATCACAGCAATAATGTAGTGCTGAGAAAAAAAGGGTAATTGGTTTGGTAAAGATCGCTTTCCATTACACCATAAAGCACTACACAATAGGAAAGGTCGCCAATTAAGCAATCATGAATACCAAGTACTGAAGCTGATGAAAATAGGGCAGTGGTTTAAATAGATTTGCAAGCAATTTACCTTTTCACAATGTTGGCAATCTGATGCAATTTGCTTGCAATTTTGTCTGCTTTCAGTAGCACTCGAAGCTGACACTACACAGACCAAATGGCAAAGAGGCCCTGCATAGAAAATGTAAAACTATCTTGGCTGCATCAGGAAACCAGAATGGTGGTTCATCAGGAAAATTACAACAATTAACATAAGTGCTGCAAAAATCAACACTTTAAATGTCACACTCACTAGTCTGTCCAAAGACTGTAGAAGTACCATCCCCATCGCCGGACTAACAGTAAATATGAAGCAATCACCACCAAACCTTGGGGCTGATGGCTTTACAATTGACGTGACATTCTCTGAGTGATAAAATAGCCTCTCATTTTACAAAAGTAAGTATTTTTCTTTTTTAGACTTAACCTGAATTATGTCAACACAAAATTTACATTTAATTTTTTTCCAACTTTTTCGACAAAGCCATTCCATGCCAGTGTGGGTGTAGTTGGTCTTGACATTTAAAAAATAACTTTATATTTCAGAGAATTAGAGCCGAGTTGATAAAAAATAATCCCTCCTCAAATATTGATCTGGTGCTTTCAAATGTAAATCATGTTCCAGATTCATGTCGAAAGCTGTTATACTGTATGAGGTACAGTGTGTCTGACCAGAGCCTATTTTATTATCTCAGAGAGGGCTCCAAAAAAGCATCCGTGGATATTCCCTTGAGGACTGGCTAGAATTACAGATGCCATCACATATCTATATCAATGTATTCCCAGCTAAAAGTTAGACACCTTGACAATAATTGATAACTTCTGCTTTGGCGTCCATGTTTTGAGAAGCTATAAATTTGTCAGGCTTCGAGGAGAATTGGCTTATAGTGTAAACCTAATGATTTCTCAGTGAACTGGGAGGATCTAGTGGTGAGAAAACAAGAGTGGAGTGTCAGAAAATCTAAGTTTAATTTTCATCTCTATATTGGCTGACTGTGAGGGTTATTTTAGGGCTGTGTCTACAGAGGGCCCATCTTTTAGTTTTGAGTGAATTGACTGATCATTTAGGCTTAAGAACAAAGTTGGATTTCTCTGCTCATGAACATTCCTGCCTTGCTTGGGTTCAGACACCATAATTTCCACAGCAGCAAAGAAAGAAGAGTATCAGACACACATGTATGTGATGTGCTCAAAGTTAAGGGTAAACAATTTTATTGTGAATTTAGTGAAAAGATCCATTGTGATAACAGCCACTCCATCCCCTATCAGCTTTTACTGCACAGCAAGGCTCATCTTTTACTCTTAGGTCTGTAGAAAAGCATTTCTTAAACAGAAATTGAGACTTGGCCTGTGGAGCCCAGATGTGTCCATAACTATGGACCTAATACATGGTGGTGACACATGACTCTGGGATTCTTCCCCCACATGACCCCTCAAGTCATCACTAATGAGGCATTTCATTTTGTCAGGAGTTACCTCCCCCCTACGCCCTGACCTGCCCTGAGTACCTTACTCCCTACTACTCTGTACTAAGCAACAGTGTCAACTCCAGGGAAAAGTTTTATCAGCTGCCTCTTGCTATGATCATCTTAATCAACATCAACATAGACTACTCCACTGACAGAGTCTCCAGGGCTGTCATCCATGCTGCCCAATGAAGGCCGTCCCCAGACACCGAGACACTGTCCAGAGGACTGGGGCCCAATGATGGCCATGCTAGCTCTTCCAGATGCCATTCATTGCTCAGCTGAAAGTTGAGGGCTCAGCCTCCATAGGAGCTGCACAATCCTCTTAAAAGGGTTTACATTTTCTGCAAAGTGAAGCTTGCAGAAGGAGGTAATTATTCCCTACCTGGTTTTAGGTGGCCTGAATGCAACCATTTTCTGAAGGAATGCATGCATTTGATATCTATTCTCTGACAGACTTGGAGAATAAGTCACTCCAGGAAGGGAGTGACCTTCTGTTGCCATCTGCAACATGACAGGGATGATTCTATGAAAGGATGGCATCAGCAGTCTCCAGAGTAAATTACAGGCTTGGAACAGCAATAAGACATTTGCTATCTCACCAATACAAAATACTCAAAAGTTTCTAAGACTGCTTCCAGAGAAACAAACGTTGAGAAGAATTAGCTATTTTTTCCTGTGTGTGTGTGTGTGTGTGTGTGTGTGTATGTGAAATGCAGCGTGATCAAGAGAGTGGTATACAGGAGGGTGGGGAGAAACTATCGTTAATTTTGATAAATGTAATGACCTGTGGGTTTTTTTCTCAGCTGTTGATTGGTACCACCGAAAACAATTATTACTGGTTAATTTAGTTGCTGGCATAGTGCATAGTAAATATTGCTGTTGTATCACTCTTTATTAACTGCAGAAAAAGCCTTTCATTTTATTTATCAAGTTAGTCAAAAACACACACAGCAACCGTATGACCATAGAGTGTGTCAGAATCTCAAAACTATTTCAAAGTCTCCTATTATAGTCCTCATGGTCTGTCTCATAGAAAGATTAGCATTTACTGGAATCCAGGCCTCAGAGACTTTAATTTAAAAGATGAAATTTCCCAAAGAGGAGGTTTCAGAATCTTTACTAGTTTGGGTTGAACTACATATATACATTGATTAGACTTGCCCAATCAAATGTAACAGCATGAATAAAATACCATGTGAATTCTTGTAAAACTACTCCATTGGACTTGCCACCATCAAGCAAGCAAGATACATAAAAACCGTAGCTCTTTTTGGGAAACAATGCCATTTACCCAAATAAATATTCTTAGTCTTCAGAGTAGCTTAAAAAGACAGTTAATTAATAATATTTATAAATAAAATAATAAGGGTTTAAAATATGAAAAGAGATTTCCTCAAGTGGCAGTTACTCGAGGAAACTGACTACTTTGAGGTCAGGTATGAGTTGAATTTTGGCTCTGTTATTTATTAGTTGTGTAGCCTTAGGCAAATCACATAATCTCTCTGAGTCTAAATTTTGTCATTTGTAAAGTGGAGATGATAAATCTTACAGAGCCTGTGAGCAGTAAGAATATCGCATGGCAAGTGGGCTGTACTAGAGGTTTAAATAAAGATCGTCAGCTATTATGATTGTGGTTGTTGATTTTGGGGTGTGCGATGATGACGATGATGATAATGGTTGAGAATCTAACCTGGTAAGCATCCAAGGGCCTCCATTTTAGTGTTTTTTCTATGCATTTCAAGGGCAGATAGTGTACCCATGGGCAAAAATGGAAAGTAGTTGCTATATTCAAATGAGCAATGCACCTTGTATTAAAATTTTTTTAATGTGCGATAAAATTCAAGAAACTTTTAATACGTCTTTTTTCAAAAAGAAAAGAAATTACTCAAAAGGTACTTATCAAGTCAGTGAAATCACATGGCAATTCTTTGTCTTTTGGTGATTTACTACAAAGCAGTTTTCAAAATAGAATGAACAATATTCCAAAAGCTTGGCATATGTTTAAAAATGTAAATTGTTTAGTTTCTCCAAAAACTACAAAATTAAGCATAAAATTTCTGTTCTTATAGTATTTCCTATACTCTTGGCTCTTGATAAACCTACACACCAGTGTGGAAAACTCTAGAGAATGTCATTGGAAAGCAGAAGGGGACAGAGGAAGTCAGACTTGAAGCCCAGTCTGTTCCAGAGCATCTCTGAACCTCCAAGCAGGACGGCAACCCAAATCCAAATCCTGAACAAGCTGGGACGAGCCCAAGACCAGCAGGATTCACAGTGTCCTCCTGGGATCACAATTCTGAATGCTTTAGGAAGTCCGGGTGGCTCTATTAGAAGGAGTTTGGCCATTCCTCACTTTAGTGGAATGCTGGTAGATGTTTCCAGTACCATACCTACAAGACACCTTAAATCTCTGAAACCAGCCTCTCTCAGCCCCCAGCTGGCCTGTGGTGGCTGTCTCCCGGCAGCTGGAAATACCAGTGAGTGTTCAGGGTTCACAGAGCTTAGTTCTAGTGCACACTTTCACCCAGAAACCTATCACTGCTTTTGAATATTTCCGATCTGAGCCAAATTATATTCATTCAAAAAACATTAACTGAGCACCTATTATGAACTACACTTTATGGGGTGCATAAATAATGAATTGCCTGTCTCCAAGGAGCTTATAGTCTAGTATAAGAGATCAGAGGTACTCTACGGCATACAGATATCTAAATAAAAGATTAGAAATGACAAGTATCATAAAAGAAATGCAAAATGTCAGTCGTTGAGAAGAGGTAGATGATGCAAGTAAGTATGAAGTATAAAGCATAGTAATTTCACTAAGTTTTGCTCTTTCCTTTAAACTAGGTTGATAGTGTTATAGAAAAGTTGGTGTTTGAGACCGTACTTAAAGGCTTTATTAGGTAAGCTTTGGATGTATAGGAAAAGTATTTCAAGGTGAAAGAAAGATCATAAGAAAGAAGGAAGGAGGAAAGGAAAGGAAGGGAGGGAGGAAGCCCACTTAGATCAGAAAATTCAAGTCCAGTTTGGCTAGAGTTCTAAAACAAAAACATTCAGAATTCTACATGTGATCCTGTGTGAGTTCATCTAAAAATCCTGAATGCTCTGGGTAAATAAGTTTCCCCATTTATAACTTCACGCATCAAGCATTTCATAAAGCATGTCCTCAATTACTGAACTTTATCATACATTGTAATTACACCTCACGTATGCTTGGGAATAATAATAATCCTGTACTTGAATTATCTTGAAAGGATGATACTAAGTCAGCAAAGGGCTGATTTTTCATTCTTCTTAGGTCAAATCACACTCTAATAAAATCTGATGCTGTAATCTTATATATTCTTAATGTTTTTCAGGTTGAATCTGAACTTGGCCCCGGGCAATGCAGCTCATATAAACGGCTGTAACAGAGCAAATGAGGATTTTACCAGCTCAAGAACACTTCAAACTGCATTTTCCAGTTTACTGCGAGCTCGAACAAGAAGTTATGATTTATGCTCACCCACAGGTCAACGAAAGTTTTTACTGACACTGGAAAACCCTGTGTACAATGGCCTAATAAACCTGATAAAATCAGATCTTTTGGTTTCAATTGCCTCCTATAGCTGTCTATAGCCACAACATATTCAGCTATGAAAATCCCACTTTCAGAACACTCTGCTCCTTTTTCTTTTGTTCCTTTTTAGTACCTGATCATACAGTATATGTCACTTCTGCAAAGTCAGCTGAGAGCTTCCCCTATTCAAAACAAACAAAACAAAGATCAATTCTTCAGAAGCTATAGATTACCCTTCAGTCACCACAGATGGTGACTTCGGGATTCTACGAGTCTTTCAAATGAAGTTCTTGGGGCCAGGATTATCAAATGTCATAGACCTAACAGGTCTAACAGCCTCACTGCTATTGAACTACTTTATGTCTCAGCTCCCAAGTTTGGTGGGAATAAAAATATTGCACAGATGGGACTATAACTGACCGTAGCCTGCTCCATTGTATGTCCAACCATCTCTAATTGCAGCAACACACGAGAGGAAGAGATTTGAAAGGGCAGGTGACGGGAGAGGAGGGGAACCTGGTTTGACTTAAACAGCACAGGATCCCTCACCATCAGGCCTGATGTACATCAGCCTGACAGCTAATTAGGGTAGACATGAATTTTTCCAATGTAACAGATGTTCGCTAATCAGGCCAGATTTGGAGCCCTTGCGCCAGCAACATTTCATGCACAATTTAACTATCTAAAAGGAATAAACTACTTAATGCATTGTACTGAAGGCACAGCTGTTTCACAATCAGAAAATTTGCTGTCAAAGATGTTCTCTTTAAAACTGACATGTTTTTATATAACTCTGATGGGGTGTTTATAATGTATTAATAGTTGTCAGCAAGAGCTGCTGTCATCATCAAGAAGTAAAATATTTCTGAAGGTATATTAAAACGAACAGACTCCTTTCTCTTCCCCCAAAATACATTCAGATAATTTAACTAGGTTGGATGTGGTCTGCTGTGTTCCAAAATATATTTGAAACAAAGAACATCGATGTATTTTTTTAATTTATTCTAAATTTAAGACTGAGACCATGCCTCTGCCTTGCTTGTGGTTTAAAGGTTTAAAACAATTACAGGTCCACATTTAGCTACAAAGTGGGATTTTTTTTTATCATTTTAGTTTTACGTAAATACACTAGGGGGAACATCATTACCACACCAAAAATGCTTTACTGGGTAAAATGAAGGTTTGACATCTTCATAAGCACAAATTAATTTGGTTATGAATGAAATGGGATTTTTCTCTTTCTCTCTCCCTCTTTACACCTTAAGTACTAACTGACCTTCTGTTATAAGAAAAGTCCTAAATATGAATTTGACAGTTCAGTTTTGACAGTTTAGTTTTACAATTTATTTGCATTTTTTAAATGATAAAGCAAAATAACATTTAATACCCTATGAATATTGAAAAGTTCACATCATTTAAAAATATGGCTTTGTAAATCTTAAAAGTCTGTATTTGAAAGAGACGTTAAACATAAGCCAGTGACTTCAAATTCCACAATAAAGACAGGGTGTAGGGCTATAATAATCTGTTTGTATTGTCTACATAATTTAGCGATTTGCTTATTTTAGTAACATTTTTAGCAGTTTTTCCAACCATTTTATGACACAATTTTGTTACATTCTTTTCAACCAATACTGATATTGGTTGAATTCAGAATCATGAATTATGATTTATCTGGCAAGAGAACTACTGTAAGTAATGTAGTTTCTATGCTGACTAGGGTACTGTTGACAACTTCTCCCTGTGCTGGCCCAAGTGGATATGTGACTCCTAAAAGGCCCTATATTGAATTAGTAGTATCAGTAGCCGAGATCTTCTGGTAAATTCAAGAATAATATCTTTAAAATCCAGTCTCAGGTAAAGAAATGTTTTCAGGACTGATAAGGTCATCTAGGAGTCTCTGCTATGACTTGAGTTTATTATTTTTATTGTATGTTTTCCTGATGTGATGACTTATCCACTGGAAACTGGCTATAGACCAAATGTTTAAACGTCATATGTTTCCAGCTGATGACAAATCATGCCACACCTAGAAAAGAGTTTTCAAATCTGCATTTCATAATTGTGCAGTTTAGCCCTGAGAGATATTAAAAATTAACTTCACCAAAGATTAAAAATGAAATGCTGCGCTTCCCTGGTGGCACAGTGGTTAAGAATCTACCTGCCAATGCAGGGGACACGGGTTCGAGCCCTGGTTGGGGAAGATCCCACATGCCGTGGAGCAACTAAGCCCATGCACCACAATTACTGAGCCTGTGCTCTACAGTCACGAGCCACAAGTACTGAAGCCCCTGCACCTAGAGCCCGAACTGCACAATGAAGAGTAGCCCCCGCTTGACACAATTAGAGAAAGCTGTGTGCAGCAACAAAGACCCAATGCAGCCAAAAATAAATAATAAATAAATTTTTTAAAAAAAGAAAAGAAATGCCTCGAGTCTATTACTCTTCTTTTGGATATTCTATGTAAGTAGATTGTTTGCCATCAGTAATTACAATATCGTGCGGACATGACTCTTTGAATCTTTAAGACAATTTCATAACCACCAGCAGCTCTTTAACACGGGGCTCATTTTCAATTAAACTGTAGAAAAATCTCTTTCAAGTAATAAAGCTCCAAAATATCACCCATTTCCTCTTTAATAATTCAACTTTGCACACAAGCATTTTATAGGATGATTTAATTTTTTAAATATTATCTGTAAATTTGGATTTCATTTAGAATAAAATCCATATTCTTTACTACAATCTACGAAACTCCACATTATCTGGCCCCTCCCACCTCCCAACATCATTGCATGTCACTAGCTCTTTGTTCACCATGATCTAACTAACATTGATCTGCTTACTGTAACTTGAACACACCAAAATCTTTCTCTGCAGGGTATTTTTTTACTTGCTTCTTTCACTCTAGAATGCCCTTCCCCTATTGTTGGCATGTCTGGCTCCTTATCCTCACACAAGAATCAGTTAAAATGGAACTTATTCAAAGAAAACTTCCCTGACAACCCTAATTAATGTTGCCACTACTCCAACCTCCACCATATCACCCTGCTTTTTTTCCATAGCACTCATCCAAATAAAAATAATTTGCTTATCTGTTTATTTTCTGTCTCCCCACCACCTCAAATCTTCAAGAACTGTGATGACCAATACCATAACCACTAACCACATTTGGTAATTTAAGTTGAAATTAATTAAAATTAAATAAAACATAAAATTTTAACATAGCATTAAATCAAATTCCATTCCTCAGTTGGTCTCAAAAACACAGATACAGGGCTTCCCTGGTGGCACAGTGGTTGAGAGTCCACCTGCCGATGCGGGGGACATGGGTTCGTGCCCCGGTCGGGGAGGATCCCACGTGCCGCGGAGCGGCTGGGCCCGTGAGCCATGGCCACTGAGCCTGTGCGTCTGGAGCCTGTGCTCCACAGTGGGAGAGGACACAACAGTGAGAGGCCCGCGTACCGCAAAAAAAAAAAACAAAAAAAAACCCACAGATACACAACATTTTCATCGCACAAAACGTTCTATTGGACAGTAGTGATCTAGAATATAATCTCTGAGAGCAAAAGAAAGCTCTGAGCAGTGACTACAAAAGCAACTGATCCGTAATAGTTCTTTTCTATTTTTTAAAAATCTTTATTGGAGTATAATTGCTTTACATTGTTGTGTTAGTTGCTGCTGTATAACAAAGTGAATAAGTTATATGTATACATATATCCCCATATCCCCTCCCTCTTGCTTCTCCCTCCCACCCTCCCTATCCCATCCCTCTAGGTGGTCACAAAGCACCGAACAGATCTCCCTGTGCTATGCGGCTGCATCCCACTGGCTGTCTATTTGACATTTGGTAGTGTATATATGTCAATGCCACTCTCACTGCGTCTCGGCTAACCCTTCCCCCTCCCCGTGTCAAGTCCATTCTCCACGTCTCTATTGTTGTCCTACCCCGAGGTTCTTCAGAACCTTTTCTTTTTTTTTTTTTTGGTTCCATATATATGTGTTAACATACGGTATTTGTTTCTCTCTTTCTGACATACTTCACTCTGTATGACAGTCTCTAGGTCCATCCACGTCAACACAAATAACTCAATTTTGCTTCTCTTTATGGCTGAGTAATATTCCATTGTATATAGGTATCACAGCTTCTTTATCCGTTCATCTATCAATGGACACTTAGGTTGCTTCTATGTCCTGGCTATTGTAAAGAGTGCTGCAATAAACATTGTGGTACATGACTCTTTTCGAATTATGGTTTTCTCAGGGTATATGCCCAGTAGTGGGAGTGCTGGGTCATATGGTAGTTCTATTTGTAGTTTTTTAAGGAACCTCCATACTGTTCTCCATGGTGGCTGTATCAATTTACATTCCCACCAACAGTGCAAGAGGGCTCCCTTTCTCCACACCATCTCCAGCATTTATTGTTTGTGGATTTTCTGATGATGGCCATTCTGACCAGTGTGAGGTGATACCTCATTGTAGTTTTGATTTGCATTTCTCTAATGATTAGTGATGTTGAGCATCCTTTCAGATGTATGTTGGCAATCTGTATATCTTCTTTGGAGAAATGTCTATTTAGGTCTTCTGCCCATTTGTGGATTGGGTTGTTTGGTTTTTTGATATTGAGCTGCATGAGCTGCTTGTATATTTTGGAGATTACTCCTTTGTCAGTTGCTTCGTTTGCAAATATTTTCTCCCAATCTGAGGGTTGTCTTTTCATATTGTTTATGGTTTCCTTTGTTGTACAAAAGCTTTTAAGTTTCATTAGGTCCCATTTGTTTATTTGTGTTTTTATTTCTATTTCTCTAGGGGGTGGGTCAAAAAGGATCTTCCTGTGATTTATGTCACAGAGTGTTCTGCCCATGTTTTCCTCTAAGACTTTTATAGTGTCCAGTCTTATATTTAGGTCTTTAATACATTTGGAGTTTATTTTTGTGTATGGTGTTAGGGAGTGTTCTAATTTCATTCTTTTACATGTAGCTAACCAGTTTTCCCAGCACCACTTATTGAAGAGGCTGTCTTTTCTCCACTGTATATTCTTGCCTCCTTTATCAAAACTAAGGTGACCATATGTGCATGGGTTTATCTCTGGGATTTCTATCCTGTTCCATTGATCTATATTTCTGTTTCTGTGCCAATACCATACTGTCTTGATTACTGTAGCTTTGTAGTATAGTCTGAAGTCAGGGAGCCTGATTCCTCCAGCTCCGTTTTTCTTTCTCAGGATTGCTTTGGCTATTCGGGGTCTTTTAGGTTTCCATCAAGATTGTTAAATTTTTTATTCTAGTCCTGTGAAAAATGCCATTGGTAGTTTGATAGGGATTGCATGGAATCTGTAGATTGCTTTGGGTAGTATAGTCATTTTCACAATGTTGATTCTTCCAGTCCAAGAACATGGTATATCTCTCCATCTGTTTGTATCATCTTTAATTTCTTTCATCAGTGTCTTATAGTTTTCTGCATACAGATCTTTTGTCCCCTTAGGTAGGTTAATTCCTAAGTATTTTATTCTTTTTGTTGCAATGGTAAATGGGAGTGTTTCCATAATTTCTCTTTCAGATTTTTCATCATTACTGTATAGGAACGCAAGAGATTTCTGTGAATTAACTTTGCATCCTACTACTTTACCAAATTCATTGATTACCTCCAGTAGTTTTCTGGTAGCATCTTTAGGATTCTCTATGTGCAGTATCAAGTCATCTGCAAACAATGACAGTTTTACTTCTTCTTTTCCGATTTGGATTCCTTTTATTTCTTTTTCTTCTCTGATTGTTGTAGCTAAAAGTTCCAAAACTATGTTGAATAATAGTGGTGAGAGTGGGCAACCTTGTCTTGCTCCTGATCTTAGTGGAAATGGTTTCAGTTTTTCACCATTGAGAACGACGTTGGCTGTAGGTTTGTCATATACAGCCTTTATTATGCTGAGGTAAGTTCACTCTATGCCTACTTTCTGGAGAGTTTTTATCATAAATGGGTGTTGAATTTTGTTGAAAGCTTTTTCTGCATCTATTGAGATGATCATATGGGTTTTATCCTTAAGTTTATTAATATGGTGTATCACACTGATTGATTTGCATATATTGAAGAATCCTTGCATTCCTGGGATAAACCCCACTTGATCATGGTGCATGATCCTTTTAATGTGCTGCTGCATTCTGTTTGCTAGTATTTTGTTGAGGATTTTCGCATCTATGTTCATCAGTGTTATTGGCCTGTGGTTTTCTTTTTTTGTAGCATCCTTGCTGGCTTTGGTATCAGGGTGCTGGTGGCCTCATAGGATGAGTTTGGGAGTTTTCCTCCCTCTGCTATATTTTGGAAGAGTTTGAAAAGGAGCGGTGTTACCTCTTCTCAAAATGTGTGATAGAATTCGTCTGTGAAGCCATCTGGTCCTGGGCTTTTGTTTGTTGGAAGATTTTTAATTACAGTTTCAATTTCAGTGCTTGTGATTGGTCTATTTATATTTTCTATTTCTTCCTGGTTCAGTCTTGGAAGGTTGTGCTTTTCTAAGAATTTGTCCATTTTTTCCAGGTTGTCCATTTTATTGGCATAGAGTTGCTTGTAGTAATCTCTCATGATGCTTTGTATTTCTGCAGTGTCACTTGTTATTTCTTCTTTTTCATTTCTAATTCTGTTGATTTCAGTCTTCTCTCTTTTTTTCTTGCTGAGTCTGCCTAATGGTTTATCAATTTTGTTTATCTTCTCAGAGAACCAGCTTCTAGTTTTATTGATCTTTGCAATCATTTCCTTCATTTCTTTTTCATTTATTTCTGATCTGATTTTTATGATTTCTTTCCTTCTCCTAACTTTGGGGTTTTTTGTTCTTCTTTCTCTAATCACTTTAGGTGTAAGGGTAGGTTGTTTATTTGAGATTTTTCTTGTTTCTTGAGTTAGGACTGTATTGTTATAAACTTCCCTCTTAGATCTACTTTTGCTGCATCCCATAGGTTTTGGGCCGTCGTGCTTTCATTGTCATTTATTTCTAGGTATTTTGTGATTTCCTCTTTGATTTCTTCAGTGATCTCTTGGTTATTTAGTAGTGTACTGTTTAGCTTCCATGTGTTTGTATCTTTTACAGTTTTTTTTTCCTGTAATTGATATCTAGTCTCATAGTGTTGTGGTCGGAAAAGATACTTGACACACTTTCAATTTTCTTAAATATACCAAGGCTTGATTTGTGACCCAAGATATGATCTATCCTGGAGAATGTTCCAAGAGCACTTGAGAAGAAAGTGTATTCTGTTGTTTTTGGATGGAATGTCCTATAAATATCTTTTAAGTCCATCTTGTTTAATGCATCATTTAAAGCTTGTGTTTCCTCATTTTCATTTTGGATGATCTGTCCATTGGTGAAAGTGGGGTTGTTCAAGTCCCCTACTACAATTGTGTTCCTGTCGATTTCTCCTTTTATGGCTGTTAGCATTTGCCTTATGTATTGAGGTGCTCGTATGTTGGGTGCATAAATATTTACAGTTGTTACATCTTCTTCTTGGATTGATCCCTTGATCATTATGTAGTGTCCTTCTTTGTCTCTTGTAATAATAGTCTTTATTGTAAAGTCTATTTTGTCTGATATGAGAATTGCTACTCCAGCTTTCTTTTGATTTCCATTTGCATGGAATATCTTTTTCCATCCCCTCACTTTCAGTCTGTATGTGTCCCGAGGTCTGAAGTGGGTCTGTTGTAGACAGCATATATACGGGTCTTGGTTTTGTATCCATTCAGCCAGTCTATGTCTTTTGGTGGGAGCATATAATCCGTTTACATTTAAGGTAATAATCGATATGTATGTTCCTACTCCCATTTTCTTAATTGTTTTGGGTTTGTTATTGTAGGTCTTTTCCTTCTCTTGTGTTTCTTGCCTAGAGAAGTTCCTTTAGCATTTGTTGTAAAGCTGGTTTGGTGGTGCTGAATTCTCTTAGCTTTTGCTTGTCTGTAAAGGTTTTAGTTTCTCCACTGAATCTGAATGAGATCCTTGCTGGCTAGAGTAATCTTGGTTGTAGGTTTTTCCCTTTCCTCACTTTAAATATGTCCTGCCACTCCCTTTTGGCTTGCAGAGTTTCTGATGAAAGATCAGCTGTTAACCTTATCGGGATTCTCTAGCATGTTATTTGTTGCTCTTCCCTTGCAGCTTTTAATATTTTTTTCTTTGTATTTAATTTTTGATAGTTCGATTAATATGTGTCTTGGCGTGTTTCTCCTTGGATTTATCCTTATGGGACTCTCTGTGCTTCCTGGACTTGACTGACTATTTCCTTTCCCATATTAGGGAAGTTTTCAACTATAATCTCTTCAAATATTTTCTCAGTCCCTTTCTTTTTCTCTTCTTTTTCTGAGACCCCTATAATTCGAATGTTGGTGCATTTAATGTTGTCCCAGATGTCTCTAAAACTGTCCTCAATTCTTTTCATTGTTTTTTCTTTATTCTGCTCTGTAGTAGTTATTTCCACTATTTTATCTTCCAGGTCACTTATCTGTTCTTCTGCCTCAGTTATTCTGCTATTGATTCCTTCTAGAGAATTTTTAATTTCATTTATTGTCTTGTTCATCATTGTTTGTTTGCTCTTTAGTTCTTCTAGGTCCTGTTGAATGCTTCTTGTATTATCTCCATTCTATTTCCAAGATTTTGGATCATCTTTACTATCATTACTCTGAATTCTTTTTCTGGTAGACTTCCTATTTCCTCTTCATTTGTTTTGTCTGGTGGCTCTTTACCTTGCTCCTTCATCTGCTGCTTATTTCTCTGTCTTCTCATTTTGCTTAACTTACTGTGTTTGGGATCTCCTTTTCGCAGGCTGCATGTTCGTAGTTTCCTTTGTTTTTGGTGTCTGCCCCCAATGGGTAAGGTTGGTTCAGTGGGTTGTGTAGGCTTCCTGGTGGAGAGGACTGGTGCCTGTGTTCTGGTGGATAAGGCTGGATATTTTCTTTCTGGTGGGCACGACCGCATCTGGTGGTGTGTCTGTGAACTTATTATGATTATAGGCAGCCTCTCTGCTAATGGGTGGGATTGTTGTCCTGTCTTACTAGTTGTTTGGCATTGGGTGTCCAGCATTGTAGCTTGCTGGTCATTGAGTGGAGCTGGGTTTTAGCGTTTGGATGGAGATCTCTGGGAGAGCTCTTGCCGATTGATATTACGTGGGGCCGGGAGGTCTCTGGTGGTCCAATGTCCTGAACTCAGCTCTCCCACCTCAGAGGCTCAGGCCTGACAGCCCGCCGGAGCACAGAGACTCTGTCAGCCGCACAGCAGTGAATGTGGCAGTCTCCATTATGAAGTCAGATTATGAGGGTCTACAATAGCTGTTCAGCTAGAACAGGCTGACTTGGTAGCAATTTGTCTATGAGGCTGTCTCCAGCTGCTCGTGGCTAAAACAGTAGGTCTCCGCATGTGATGCCAGAATATTAAACGTTTATAGAGATGTTTTCACTGGGTTCAGTCACAGATTCGGTACAGAGAGTTTCAAGAACACCTTACTCTCTCAAGGTTGTGTGCTTGAAATAGCTCCTAAGTCTGAGTGTCTACAAACTGCAGGAAGATGAGACCACCCAGGGTGGCCTGCAAGCTGTGATTCTTGCCACGAGCCCTGCTGCTGCCGTCATGGAATCCAACTTCCCCCGAGGCTCTGCAGTGAGTTTTCAGTGAAGCTTTCTCTCTGTGCTGATGAGATTCATGTTACCTGAGTTGCCCAAAGCCATAGAGTGCTTAAATGTTGGGGCGGGGGTACAAACCCAGCAAATCTGGCTCCAAGGTCTGTGTTACCTCACCCGCTATGAGTGTTGGGCCAAGGCTTTCCATAATAGTTCTTGATTACTTAAATGGATGGATGGGTGGGTGGATGAGTGAACTCCAATTTATACATAATCATTGAGAAGTATGACATTCCAGCTAATATAATACTATGGTTTTGATTTAACCTTCTATTCCTAATATCAATTATTTTAATGGGCTGAGATAAAGTATACTGACACTAGGGTATATCTAATATGATTTCATCTTTTTCTGGAAAATACTCAAGAAAGAAATTCCCATGTTGACCAAACTAGAACCACAGGACCAAAAAAGGTCCCTTTATTTTATTTTTTAAAATTTATTTATTTTTATTTAATTAATTTACTTATTTTTATTTTTTGGCTGCCTTGGGTCTTTGTTGCTGCGCGCGGGCTTTTCTCTAGTTGGGGCAAGCGGGGGCTACTCTTCATTGCAGTTCGCGGGCTTCTCATTGGGTGGCTTCTCTTGTTGCAGAGCATGGGCTCTGGGCATGCGGGCTTCAGTAGCTGTGGCACTCGGGCTCAGTAGTTGTGGCTCCCGGGTTCTAGAGCACAGGCTCAGTAGTTGTGGCACAAGGGCTTACTTGCTCCGCAGCATGTGGGATCTTCCCGGACCAGGGCTTGAACCCGAGTCTCCTGCACTGGCAGGTGGATTCTTAACCAGTGCACCACCAGGGAAGTCCAAAAAAGGTCTCTTTAGAATCAAAGGAGCCTTAGGCTTTAGATCACAGCTAATGTAAAAGTAGAAAGAGCAGGAGTTTGAGCTCTGGTAAATGCAAGCTCAAATCCTAACTCTGATATTTACTAGATGATGATGATGATGATGATGATGATTATCCTAATTTTGAGGAATTGACCTAGTCTCCCTGAACCCCATTTGCCTGAAATGTAAAATGGAAAAATAATACAACTTCACGGGGTTATTCCAAGATTAGATGTCTTGAGAATGCTTGGCTTACAGTAGACTCACATTAAATGGCAACTATCATTATAAATCTCCTTGAATTAATGGCATGATAGCAACTAGGTCTTTGGAAATCCTGGTCTATGTTATTTCACTCCTTTTCTGGCATTATTCTTCAACTCAGAAATTTTTAGAACTGAAGTCCTACCCCAAAATAAACACTGTTATGACTTTTAGAGGCTTGTCATAAGCATTGTACTCAGAATGGGAGATGGAAAGTAGTTAGGGCTGTGGATGAAGGTTGTGGGAACATGCTAAACACAGAAACAGCTGCTTACCAGACAGCTCCTAAAACAGACTGGCTCATGTTTTAAATTTTTTAAAAAATCACTGAAAGTATGAAAGATTTCTAAGGCTCAATAAGTACATAATTTATATACAGTATCTGCTTCATCACTTAACTTAGAGAGTTAGGTAGCTGCTGTTAAGCTTAGGAAGCAGAAAAAATGGAACCTACGAGATCAACAGAGAGGAGATCCCAGTTTTACGTGTTTTTTCTGTTGATTTTAAAAAAGGGCAATTTTATAATGTCATCAGAGACAATGAAAGTCTACAACCTTTATTATAGTTCCCCTTAGGAAGAGTGCTTATGGAGGATCAGTCTGCAGTTATCAGAATCAATGTGCTCTTAAGCTTATAAAAAAAAATTGGTAGATGGTACAAACTTGGAAAGGATTGATTGAAATTAGCATATGAGTATAAAATGAGAATTTTAATTACTAGTGTATTTACCTGATTTTCTACATTTCCAAAAGATTGGGGGTTTTGTTTTTTAGTTTCTTTCTTTATAGTTCCCATGTTACTTTAGAGCTTGATCTTATCCCAGGGAAGGAGCTCCAGGGAAGGAGCACGAGAAAATTCCGCCTTAAAGCCCTAAAAGTGATCACTCTTAAGTACCCCTGATTCTTCAGGATATTTGAAAGTTATTTAGTTTAGAATGAAAATATAGGATGTTAAATATTTTCTTGAATGGCAAATTAAGTAGCATCTGTTCTGTTTGTTTTTTCTGAGAGTTAAGCCAAAATAAACAGAATGGTCTACGTCATAACTATTTGGAATTGGTCAGTGTTATTAGTGACTCAATATTATTGTTAAATCACATTTAAAGATTGTGAGCATCTTTGATGTGAACCTTTGTATGATGTGGGTCCAGGAACTGCGATAGAAAACATATTTTTTTATTAACAGTCAGGAGGAAAGAGTTCATATTCGTGTGACATTCTCCTATTTCTGGAACAAAATTTCGAACACATCTTAGCCTACCATAGAGAAAAACATATATGAAGAATAAACTTAAGCTTTATTAAAAACAAATTGCTATTTATTTATTTATAAATAAACAACAATATGGACGTAAAAACCTGCCTTAAACAGAATTTACTGAGGAATATTTTGGAAGAATTTTTGTAAGACACCTGTAGCAGAGTACACGTTACACAGCTAAAAACCGTGAAGGGACAATTCCTTCTTTTTTGATTTATAGACAATTAAGAGGATGATTTTTTTAAACGCTTTGTAATCATTTTACAAAAAAGCCTTGGAATGAGAAAGGTACAGAGCCACTGTCATGCACCTCTTGCCCTGTGATTCCCAGAACAAGCTTTTCTAGGCCCACTTTCAGCACAAATGATATTATTTGTTTATTTATTTCATATGCATGTCCACTATTTGCTGTTATCACTTTACTTTCATTTGCAAGATTTAATCTCTCTCTCTCCCCACCACAACGCCCCCCCCCCACCCACTCTCCTATTTTCTGGAAACATAAACGGTGATTACGCATGTTAAAATGAAAGCCTCCAAATGAAATAAAATGGAGAATTAGCAAGAGACACTAAATGAAAGTAAACAAGCAAGTGAAGAAAAAAACAAAACAAAACAAAACAAAACAAAAACGGTAGGCTGAAGTCTCAGACATGATTTTGGTGTGATCCTAAACGGTTCTCTTCACAGCTTAAGGGCTTGTCTTCCTTGACTATAAAATGAGGGCATCGCAATATTGCAGCCCTAACGGTTCAGGTCTGCTCCTTGGGGATCTTTGGGATATTTCTCAGTTATGACCTCCAGATAAATCAGTGTTAACAGCCTCTTGCCATTTGCATTTCCCTGCGGATGAGTTTCCTCCTTTCCCTTCCCCTATTATCTTTTGGGTGTGTAGTTTCTTTGGACTTTCCTAGATCCTGTCTGTCTGCATGTGGGTGCTGATTTTGGCATTTCATTCTCCCTTCTCATTTCCTTCAAGTATTTCTCTCTTTCTCTTTTTAAATTCACTTCCAGTGTTGTTCCTTTGTGTGTCTTCTAGGAATACTTAACTCATTTTTAAAGCAAAAGCATGTCAAGCTTGAATAAGAACTCAATCATTTTAATGTCCTGGAACCTTTCCTCCACACACAGCAAGTATCAGTTTACTGAAAAGCTTTGACCATAGGGCAGAGAACATGTCAAAAATACTATTCCTCCTGTGATTTCCAATCCTCCCCATATTGCAATGCATGGAAAATGTTATGGGCAGAGGCTCTCTTAGTGATTTTACTCGGGACCATAGCTTACAAAGTTAACCACTGGCAAAGGAGAAAGAAAAAAGCAAATACAAAACCCCAGCGCCTGAAATGAATAAATAAGCTAATAACTGAAGTATCAAAATGCTGAGTGAGATAGAGGCAGATTCTTTAAAAAAAAATTGTGAATGATTAATATATCTTCATAATTTAAAAACCAACAAATATTAAAACATATACAGTAAAGGCACTTGCTTCCACCACTGTTCCCATTTGTCAGTTCCCAAAACCTTCCATACAGAGTACAATTTTTAATAGTTCATTTGCATAATTCTTTGTATAAATAATATTATGCAAGATAGAATATACATTTATATTCTTTCTCTTGGAACAAAAGGTTTATACACACTGTTCAGCACAATGCTTTTTTTTCACTTCATATATCTCAGAACTCTATCCATATTGATACACAGAGAGGTTGTCCAGTTTGTTTGTTTTTTAACTTCATTGCATATTATTCCATTGCATAAATATACCATGATTAATTTAACCAGTCCCCTATTGGTGGACATTTGAATTGATGCCAGTCTTTTGCTACAGAAAACAATGCTGCAGTACATAACCTTGAACATATGTGATTTCACATATGTATAAGTTTATCTGTAGGAAAAATTCCCAGAAGGGGGATTGCTAGGTCAAAGTACATATGATTTGTTACTTTGACAGATAGTGCCAAACTTTCTTCCATAGATGATGAGCACTTCATATTGCTGTCAGCAATGTATAAAATTGCCTGTTCCTCCACAGCCTTGAAATCAAAATGTTAATACATTTCTGCATTTTAGAAATTTGGAATTTTGATTATGTACTCTGGTAAATTATCGTACCTTGCTGTGGTTTTAATTTACTTTTATGTTAAGTGAGGGTGTGCATTTTTTCACATGTTCAAGGGCCATTCCTTTTCTAAAAAATGCAATTCAACTCTCTTTTTTTTAAATTGAGTTTTAAATCATTTGTAGAGTGTCTTTACATATTAGGGCAATCAGGTATTTGGTTGACAAGAAATTATTTTCCTGTTTTGTTGTTTTTCTCTGGATTTGCTCATTGTTTTTGCTTTGTTTACATTCAGAAGTTAAAAAATTATTTTTCTATAAATGTATCTAAATTTTTTATTATGGTGTAAAGGCTTTAGTCACAATTTAAAAAGCCCTTGTCACTCGAAAGTTATAAAGAGGTTTTTCATGCTGTCCTCTCTATTATTATGGCTTCATTTTTTAAATCTTTGAAACTTTTAGAGATAATCCTAGAGTATGATATAAAGAAAGGATTAAATGTAACACTTTTCAAATGGCCTTACCATTGCCCAGCATTACTTACTGAATAATCCACCTTTTCTCCCAATGACTTGAGATTCCACCTTTAGAAAATGGTAAGTTCCGGACTTCCCTGGTGGCACAGTGGTTAAGAATCCACCTGCTGATGCAGAGGGCACGGGTTCGAGCCCTGGTCCGGGAAGATCCCACATGCCGTGGAGCAACTAAGCCCGTGTGCCACAACTATTGAGCCTGCCCTCTACAGCCCGTGAGCCACAACTACTGAGTCTGTGCGCCACAATTACTGAAGCCCGCGCGCCTAGAGCCCGTGCTCCGCAACAAGAGAAGTCACCTCAATGAGAAGCCTGCGCACCACAACGAAGAGTAGCTCCCGCTCACCGCAACTAGAGGAAGCCCGCATGCAGCAATGCAGACTCAACCAGCCAAAAATAAAATAAATTAATTTAAAAAAAAAAAAGAAAATGATAAGTTCCTTATTCAAGGGGGGTCTTTAGACTTTCTGTGTTATCAGTCTGTACAACTACTTTGGATTTAGCTAGAGAGAGTTTCCTTGCCTTTTCTCTAATAATCCATGCTTTAGCCACTCAGAACTACAGTTGACCCTTGAACTACGTCAGTTTGAATGACCATTTTTCAACAGCAAATACTACAGTACTGCACACACAGCCCATGGTTGGCTGAATCCATTGATGTGGAAGAACTGATGATATGAAGGACCACATATAAGTCACACATGGATTAACGAGCTAAACCAGCTCACCCCTCCTTGTTCAGGGGTCAGCTACACTCACTCTTCCACACCAAGCTCTTCAACAATGAAGCATCTCGGTTACCTCCATGCCTCTGCCCATGCTGCTCACCCTGCATGGAATGCCCACCTTGCCCTTGTCTGCCTAGTAAACCTTGATTTGTCTCTTAAGACACAGAAAAACTATAATGCTTCCAAAGAAATAAAGAGCAGAAAATGCTACTATAATAAAAAGGAGAGAGGATATTATGTGTATATGTAAACAAGAGGTGATGAGAGCAGTTGGCTCTGAAAAGAAGAGTTATTAGATTAGGATGAAAAGGGGATACACTTTTCCCTGAGTTCCTTCTGTACCATCTGTGTTTTTACCATGTGAATGTATTAAGAACAATTTCATTTTCAAGGAATTATAATTAGACAATTTGTTGTCCAAGGAAATTAAGAATATAACAATATAGTAAATAAAAGACTATGAGAGAATTTTTTAAATTAATAATACATCGTCTCCATTGTGAAGCATCCTTCACCGTTACTCTATTCTCTATAGCAAATAAAGGCTCCTTCTGCTATGTTCCTATAGCACATCATAAAAACTTCATAATAGAAGCATACTGTGCATTATGGTGTTATCATTTGCCTGTCACTCCACTGAACTGCTGGATTCTTGTTCATCTTTGGAGCTCAGACACTGAACACCAATTAGTGTCACTTAGTAAGTGTACAATAAATGTTTGAAGAAGAAAGGAAAGAAGAAGGGGAGGGAGAAAGGGAGGAAGACATTCAGGGACATTACATTAGAAAATGTGCCTGTTGGGAAAAGGGGAATGGGAAAAGGAATGGGAGTGTAAATAAATAAAGCAAATAAAAAGTGACCTTACACAGACCAGTGATGAGAGTGTGCCACGAGCTGAAGCGTATGGTCCAGGGATTTCTTTCTCTCGCGCCCCACTCCCACTGTTTCTAGTCTACATATGGCAGCTGGAGTAATCTTGTTAAAAGTATGCCAGATCATGTCTGTCCTCTGGTCCAATCCCCACCCATCACCTCCAGCCAATGGCACCCAGTTTTTACAGAGCATAATTCAACATTCTTATAATGGGCAGTGTGGCCCCATGTGATCTGGCTTCTTGTCACTTCTCACCTCCTCTTTTACTCTTCTTCCCCTAAATACTCTTTTTCCCCACTCACATTGTCTCCTGGCTGTTCCTCCAATGCTGTGGATACGCAACTTTTGCAGAGCCTTTGCATTTGTTGCTTCTTCTGCCTGGAACATTCTTTCCACCGATTGTTCCATGACTCTCATAACCCACTCAAGCCCCAGAGAGCACTTTCAAGGCCTCATTCAAAATTACGAGCTGTCCTTAAGCCCTGACCGGGCATTCCCATCTACTTCCCTTGCTTTATTTCTCTTCACGGTACATATCAGCTTTTAACATACTATATAATGTGCCAAATCATTTTGTCTATCCCTACTAGAATGTAAGCGCATGAAGGAAGGGGTAATCTGGTACAACTTAGATATCCAGTAAATACTTGTTGAATCATAGAACAAAAGCATCTTAAGTTTATCAAGTGAAACTGAGCTTTCAAGAAACAATACTGTATTTACTTATGTTTTGCAAACTGCTGATCCATCAAAGAACATGTCCGGAGATCTGGTGGGTTTGGGCTTTGGTCCAAAGTTCTTCTCACTTTCTTTTTGGATAGTCTTATCTACTACCATGAATTCAATTTCCATCCATAATATAAAGTCTACATTTGAATGATATCCAAGTGGAACTCTAGCCCAGAGCTGGAGGTTCCTGAACTCTAGATGGGTATATCCCAATACCTTTGGACATTTCCATTCTGATAATTTACAGGCACCTCAAATTCAACATGTCTAATACTGAACTCATTCTCTTCTCCTTTAAACCTACTCTTTAAGTTTCCTTTCTCAGAGTAATACATCGTCTCTCAGAGAACAATGTGATATTCTTGCCAGTTGCCTCAGTCATAAATCAGAATGTCATTCTTGACTTCTTTTTCGCACCCAAACTTATCCAATCAACCACAAAGAGGTACTAATGCTCATTTCTCAATATCTTTTGAAGCATTCACTTTTGCCATTGCCACCATCCCCATTTCAGCCATTACTCTCTCCCATTTGGATATTGCTACAGCTGCCTCACTTTTCTTTCCAGCTATTTAAATCTGATCATAGTAGTTAACTTCATTGGGCATGTTCTATGCACTTTGCATCCATTTAAACCCCACAATAATCCTATACCATAAGTTCTATCATCATTATTCTCATTTTACAAATAAACAAAGGCATGAAGTGTCTATGTAACTTCTCAAAGTCTTGTCACTAGAAAGTGATGGATCTGAAATTTAAACCCAGGGAGTCGGGCTCCAGAGCCCATGCTGTTTACCATTATCTTATTTAACTCTGGATTAAGTCGTACCCTTGCTTAAACACTTCAATGCCTCCCTATTACTCTAAGGATGATGCTCAAATTCCTTACTATCTCCTCCAAAATCTGACTCTTACTCATCCCTCTGTCTTTATCTTCAACCTCAACAGCCACTCTCACCCCTACTTCCACCCCTACTTCCCCCACCCCACCCTTTGCTCCATCACTAATGAACTTCTTTCAGTCCCTTGAATGCTTCTGTGCTCTTAAACACGTTATTCTCTGTGCCTAGAATACTTTCTTTATCACTCCATCCCAATTTGCCTGTCTTATCCCTATTCACCCTTACTGTTTCACCATAGGCCTTTCTGAGGGAAGACTTCCCTGATCACCCCCTCTTGCCTCCACATCTAGCTGTGGGGATGCTCTATTTTGCTCTTATGCAAGCCTATGCTCTAGGATTCCTTCTTCCTTCTCACTATACATGGTCCCACTGTGAGCAGGCCCAGCCATGTGTCAGTGGCTCCTAATCTCTCTGTGATCTCTCCCTGAACTCTAGCCTCAGATATCTGACTGCCAACTTGACTTCTCTCCATGGAGGCCCAACAGGCCTCATTCAAACTTAACACAGCCAAAACAGAATTCTTTCTCCATCACTATCTATTTATTTGTCCAAATCTATTATTTTATCTTATTTTATTCTTGTTATTACTTAGCACTTTAATATAACCCTGCAACAAGTCCTATTAATCCTATCTCTAAAGAATATCCCAAATCTATCCACTCCTCTCTGTCTCGCTTGCTTAGAATATGTCAACAGCCTTATAACTAGATGCCATGCTTCGCACTTGCCACATTCAGCAAACAAAGTAAACTTTAAAAAAGTAAATCAGATCATGCCCTCTCCTCAAAACATGGCTTTCCATCATACTCTGAATAAAACTCGACTCTTACCCTGGCTCAGCTATCTCTTGGACTTCATATTATACAACTCTGTCCTTGCTACTATCCCCCAGTCATACCACTCTTCTTTCTGTTCCTTCCTTCTTAGCATCGGTGTCTGCTAAATTTGGATTCATCTGCAATGACAGAAAACCCCAAATAAAGATGACTTACATGTATTGCTTATTTTATCCTCAAATAAAAGAGATCCATGGGTAAGTAGTTCAGGCTGGTATGGTAGTTCCATAATTGTCAGCGTCCCAGTCTACTTCTATCTTGTGGTTCTACTATCCTCTGTACAGGGCTTAAACCACATAGTCTAAGATGTTAGCTTGAGCTCCAGCCATCACATTCATATTCCAGCCAGCAGGAAGGTTAAAAGGCATACTTCTGCTCTTTTAAAGGTATATACATTTTTATCCCACCAGCCAAAACGGAGTGACATGGCCACATCACCTTTCAAGGGAAGCTGTATCAATAGTTCCTCTTTTTTGCTGAGTAGTATTTCATGGTACAGATACACCACCAATTGTTTAACCATTTACTCACTGAAGAACGTTTGAGTGTCTTCTGGATTCTAGCTATTGCAAATAAAACTGCTATGAATATTCATGTATAGGTTTTAATGTGAACATAACTTTTCATTTCCCTGGGATAAATGCCCCAAATTACAACTGCTGGCTCATAAGTACTTGTTTAGTTTTGTAAGAAACTGTCAAAACTAGCATAGTTGTACCATTTCACATTCCCACCAGCAAAGTATGGGTGATCTAGTTTTTTGCATCCTAACCAGCTTTTGAGGTTACCACTATTTTTTATTTTAGCCATTCTGACAGACGCATAGTAACATTTCATTGTGGTTTTAATATGCACTTTCCACACGGCTAATGATGTCAACCATTTTCCATGTATTTATTTTCCATCTGTATATCCTCTTCAGCGAAATGTCACTTCATGTCTTTTGCCCATTTTCTAACTGTCTTGTTTCTTTTTCTACTGTTGAGTTTTGAGAGTTTGTGATGTATTTCAGACACACGCCCTTTGTCAAATGTGTGGTTTGCAAACGTTTTCTCTCAGTCTGCAGCTTGTTTTTTCATCCTCATCATAGAGACTTCCACAGAACAAAAGTTTTTAATTTTGATAAGTTCCAATTTATTAATTTTTCCTCTTTTGTATCATACTTTTAGTGTCAAATCTAAGAACATTTCCCTAGGTCTGAAAGATTTTTACTATGTTTTTTTTTTTCTAAAAGTTTCATAGTTTTGCATCTTATGTTTAAGTCTATAATCCATTTGAGTTAATTTTTTATATAAGTTATAAGAATTACATCAAGTTTCTTTTTTTTTTTTTTAATCTATGGATGCTCCAGAAAGAAAATATTTTAAAAGGAATTTTTAAACAGATGGCTGTCCACAAATTTTTAAAAACATGGTGATTAACAAGAGCCAGAATGGGTTCACTAAAACCAAGTTAGGCTAAACCAACTTCTTTTCGTTTTTAAAACACTAGATTTCTAGGGCGATTTGGAGAATGCTGGCAAAATAAATCAAACTTAAGTTAAACACATACCCCTAGATGGAAATACAGAACTCAGAGAGGGAACTATAACAGCCCCACTATATGTAATACTTGTCAGAGCAGTTCTGGAGTAAGGCTTTGACTATGGGTGATATGAGCCCATGTGCCACAACTGCTGAAGCCCGCGTGCCTAGAGCCCGTGGTCCACAACAAGCCACCGCAATGAGAAGCCCGTGCACCACGGCGAAGAGTAGCCCCCACTCGCCGCAACTAGAGAAAGCCCACACGCAGCAACGAAGACCCAACGCAGCCAAAAATAAATTTTTAAAAATAATTTTTTAAAAAAACTTAAAAAAAAAAAAAGTACATCAAAGCATTTGTGGAGAAGAAAGGCCAAATGATAAGGTCTGCAATTATGACTTTTGAAGACTGCTGAAGGACCATGTATTGCTTATTTCACTTTCAATGGACAGTGAGATAGTGGCCAGTCAGGCTGGAAAACAGTAAGCGTAAAGAAGACGTGAAGCAACGTTGAAATGTTTGGCAGGCCATCTCATGGAAGAAGAAGAGGAAGGGTTACGCACAGCTTTGGGGAGGACAAGCTAAGACAAGAGGGTGGAAATAATGAGAAGCTTGATTTCAGCTCAATGTAAGGAAAATCTTTCTAATACTTGTACTAGTCAATCACAAGGAATGATCTAGCTCAAAAATATAGTGAACTCCCTGTCAATACAACTGTCATGAGAGGTTGATCCAGATGACCTCACCAGTACATAGCCAGGATTAAAGATCTTGAATTTGGAAGAGGAGAATTTTCTTATAGGCTGGAGAGGTGAGGCACGATTTCACAGAGTGAAGAGTGCACTTTAGGTTTCTTAGATGGTTGGAGGCGTTGTGCTTTAAAGACATGAAAGTAGGGATCTTGGCCAAGGAAGAGATACAGAGGTGTTCATCTTGACTGAAGCAGAGATTTTTTGTGGGGAAGTATCATCTAAAGGTACCTCCCAGCTCTGAACCAACTATTAGGTCACATCTAGGCTGTGATTATCTAAAGGAATATTATTCCCAGACATAACACTCAACCTAATGGCTGCAATGAGGATATACACGGTAGACTAAGATCTCAACTGGAGTCTTTTGCCATGGAATCAACATGCATACACTCTTCCAACTATATTTTATTTTATTTTTCAAATTACTTATCTTTTTTTTTTAGGGTATATACTTAAACGTATTTTTTAAAATTAATTTACTTTATTTTTGACTGCGTTGGGTCTTCGTTGCTGCCCACAGGCTTTCTCTAGTCGCGGGGAGCAGGGACTACTCTTCGATGAGGTGCACGGGCTTCTCGTTGCAGCGTATTCTCTTGTTGCGGAGCACGGGCTCTAGGCACATGGGTTTTGGTAGTTGTGGCACGTGGGCTCAGTAGTTGTGGTTCACGGGCTCTAGAGCACAGGCTCAGTAGTTGTGGCACACTGGCTTAGCTGCTCCGCAGCATGTGGGATCTTCGCAGACCAGGGCTCGAACCCGTGTCCCCTGCATTGATAGGCAGATTCTTAACCACTGTGCCACCAGTGAAGCCCCCAACTACATTTTAAATGGAATCATGAGATGTTAGAAAAGGGGTCTCAGGTACCATCACTTCTAATATACCCACTTTATAAGGAAAAAGAAAAGAAAAAAAGAGCAGACTCAAAGAAGTTCAAATTTTTTACTTGAGAAAACTTTCTATATCTAATTAGTGAGAGATATTTAGGCACCCTTATTCCAAAAAGTTGATGTTTATTGGTTAGTTTCCATGTGTAGAGCACTTCATGTGGATTATATAATTTAATCCTCACAATAATTCTATAATCTGGGTATTTTCATTAATGCCATTTGCAGATGAGAAAACTGAGGCTCAAAGAAGAAAAATTACTAGCTCCAAATTGCACAGCTGGAGAATAGAGGAGCTAGGATTTAAAGCTAAGCTATCAATTTATAAGACTGTATGTTTTTAAGAATGTTTTAAGTGTATTTTATTATTAATTTTTAGTTAGAAAGGTAATTTGAGTCCAACAATACAGAGACATATAAAGAAAAAGTTAATAGTCTGCTTCTCTCCTCTCCCCAACCACACTTCTTGGGGTCAATAAGGTTTCCAGTTTGGTGCATATGATCTTAGACTCTTCTCCAAGCAATACCCAAATGCTTAACCATTACATTAAGTGGTCTCCCTAGTTCTGCCTCCTTTCTAGTATAGCAAACTACCTCCAAATAAAAGAGAGAGAAAGAAAGGGAAACTTTAGAAAGGACATGGTAAATAAGTGTCAACTGCCCATATTTGATTAATATTTAACAAACTAAACTAAACTCACCTGGAGGCTCCACAAATGTGGGGATAAACATTTTCTGGTAAGATTTATTCTGATGAATATGTGCAACTAAATTAAAATGGGCAGGTCTAACTGTGTGACTGTGCTATGGAAAATCATTAATTTGTCCTCATAACAAACAATTGTTCCTTGTCTGAAAACCAGATTTGGATGTTAAGTTTGACTCTGGAAAATAAATGATCATGGGTAATTGTAGGAAACTCTGAAAATTTGTCTTTTCTAGTGGGGATCCAAAGGGGCCTTATTTAATGTGGTAAGATCACAGTGTCCAGCTCTCTCTCATCCTATCAGGAAACAAGGTGACCCTTTTACTTTTCAGGTAAAACAGATTTCCATTTGTCATGAGACAACTGTATTCAAATACTGTTCCTCTTCTAAAGAAGTGCCAGATTGAAAGGGATAAAATTAGTTCATTCCATATAATCAGATGTTTAGGAAACAGTGCAGAGATTTGTAACAATCTCACAAATAAAAACACATTTATCCAGAGTCTTTCCTATTTGGATTCCTATGTTGCTTTTAAAATCTGGAAAAAAATATTTGTCACAAAATTATTCTGACTTAATTGAGCACAATTCCCCCAAAATGTGCTATTTCCAATCTTTCTCGCCACAAAGTTTTTCCGTAAAACTTTGTGCAGAAAAATGTCTCCTTTCACAGTTTCAAACAGCTTAACAGCAGATCAAAATATAGGGTCAACATCAGCATATTGAGATGTACCCAAAATAGGAACATTTTTCTTGTATCTAAAAATAAACTACGGCTACTTCATTTTATGGAATAAAATGGATCGAGAAGAGAGAGCTTATAGCACTACCTACAGTGTGAGTGACCACTCTTTTCATTTCTTGTAAATTTACCAATGCAAATTCAGCAATGGGTTTGCCCAATGGTTGCCCATTTAGGCACCAACTTTCTCAAAGAAATAGCCTGATTAGAAAATAATTGTACTTCTTTCTCGCTACTGTTACCACACCTGCACTTTTCATTTCCTATAAGGTACAGTGGCAAAACTGCATCTTTCCACTCTGCCTCTTTTATCTGATGTAGTGGATGACAGGTAATCTAGCTGAAAGTTCCAACAATTGCACCACCAGAAAAACACTGGCTGATGAAATCTGAGCAGTTATCACACTAACCATCACCTGTCAACCCTCTTGCTTCAATTTAAGGGCGCATCAATTTTCTGAAGAGGAAATCAAGGGCAAAGAATAAAAGCGCTTCAGATAAACACTGACAAAGGCCCTTTCTGCCTTTTTTTTTTTTTTTTTTAATTTATGATGGGATGTACTATCATAGGTTGCTCGGTGAGGTTTTATCAACCATCCTGATACACCCCAGATAGCTCGGAATTCTTTGGCCGTTGATGAAGTGTTATACTTGCACTTACTGAAAGGGCAGAAGATTTCCAACTGAAAATTACTTTCACTAAATACTACAAAGATATTGAAGCCAGAGAGAGCCAGGGGATGGAACAAATGACAGCTGCATATAACAATGAACCTCTCGGTTCTCGAGGCTGGCAGACTGAGTAGAGTAAGAACATGAACTAATGTTTTCTTAAAGCCAAGGAGCATATTGTGTAACGTGTTAGGCACAAAGAGTTCGTATGTTTTTTGTGGTAAGTTGGGAACACAGTGCTGCCAATTGTACTTACAGTGTGTCCTGTCACTGCTTCCAGACCAAGATTTTTTTTCTAAATGTATCTGGTTACCACATTCAAAATACACATCAAATAATGGTATTTGGTGAGAGGAAAGATAAGGGCTAGGGAAGTAAAAGATATAATGACATAGCTTTTATGAGGCACTTGGAACTTGGCCCTTAGCAAAACAGATCTGTTTTCCTTCTGGAGTTGAAAGCCATAGGGTTGAGGTGCTGAGCCTTCTGTGTTTAAGAGCAGTTTCCAAAATCAGGCAGATCTGGGATTAAAAGCTGTCTCTGACTTTACTAGCTGTGTGGCCTTAGCAAGTCAGTAAACTACCTAAACCTCCATTCCTCCTTTCCAAAATGTCGCTAATAACAGTACCTAACTTGTAGCACAGTTAGAAGGATGAAATTAGATATTGCATTTAAAACATTTAACAAACTACCTGGCACAACACAGGCCTATAGTAAATGTCAGATCCTCTCCCTCTAGCTCCTAGTAATGTGTTGCGAGGCCATCTGACCCTGAACTTATTTCTCCTCGAATAGGAATAATTCCTAGAAGACCTTTCCCACTTTTTGAATCTTGCAGTTTGTCCCCAAAATAAGATTCTCCCAGGTCAAAACAATTAAAAGAGATGTATTCTAAACTCTGGTTTAACTGGGGAAAAACTATTGCTTGTTTTTGATTTGTTTATACAACACATTTCTCGTTTGCATTTTCCATGAGAACCTGAAACCAAACCACAAATATGTTTTGCCATCCACTCTTAAATGATGAGATTGTTTTCATTATTATTCAAATGTAAAAGGAAAGTGTGGACTTCTTAGAACCTCACAGTATTTTTGTATTTGTTTATATCTTTTAAGAATCCTGAAGTACTTGGAGACATCTCCTCAATTTGCACAATATTCCTGTGACTAATGAACAAGAAAAGAAGAAGGTGGAAAAAAAAATGAGGTATAGAGACAGTTGATATGGTGCCCACATTACTCAAGGAAGCCATGCTAGAGTGGGACGGCTGCCAGGACACTGGGCAACCAGCCTGATCCCCCACCATTGCTGTGCTTCCTGAACGTGGCAAAGCATGTGGCTCTCTGGTTTCAATATTTCTCACAGTCCTCCTTATGATGACATTCCTCCTGTCTGTGCTTGTCACCCTCTTTAGACTGACGATAAACACTTAAAAGGCAGGGACTGATACTACTTACTATTTCCCCCAGCACACCATCTGATAGGCTAAAAATGTGTGTTTCATCTGTTTTTACTTGATGAAAAAAGCAAATTCACAAATGTGCAAATTATCGACTAGACTGTTCATCATCTCTATAAGGATAAACTCTTGGGATTCTTATCTGTTTCATTTTTTCCAAAAAGTTAGGAAAGGTAGGTTTTTTGGGTTTTGTTTGCTTGTTTGTTTCACTTTTGCTGTCATTTCCCAAATATCTGTTATATGGCAATCTTGCATTTTCTGTCCCATCTTCCTGTCCCAGAGGTACTAAACAAAAATGAAAGGAGGAAGGCAATTATATTCAGATGGAACTAGACCCAACTGCCACCATTGGGCAACATTCTTAATAGCTCTAACATTTGCTTTGCCTTTTTTTTTTTTGGCTTTTTAATGGCTTTACTAATGCATAATTTTCTTCTTTTTTTTTCTTTTTTTTAAGATTTTTTTTTTGATGTGGACCATTTTTAAAGTCTTTATTGAGTCTGTTACAGTATTGTTCCTGTTTTATGTTTTGGTTTTTTGGCCGTGAAGCATGTGGGATCCTAGCTCCCCGACTACGGATCAAACCCACACCCCCTGCATTGGAAGGTGAAATCTTGACCACTGGAGCGCCAGGGAAATCCCATCAATGCATTATTTTCATAAAAATATACTGTACTTATTTAAAGCAAACAATTTAATAAGATTTGACCTATGTACATACTTGTGAAGCCATCGCCATAATCAAGATAATGAACATATTGCATCAACCCCAAAAGTTTCCTTGCGTCTGCCCCTTTGTAATCCTTCTCTCTACCCTCGCCCCACCTCCTGCTCCCATTTTTATGCAACCCTTCTGTGAAAAATTAGTTTGCATATTTCATAATATCACATTTCATTTCTTGTCTGAAACTTCGTAAGTTTGTTAGGCTGCTTAAATAAGATGATATGATACAAGTGCACCTAAAAAAAATCACTCAAGAATGTTCCCGTCATCTGCTCATTTTCCCTTCTCTATTCAGACAACAGTGTTTATTCCAACAGTATTTATACTTGGATAAATCCATCTGAAGGCAGCATTTCTAATATTTTGTTTGTTTTGTATGGGAATTTTTAATTTATTTAAAGTGGCACTGCTTTCCTACAAAAGCCATGCAGGGTGCCAGTGACCCATGGGCTGAACCTATAAATAGGAAATATTTATTTTGGAACAGTGGTGTTTCAAGTATGATTTGACTCTAGGCAGTTTTTTTATAACAGTCATTGTACTATTACCTTTGCCATAGTTTTAACAAAAAAATAGGGACTACCTCATTTATGAGCAGAGCCATCAGAGGAAGTACTATTCTTTTTCATCCTACAGAAATATTTTAATGATGGTAACTAAGGATAGGGGGGCATAAGGCCTTTTGTCGTGCTGATTTACAGATTAACAAAGACTCGAGAATCACTGCTTTACAGCAATTAATATACACTCTTGGTCAGAACTAGCAAGAATGAAGAACCAACTATTTGAGTTTGTCTGATTATGTAAGAAAGCAAACAGACTAACTTCTCTCTCCTGGACAGTGTCCTCCTTTGGGAAGGAAGGTATTAGCAGCCTTAAAACCAAGGAGGAAAACTGTTCTTTTTATAGTGAGGTGTAGAAAATGAGACAGCTTTCTTACCTCTGTGGTTTTGGGGGGGTACTCTTTCCATTCAGTGTAAATTGAAAGAAGTATTTTTCTTACAGCATTGTATTTCCAGCTCTAGGTTAAAGTTGCTATGTCAAGAGAATTAATAATATAATCCAAGGTACTTCTTCCTATCACTTCAAATTTCTGGGCATGTCTCCCAGGAAAAAAAATTAATCTGCATTTCCATTTTTAAAGTGCTTTTAACTTAATGTAGTTAATTCCTCCATTTTTGCAACCATAATATCCCCATTGTTGTTCAGGCAATTCTACTTTCCCCTCCTACAAGTAGTTTGGGGCACAATGGAAAAATTACAGTAAACTGAAAACAACCTTGGTTTTCAGAATTTTTTTAGAAAGTTGTATTATTGGTTCACGACTGATAACCAGTTTTACAGACAAAACCATGGCAGAGAATCTTATCTTAAATAAATTCAAACTAATTTACACACTGTTGATGACAAATAAATGATGGTGGATGCCTCTATTCCAAAAAAACCAAGCAATCAAAATGGTCAGATTGGGTGGAACCAACCTTTACCCCAAAATCAGTGAGACCCTCTTCCCCAAGCAGATGCTCTTCCCCTCTTATAAGGAATGGCATTAAAGGTACAAGTTCTATGATACAGGGAATCCCTTCTCATGCTTCTATCAGCCCAAAGAGAAGTAGCTTCTGATTGGCATTGCTGGAGCCCATTGAAGTCTTGTTTGCTGCCAATGGTCATTATGACAACATCTGTGACTAAGATGTGGAGGTTTAACTGCCTCATTTTCCTTCAGCTATGAAACCCCTTGGTTCATATAAAAAGGCTTGGTCAGGAAATTCCACCAACAGCGTGCATCGGTTGGTGAAAATCACATGATTCTGACCACAAAATAAGCTATTTCTAAATCCTTGGCTCAGTTAGGCCATGCACAAAATCTGGATGCAGACACGTACTGGATTTCCTTGACTTGATAAAAAGAACTGCTTTCCTAGAAATACGCAACGTATGACTTCTTTTTTCTTCCTTAGTCACACAGAGTTGTAGTATGTTTGCATACGGGCCTGTTTCCTCCAGGGTGTGTGTTACACCTGCTTGCTCCTTATTTCTCTTCTTAGGCTGCATAATTAATTCTTTTTTTATTCAGAGAAATTATTATATTTTTGTATTCTAAAGCCCCATTTCAAATAAGAGATGCTAATGTTGTTCAGAATTGCCTAAGCTAAGCTCTCGTGCACATTACCGCAAGCAGTACAAAATGTATATATAAAAGGAGTTTCTCAGCTAGAGGTAATATTTGAGTAATTACTACCAAATCATTATACTGGGGGCCGTTAAAGTAAACTGCATTAACAAACTATTAAACATTTTTAAATAAAAAGAAACCAATATATTAATACATGTTTAGAAACTTAAAGATTATATTTTAAAATATCATACATTTTTATGACATCATAGATAAAAAGTTTGTTTCTTTTCACCATAAAGCTATACTTCAAGATTTTTTTAATGAAGAAAACCTGAAATGAAATTAGTTGCCTACAAATACAGATTGCAGTTACTCATTGGAAAATCATTTTTCTAAGCCTTCAACTAAAGTCTCAAAGTCATAGAAAGTTAGAATTCTTTCAAAACTAATTTTTGGTTGAATTATATTTCATTTAGTATCACAGCCTTGCTGTTCAGCTGGTTAGCCATCCACTGACTTTTAAATGTACAATATCCTGTGATGGAGACAATTATTTGTCATTTAATTAAATCCTAAAGCTATTGTGTTCCACTCAAAATAAATTCTAAAAGTAACAGTTTAATAAAAAATTATTGCAAAACATAAACTTATTTTATAAACCCTTTAAGGGTGGGGAATTTGTCTTCTACCGTGTTATCTTCAACACACTCCGTGGCATATAGTAAATGGTTTTTGAAAAAAAAAAAAGAACATAATAGCTCCTGATTCTAAAATCTAAGAAATTCCTATTTTAAAAGGAATAGTAGTAAACTATATGCTTATGACTGTACATTGATCTGAATGGGAGAAATGATACAACCTCCTTTTAAAATACAAAGAGTTAGTGAATTGTCTTCTTCTGATCAAGTGGGATAATATACCTAAGTTACAATAATGGATTTTATCATGAACATCATTTGTACTATTAACACAGAAAGTTTTGTCTAGTACTTAGAGGTTATTACTTTTAAGTAACTATTACTTTTAAGTTAATAATGATAATTCTGAATCCTAATATCTTACTTTCAATGAATAACATTCCTATTCAAAGAGCAACTAGATATACAGAAAGTGGTCTCAGTGGGATTGCAGTAGACACAAAATGAAAGAATAAACAGTTGAAACACCCTACAGAAAAACCTGAGAGGTCTGGTTTTAATTTTTGTTGGTGCTTTTATTTTTTCATTTCTGAACTAGTTTCACATCAGTACCTCTTACACACACACACACACACATACACTCTCACCAAATTCATAAATGATGAGAAGGCAATTGGTCGTTTAACAGGAATTACTAACTAAATTCTTCTGTGATGCTAGCTGTACATACTGAGTTGCGTGATGTGAGTTATGAACATGAAATTGCCTAGAAAGCACAAGAACCTTGGCAAATATTCAGAGTAGAGCACAATGCTTTAACACAACTAAATGGTTTAATGACAAGTGGGGAATTACTGTAAAATATAAAGCTGGCAAAAGGCAGCAAACAGCGCCTGCTGGCTAGACTAAGAAATCCAAAATGGATTCCAGGAAGAGAGCACAATGCCCGGCTGCTGCGGTGGTTGCCTGTTCCTCCTATACTGTTATTACTGTTCAACGGTCCTGAAATCTGAATGACAGTGGCCTGAGCCCTTTCAAACAACAGAAAGAAGGTCAATTTTTGTAATGAGGAAATGGAAGTGGTGGCACCGGAGATCACTGACCCTTACAGTTTCCTGTGCGATGAAGGAGCAGTGAAGTGCGCGGGAAAATTACGGTGTAGGAGAACAGTGACACCACCATCATGAAACACGGAACCAAGGAACAAGTAGCAAATGCACGAAAATGTGCATAAATCAAGTATATGCCATCAACCCTGGGCTTATTCCTATTCTCAAACTGTGAAAAATTGGGCCCAACAGTTCTTGCGAAGAAAGGAAAAGGCAAAGGGCCAAAAATCAAGTTCAAGAGTATAAAATGTTATTTTTAACCATGGGTAATATTTAAAATATTCTGCAACTAGAAGTTCTAGGTACTGACCAATCAGAACAGATGCTGGTCAATGTGCTGAAGCAGGATCCTCGAGACCAGCTGTCCTGCCAGGGGCTACCTAGTTAATTCCTAGATCCTGGGTGGGTGTAGAGGTCCAGACTGAAGCCAAGGTAGCTCAGGAAAACAGGTGAGATAGGTGCAGTTGGGACTGGGCCAGTGATTGTCTATCAACTGATGCAAAGTTATTTCAATATTGTAACATCTAGTGCAGGCTACCAGTGTATCCCAGTGCATTAGTGCTGGTCTTAACCCTGCTCAGTCTACTGCCATTGCCTACTCACAGGGTATTTTGTGGTGTAAAGAAAGGTTAGAGTAGCTTATTAGCAGGGCTAATTGAAAACCTGTCTTTGATATCTGATGGCCCTTTCATATTTCATGTCCCTCAGTATTATGTTACAAAATCATTGTCACATTCATAACCCAGGAGTTTCTGAATTAGGAGATGTGCTAAAGTCACTAACGTAATTAATGAAGTTTAGGGACTAGCAGATGCAAACTACTATATACAGAATGGATAAACAACAAGGTCCTACTGTATAACACAGGGTGCTATATTCAACATCCTGTGATGAACCATAATGGAAAAGAATACAAAAAGGAATATATATATATACGTATGTAAAGCTGAATCACTTTGCTGCACAGCAGAAATGAATACAACCTTGTAAATTAGCTGTACTTGAATAAAACAAGTTTTAAAAAAATAAAATAAAATAATTAATATTAAATTTTTTAAAATGAAGTTTATTCCACTGGATAATAATGATGGTTATCTGATGATTCAAGGAGCTCAATAGATTTTTTTTAAACTCCAAATATTTAATAAAAAATTCATAAAGAAATCAATTGAAATAATAATTTTAAAGATCTTTCTGAAAAACGTGAAATAATATTTAATCAGTTTTCTTTGCCTCACCAGATACTGCAATTTGAACATGCCACAAGCTTTACTTCATATTGAGATATTTTCCTTTCAGCCAGAGTTTTCATATAATTTATTGATCTTTCTCAGTTGCCAAAAAGGCATCCAGAAAGAAAAGTTTATTTAACATTCTTAGACAACACCTTCTAGGGTAATGTTAGCTGATTTCTCATGGAAAAATGTCAAGATAGGGCTTCCCTGGTGGTGCACTGGTTGAGAGTCCGCCTGCCAATGCAGGGGACACGGGTTCGTGCCCCGGTCCGGGAAGATCCCACACGCCACAGAGCAGCTGGGCCCGTGAGCCATGGCCGCTGAGCCTGCGTGTCCGGAGCCTGTGCTCCGCAACGGGAGAGGCCACAGCAGTGAGAGGCCCGCGTACCGCAAAAAAAAAAAAAAAAAAAAAAAAAAAAGTCAAGATAAGAGAACACATTTTGATTCAGGTGATAAGATATCTTGAATATATATTTAATACTGCTGCATATTTTTTTTAATTATGGAGACTATTTTTGTGATTTGATTGCCACAAGAATTCAGGTGAAGCAAACAAAAAGTAGAAGGTTTGATTATAAAAGTTGTAACATATTTCATAGTCAGGGCCTGCAAAATTTTTAGTTACGTTTTGATTTTCTCTAAAAACTGACATATCATTGAGACTATACTGATGTTGACAGACCAGGCTTACAAATATATTTATGGAAAGAATTGTTGCATTAACTAAACAAGCTATTGCACCAGGAACAGCCCCTGGGCATTTATATTCAACTTCTGCTACATTTCCAAGGGCAGGCCACCCTGATATGGCATGTTTATGAAAAGTAAGTAGCACTGAATACTGGCAAGTCTCAATATAACCTCTGCAGAAACGTTGTATGGGAGCTCAGAAGACTTTTATGATGGCATCCTAGACTTCTCTTTTGCAATAAAGCAGAATTGCAATCATGACTAAGTTAGACCAGACCTAGCAACAACATTTATGGATTTGACAACTTTGCATTTATACTTAGCATGTATCAGTTTAGTACTTATAGTAATTTTAAAGGACAAAATGTGAAATATTAGCAAACGGGATATAGAATGAAGATTTGGAAGTATCAAGACGTCAGAGGGATACAAAGACCAAATGTTAGTTATCTTCTTTTTTTTTTAATTAATTAATTTATTAATTCATTTTTGGCTGCATTGGGTCTTTGTTGCTGCATGCGGGCTTTCTCTAGTCGCGGCAAGCGGGGGCTACTCTTTGTTGCTGTGCACGAGCTTCTCATTGCAGTGGCTTCTCTTGTTGCAGAGCACTGGCTCTAGGCACACGGGCTTCAGTAGTTGTGGCTTGCGGGCTCTAGAGTGCAGGCTCAGTAGTTGTGGCTAGCGGGCTCAGTAGTTGTGGCTTGCGGGCTCTAGAGCACAGGCTCAGTAGTTGCGGCGCACGGGCCTAGTGGCTCCGCAGCATGTGGGATCTTCCCGGACCAGGGATAGAACCCGTGTCCCCTGCATTGGCAGGCAGATTCTTAACCACTGCACCACCAGGGAAGTCCCTAGTTATCGTCTAATATGGAGTAAATGTGATCACTTAAAGATGATTCAAGTGACAGTGGCTAAGATTTTAAGAGCACCTGGAAGGACAAAGAAGCTGTAACAAAAGCAGTGACTTCTCTAAATTTTTTTCCCACATGTGACAAATGGAGGAAATGCCCATCCTAGTAGAGAAAAGGAGACACCTAGTCACCAAGAGGAAAGCCAGGAGGCATGATGGCAGAAGAACGTGACACACAGTTTGCACAATGCACAAGCCTGGACTGTCATTCATCTACATCTAAAAGAAATATTTGATCACATGAACTGAGCTTCTAAGTAAGTAAATTATCATAGAAAAAAAATTTATCAGGCCATAAAGAAATGAATATTTGAGCCAAATTTTCAAATATAGCTATTAAACACTCCAAAAGTGCCACCACTGAGCAACACACTGTCTTTGACTTCACGTGCTATGGGAGGGCAATAAGCAAATACAGAACAAGGACAGGGATTGGTGGTGGAAATGAGTGAAGAAATCATGTTTGTCTATATTCTACCTTGCAGTATACCAAAAATTGAAGGTTTTTTTAAATAGTCAAAAGAAGATAAACTGAAGTCTAAACTTCTTTAAAGGCTCAGCCTTCAAGGAGCATCTTCTTTGAGGCTACACACATAAGGAGGCAGGAGAAAATGCCCATAAATTTGAAAAACTACGTGTCCCTCATACATTTCAAGTTGACATCTTAAATTAATCATAAGCGAAAATAGTTGTAAAGGATATAATACTGACATTTTAAAATACAACTTTACATTACCTTTTTCAATGAATTCAATGGGACATAAATGCCATAGTGATTTGACACTCATCAACATCCACTGAAAAATAGATTCAACCAAGTTTGCTTAAATAGTTGCAAATTTTACATGATTCTTTTTTCCCACTGAAATTGTGTTTCCATTTCTCTTTTCTCATACTGTTTTATCTTACTATAATAAGTGTTTAATATTTGAAAGTCCTTTATTGATTATGTTATCATACTTCTCTGCAGCAAAAAAGTATATAAACTGAATTTTTTTAATTTAAAAAATATCCTGTTATCATGAGGTCTTAAGTATTAAAAAAACATTATTCTGCACAGAGGGTTTTTTTTTAAGCATCAGTAGTACACAGTTTAACAAAACAATATAAATATTTCAAAAATGTTTGATAAAGATCATTAAATATAAGAAGTAAAATTTTATTGGAAATGCATCTCCTAATGAGGCAGGGGCATAATTATAGTGTCTTAATTAGAGACGGCTTCTGCACACCAAAAGATAAACTGTCCCTTTGTTTGGCATCCTGGGAGTTTTTAAACCCTGGAGCTGTTGGGAACATTGTGATGATGTGGCTAACTTTGGGGTATAATATAAACCTAACACTGTGTAATATAACTTTGTAATATAATATAATAACTTTGTAATATAACTCTGTAATAAACTTTGGGGTGTAATATAAACTTAACAGAGCCTTCCACTGTTCAGCACAGCTCCCAGCACCCAACAGGTAATCAATAAATGTTCATTTTCTTGGTCTTCTCCTTTCTCATCCTTTCAGCTCTCAACCATGCTGGGGCAACCACTAGCCTAACAAATGAAGCCATCCCAGCTCCAAGAGCATCGTTTTAACAAGGATCTCCTCAGACAAACCAGTGTAAATAGAAACTTCCTTGATGTCACCATGTTCTCTTCGTAGCAGGAAACAAAGATTTATAAAAATAGGTTTACATGTGTAGATATACTTTTAATCAAATGGCTTAATGTAATATATACACATATAAAACTCTAAAACCAATGTTATTGAAAAATTAAGTTCTATGTAAGGGCATTAAAACTACAACATTTACTGAAAAAATACACCAACTTAAAAAGCTATATTTCTTTTCCAATATTAAATGCTTATAGTATGTCAAGCAAGTAGAAACTGCACTTGGATATACAATGCCTGGAACATTTGAGTCATTTTTAAAAACACTGATGGTGTTTTAGAAGGACTGACCCTTCTATTAGCATAAGTAGGCTGTGGATTTTTTCACATGTAATGACTTCTGTTTCTACCCCCTGCCTGAGTATACCGCCTACTACTGCATCGTCTGACTCCACACTTCCCCGCTGGTCTCCCTGTATTCTTCTCACATGAGGAAAACACTCTACGAAGCAGGTACTCTTTTTTTTTTTTTTTTTTTTTTTTTGTGGTACGCGGGCCTCTCACTGTTGTGGCCTCTCCCGTTGCGGAGCACAGGCTCCGGACGCGCAGGCTCGGCGGCCATGGCTCACGGGGCCTAGCTGCTCCGCGGCATGTGGGATCTTCCCGGACCCGGGCACGAACCCATGTCCCCTGCATCGGCTGGCGGACTCTCAACCACTGTGCCACCAGGTAAGCCCGGTACTCTTTTTTTTTTAACAGATAAAAAAAAAATTAATGGCTCATTATTTTTTTTGCGATAGATTATTAGTGTTTTTTTGGTTTTGTTTTTAGCTAGAATATTTCTGCTTCTCTTTCAAAGAAATGTGCAAAGGATGTCAAAACTCTTTAAAAAATAAATAGAATCTTGTTTCAAAATAAAGATTTTAGGAGAACTTCTTTGTAAAAGCAAACTATTGCATTTTAAGTGTCTTTGTTTGTTAGCAATCCCTAATATAGCAACTCAACAGTAATTGCTATTTTATAATCTCCTGAATATTGAACTATTTATTATGCAAGTTAATACTCTTTGGCGTATGCACCCGCCTAGCCATGGAGTTCTTTTCTGTTTACATATTTTACTTTTGCAGCTTTTGCCAGTCACTGTAAAGAAGCATCTTGAAATTTACTAATTCCAGGCGTAAACAGACTTCTGCCAGACACATAGCAGCTACACTTCATGTCTTTGTTTTTAATTAAAGAAAGACATACGGCAGACTGGCAAAATTTGGGGAAAACATTTTTTTTGTAACAGCTAGGAGTTCTCTTCAGCAGAATTTTATTGTCATCATGACTACAGGGCCCCAGGACCAGGCTGTGACTCCATAATCCCCAGCAGAATGCGGGGGTGTAACAAGAGGTATCGGGTTGAATTCCATATAATTGTCCTTTTGCAGGTCAAAAATGGTTGAATATTGCAATTTCATGTGGTTCAACCAAATAATTGCTGCATATAGGCTCTTTCCTCAAAGAAAGCTCCACAACATAGACTCCTTCAGGAACATGCTAGAGAAATGCTCCCCAGGAACTATTTCCTAAATTTGGTAAAACTTCATAATACAATATTTATTAGTTTCAGTATAGTCTACCAAGTCATTTCATGCAACACAGACTTGGTGGGCAAGTGTTTTGCTATTCGACTGGATATCTGTTCAATTCACCACAGCCCTTCTTCTCGCAGAAGCAACTGGCCCCATCACAGTCCTAGAAGTATCAACAAGGAGTGAGGGATGTGCACCCTGGGCTGAAGTGTGAGGCAGTCAACAAAAGAGAATGGTCTGAACACACAAAATATGTTGACCATCTTAAGACTGGTTCATGATCGCCGTAACTGGCCCCCAAATAGTTCTACCTTGCATTTGTATGAATACACCCACAAGGCAAGTAGGGTGTATTATTCCCATTTTACAGATGAGGAAATCAAAACTCCCAGATATGAAGTAACTAACTCAGGGTCACCAGTGAGGAAATGGCATATCTAGGTGAGAACTCTGTACTGTCTCATAGTGTATTTCCTTGGGAGATAATATTTGAAAATTCAGGACACTGGGCAGAATGTCCCTTTAACTTCTTCCCTCCTCTTCTTAGTGTCCTGTGCACACATGCTAATGAGGTAATATGACTAGGTGTGGTGGGTTGGCTGTGACTCCACAGAGAGTCAAGCACTTCTCCACTTCTGTGATAAAGGATGAAAATGATGAAAACACACATACTCCTTAGGAGAGGAGAGAGGGTAAAACAGGAAGTAAGCATTTCATAGATCCATGAGAATGGAGATCTAGAATCTTTGCATCAGTGTGGGGCAAGAAGAGGGAGAAGGGAAGACCACTCTTCCTTGGCAGAGAGAGCTGCATGGTTGGTTCTGGGCTTTATTTTCACCATAGCAACATGAGTTGAACATGCCCTGTGGACAAAACCCAGTTATATAAGAGAATCACATATACACACACTCACTGACCTTAGGAAATTTACCATCTGAAGAATGAGCTTGGACAGGCAAATGAAAAAAATGCATGGCAAAGACACCTGTGAGTGTTAATATGGATGTTCAAAGGCTTGGAATGATAAATGTCATAAGAGAATAGCTATAAGAACCTTGAATAGAAATTGGCCCTGAAAAAGCTGGGAATTCTAAAGAGATACTTAAAACTTCAGATAATCGCCAAATGCTGGAGCAGAGTAAGATCAACACATAGGACACTTCTCTTTGAGAGAAAGTGCTTACCTGTTTGAGGTGCCAAGTGACCTGGAAATATCTAGCAACTCTTGACTTTAAACTCTATTCATCTAGCTCCACTGTAACATAGGAGTCAATAAAAATAACTAGAATTTGTATAGTAACCTTCTTCTAAGGACTCAAAGAAAAATATAGGAGAAAATAGAATGTATTTAAAAATAAAGCCCATCATCTCTATCAAAAAATATGCTAAATTGCATATAAATATGATAAATATTCCCACCCCAAAGTGACTTTCTATTTTTGCACTGTTGTGAAAATTCTTGTTATATGTAATGGTTAATCAAATTGATTTTTAATCCTAAAGGCGGAAGATATTTGTCACAGTCTATAACTTTCTGTACGTATTGCAGTTTTTGTTGGAAAACTCATCTACCCTGAAACCTATGTCCCTGTGTCCCTGACTTTTTGTACTAGATCAGCTTGTGTAGCTGCATTTGTATGGATGTAGATACTGCACTAGAATCTTACAGAAAAGGAAGATGTGAAAGCTTAAAAGTCATGTAAGAAGTGAGTGTAGAATGGGTCTTATCCTGTCTGTAAAAACTCAGAAATCAAAGCCACTGAAGCCTGCAGAGAGAAAGCCACCCTTGACATTTCCAGATTGATCATTGGGTGGGTACATGAGCCCAGGGATTTCACATGGATCTCCTTTGTATCCTGGTGTATAAATACCAGAAAATATGAATATTCAAATATGCTAACCAAACTTAGACCAATTCAGGGCCTGATAAACAGAGAATGTCCAACAATTAAAAATCATAAATGTGTGTAAGGTAAGTGGAAATGTATTTATGCTTTAAGTGTTTTTAAATGGCTCAAGTGTCACTTCTGATTTTCACTGTGTATGTCACCACACTCTTCCAGGCTGGACTATCTTGGGGACCCTAAATCAGAGATGAAGTAATAAATCAGGATCATCATGATACGATTAACACAAAGGCCACTAGAAGACCAAGCCTATATGTCATCTCACATTTAAGTTCTTTTCTCTCCTTATGCACTGGATCCTTCCAACGCCCCCTTTGAGGGCAACTTTCTATCCCTGTACATCTTTATCAGTGCACACACATCATTGTATTTTCCTTAGTTATATGTGTCTCCTAACCTAATGCATTAGTTTCCTTGGGCTGCCATAACAAAGTACCAAAAACTGTGTGGCATAAAATAGAGATTTATTGCCTCACAGTCCTGGAGACTAGAAGTCTGAAATTGAGGTATCAGCAGAGCCATGCTCCCTCTAAACCCTGTAGGGGAATGCCCCCTTGCCTCTTCCTGGCTTCTGGTGGTTTGCTGGTAATTACTGGCATTCCTTGGCTTGTGGATGCATTACTCCAATCCTCCGTCTTCACATGGCATTCTCCCTGTCTCTGTGTCCAAATTTCTCCTTTTTAAAAGGACACAAGCCATATTGGATTAGGGATCACCCTAATTATCTCATTATAACCGAGATAAATTTGCAAAGACTCTATTTCCAAATAAAGTCACATTCTGAGGTACTGGGGGTTAGGACTTCAACCTATCTTTTTGAGGGCACACAATTCAACTCGTAACACTTAGAATCAAGTGCTCAAATGCTCCATTTAAGAAGTAACTCACTAACTAAATAACCCATTGTGCCAGATAATGGAAAAATAAAGATTATGTCTTTGATGGCATAGTTAGTATCTTCATTTTTTATCCTCCATGTCCAGTATAGTAGTTGGTACAAAGTTGGTGTATTAGAAAAGTTTACTGATTGCATTAAGAATGGGCAAAGGAAGGAAAAATAATTCCAGTGTTGAGAGCCTAAACTCAAACCTCATAAGACGCCTCCCCCTTCTTGAGCTCAGTATCAATTTTCAAACAAGTCAGTGCCCAAAAGGGCTGAAGAAACAGCGAAGAATCAACGCCCTAAGTCCTCACTCAGTCAGTGTGACCTTCACTTCTAATAGAGGCAAAAGCCATAATTACCCCACATCACTTAATATTAATTGCAAATATTAAGTGCAAAATAGCAATTGTCCAAGTCCTAGATTTTTATTTGTAAAAATAAATAAAATTTTGCTTATATTAAATCCCATCAAACTCTAAATTCCAGAAGTTCCCCTGGACTTCCAAGTGGTCAAAATAAACCTATCTCAGTCCCAGAAGGAAATTCATGGAGTGATTCAGCACAAATTCTATCTCCAGACAAGACCTTCTCCCGAGGTTTCAAGAAACATGGATGTTCAGCCTGTTCTCCAGGTTCTGCAGAACTGGGTCCTACATTCACCCTTGTTATCTGGTTGCAGTACTTAATCAGCCTTGTTGTCAAGTCTGTTTCTTCTGGCTAGCCTGTGGCATTTCAACCCATTTTTTCTGCCACGTGGCATTTAACTGCTCAGCACCTTCCTACATGTACCCCTTCCCCTTCTGTGTCTGAATGGCAAGACCGCCTGTTGTTTGTTTCCTGTAATATGTAATCTAACATCTTTCATAGATGACTGTATTAGTCTGAGTTCTCCAGAGAAACAGAACCAATAGAAGAGAGAGAGATTTACTGTAAGAAACTGGCTCGTACAATTAAGGAGGCTGAGAGTACCAAGATCTATAGTCCACAAGCTAGAGTCCCAGGAGAGCCAATGGTGTAATTCTAGTCCGAGTCTGAGTCCAAAGGCAGAAGCAGACTAATATCCTAACTCAAAGATAGTCAAGCAGAGAGAAAGAATTCTTTCTTACTCAACATTTTATTCTATTCAGGCCTCCAATGGATTGAACGTAGTCCACTTACATTGGGGAAGACAATCTACTTTACTCACTCTATGGATTCAAGTGTAAATCTCATCCAGAAACACCATCATAGACACATCCAGAAATAAAGTTTAACCAAATATCTGGACACCCCATAACCCAGTCAAGATGACACAATGCACACTGCAACCCTTAAACCAGCATGGTCCTCTCTGAACCTCTCAAATATCTCCACAATCTTCTTAACATGTGGAGACTAACACTGACCACAGCATGTGATGACAACTGGACCAGCTCAGAGGCAGGAAGGACCGCTTTCCAGCCCTGAAGAGGCACATCCCTGTTCACACAACCTGCCACCAAAGGTGAAGTTGTGAACACAGAGAGAGAAACAGTCCTTGCTCCTTGCTCCTGCCAGCCACAGAGGGAGCCCACTAGTCTGCTTTCAAACCTCTGCAAGCCTGAGGATTCCCCTTTCATTCCATATGGCCCCAAGAGTACTGCATGTTTCAGATCTGGACCTAGGATCCAATTTGGGTGCTATTGATGATAACAATAGTGATACTGCAGCTACCCTTTATTGAATACCTACTCAGTGCCAGACATTTTACATAATTATCTCACTTAGTGTCATCTCACATGGTTAATATTTATTACCTCACTTTCACAGATGAGAAAAGTGACTCTTAGACAGGTAAATAACTTACTTCGGGCAAGTAAAAGTTCTCTAATTCATTCCCAGTCCCAACTCCAAAGTCTGTGCTATTTTCACTGTCTGCACAGCTCCCAGACTTGGCTGAGCAGGAGGACACCCACTGGGTGGCTTAAGTGTTGCCAGTCCTCTCAAAAGATTCTGGACTATATGGGCTACGACAAGGGACCGTATTCAGTCCTAGGGAGCTTCTCCAAACTCCAGCCCAGGATTATAACTGGAGAGTCCGTTTCCAGGGATGAAAATGACTAACTGATCTTGGCATCCCTCACAACATCAGACAAAGACACCTTACACTTAACAGACAATCAAACTTATACTGAATTAGTGTTCCTTGTGCAGAGGCAGGGTTAGCATTCCCCTTGGGTCTTCCAGAATTTGCATAGAATGACAAGGCTGAAGATGAGAAATATCCGTGGCGGAGCAATTTTCAAGTTCTACTTGTAGGACAGTAGGGTTGTATTTTAAATTTTTCTAATAGACTAGCTCTCCTAACCACCTTTGTCCATTATTCTATTCATGCAATCCATCATCAATGAATATATGAATATTTATGTGTAGCTCTAATATGTATAGCACTTTAGCAGGCAATTCCCTTAAAGACTGCTGCAGTGGTCTGTGAACAAATATCAGTGGGGTCTCATGACCCTCTTCTAGGCCAACTTTTAACCTGATTAATTGGAATTATAATATCACCAGGCAAGCGATAGTGGGGAAACAAAATTTAAGTCAGATTACTAAGACAGTGAGTTAGAAACACGAGTGTGTGCCAGAATGCCAACTGCTGTAACTAAGAGAGTGAGGTTTGCAGACCCAGTTCAGCAGAGGGGAGGATAGAGAAGGGAGGGACAGCGAACTCGGCCTTGACACTGATGGGTTATTCCAGGAAATTCTCACGACTTCTTTGTTTTCATTTTCTATCTTAATGAACACTTACAAACTTAATGTTGCCACAACCCCAAAAGGCTAAATATATGCTTCCCAACATTTTTTGTATTTTTAGACTGTTTCCAACAATTACGTTTTATCAAGAGTTACGTGGGCACAATATTCATTGCAGCTCTATTTACAGTAGCCAGGACATGGAAGCAACCTAAGTGTCCATCGACAGAGGAATGGATAAAGAAGATATGGCACATATATACAATGGAATATTACTCAGCCATAAAAGGAAACGAAATTGAGTTATTTGTAGTGAGGTGGATGGACCTAGAGACTATCATACAGAGTGAAGTAAGTCAGAAAGAGAAAAACAAATACTGTATGCTAACATGTATATATGGAATCTTAAAAAAAAAATGGTTCTGAAGAACCTAGGGGCAGGACAGGCATAAAGACGCAGACGTAGAGAATGAACTTGAGGACATGGGGAGGGGGAAGGGTAAGCTGGGACGAAATGAGAGAGTGGCATGGACATATATACACTACCAAGATGTAAGCAGCCGCATAGCACAGGGATAGCACAGGGAGATCGGCTCAGTGCTTTGTGACCACCTAGAGAGGTGGGATAGGGAGGGTGGGAGGGAGACGCAAGAGGGAGGGGATATGGGGATATGTGTATATGTATAGCTGATTCACTTTGTTATACAGCAGAAACTAACACACCATTGTAAAGCACTTATACTCCGATAAAGATGTTAAAAAAAAAAAACAGTTATGTGGGCAGACCTCAGGAAGGGATTATATGTATGCCCTCTGGTCCTACCTTCTCTCTCCAATGCTGGGGAACAAGACAAAAGTCTAAGGGTCTGAATTAGGGTATGCATGGTAAGGGAAAGGGTCCAATGAATTATTCTCTTTCCCCATCCGTGGTCAGAACCAATTAAGAGACAGATAAGTCAGTCTGGCAGAGGAGGACCAAATTGTCAGCTTCATGACTGATCAAGCCCTGGAGAATATGCTTAGATGTGTGAGCACAACTGTATTCCAAATTGCAATCTAGAATTCAGCTAGGCTTACCCCTAGGTCCTGGCGTAGGAGCTGACTGCTCTACCGCACCGCAGAGAACAGCTGGGTGTATATTCCACCTGCAGGAGGGAGACACAAAAATAGGGCTCAGCAGGGATGGAGCCACACAGGCCTGCTCCTCCTCTACAACCCACCCATCCCACGTGCGCTGCTCTGCCACACTTCCTTCCCTCGGCAAGCGAAAGTGAAGAGCGGCCAGGAGTGCATCTCTAAACTAGTAGTTCTCCAAGTGTGCTCCGAGGACCAGCAACATCAGTGGCGTCCGAGAACTTGTGAGAAATGCAGATTCTCAGGCCTCACCCTTGACCTACTGAATCAGGAATACTGGGGCCCAAAAAGCTGTGTCTACAAGCCTTCCAGGTGATTCTGCTGCTCACTAAGGTTGAAGGACCACTACTCCAAAGAGTCATTCTAAACCTAGAATCACCTGGGACATTTTTAAAATGTCAGGCCATCCAGGCCTTCCTCCAGACCAATAAGACCAGAATCTCTGGGGTGAGGCCAGGTATCAGTATTTTTAATACCTGAGGTAGTGACTGAATATGAGAGCTTTCTGGACATTGCAGATGTTTAAAACTAACTCTTTTATGGACACATTTGTGGGTGAAGAGACCTCCTCCCTCTCCCACCTGCACCCCTCATTGCTGGGGATCTCCCTCCCGTACTTTGCTACAATGGTAGTTCTCAACTCAAGGCAATTTTGTCTCCCAGGGTACATCTGGCAATGTGAGCATGCAGTTTTGATTGGCAGGACTGGGAGAGGGCATGGAACTGGCATCTAGTGGGAAGAAGCCAGGGATGCTGCTAAACATCCCACAATGCACAGGATAGCTCCTCACAACAAAGAATTATCCAGTACAAAACGTCAATATTGCCAAGGTTGAGAAACCCTGCCCTGCACAACAGCCTATATTTCTGAATCTACTATATACAGTAATTGTATATACCAAGGTTTGGCAGTAATAAAACTGCATTTTTAAATGATTTACAAAACTCTTTCCTACAAATTGGACACGTTTTTCTCCTCCCCATTTAGAGTGGAGGTTCTGGATCCTTTATCAATATTTCTTCAGTTATCTCCTTTATGATTGCATTTCAGTGTAGATGTCTAGACTACAGGCTGACAAAGGCTATCCGCCATATCTGTTTTCTCACTTTGTAAAACACCTTGCAGGGTCCCATGCAGACAGGCACTTGATTAATGCTATTTGATGATGACTGAATTAGCTTTTCTTAGTTGGGAAAGACAACTCTTTTAAATGCAAGTACCACCTAACCTCAGTATAATTTCAAAAGCATTTTATTATGTGCAACCTTTGTATCTGTAGTTCTATAATTCTGCATTTAATATATTTCTTGCCATATCACGAGAATTCCAGAGCAGCTCTTTGTCAAGTATGTTCAGGTGATCTCAATGTGCTGGGCTCCTTTCTGTTCTCTTTCATTTACATTTTCAATAGGATACTGATACATTTCCAGCTAAATGCATTCTGTTTAGGGTTGCCAGATAAAATACAAGGCTCTTAGTTAAATTTGAATATCAGATAAACACTAAATAATGTTTTAGTATAAGTTTGTCCCAAATATCTCTTGGGATATACTTACATTAAAAAATTTGTTGTTTATCTGATATTCAAATTTCATGCACATTTCAAATTTCACAGAAATTTCATGAGTTTTCCTTTAATATATGCCATCTTTTTGAGAAAATTTACGTTCTTTTTTCAGTAAAATTACTAGTTAACTTTCTATTAGAATAAGGGCTGATATTTTAGATCGTGTACACAGAAGGGCCATACTGTTTACTAAAATATTCGTATCTTCCAGACATGTTAGAAAATGGGCACTACTCTGAGCCTCCTAAGTGGTCTTCCAACCTCCCCCAAATTTCTTCTGAGTCAGCAACTAAAGGGTTAACACCTGGCAACTGTATAGGGTCACCAAGACCTGGCTCAGGTACCTCCCCTGACATCCATTCTGAATGGTCAGTGCCTAGATGCACTGCTATTAAATGTTTTTAATATCAGCCCTAAGTACGACTCTCAATTTAAAGTATACAAATGCTTCCCCAAAGAATCAAAATACAGATACAATTACATCCCGTGTATATATTCGAATAAATATATTTTTAAAGTCAAGCACACTTTCATCTCATTTTACACCCATGTCTTCTCCCCATCTTCCTCCTTCCTAAGTAAACAGGGATGGTGCCTCCTTTTTCGAGGTTGCTTTTGCTACCATAACAATTCTCCAGCTTTCCCAAGGGATTAGCCATGGTGCGATTTACTTTTCAAGGAGGGCCCATTTATCTTCCCCCTGACAAATTTCAACACAGGCACAGCTCTAGCATGAACATTTCTGCAGATTAATCTCTCACCCTTCTCAAAGAGAAGAATTATTCTTAAACAATCTATTTCAATACAGAGTTCCTGGTGTGAAGTTAATTTCTACAAACCTTGTGAGCATGCTACTAAACACCATCTCAGTTATTCACTGAGAACAACAGAAGCCCTCTGGTTTGTAGTTTTTCATCCTTAGTGTTTAAATGTAAACAGGAAAGAAAAACAGGCCAAAGCATGCTTTTTAAAAAATCAGTGTTTCTTGCGAACTCTTGAAATGGTTACTGTGTACAATGGTCTGTGGACATTAACTATCAATAAATATTTATTCAGCATCTACTATACATAACATACTATGAAAGGTGATATTTTGCATACACAGGTGAACAGACATTATGTGGTTTTGAAAAAAAAAAGCTAAGCAAAATTAGCCATGTGTTCAGATCAGTGTTTTATAAAGCATGACCCTATTTTGCTGTTAGAAGAAATTAACACTTGACTATTAAGAACAGCTAAAAAATATTTAATAGGGCAAGAAAAGAGTAATATAGCCTGGAAAAACTATCAGGCACCACAAAGACATGATGGGGAAAAGCAAATAAGAACAAATAAAACAGAAAGAGAGTGGGTGGATGGCCAGAAGCCGAATATGAATCACCAATTCAGTGCTATTGTGTTAAAAGTCAATATGATACCAGCACAAATCAATAGGAGTAGAGTAGGCAAGGCTGAAACATAATTCTTCTTCTCTCCTCCCCATTAGTCAGAGTGAGAAAAGTATCCTGTTTTGAACAGCACACTAAAAAAAACTGTACAGAACCCAACTGTATTCAAAGAGAAAGCTGACTAGCTAAAGGGACGGAAAAGGAGCCTGACAAGGAAAGATGGAAACAGATTCAAAAAGAGGCTCCAGGGTGACTTGAAGTCTATTTTTAAGTATCTACAGTTTTTGAGGATAATTCTGGCCAGTTCAAATGAGAAAAAATATCAGTCTGAAATGAACCTTATAGTCATTTCTGCTAGACATAAGGAAACTCTTACTTCGCCACTAGGACAATAAAACAATGGAATAAGTGTTACCCTAACACAAAGATTGCCAGGTGTCCATTTCTTAATTTTTTTAATTAAAAAATTTTTAAAGGTAATCTTTATGAGTTAATCATTCGTATGAAGGTTAGGGGATCTCTCATAGTCATGTCCAACTATATTATAATTATACAGATTTATACAGACTATAAGACTCACATATCTACGTGTTAAATGAACATTTTCTTATAAAATGCCCAGAGTCTAGTGCAACAAGGGGAAGCTGGAAAAAGTTGTACTATATTATACAGCTATTTCTCAATAAACACACATCACTAATATAAAAGCAAACCACATCCCTCTCCCATCAACACCTACACATACACACATTCCCCACTCCTGTTCCTGGCTCAGTCACACAGCCATTGTAGAACTGCATAAGAGCTAACAGTCTAACTACATTCTCGATCATCTTGCAATTTGTTGATGATTAAGGAGATTGTGTGTGATAAGTAATGATATGTGGCAGGCACATTTTTGTTATTGGATGTAGAAAAACAATACTCATTAATTTGACTAAGTTTCTGGCTATTTTCTTATGGTCAGTTTTAGTTTCATGGATATGCATATCACATTGAATTGGGTAGCTAGAAGGTGGTCTGTTATGATGTGGTTAAGCTTTTTTTATTACAAGTCCCTTGTAAGGAGTTTTTTTTAATATTAAGAAGATAATAATAGCACATTCAGCTTCAATTTCACTTTTCACTCTTTCCTGAAATTGCCTTACTTTTTACACATTAATATTATGCTCATCTGAATATTAAGACACCCATAAAAGGAAAGGTAGGCTCTGTGGTCTGGATTATATTTTTAGGATGAGGAAGAATGTTACTTTGGTACAGAAGATTAAAATGCTGATGGCGCTCGACACTGCTTGCTAGAACCCTAAGAAGTTTTAGTGAGAACATACTACCTCACATTAAAAGTTCTTTTGTAGTATTTGAGAATTGTTTATAGTCTTGGATGAAATGATTGTCCATATTTCTCAAACTGTAGCTGCATTAGTACTTCAGCTCATACCTGTTCCGCTATTATGTCATATAAGCACTGTTCTTGCAGTGGTCTCATGCATACTCATTAGATGGTCCAAGGAACCTCCCCCCCTACCCATCCCCAGTGTGACACAGAACAATCGAGTGTGAAGAGGCCAAGTGAGAAATGTCCTGCTCTTCTCCCATTTATATTCCCGCTCTTGTTTTCCTGGGAGTTCTTAAGGAAACATCCTGGCAACCCCCAAAAGTTAGTTACTGATGAATATTAAAGAAGAATCAGAATTAAAACAAGTGACTGTGGCCATAGTGACTGCATATATAGAGGAAATACTGAATTCTTACTAAGGTTCTGACATTGTTTTAAACACTCTCTGGGGATCTAAAGATAAACCAGAAAGAGACTCTATAGGAAAACCCAAAGTCTGGGATTCGAAACAATGATTTTCGAAACTAGCCTTTTATTTTCACCCAAATTTTCTACAGAATATTTTTGTCTTGAGATAGCTTCAACTCCCTAACACACAGGGAATTTCATGTATTCCAATATCAAAACCTACGCAAATAATAAATACTGAGAAAACACTATGAGCAACTGATGCTACATGGTCTTCTGATAAGTGGAAATACTTTTCACACAAGATCATATTATGGGATTGCACTGATTGGGAGAGATATTTACTTTTACTCACCACCCTTCACCACTGAGAATCTTAATTTAGGATGTGTGTAGCCAGCAGACAGGCTCATGAATTGTGACTTTCACCTGAACAACGGATAGTCGAAACAGCCTCACATACGTTTTGGCACTGATGTGTAAAAAATTGCCAGAGAAATGTCTTGGTATTGCCCGAGGTCTTATATCTTACAGCAAAGTGGCGGATTAAGGGTACAAACACACTAAAAATAACTGCGTTACAGTATCTCGGGTCAGAGACTGAAATGCGAGTCCTTATATTTCAACTCTTTCCCTTTTATTAATTTTTGCATTTTGTTTTGTCTGTCTCTTGGTATGTACTTTAGAAATCAGATGGAAAACCATAATTTGGGGCTCAGTTTCCTCAATTAGCCCTTCCTATACTTGCTTTGGGAAGTTCTTTTAAACACTGAAGTATTAAGATCAAAGTTCTGGTCAACAATTTAGAACACTTTGATTTTCAGAAAAAATACCACATGGTTATTAGGCAGCAAATTCTAGGTTGTAAGCCTGGGTTTGTCAGCCTAAATGTGTATATACATGGGCAGAGTCCTAAAATTCAAGCTTTGTGTTTTGTATGTACAAAATTTTAAACATTTGGCCTCCAAATGAGTTAGAGAAATCAGTGGTACCTTATAAATGTGATGTTCTAAACAGATATTTCAGTCTCTCAATCCAACTACAAATTCCCTTCCTGGTCTTCTGGTGGTTCTAACTGGTATCAGATCTTTACTTAAAACACTTTCTCCTGAAGCCAGTTCATCTAATCACCATGTAGTAGTTTCCTATCGATGTTGCAACAAATTACCAAAAACCTAGTGGCTTCAAACAAAACAAGTTGTTTATCTTAACAATAACTTTTAGCAATAACAATAACAACAATAACTTGTAATCTTAACTGTAAACAGCTTACAGTTCCGGAAATTTAAAGCCTGAAATGAGTTTTAGAGGGCTAAACTCAAGGGGTTAGTTGTGCTACATTTCTTTCTGGAGGCTCCAGGAGAGAATTCATTTCCTTAACTTTTCCATCTAAAGGCTGCCTGCATTCCTTGACTCATGTTCCCTTCTTCCATCTTCAAAGCTTATCACTTCAGCCTCTACATTTCAACTGTGCTGCTCCAAAGTGTGTTTGTATTCGCCTCTTCCAGGAACCACAGACCATCTCAGCCTGGATACCTATAATGTACAGTATCAGTCTGAGTTTTTGTTTTTCTTTTTTCCACGTAACAGTATGGTAGAATGAATCCTGGACCAAACTCTTGGGAGAATAGGCTTTGAGAACCAATCCTCAGAGGAGACTTTCTTTTTAAACTCTTTACCCAGAGCCAGTGTCAATATGGGCAAGTACCTGCATGCTCTCTCCCTCTGCAGGGAAGCAGTTCCAGGTCAATCTCTGAGCATCTTTTTGGTGCCCCTTCTTCATCAATCCCCATACAAACTCCCACACTATTCCAGCCTCAGACTTTGCTTCCTGTCTACCTGCAGATGTAGTCTAAGCTTTAGGGTTTCAATGTTTGCTTAACTCTCCCCATTCTCACTTTCTGGTTTCTGGCCTCCAAGAATTCTCCTTACTTTCCATTCAATTCAGTAACGTGTTTAAATTATTATTTTAAAAATTTTATCCAAGCATTCTTAAAAGTTCTGTACTGAGAAAATTTATCTGAATATTCAGCCCACCTTAAGTAGACCCCCTAAAAATTAAACTTTAACAGAAGGGTCTTTAGACTTTAAAAGCCTCTTACATTCAAAAGTATAGTAGATATTTTTAAAAATAAGATGCCCATGATTATACAAAACAGTTCTATTATAAAAGTCATAAAGTGAAGCAGAATCACCTAAGTCAAGTTAGGTTGTATTTATTTGGTTTTAATTCTAAGAAAGCTATAAAGATGAAGAGAAGAAAGAGAAAGAGAGAACACTCAATTACAAAGCCACTCAATAAGGAATTGAGTTCTAAAATAACTTGTTCAATAGATAAATTGATCAAAAGGTAAACTCATTGTGGATAATATGGCTGTTCATGAAATGACAGCTGTTCTAGGTCTCTGTTGCATCTTCTTTCTACGTGAACTTTTATCTTAGTTTATTTTTTTTTTAATGAATTTGTACAATTAACGTGAGCTGAATGACATGTGGTCCTGGCTCACTTTCTATTGAATAAAAGTGTTATTTTCTTCACCAAATACAATAGATACTTGAGAAACCCCACAAGGAGATATTAATAAAACAATTGAAGTATTTTACTTTTCTTTGCTTTACATATCTGATAATTATTGCCTAAAAATATTTCACACAAATCAGCTAGTTTCTATAATATTTAATTTGATGAAAGCATTGTTAGAAATACATGACTGCCATCAACAGAGACATATTAACATACGCAATAACCAGCATCATAAAACAACTGGCCAAGTAGCTATACTGTTCAATGATTCTGGCTCCTTCATTTTGAAACTGCCTTTGAGTACTCAATGTTGAAAGATGACTGACCACAAGAGACGCTGAAATTTAAAATACATAATACAATTGATTCATAAAGCCAAGGTTGCTAATTGGGTAATATTGTGCATGCCTATGAATTGGCTATCATAAATTTGACTAAGGCACCTTAGGATATTACATGAATTCTTTCACCCATAAAGTATATTTCATTAAACTGGACATTGCCCGGCACTGCCCAGGCAAAATAGTATATTATATATACTATAGTTTAAACAAAACTATTATACCACCACAAAACTGTTTCTTGAATCACTTAACCACCCAGCATAAAATCCATGGACACATAACAGGAGTCACTACAATAGGAAGTAAAAAACTAATTAAAATGCCACAGTTGTGTGCCAATTTTTCTTCCCTAATGGCAATATTAGAGACCTAACATAACTTTGCTTCAAAAGATTAAAAAAACTTTCCTCTTACCTACTCTCACATAAATGAAAAATCATTTATACATATCTGGCAGAAATTACATGCTAGTTTAATAGGATATTTTATTCTCTTTGTTCACTCATTAAATATTGGTTTGTACACTAACTTATTCTTTTGTGCTGAAGGAAGTTATGTATCAACTGTCTATGAACTGGTCACAGATATGGCATTTCCATGTTACCAAGCCACCTCTATAGTTAGTGACTGTTCAAACCTATATGTACATCCAGATAAGGAGTACTATTTTTAGGATACAGCTAGCTTAATGTAAAAGGCAAGAGCAGACAACATAAATGTGCTACACTGTGAGATCCTTGAGGGCTAAGACTGTGCTTCCTTGGCCACTCTCAGCACAATGCCTTACACACAGTGGACATGCAATGCGTATAAGCTTAAAAAATCATTTGATGCTTACTACAGAAGAACCAGTTCTCTAAAGCTCACCATGTACACGCACATGAGTATGTGTACAGCTGCACGCACATGCAGACACACACCAGTGTGCCTCTTTTGAAGAGAAATAAGATATCCTTCAATTTCCTGCCCCAATCTCAGCTAATCTTTGAAAACTAAACCAAGACTGAGGAATATCTCAGCAATTTGTAAAAATTCAACTCCCCGACGTCCATCTTTTAAAGAGTGAGTGCAGAATTCTCCAAGCAACGAATACCCATTAAAATAGGCCCAATGCCACAGAAATCTTGACTGGGAAAAAAGATTAACAAAGCCCATCTCCTAGTGAATAGAATTTCTTATCTCTTCCGAAGGCGGAGCACCTCTGGTTGTTCCATATTTTACCACACAGCCTTTTTATTTGAGGAGGGATGGCCAGAGCCACAGGTCTAGGGACAAATTGAAGACAGGTTATTCCCCTTCCTCACAGAAGATCTAGGCACAAAAGTTTTTAGAATGGTGTTGTGAGACTCTACCTTGAAAAGGAAAGAATGTTTATTGAATCTTCAATATAATAATTATGTTTTTTCTATCGGCTCCTCAATGGTGAGGAAGTGAATACCTCTTAAATTCAATGCTTGTGTCCAAATGACTCATGAGTCTGGAGACAAGAATATCAGTATATTAAGAACCACTTTTTGAAAGTCTCCCTGAGGCTACCCAAGTATATTAATGGCTAAGACATGTGCTGGGACACTGTCAAATGAGAATTTAAGGTGAAAAGGATCTTATTTATCTTAACTGAAACATGATTTTAGAAGACTACTATTTAGCTTCATTTATTGACTTTTTGAACTTTCTAACAGCTTCTAGACTTCTTCTGCCGAGTTTTGCAATCTTCTGCTCTTTCTTCCAACCTTCCAAACACTATATTTTTATAAGATTATTATTTCTCTGAGCTGAGACTGGAAAATGTTTTATCAAGAAGCATTTTCAGTTGCCTATAACTTGGTGAAAAGATACTTACTCTTGTTGTTGAAATTTTGTACTGTTATGGTGTTTGAAGAAATATTGATTAATATGAGTATATTTTAAAACTGTTTACTTAAGCTTCACCAGTCAACTTTCAGCCTTTCTTTAGGTTGCACTCCCATAGCAAGATGCACTAAGGAGTAGTTTTTGCTACTACTTCCTCTTCTTTCCTCCACTTAAAAAAAACTTTTCTACTTAAAAAACTTTTTAAAAATGTTTTTTGCTTTTAAAAAACTTAAATTCTTACATTTAGAGACCCAAAACAATCTGAAACCACCATCACTAGAACAAAACAACTACAGAAAAATGACAAGAAGTGTGGGTAGGTATCAATGTATTTCAAGCATTTCAAGCACACTTACTTTCCTGTAGTTAACAAATACACAAGTGAGCAGCACATGTATAAGTCGGGAAATTGAGATGGGTCATTCCTATGTATAGAATCTCTGGAAATACCAATCACTATTATTGTCAGTCATCAAGTGATTTAATTTTCATAACTGCCAAAGAAAATAATTTTAATTTCTACCACTAAAAAAGATGCTGGACAAAATATATTTGCATGAACAAAATGGACAAGTTAGTAATAAGGAATGGACATTAATCCTGTAATTTTCTTTTTACATTTATGTACCGTACTAATGAAAATTGCTGTCATCCACTACTAAGTGACTCATGTCACTCTCTATACCAGGGAATTCAGATTCTTTCCCTAAAGGACCTGGAAATTAATAATGCAGCCCTGTTCTTTATCTTTTTATATGCTATCTCAACAATCTCACTTGAGAAGCTGTTTCTTCATTGTCTCAGTTACCCTTCGCTGCACAACTAACTACCACAAGACTTAATGGATTAAAACAACAATTCCTCTGCTGGCTGTGCTTACCCATGTGGCTGCACCAGGTGAAAGATGAGAGAGGCTGGAAGATCCAAGGTGACTGTACTCGCATGTCTGATACTTGGTTCTATATGTCACCGGAAGCCTCAGTTCACCAAATGGCTTCTCGTCCTCCAGCAAGCAAAAGTTGCTTCATATGGAGGTCTCAGGGTGGCATTCCAGGAATGCAAAGGCAGAAACGCAAATCCTCTAGAGTCCTAGCCCCTAGAATTCACACATGTTGTTTCTGGTACCTTCTATTGGTCAAACAAATCTCATGATCAGCCCAGATTCAAGGTATAGAGAAAGACTCCATTTCTGGATGGAAGGAACAGCAAAGTCATATTGAAAAGGGGCCTGGTACAGAAACTGGAGGTATTTGTGGCCATTAAGCAATTTACCACATCTGGTTACAAAGGCCAGCTTCTCAGCTCATAGGGCAGGTGGACATCGCATCCCAGGTATTTGAAATGGCAAATGTCTGATGTCTCCGTGTGTCAAGCATTTGAAAAACACTGAGTGCAATACTAGAAATAGTAAACATTCCATACAATTTTGAAGAAGAAAGAAGGAGTAATCTAGAACTTTGGTAAATACTTTTTTCCTGATCAAACCAGGAACTGATGTCATCAGCCTCATGTTTCATGCTGTAATACAACATTTCCTGTTGTGTGACAGCCACCGTGGTATCTTGTAAGAAAGGTCACTGACTCAGAACTCAGCAAGTGCTCACCATGGGCCTACTGGGCGACCATTTCTAAACTAAACCGTGCTTTAAATACTCTTTTGAACCGGTACTATATGCACAGAATTGTGATATAGGCCTTGGATGGAAAATGTAGGTAAGGGCATACAGAAATGGGAGAGATTTGTCCTGGGTACTTTGAGAGAACAGAGGAAAGGAATCTCATCCATCCTTACCTGGAAGACAACAGAAATAATGATTTGACCACTATAAAAGATATATCCTCTTTCTTTGTTATCACCCTTTTTACTATATTTTTCAAATATCAGATTATCTCCTAGAGAAACTACAGTTAAAAGCATAAATTTTTTTTCAAAGCAATGTCAACAGTGAAGGTTGGGTAAAATTCACATCCCCTTTATGTTATTTAAATTCCAGTGACAGCATCTACATTTTATACCCTAGTAAACTTTCACCTTGATGTATATAAAGATAGATAAATAACAGAATTAATTGCATTTATTTTATCTAATTCAAAGATCTCCATTATTTGTGCTATAAATAACACTAGTCATTAATACTTGTCTACAAACTGTAAGTACATTTTAATTATATCTCATTATGGCAAACAACTACAAAACATAGCTTCCTGTCTCTTTCCTTCGGGGTGAAGAATCTCTAGATTTTGAGAGGTTCATTTCCTACACATATGCATATTTCTTTGTGCACTGAAAGTGGAAGATTTCTTTCAATTTTAAATGTTTCCCTTGGACAATGATCAATTTTTTGTGAGTGGCATTTTATCTTTTAATTTATTTTAACTGCCTGAAATGGACCAGCTGCAGAGTTGGAAGTGTGCTGACATTTATCTGAAGTCTTATCTTTATTAAATCACTTGTATTATTACACTACATAAACAACTTAATAAACACGGCAAATACTTATCTAACTGGAGTCAGTAAGTCTATTGAGCCAGCCAATTTACTTTTAATTTTCTGAAAAAGATAAAACCTGTATCAGTTGAGTCACTAGGGAAATTAAGTCTTCAGTTATCAAATCTGTTACCAAATCTGAAGTACCCCCCATGAGTACCTGGAGGGCTTTAATTCTTTCTTTTCTATAGACACCCAATGGAACCTTAAGGTGACCTTTCTCCTCATTCCACTTTACAAATGTAAACAGTCAGGAAGGTTTTTTTTTCTAACTTCCCCCAATACCCCAATAACTTCCAGTTGCCCTTTGCCATACTTGCTATTAACAAAAGATTATTGAGTTTTCTTCAAATATTCACACTCACATTCGTATTAAAAGAACAATGAGATATGGTCTTCACAAAATTAAGTTAAATGGAAGGTTTGTGGTCTAAATCTGTGCTGCCTAAAATGGTAGCTACTGGCCCCATTAAAATTTAAATTAATTTAAGATTGAGATTAATTAAAATTATACAAAACTTAAAATTCTGCTTCTCAGTCACACTAGTCACATTTCAAATTCTCAGTAGCCGTATGTGGTTAGTGGCTACCTGATTATACATCATACAGATAGAACATTTCCATCATTGCAGGAAGTTCTATAAGACAAGACTTATCTGAATAACATAGAAAATGACCATTAGCCTAGTCTAAGCACCTCCATTTTTTTTATTCCAAGGGTATTACTTCCAACTGTATTTTAAGGCACTTTTTATTGTTTTTTGTTTTTTTTTTAAGTAAAAAAAAGTATGTTGAAGCATCCTTTGTTTCTTTCCTCAACGCAATTCCCTTCATCCCCAGGGGGAACCACTATCCTGAAGTTGATGAGCATCTCTTCCACACGTTTTTGGGTTTTTTTTTCCCCACACATTTTTTAAATATATTTTTCCTAAATTAGCGTATAGCAGCATTTTATTATTTTATATTAATAACAATCCAATTAAAAATTTTCACTCAAAATTTTAATTTAAAAATGTTTGCATGTTAATAGGTTGTTTAGTATTCCATTGCAGGTAAGTCTCAGGTAATTTTTGATTCCATTGAATGAATATACCCTATTATTCAGTCATATTTCACCTCATATATATTTTTAAAATATTTCCCTTCTCAGAAATAGCCATTGATTAGGTACTCAGTATAGAAAAAGATAATGGAATAAAAACTATTATTTCATTTGACAAGCATATTCTACTCTCTTATTCCTCACAGCCAAATCCCCTCTACAAAATAAAGGCCTGGGTAATCAAGTACTATTAAACATAAAGGCTTCTGTGCTTCTCTTCCCTAGATACTGTTTACTTCAAAGAAAGCAAATAATTGCAGAGATTAAGGTATAAGATAGTGAAAACTCTCAGTGAAAAGAAAGAATTGATAATATTATCTTTTCATAGTTTAAAATGATATTTCTGACACTTATTTTTGACCTGCTAGAGGATAGGAATATGATCTCTGCCATGTGGTGAAACATGCTAGAATGAACCACTGATGGTAGGGTTAAGGAGAAATCATCCTGTAATCAGTGTGATCCAACTCACCTTCTTGGGGAACAAAAAAAAAAGCAATATATTTCTTTTTAGTATTCAAACTAGTCACTTGAGTTCTTGTAGTATCCGGGTTAGACTCTGCCACCTCCCTGTGGCTCACAACAATCAGGTGAACTTGCTTAGTTTGAAGATGGAAGACTATTTCCAACTGTCTCTTAGAGAGAGCTGGAGAATATGCTGAGCCTGTCTCAGATCCTTGTTCACCTCCCCAAGTCTTCTGTCGCCAATATTTGGCAGCCATATTAAAAACAGGTCATCTGGGCTTCCCTGGTGGCGCAGTGGTTGAGAGCCCGCCTACCGATGCAGGAGACACGGGATCGTGCCCCGGTCCGGGACGATCCCAGATGCCACGGAGCGGCTGGGCCCATGAGCCATGGCTGCTGAGCCTGCGCCTCCGGAGCCTGTGCTCCGCAATGGGAGAGGCCACAACAGTGAGAGGCCCACGTACCGCAAAACCACCCAAAACAAAACAACAACAACAACAAAAAAAGGTCATTTATATAATCAGAGGCTGCCTGTTTTGAATTATTATATGCCAAGAACTTTACATATCATATTTTACTAAATCCTCATAAAAATCCTCAGAGGAATGCATTATTTTTATCTCCAATTCACCTGTGACAAAACTGAGGCTCAGAGAAATTAAGAAATTGGAGAAAATTGTGCAGCTAGGAAATAACAGATCTTAAATTCAAATCCAGAAAAACTAGATACTAGTTCTAGTTTTGAACAAATAAGCTATGTGAACCTGGCAAGAATATTAATGATCACAGCTCTTTCCAGTACTTTATTTTTAAAAATTCTATCACCTTAAGCCTCCCTTGTCTCACCTATACAATAGGAAGATTAAATTATATGATCTCTAAGGCATCTTCCAAGGCTAAAATTGTGTGAGTCTAAATGACAAAATCATTAACAAGTGCTGATTAAGATACATTTGTTATAAGCAGGCCTCCACCAGAGACAGAAAAAGAAAAATCCCTATTCTCGAGGATCCAATAATCTAAAACAAATACCAGTGTCACAAATACAGACGATGAAATAGAGAGCAAAAAAATATACGATATACCTTTAAAACCTAGTGAATGCTAAATGTACAAATAAATACTGGAAAATGTGAATTATAATTCTACTTTCAGTATACATTGACAAATTGCTTTGTTTTTAACAAACAAGACTGTAAGCCCCATGAGGGCAAGAAATGGTTTGCTCCTCCTCATTGTTTACCTAGAATTGTGATTCACATCAAAAAATATTTGTTGCCTACACAAATGAATGAATGAATGGGCATCATCAAACAATGGGGGGGGTGCCCAATAGGAAGGCCAGTTCAGCCAAGGGGAGGTAAAGGAGGAGCCCAAGAGAAGATCACAAGGTTTAGATCAGCTAAACCTACTTCTGCAAGAGTGGATACAAAACCTAAAATGGCAACAGGAAAGGTTAAGTCTTCAGACAAAAACAAAAGGGAAGAGGAGGGAAAAGGGAAAACAGGCTAAAGTGTGTAAACAAGAAACTAAAGATTAACCTGCAGAAAATGGAGAAATTAAAAATGAGGAGAGTCCAGCCTCTGATGACGAAGAGAAAGAAGCTGAGTACGATTGATATCATATGCCAGATCTTACCTGTGGTTCCTATTTCCCTTTTTGTAAAACCCAGAGAAATATTTTTAGTCAGCTATTTTCTAAGTGGGAGTTTTTTAACAGACACACTTTTAAAAAAGAGAGAATCCCACCTCATCCCATTTTTAAGTGTAAATGCTTTTTTTAAGAAGTGAAATAATTTGCTCATTGTTTATTTCTTGGTACAACCAGAGAATAGTGAAGTATTGAATTATGCAAAGCTTTGACGGTCTTCAGTGTCAGCCTAACATTCCATAGAAGGAAGGGGGGAATTTTATACCCTATAATACAAAGCATACCAAATGGCAATTTGTAGTCACAGTTGTATGTTTAATATGTCCTGAACATTTTAAATTAATTCTATTCCCATGTAGTAGAATTGTTCACTAAAGAAAACCACTCCTTGACCTTGGCTTTCCTTATCAGAATTATGTGACTTCTGTCACATAACGGTAGTAGTAGTAGTCCAGTTTGCCTAATTACTTTGCTAATGTGTGATGAAAGACTGAAATTTGGGGGGTGTAGTGTAGATGATATTATATTTTGAGTCAGTGGGACTTATAATGAAACAGCTTATCAATACAGGAAGATATTGATACTTGGTATCCTCTTAAGGAAAATTTGCCTCCCAATTTTGAGCTGGGAAGTCACTGGAATAACAGTTTAGCAAAGAATCAAAACTACAGAGCTTTTTAGATTTTCAGTGTATATGTCTAAAATTGTGTGTAAATTGAAATGTCTATGTACTGATTCTCAAAATAACCAATAAAATATCAATTATAAAAGTAAACAGGGACTTCCCTGGTGGTCCATGTGGTTAAGAATCTGCCTTTCAATGCAGGGGACACAGGTTCAATCCCTGGTCGGGGAAATAAGATCCCACATGCCATGGGGCAACTAAGCCCGTGTGCTGCAACTACTGAGCCCACACCACAACGAGAGAGCCCACGTACCGCAACTGCAGAGCCCACGTACTCTGGAGCCTGCGCGCCAACTAGAGAGAAACCCACACGCCACAACTAGATAAAAGCCTATGCACCACAACAAAGAGCCTGTGTGCCACAACAAAAGATCCCACATGCCATAACTAAGACCTGACATGGCCAACATTAAAATTAATTAATTAATTAATTTTATGAAAAGATTTTTAAAAAATAAAATAAGCAAAATAACAAGATCCTTTATATCTCACTTCAGTACCTCTTAGGGCCTATGCAGCAGGAAAGAGTCAATTAAAGTATAAATTACTGACGTCAGTTTGCAGAGGTTAAAAGATTGAGTTTTACATCTGTTCACTTACTTATACAGTATAAGGGAGATAATACCCATCTGTCTTAGTCCATTACAAAATACAATAGACTGGGTGGCTTAAACAATAAACTAATTAATTTCTCATAGTTCTGGAGGCTAGGAAGTCCAAGATGAAGATTCTGACAAATTTGATGCTTGGTGAGGACCCTCTTCCTGAATTGCCACCTTCTCCCTGTAAACACACGTAGTGAAAAGCAGAGAGAGGTAGTAAACTCTCTCACATCTCTTTGGTAAGAGCACTAATCCCATCCTGAGGGTTTCACCCTCAAGAGACCTAATCACCATAGCCCCGTCTTCAAATACCATCACATTGGGGATTAGGGTTTCAACATATGAATTGTGTGGTCCAGAGCACTACCTTAATGGGCTCTTATTTTGTAGTTTTGATTGTGTGTTTGTTATTAATAAGTTATGCTTCTCCAGCCTGACCTGGAGAGAAACTGGAAGGTAGAGCATAATTTTGGGGGATTGGAGGAGAAGGGATATTACTAAGAGACAGCTTACCTGGGAGAGCTACACTGGACTAAGTACTATTACTATAGAGGCACAGATAAGCACTCTCAGTGTCACGTAGATGCCTGCATTTCTTCAGGCCATAATTGGGGAGTGGTAGTTGTCCTCTTTAGAAGTTTTCACCACTGTGGGCTGAGAGCCTGCTTTTCCAGCTGCCCACCTACATCAGCATTGTCTAACAGAAGGACTTGCATCCCTCCCCTGAGACTTTGCTGAGCCCATCCTAACTGCCCAGAATACAATTAGCAAGTACCCTACAGGAGAAGTTGGGGTAGTGTGGCATTTCAGCCTACACCCCAGGTACTAGGTGGGACCAGCTGTTAGGGAACCCCCATCCCAGTTACATTAGAGTTTCTAGATCTGAGATACTTCAACAGATAATCTGTACTATGTATTCCAAAGCAAAAAAAGAACACATAGCCATAGAAACTACATATCCATTCAACACTGATTAACATTTAACACATATTATTAAGCAAAAATTTCTACCACCAAAAATGAACAATTAGCAAAACAGAATAATGGTGGGTGTTTAGTCTAAATTGTTTATTTGATTTTATGGCTAATTGTAGCCCACATTTTAAAATATTTCAACACTGTATGAAAGCTTTTTAGAGTAATAATTTGACCTGGAAACATTTTTAAGAATCTTTACTCATTTCTACATTTTATGAATGAGAAACTGGGGTGTAGCAAGGTTAAATAAGTTGTGATATTTGGGAGCTCAATTCTCCCTTTCACCATATACTTGACCATTTCTCTGGCCAATAGTTCTTCTACTGCCCAGGAAATAAAGCTGTGGGATTCTCCAAACAGCTGGAAAATTTCTGACTATGAATAATATTTTAATTCTCTTTGAACTCATCAAGCCATCTCTATTTTCCATGACCTGGGTAAATCATGAGAGAAAAAAAAGCAATTCCTTCACTACTTTCAAAAATACATGGTAGCACCACATGATCATTGAACATCTAAAAACATTCTAGTTGTGTTGCTTTGATTCCAGTTTTTTATATATATATATATATATATATATATATATATATATATATATATAAAAGTGTGTGTGAAAGAACTCTGAACCAGGAAATTTTTGGCAGTTTTAAGCAGGGAATTAAAAAGACGATTAGAACCACCAGAATGTGAATCCCCCCGCCCAACACTCTAGAATGGACCCACTAAGTGTCACTCATTACCAAATAAAGTTTAAGGGATGATGTCCTTAAAGCAGTTCAAGAACATCTTGAAGGAGAATTAAGAAATGGGTGATGGAAGTCCCCTGTCTTGATTCCTATTAAATAAAGCTCTAGCTATAATTATAGCTACAGGCAGAAGAAGATGGATTAACTCACTTCCATCAGAATTAACTGTGTGGCAACAGAAGGAGTTGGCTTTGGCTGGAATTATGGAAACCCAGTGCTAGATTAGCTCAGTGACCTCAGGCAAGTAATACCACTTCTCTGAGTCTCAATTTCTTCCACTGTAAAATGGGGATGATAATAGTAACTTCTTCCCGGGATCACTGTGAGCATTAAAGGGGTCATTTGTAAGTGCTATGGGGTTGGACTTTGTTTCCCCCCAAAATAGGTTGATGTTCTAACTCCTAAAACCTGTAAATGTGACCTAATTTAGAAAAACAGGGTCATTACAAATACAATAAAATTTTAAGATGAGGTCATACTGAATTAGGGTGGGTTTTAATCCAATTTGACTGGTGTCCTTATAAGAAGAAAAGACACAGAGGGAAGACAGCTGTGTAAAGACAGAAGCAGAGACTGGAGTGATGTTGCCACACACTAAAATGTCTGGAGCTACTAGAAGCTGGCTTTGGAGGGAACTAGGCCCTGGCAATAACTTGATTTTGGACTTCTAGTCTCTAAACTGTAAAAAAAAAAAAAAAAAAAAAATTGTCGTTTTAAGCCATCCAGTTGTGGTACTTGGTCACAGCAGCCCTAGGAAACTAATATAATAAGGTTTTAACATAATGCTTGGCACATAGCAAGAGCTCAATATATTATTATTATTTCTCAAGAGTGATGTGTACTTTGTTTTATACAAAGATGGATGAATCATTATGTTATAAATCATACCGTAAGCTTCAGGGCCTTTCTTTAGCAAAGCCACTTCAGAGGCCCTATGTTACATCTCACTTTGTATTTCTAAAATTGTGTCAATATAAGCTTCAGTCCCCACAAAACCATGATCCACTCCTGCCTCTGAAAAGTTTGAAGTTTCCACCTTTGGGTCTTGCTGTGTTTCCAGGAAAAGGCTGGGCAAGCTGACTTGGCTCTACTTTCAAGGCCTATGGACTCTTGGGGCCCTAACCTTGCCCTTGCTCTCTCTCATGAAGTTGTAGCTCTTTAATCATTTACCTCCATGCTTGGTGTTCTTGCCTCTGAGTTTCATGAACCTGCTTCACGGATTCCCATGAAACGAAAAGTAAAATGACCCACAGAGAAGTTGCCTTTTCAGCTTCCAGGCCCCTTAAGAGTTGTCTTATCCCACTTAGCAAGTACTACTATTTGTCTTGTTACATAGCAGAAAGGGCTGTGGAATCCCTTCTGGTTCATGACCCAAACCAGGGAATCTGTTTCTAGCTCATTTTCAAATCTGCACAACTGCCATTCCCCTCCCCCACCCCCAAAATTACCAACACCATCTGACAAGAAGTGCTGGATTTCCATAGTTGTGTGGAAAAGCCACACATTTGCTTGTGGTTGCAAGCACTCAACTTAAACGAACTGAAACATACCTCACTCCATGCGCTTCAGAGTACGCCTAGACATTTTAAAATGTAGAAAACCCTTCGGAACTAAGCAAATGGATATAGGTTCTTCAGATTATTAAATTCCTCACAGACTCTCAAGGGATTATTCCTTTGTAAAGAGCAGGTTAAATTTGGATTTTCATAAACTGGATTGTCTTAAAGCAGGTTACATCTGCACAGCAGCTGTGAGGAGAAATCGATAAGATGTGCTTATATAGTTCTTTCTGCTTATCAAAGGAACATGTATGGATGCCATCAAAAAAATATCTAAGAAGGCATTTGGGGGCCAGCTGTTAAGTCTTTATTCCTTTTCTTGTCACAATTTAACATCACACAAACCAGTAACCTTAGGTTGGGGCTATGGAGTCAAATTTGGATGCAGTACTCCAAGGAGATCCCAGTCAATCAGCTTCACTCACCAGTTAACAAGGCTGCAACTTCACTACATGATCCCCAGGAAAACTGTGTGTGGGGAATGCAATACTTTCCTCAACACATTCTGCAAAAGTCTGAGAATCCTTGGAAACTGCTAAATCACCTTTTGACTGACATCCCTCCTGCTAAAGAGGTGAAAATCTGATTCCCTGATTCAAGGTGGAATTCCCTTTTCCAGGAATAAAAGGGCATAAAGCAATGCGGCACAGCCATGATGAAAAACAGTCTGAGAAACATGATGTAATACCCAGAAGTAATGCAAACTTGAGAGCACTCGTACACGCATTTCCATTTTAGGTCAGAACACCAAAATGAAGTTCTAATACTGTTCCAATTCATTTCGACCTTAAATAAATTAGGAGTTGGATTTTTGAAAAATGTGTGCCACGCTACATTGTTAAATCACTGTAAATCAAGGGATGATGAACTAACCTGATGTTAATTGTGAATACTGCTTCCAGGCCTCATTTTTAACAATGTAGGACTATGCTTTATTTTCAATAGCTTTTCAAATATGCTTAATTGCGTATTATAACAGAAAGCTCTTTGTAAAATTCTAAAACCTTATCTATTAAAAGTTTTTCCATTATATATCTGCGTTCAACTCTCACACAGAAAACCCTCCCATTTACTTCCCTCAAATAAAGCTTTAGTAATTGTGAGTTTTCCTAATATAAAGATCTTTACACATCCCAATCAACTCCTCTCTCTCCCCTTTGATTCACAGAGATTTTAATCTGATAATACAACTCATCAGGTATCCACTTTAATAACTATTAAATGTAAAACACAGAAACATTCATGGTTAGAATATTCCTAAATCTTTTGATTGAACAGATCCTAATACTAAAAGCACTTTCAAAGGAAAAGGGGAAAGACACAGTCCCATTATTACATTATTTTCTTGGCATTGAAAAAAAGTTCCATGACCCACTTTATTAGCAGTTTTCCAAATCAAGCTTATAATGATTTCTGGCCTCTGCCCTTGGGTGCTTTCCAAGGGATTTAGAGGAATATATCACCTTGGCTGATATGTGATATAACTATTTAGTACAGCTATGAAATTAACTGTTCACCCCTTAGCCTGGGGCTTAATGGGATCCAGGCTTGATATCATGGGCATTATTTAATAACACAACACTCAACCCCTTTGCTTCGTGAAGTTTAACACTTTAACAAATGCTGACCACTTGCTGCTTTTGCTGAGAATCCCCTCTTTAAGCCTCACAAAGAATATTCTTCCTATTCATTTAACAAATATTTGTTGAGTACCTACCGTGCGCCAGGTGCTAGGTGCTGAAATCTGATGGTGAACCAAATAAACCCAGTCCTCACGGAGCTTACGTGAGACCCTTTCCAGAAAACTGCATAGTATTCATGCTCTTTAAAGGTATCTATATACTCTTACTACTACATTTAGCTAGTTCTTGCTCATCTGAAATTCTGGGCTTTTTTTTCTAAGTCTTCTCAAGTCCCTGTGTATTATATTTACATGGGAGAAAAGCTGAAGAAGTCCAAATAATTCAGTTTGTTGGGAAGATATTGTATTACATGTGACACCATATTTCTAATCATGCTTTTCCAAGACAACCTAAATTTATGAGACAGCATTGAATTCCATGCTAATATTGTAGTGTTTTGGAATCATCATCTTGTCACATGACTTTGCCTCATTGTTCCTCATGAATTGGACGTGGAAGGGAGGTGGGAGAGAATTAAGAAAGTTAGCAACTTTGTTTTAAGGTATCACAAGCATTTTTTGCTATGTGTCCCCACAGCACTCAACACATAAATCTATATATATTGCATATTATTTTCTATAACCTGCCTTTTCCATTCCAATTGCCAATTCCTACCCTGTAATTTCTAAGTACACATAATTACTACTTCAGGTGTTAAATTCTACATTCTCAAGTATCTACACCCCAGCCCTCCAAAACAAAAGACATCAGCTAGCGAAATACAATTACCACATTATAAAATGTGCAAACTTTAGCAATAATCATGGTCTAAGAATATTCAGACACAGACACTCTTCCTCAAGGAGCTGAATTAAAAGACCTACTGGTGAAATCTAGGTTTTACCTTCAATAATTTTGAAGGTAAAACCTAGGTACTTTCAATAATTTTGACTTCAGGATATACCTTTAATAAGTGACCAATCTCCAAACCTTAGGAATCAGAAAATAGGTATAATGAGAAAAATAACTGTTACTATGTGAATATTCACAACTTTTCACTGTCCTTGTAGGGAAGATTCTCTATCTTCCTGATACTCAGTTCAATATTAATTTATTTAATCAGTAGGGATCAGTTGGATTTGAGCTCCAACTACCACCAGGCATTTTTCTAGGTGTTGAAGATATTGTTGTGGGAAATAAAAACAACTTCCTGCTCCAATGAAGCTTACCTTCTAATGAGAGAGGCAGATAAGCCCTCTGCTCTAGTCACCTACTCAGTCACATGGGCAGCTCTGCATGGTGTAAACATTGATAGACAATTCTGAACTTGGCTTTGTTATATACTACATTTAATATGCAGTCTGAATATAGCACCTGTACCACTCCAATCCACCAGTGTCTCCAGGTAACGTTTTATTGGCAATAATGTTCATACAAAAACCATTGAGATTTAGCAAATTCTGTAAATGGAAATAATAATGGAAGAGCATGGTATCTATTCTCATAAAGATGATTTAAAGCAGACCAATCAATTAGTATGTCTTTGGAGGGCAATTTGACAGTGTTCACATCTGATATCCAGCCTTTACCGGTTGCCTATGGCTGGCATCCATCCTGATTGATTGGAGCCCGTGCTGTAGTAAATTGTTAAACATTCAAATATCACCCTGGCAATGCTTCCCAAAATTTTAGTTAAATATGCCCTTTGACCCAACAATTCCACTCATGAGTATAACCTACAGATATACTTGCACATGTAAGAAATAATGCATGTAAAAGGAGAGTCATTATAATATTATTCAACATAGCAAGGGATTGGAAATGACCTAAATGTCCATCAACAGAGGTCTGGTTAAATAAATTGTGGTATACCCATAGAATGGATTATTATGCAGTTTTGTAAAGTACAAGGCAACTCTGGGTGTAATGATATGGAAAACTCTCTAAAATGCATCGTTAAAGGAAAAAAGGTAGAAAACACTCCACACATACAGATACACACTTATGGTTCATTGAAAGTTCCTCCGGTGGTATATACAAACAACAGGTAACTAGTGGCCTGCAGGGAGGGATCAGGTAGCTTACCTACTAGATGGTAGAGGGGAGGCTTACTTTTACCACAAATCTCTTTGCTACCTTTTGAATTTTATACTATGTGCATGTAGAGCCTGCTTACATTATTTTTTGAAAGAAAACCAAATAGGACTCCCTGGTGGTGCAGTGGTTAAGAATCCGCCTGCCAATGCAGGGGACACGGGTTCGAGCCCTGATCCGGGAAGATCCCACATGCCGTGGAGCAACTAAGCTCGGGCGTCACAACTACTGAGCCTGTACTCTAGAGCCCGTGAGCTACAACTACTGAGCCCACAGGCCACAACTACTGAGCCTGCGCTCTAGAGCCCACGAGCCACAACTACTGAGCCCGTGTGGCACAACTACTGAAGCCCTCGTGCCTAGAGCCTGTGCTTCGGAACAAGAAAAGCCACCACGATAAGAAGCCCACACACCGCAACGAAGACTAGCCCCCACTTGCCGCAACTAGAGAAAGCCCGCATGCAGCTATGAAGACCCAACACAGCCAAAAATAAATAAATAAATTTATTTTTTAAAAATTGTCTGTATGGGGCTTCCCTGGTGGCGCAATGGTCAAGAGTCTGCCTGCCAATGCAGGGGACATGGGTTCGAGCCCTGGTCCGGGAAGATCCCACATGCCTTGGAGCAACTAAGCTCCTGCACCACAACTACTGAGCCTGCGCTCTAGAGCCCGCGAGCCACAACTACTGAGCCCGTGTGCCGAGAGCCTGTGCTCCACAACGAAAAGCCACCGCAATGAGAAGCCCGCGCACCGCAACAAAGAGTAGCCCCCGCTCCCCGCAACTAGAGAAAGCCCGCGCACAGCAACGAAGACCCAACGCAGCCAAAAATAAATAAATAAATTAAAAAAAAAAAAAAAAAAACTGTCTGTATGTGTCTGAGTCACTTTACTGTACAGCAGAGATTGGCATAACACTGTAAATCAATCAACTGTACTTCAATTTAAAAAAACTCAATAAATAAATAAATAAAATGAGGGATATAAAAATCAAACACTGTCAAGTAACTTCTACTCTAACCAGAAGGTATACCATGCATACATATGCTGTGGGGATTTTTTTCCCTCTTTGTCTTATAATTCTAATAAAATGCTACTAAGCTTTATATTTTACATTCTTCCATGATGTATAATTCAGAAGACTGATACACAACCCACATGTACTTTAGGTCTAGTTCCTGATTTTTTTCTTTGGGCTTAATGTTGTTAAGTAGAATAGAAAGTTGCTTGCAGAGCCAGCACACTTTTTGATAAAAGCTGGTTCTTAGGGACTCTGAGTCAAGGTCACACTCATTATTCATCCTTCAGCAGATCACTTGTCAATGTCTACTCACTCACAGGTATACAGAAAAGATTCAAACCCGTTGAACTTTACCTTTTGTTTTCAGAAAGTTCAAAATTCCTTTACAAGGCACAAAGGTAGATAATTGCAATGGTTTTAAAAAAGAAGAAACTTAATTCAATTATTTTAAGGGCAATGTCTTTAATTTTTCACTTTACTTACTGTCTATTGCTGACACATATTGACATAAGTACAAATTTTTATTTTTTTTATTTTTATTTATTTTTATTTATTTTCAAAGACTGTCAGGGAATATTTTTAATCTATAATAAACAAAGAAAAGTTTGCATCTCCAGGAAAGTAATGAAACTTTGTGTCAAGATAAATTTTGCACTTAACATTGCTGTAGATTTAAATCAATGCAGATAGCACTAAATAAAGCAAAACAAAACAAAACAAAAAAATACAAGGGAAGATTCAGAAACATTGATCATGGCCAAAATACACCCCTACACTGTTAAGAGGCTTACTTCAGTAATATTTGTGGTCATTGACTAAATCAATGAAACTCATTCTTTCAAGAGTATCTAATTATAGTTCACAGTAAAGTGAGCCTTCTAATAAATCAGCATACTTTACATAGAATTAGACAAAGCCAACATGGAAGTTAATAACACAGCACGAAGAATCTAGGATCAACTCTCAGTAGGCCCAGAAAAAAGTCTCATGATAAATTATTTCATTTAATTCATAGATGGAAACATTTCAAAGCTATGCCTTTCTGATAGATAGTTTATGGCTAGCAGTATTAACAGAGTTTGATTAAGCACTTAAGAGAAGAGATCAATATACCTGTCATATTTACACAATAAAAAAACGGCATGTTCAGTGAGTGCAAACCAACATGAATTGAGGTACTATACTATTCAGGAAGTTAACTAATATTTGTCACAACTACTCTGATGATTTGGAAAATAGGCCTTCTTAATAGAATTCAACAGCTTAGAAGCAATGGACTGAAACATGAGTGAAGTAAGAGAAATATCAGAAACAAAATAAATCATGTCAGTTAATATTGGCTTGAATTTTTTTCCCAAGAAGTATACACTTATCATGGGTAAAAAATATTTGGTTGACAGCTAAGCAAAACACTAGCAACAAATGGCTTACTGGTTTTTGGCCACTGGTAGTAAGAGAAGAAATTCAGACATTGAACCAAATTTGCCCTGGAACAACACGGGGTCTCTTGCAAGATGCATTAACAATTACAGTTCATTAAAATTGAAATCTGATTTTTATCCAGTCAGACTGCTGAATGTAGACAGCCAATCCTGATCATTAATATCCCAAAGTGGACTGAGACAAAATGTGCTATTGAATTTAATTCCTGTTGAGTCACAGCAAATGCTTCCAGAAGCAAAAAGCAGCATCTGAAAATGCTTATCAAGAAGCTCATGGGAATCTCTGTTGTTCCTCTAGGGCTGGAGGCACTGGAATGCTCCTAGGAGCTGAAGGTACTATATTATTGTACCTTCAGTACAACAGGGTTTGAGGACTTAGGCTGATTGACACAGTCTTGATTCCAAAAAGTAGACCAGTAAGGCTGGGTCATGACTGGATTGAGTCTTAAATTTAGGAGCTGGAGCTTTAGACTGGAGAGACAGAAATCCAAAGTTACTGTCTTGGCTTTGCTCTGTATCAACAGGGAGTAAGAATCAGGTATTGGGAAAAGAGAAAAGAGAAAGCTTTTGCAAAGCAGTTCAGTAGAGATGAAAGATTATGAACTTTGGAGCCCAAGAAATCTGGGTTTGACTCCACTAGCTACATCCCTGCCTAGCCTCAACATTCTCATCTATAAAACTGGGGATATTAATTACACTTTGCTGTAGTATCATAAGAATTTAATGAGAGCATATGGAAAATATCCATGACAGGGCTCAAAATGGGTATTATTTAGGAAGGTCCACCCACATGTTTTCTCATATTATAACTCAGAGGTACAGGTTTCATTATTTAATCTTTAAATACTCATAATAGGAAGTGCGATGGGGAACTAAATACACAGTCCAATTTGTTTTAAACTTTAGTGATTCCAAAAATTTAAGCTAGTGATTCTCATCCATAGCTGCTGTTGAGCTATTATAAACACCAAGGCTCTGTTTCATGCTTCACCAATTAAATCAGCATTTATGGGGGTAGATTCCAGGCTTCTGCCTATCAGCAAGATGGAGAACCATTGGTTTATAGAGTCTCTTTTGGGCACTTTTCAGTCATTTTGGATAACTATAATTTACTTAAACACTCAAAATTCATCCGTTGAAGCTGGGCACAAAGGTTGGATTCTGTTAGGAAGATTAGAAATGGGGGGTGGGGAGATAGCTATTGGATAAGCAACAACGCTGTCGGTCACATTTGCTAAAGAGATTTCCAATGTCCTTTAGTATCCAAAACTGGTTTCCAGATTATTGCTAATCCTGTTCTCTCCTGTTTGGAACAATTAACCTCATGACATAATCTTGGAGGTAGAAGTTTGCAAACATGAAATAAGGAGGAAATCAAAGCATATCAATTTAATATTTGCCAAAGTTTATTCCCTACACGCCATTTTATTACCAAAAATGGACCACTTGGCCACAACCATGGCAGCTGGAGTTCACATGTTTGTGTGCATGCATGTAAATAAACACATATAAGCACAATTTTCCATTTCTCCTTTATTCTGCACCCCTATTTCCTCTGACATACCATCGGGCAGTGGGCTGTTTGTAGGTGCAAAAGTTGCTGGACAGTAATATGCATTTAGAATGGGAGTTAAAATTACAGGGCATCAGACTCTAGTTGTTATTCTGTCAAGCATTAGGGAAGAATGCCGATTATTAAAAAACCTGAACAATCAATTAAAATTGATTCTGGTTTGCTCCCCATTGATTCTCTGGCTGAAACTTGAACAGAGGGGAGGGCTTTTAGAAGACAAAAACTATAAAGCAGAGTTCCTCCTGTTCATATTCTTGCATGCTGAGGGATATTGAACTTCTTTTCTAATTGGCAGGTACTTCAAGATGCAGATCATTTAAATGCGAAAAACTCTTATGTGGAAAAAAATGCAAGAAAAGGAGATGTTTCCTGCCAGCCAATATTCCACAATAGCCCATTCTATTAGTAATCTATCACTGTTATTCCTATTAGAGAAAGCTAGAGGGAGCATTACTAGTTGAGAAAGGTGTAAATTGATAAAAGCTGATATTTGACTAGTTTAATGTAATAACTCACCTCCAGATTATTATCCTGTAAAAAGCCTATTGCTGCTGCCGATTTAGCCTCTTATCCGGGTGGCTTCTTCTCTAAGCTTAGCTACTACATCTCTGACAGCCAATTTCCACAAGGACCACCTTCAGCTATTACCTTTAACTTCCACATTCTCTATTGCGTTACTTTGCCGCTCCCTGGGTTAGTCTCTGTAGAATATCTATTGCCAGCCCTACCTGTAATCACCACCCTTCACCTCTCCTTATAAAAGCTACTTAACATCCTGTTGCTAGCTCACCTTTCATTCAAATGGAAGGCATCAGTGTGATTACAGTGAAGAGTGCTTCAAATCCAGTAGGCCAGTGATTCTCAAAGTCTGGTCTTTGGACCAGCGTTCTCAGCATATCTGGGAACTGAAAGAAATGCAAATTCTTGTGCTCCATCTTAGACCCACTGAATCAGAAACACTGGGGAGAGGGTCCAGTAATCTGCCTTTTAACACATGGTTCTGTGCGTATATATATATATATATATATATATATATATATATATATAACTGAATCACTTTGCTGTACAGAAGAAATTAACACAACATTGTAAATCAAGTATACTTCAATAAAATTAAAACACAAACGCACATGGTTCTGATACATGCTAAAATTTGAGAACCACTGTGGTAAAACAAACTTTGCTCTGAGATCTTTCTCAGAGGGTTGTCCCTTTCCATTAGAGGGTGAGAGTAGATGGCTGGTAAGTACTGCTCTTGTTCTTAGAAGAGATGTCGTTAGCAGTTCTCTAATGTCATAGCTACATGATAACTTGGCTACAATTGCCACTCTGTAAATCTTTACTTTAGGCTGAAGATCAATGGCAAATTAATTCTATATTCCTCTACCTCATGCTCCCAGAGACATTTTGAACTTCTTGATCAGTTTTGTCTTTATCTATTAGATATCATTTGTCACAGAATGGACAAGTGACTGATGAGTGGGCCTTAGTGGAAAGCTGCATGTTTCCCTGTATGGGCAGATGGAAGGTTTGGGTTATTAATGCACAGAAGCTTCCAGATAATTTTCTCTGGAACTTTTCTTGAAGACTGTGATACATAGAGCTGGAAGAGTTTGCCAGAGGATGGGAAGTGGACTGAAACAAAACTGTCAGGTAACTCAGTACTTCCTCAAGTACAAGCTGTATGAACTAGAACAACTAGGACTGAGCCTAAGAACAAGTAAAGCTGTGCTCTCCTCACTTGCAAATAAAGGATGGTTTTGATGGGATGCTGATAGCAGAAATCCAATCAGCCCCATCTTTAGACAGTAGCCTTTGTCCAATTTCCAAACATAAAATCTTCCAAATATTAAAACAGAGAATTTGGGGATCAGAAGGAATCTTAATAAATATAATTTTATAGATTCCCTCACTTTATAGGCTAGGAAACTAAGGCACAGAGATGTTAATGTTGCTGATGTCATACAAGATGATGATGGAAAAGCTGAGACTAGAACCCAGGAATCCTGTCTTCTATTCAGTGTCCTTGCATTACTCTGTGCTGAACCACCTGAGACCTGCCAGGACACAAATCTACTCATGCTGAGAGATGTTCTTGTTAACTAATGACAACTGTTCTTGACGGGCATCCTATGTGTCATGATTGAAATTAAGACAAAAGTTATATCTCCTACATTTCCTGATTGGCTTGACCATCTTGATAAGAGTGGGGGTAACAGACCAAACACTGAGCCAATTGGTCCTTAGTAATTTCACTTTCGGAAGTAGAGCCTGAGAAAATTATCCAAAATATAAACAGTGGTTTTTACTTTTTAAAATTGTAAAGAGCATAATTGTTAGACAACAGAGGAACTGTTGCACAAATTTTGCAATTTCTGTATGATGGAATGCTATGAAAGTATTAAAATTATATTATAAAGAATTTTTCATGATATGACTTAAACATGTTTAAGCATAATGACAAGTGAAGAAAAGCAGGATATAAAAGACTAACATAATACAATTTCAACTACATTTCAAATTATATAAATTTCTGTTGTATATTTAGAAAAATCCTGGAAAGATATATATCAAAATATTAATAGCACTAATCACAGTTGTTTAGGAAAATAAAGATTTTATTTTCTTCTTACTACATGTATGTATACTCTATATTTTATAATCTGAACCTGTATTACATTTACATTCAGAATAAAAAACTTGGGAGGGAGAAAATGTGAGCAATTACTCTTATATCGGTGTCTTGCTAAATTTCCTTACTCACAGGAAAATAAAGCAAATGTACTGTCAACTTTCATGTCTCCATATCCACCATAAAAGCAGGTTCCTTTGAAAAAATAAATTTAAATTACCCTCAAGAATGTCTTTTATAAGTCCACTGAAGAATTTAGTTAAAGTTTAGCTTTTGAGAAAATTCAAATTCCCAAACTCAGATGGACGAGTAACTATGATAAGGTGAACACAGACTGCAGGAGCTTCTGATTAACCTTAGGAATCACATTCCTCTAAAGATATATGTAAAAGTTTAGAAGCTATACCCTGCAATTATCTATACTACTGAACATGACTTTTTAATTTACTTATTACACACCTAGTATTTTAGCAACTATTTCAATATCAAAGTGCTTCTGATAAATTTGTCTGGTGTATATGTGTGAGTTTGTGTGTCCATAATTTAAAACCCTCATACAATATTCTGGCCAGTCACTAAATAACTTTAATATAGTCACAGTTAAGTGCCTAGAATCTCCTCTGAAATGAACTAGAGTATAAATAAATAACAATTTTTTTTAAAATGGCCTCATGTTGTAACTGAGAAGGGATGAGTTCCTGAGAGGGGTGATTCTAGAGAAGTGGGGAAATATTCAAGATAGAAAAATCTCCATATTCTGAAATCTGTTACCACCCAGGAGTAGGGGGAAGTGGGATCAGATCCATTAGCCTGTTGAGAAAGGGAGCTCACAGAGAAGCTGGATTCAGAAAGAGGCAAGATTGAGAGCAGGAAAAGATAAGATTATTGTAAGGTCATCCAGGCTTTCAAATAAGGGGCAGCTCAAGGAAGGAAAGGTGAGCCTTTACTTCATGGACCCTCTGAGTGAAATGAAAGAAACTTCACTGTTGCACTCAACATTTATGGAATGCCTGCTCCAAGAAAGGTCAAATGTTGAAGCTTTGTATATTGTGGTGGAAGGCAATTTGGACAAGAAATGGGGAGGTGAACCAGAAAGACTGGGCTTCTTCAGAGGCTAAAAGAACTGAATGTGAGAGATCATGCTGGAACCAAAAAAACTAGGAGACTTAGCCTGATGTAGCCACCCATACCACACATCTATGAAACGTGATAAGGAAGACCTGTAAATACTGCAGAGGAATGAGTGAGCCCAAGGATGCATCCTTAGGTGGAATAAGCAAGAGACAGAAGTATATGTGTATTACAGGCTATCTTTATGTAAGATGGAGAAAGGGGCATTCTGTGTTGTGTGTGTGTTGTGTGCGTGTGTGTTTGCACACATATGTATGTGTGTATTTACTAAAGAAATGGTGAAAGGATAACCCAAAAAACAAATATAAAAGTTACCTACATGGGAAGAAAAAGAAGGGAACAAAGACAGGAGTTAAATCTCTCTGAATTATCATATGGTTTTGACTCAGGAACTGTGTAACTATTTTACATAATTAAAATAAAATTTTTTAAAAAGGGAATCCTTTAAAATTGAAAACAAACTGAAAGTGAATCTAGCCATTTATTAATATGGTGGAATAGCCATAATAATTACTTAAGATCACTTTAGGACTTCCCTGGCAGTCCAGTGGTTAAGACTTCACCTTCCAGGGGAGAGGGGGAAGATGGCGGAAGAGTAAGACGTGGAGATCACGTTCCTCCCCACAGATACATCAGAAATACATCTACACATGGAACAACTCCTACAGAACACCTACTGAACGCTGGCAGAAGACCTCAGACCTCCCAAAAGGCAAGAAACTCCCCACGTACCTGGGTAGGGCAAAAGAAAAAAGAAAAAACAGAGACAAAAGAATAGGGACGGGACCTGCACCAGTGGGAGGGAGCTGTGAAGGAGGAAAGGTTTCCATACACTAGGAAGCCCCTTCGCAGGTGGAGACTGCGGGTGGCGGAGGGCGGGGAGCTTCGAAGCCGCAGAGGAGAGTGCAGCAACAGGGGTGTGGAGAGCAAAGCGGAGAGATTCCCGCACAGAGGATCGGTGCCAACTGGCACTCACCAGTGCGAGAGGCTTGCCTGCTTACCCGCCAGAACGGGCGGGGGCTGGGAGCTGAGGCTCGGGCTTCAGTCAGAGCACAGGCAGAGGACTGGGGTTGGCAGCGCGAACACAGCCTGAAGGGGTTAGTGCACCACAGCTAGCCGGGAAGGATTGGGAGGACATATTTAAAGTGATGAAGGAGAAGAACCTACAACCAAGATTACTCTACCCAGCAAGGATCTCATTCAGATTTGATGGAGAAATTAAAACCTTTACAGACAAGCAAAAGCTGAGAGACTTCAGCATCACCAAACCAGCTTTACAACAAATGCTAAAGGAACTTCTCTAGGCAAGAAACACAAGAAGGAAAAGACCTACAATAACAAACCCAAAACAATTAAGAAAATGGTAATAGGAACATACATATCGATAATTACCTTAAATGTAAATGGATTAAATGCTCCAACCATAAGACACACACTGGCTGAATGGATACAAAAACAAGACCCATATATATGCTGTCTACAAGAGACCCACTTCAGACCTAGGGACACATACAGACTGAAAGTGAGAGGATGGAAAAAGATATTCCATGCAAATGGAAATGAAAAGAAAGCTGGAGTAGCAATTCTCATATCAGACAAAATAGACTTTAAAATAAAGACTATTACAAGAGACAAAGAAGGACACTACATAATGATCAAGGGGTCAATCCAAGAAGATAAAACAATTGTAAATATTTATGCACCCAACATAGGAGCACCTCAACACATAAGGCAAATACTAACAGCCATAAAAGGGGAAATTGACAGTAACACAACCATAGTAGGGGACTTTAACACCCCACTTTCACCAATGGACAGATCATCCAAAATGAAAATAAATAAAGAAACAGAAGCTTTAAATGATACATTTAACAAGATGGACTTAATTGATATTTATAGGACATTCCATCCAAAAACAACAGAATACACTTTCTTCTCAAGTGCTCATGGCACATTCTCCAGGACAGATCATATCTTGGGTCACAAATCAAGCCTTGGTAAATTTAAGAAAATTGAAATTGTATCAAGTACCTTTTCCGACCACAACGCTATAAGACTACATATCAATTACAGGAAAAGATCTGTAAAAAATAGGAACACATGCAGGCTAAACAATACACTACTTAATAACAAAGTGATCACTGAAGAAATCAAAGAGGAAATCAAAAAGTACCTAGAAACAAATGACAATGGAGACATGACAACCCAATACCTATGGGATGCAGCAAAAACAGTTCTAAGAGGGAAGTTTATAGCAATACAATCCTACCTTAAGAAACAGGAAACATCTCGAATAAACAACCTAACCTTGCACCTAAAGCACTTAGAGAAAGAAGAACAAAAAATCCCCAAAGTTAGCAGAAGGAAAGAAATCATAAATATCATCAGAAATAAATGAAAAAGAAATGAAGGAAACGACAGCAAAGATCAATAAAACTAAAAGCTAGGGTTCTTTGAGAAGATAAACAAAATTGATAAACCATTAGCCAGACTCATCAAGAAAAAAAGGGAGGGCTTCCCTGGTGATGCAGTGGTTGAGAGTCCGCCTGCTGATGCAGCAGACACAGGTTCATGCCCCGGTCTGGGAGCATCCCACATGCCGTGGAGCGGCTGGGCCCATGAGCCATGGCCACTGAGCCCGCGCGTCCGGAGCCTGTGCTCCGTGATGGGAGAGGCCACAACGGTGAGAGGCCCGCGTACCAAAAAACAAAAAAGAAAAAAGGGAGAAGACTCAAATCAACAGAATGAGAAATGGAAAAGGACAAGTAACAACTGACACTGCAGAAATACAAAAGATCATGAGAGATTACTACAGGCAACTCTATGCCAATAAAATGGACAACCTGGAAGAAATGGACAAATTCTTAGAAATGCACAACCTGCCAAGACTGAATCAGGAAGAAGTAGAAAATACGAACAGACCAATCACAAGCACTGAAATGGAAACTGTGATCAAAAATCTTCCAACAAACAAAAGCTCAGGACCAGATGGCTTCACAGGCAAATTCTATCAAACATTTAGAGAAGAGCTAACACCTATCCTTCTCAAACTCTTCCGAAATATAGCAGAGGGAGGAACACTCCCAAACTCATTCTACGAGGCCACCATCACCCTGATACCAAAACCAGACAATGATGTCACAAAGAAAGAAAACTACAGGCCAATATCACTGATGAACATAGATGCAAAAATCCTCAACAAAATACTAGCAAACAGAATCCAGCAGCACATTAAAAGGATCATAAACCATGATCAAGTGGGGTTTATTCCAGGAATGCAAGGATTCTTCAATATACGCAAATCAATCAACGTGATACGCCATATTAACAAATTGAAGGAGAAAAACCATATGATCATCTCAATAGATGTAGAGAAAGCTGTCAACAAAATTCAACACCCATTTATGATAAAAACCCTGCAGAAAGTAGGCATAGAGGGAACTTTCCTCAACATAATAAAGGCCATATATGACAAACCCACAGCCACCATCGTCCTCAATGGTGAAAAACTGAAACAATTTCCACTAAGATGAGGAACAATACAAGGTTGCCCACTCTCATCACTATTATTCAACATAGTGTTGGAAGTTTTAGCCACAGCCATCAGAGAAGAAAAGGAAATAAAAGGAATCCAAATCGGAAAAGAAGAAGTAAAGCTGTCACTGTTTGCAGATAACATGATACTATACATAGAGAATTCTAAAGATGCTACCAGAAAACTACCAGAGCTAATCAATGAATTTGGTAAAGTAGCAGGATGCAAAATTAATGCACAGAAATCTCTGGCATTCCTATACATTAATGATGAAAAATCTGAAAGTGAAATTAAGAAAACACTCCCATTAACCATTGCAACAAAAAGGATAAAATATCTAGGAATAAACCTACCTAAGGAGACAAAAGACCTGTATGCAGAAAATTATAAGACACTGATGAAAGAAATTAAAGATGATACAAATAGATGGAGAGATATACCATGTTCTTGGATTGGAAGAATCAACACTGTGAAAATGACTCTACTACACAAAGCAATCTACAGATTCAACGCAATCCCTATCAAACTACCACTGGCATTTTTCACAGAACTAGAACAAAAAATTTCACAATTTGTATGGAAACACAAAAGACCCCAAATAGCCAAAGCAATCTTGAGAACGAAAAATGGAGCTGAAGGAATCAGGCTCCCTGACTTCAGACTATACTACAAAGCTACAGTAATCAAGACAGTATGGTACTGGCACAAAAACAGAAAGATAGATTAGTGGAACAGGATAGAAAGCCCAGAGATATACCCACACACATATGGTCACCTTATCTTTGATAAAGGAGGCAGGAATGTACAGTGGAGAAAGGACAGCCTCTTCAATAAGTGGTGCTGGGAAAACTGGACAGCTACATGTAAAAGTATGAGATTAGAACACTCCCTAACACCATACACAAAAATAAACTCAAAATGGATTAAAGACCTAAATGTAAGGCTAGACACTATCAAACTCTTAGAGGAAAACATAGGCAGGACACTTTATGACATAAATCACAGCAAGATCCCTTTTGACCCACCATCTAGAGAAATGGAAATATAAACAAATGAGACCTAATGAAACTTAAAAACTTTTGCACAGCAAAGGAAACCATAAACAAGACCAAAAGACAACCCTCAGAATGGGAGAACAGATTTGCAAATGAAGCAACTGACAAAGGATTAATCTCCAAATTTTACAAACAGCTCATGCAGCTCAATAACAAAAAAACAAACAACCCAATCCAAAAATGGGCAGAAGACCTAAATAGACATTTCTCCAAAGAAGATATACAGATTGTCAACAAACACATGAAAGAATGTTCAACATCATTAATCATTAGAGAAATGCAAATCAAAACTACAATGAGATATCATCTCACACCAGTCAGAATGGCCATCATCAAAAAATCTAGAAACAATAAATGCTGGAGAGGGTGTGGAGAAAAGGGAACACTCTTGCACTGGTGGTGGGAATGTGAGTTGGTACAGCCACTATGGAGAACAGTATGGACGTTCCTTAAAAAACTACAAATAGAACTACCATATGACCCAGCAATCCCACTACTGGGCATATACCCTAAGAAAACCATAATTCAAAAAGAGACGTGTACCAAAATGTTCACTGCAGCTCTATTTACAATAGCCAGGACATGGAAGCAACCTAAGTGTCCATCAACAGATGAATGGATAAAGAAGATGTGGCACTTATATACAATAGAATATTACTCAGCCATAAAAAGAAACGAAATTGAGTTATTTGTAGTGAGGTGGATGGACCTAGAGTCTGTCATACAGAGTGAAGTAAGTCAGAAAAAGAAAGACAAATACCGTATGCTAATATATATATATGGAATTTAAGAAAAAAAAATGTCATGAAGAACCTAGGGGTAAGACGGGAATAAAGACACAGACGTACTAGAGAATGGACTTGAGGATATGGGGAGGGGGAAGGGTAAGCTGTGATAAAGTGAGAGAGTGGCATGGACATATATACACTACCAAATGTAAAACAGATAGCTAGTGGGAAGCAGTCGCATAGCACAGCGAGATCAGCTCAGTGGTTTGTGACCACCTAGAGGGGTGGGATAGGGAGGGTGGGAGGGAGGGAGACGCAAGAGGGAAGAGATATGGGAACATATGTATATGTATAACTGATTCACTTTGTTATAAAGCAGAAACTAACACACCATTGTAAAGCAATTATACTCCAATAAAGATGTTAAAAAAAAGACTTCGCCTTCCAATGCAGGGAGTGCAGGTTCAGTCCCTGGTCAGGGAGCTAAGAGGCCACATGCCTCATGGCCAAAAACCCAAAACATAAAACAGAAGCAATATTGTAATAAATAAAGACTTTAAAAATGGTCCACATCAAAAAAAAAAAACTTCATTACAAAAAAATCACTTTAAAACAAAGTATTTGTACAGTCTGGTAATAGAGATCAAAAAGGCAAAAAGAACCACAATGAAACATTAAACTGCATTCAGTTTGAGTTCCTTACTAAGAGCTGTTAGTAACATTACTATATATGTAGATATATATGTATATATGTGTGTGTGTGTATATATATACACACGCACACATATAAATACACATACAAGTGGAGAGAGAAGGATAAAGCAAATAAAATGATTACAGATTATGTTAATGTTAATTAGAAAACCAGATATTCAGTTAAGAGAAAAGAGAAACAAATATAAAATCAAAAGGATTAAGTAAAATAAGCTGCAATTTTATATTTGAATTGGAAATATCAGTACACCTTCCTAATTTATTTCTTTCTTAAAAACATATCATAACTGCCAAATAAAAAAATTTAAAACCATTGACAACCCAGTAGCAACGAGCACTCCTAGGGCCCAGAATATGACCTTTAATACCATTTCTCACTAAAAAGAAACCATTGCTAATTCCAGAGATACAGGAGAAACTAAACAGAATGTTCCTAGGATACCTAATAGCAAGTATGCTATCAAAGTTTACTAGAGTCACATCAAATGGGATAACAATCAACTTCAAGTGGTTCTTCCATTCGGAAATGGGATAATGTAAGTACCAAGAAGAATATGACTGCAATGCATTGAAAGCTGTTAAGTTTATAAGGGCGCCAAAAAACAAAACAAAACAAAGCCCTGAGTTTCTTTTAAAAGTTGCCAGGACACCAAATTCACTAATCTGAAAACTGATGGGCAAAAAAATCAAAAATTTTACTGCATATTTTGTACAAATTGATTTCAGATTAATTAAAGAGCTGATGAGCAAAAGTTCTCCTTTACATAAAGAAGAAACGTGGCTAATAAATGAAGAAGGAATGGTTTAACTGGAATATCGCCATTTTCAACCCCTGATGAAATAACTGATATTGTAACCATCTTCAGTGGCTAAAAGCCATTAGGCAAAAGGTTGATGGGGAACTTTATAATGGAGGTTTCAGACTGGCAACATTTGAACTCACTGATCAATCTCATCATCCACTAAAAGCAGGACAACCAGGTATTATGCGCATCCTGCTGTGCTGCAGTAGGAAATAAACATTTATGAAGTATGCTTGCAAAAAATCAGAATCCACATGCAATCAAGGGTCTAGATCTTATCAACAATTTACAGGAAACACTGTGAATAGAAAGCATGCTAAATGACAGGAGAATACAATCAGCCAAGTTTAAATCATAGGTTATTCTATAGGAGAAATGGCCCCCAAGGTTTTCAACAGATAAATAGCCTGATAAGGGGGAGAAGGCTACTATATATCAGAGTCACTTAGACCAAATGTAATGCAAAGACCTTATTTGGAACCTGATTCTAGCAAACTAGCTCTAAAAAGACATTTTTGATACAATTTGATAATCATATTAATAAGGAATCTTTAAAATTATGTTGGTTGTGATAATAGCTTGTGGTTTTGTTTTTTAAAGAGTCCTCTAAAATTAATAAATCGAGTTATGAGGGTTTACTTAAATTTACCCACCTAGAAAGGTCTTGCCCTAAGGTTTCTTCACAGACATGTGCAAAGTATATTAAATGGTTGGGATATATTGGAGAATGACTGGGTATGAAAGGGAGTAGGGCCCAGGGATCCCAGGGTCACTAGGTTGTTAAAATTACACCAGTGGTGAATCAGGCTGGACATCCAGGAAGCCTTCTGTCTGGGTCTGTCCTAGGCCAACTGTTACCACAATTTTGATCTATTCACAAATACAGAGACCTGGGGTCTGTAGAGTTCGACTCATGGACACTGAGAATCGGCACCTGAGGAACTGCTTCCTGCCAGAGGATTAGTGACACGCTTTTACAACCTTTAGAAACTGTGGGTGATGGGCACAGACAGGAGGCAGGTGGAGAACAGCTCCCACCCCAGGGCCTGGAGCAGGACTTCTTAACCTTGGCTGCACGTTAGAATCACTGGGGGCGGGTAGTGGGGTGGGAGAGGTGGGGACACTTTGAAAAGTGTCCTTGCCAGGACCCCACCCCTCAGACATTAATGTTTTCTTTTAAAATCCAACCTCTGTCCCCCTCCCATATCAAGTGATTCTAATGAAAATCCAGGATTGAGAACCATACTGACCAAAGACATGGGCATAAAAATATCAGCCAGTCCTCTTCAGACACCACGGTTAAGAGCTCAGCTTTGGGGCCAGACCACTTCAGCTTGAATTCCAGCTCTGCTGTTGAACAGTTACATGATCTTGTACAAGTTATATAACCTCAATGCCTCAGCTTTCTTATCTGTAAGATGAGGATAACTAAATACATAAAATTGTGTTCCTCATATGACTGTTGGGAAGATTAATTGATTTAGGCATGTAAAGCATTTAGAAGAGAGCCCAGCATTAAATAAGGATGACTATTATATCTCACAGTATCTTCTAAAAGAGAACTGCCTTTAAAGTCTCTTTGGCTTAGTGAGGTACTTAACTCAGGGATGGATTTCAGTCATGCTTACTGAATTCTCTGATGTAACCAATGAGACTAACTACTCTTTCTAGGATGCTTTAACTGATCCCCAGGTTGGGTAAACGTCCTCATACTTTGAACTTTGCAATCTGACATTTACATTTCTTACAATATCCCAGAATATGTCTTTTCACATCTAAATCCTCCCACTACACTAAGTTCTCCAGGGCACTCTACAGTGAACAAAATATTGATAAAATCCAGAACAGGAAATGATGTGGGGAAATGAGCACTTTAAAAGTGATCATGGACTCCTTAGCTGACTGTCACTCTGGAAAACAAAGAATGAGAGACTGAGGGATAAGTTACAGAACATGTAACTTTTAATGGCAGAGAAAGAAAATAAAGGGGGAGGACAGAATGATCTGGCAAAGAGAATAGTACAGACTAGCTTAGGACATCACCAGAAAGGTAAGAAGGGAGATACACAGGATGAAGTGGGTGACAGGGATCCAAAGATAAACCTATTATTCTTCACAGTACTACAAAGGTGTTAGAGATTCCATTTTTCCTAATTTTTTAGCCAGAAGGTTACTTAGAACCTGAATCTTATACAAAATACAACAGCCTTGTAATGTTAAGGGTTAAGAAGTGAATGAATCAAAATATGCAACCAGTAAATTAATCCCCATCCTTGATTATCTTAACTATGAACACTGTCATCAAACACTGATATTCAGAGGAGGGAGCAATCCATAAGCAGAAACCACAGAGACACTAGTACCATAAAACACAACTCACATTGTATGCTTTTTAGTCGCTACTGTAGGCATCCAGCTTTCATTTACCCATCAGCATAGATCCTGCGTAAAATGTGGCATGTTTGTAGATGATTTGTTACCTAAGTTTCACTATACGCTCAACTGGAACATTTCTTTTTACTTAAACAGCTATATAAAGTTTGTTTTTCTTTTCAATCACACCACAGTCCTCACCTCATCTTACACATTAAAAAACTTGTGTGGAAACTATGAGTTCATTGCTTATACCTATTTTGAAATTTTAAATGATTTAAACTTAAACCTGAGTGAAAACTGGATCAGTCTAATATGAGAAAAAGGTAACAGCCATCAATACAAGTGATTGCCTGGTATGTATTTTTGCATTGATGATTTGTTGATTTCTTCTGTGATTTGTTTTATATAATACTCTGTAGCACGTTAGGAAATGATCTAAGCATTATCGATTTCCTACACGGGAGGCTACACTGAATGCAGGCATAGCGCACCTTGATACTTCCCTGTGCATCATTAGCAGAAAGCAGTGACTCTGTAGAAGAATAACTAGGAAGAAGAAAATCAGATTAAATAATTAGTGTCAATTAGCTCTAGCAAAATCATTCGATAAACAATTGGTCTCCAGTGCCCTGCTTAATTATGTGAGACTTCCATGTTCCTTACCAAGCCTGCTTTGATTCATGTTGACTCTTGAGCTTCCCAGAGGTATAATTAATTATTGTCTTGTAAATAAACCCTTGGTAATTAATGGTGGCAGAAAACACTACAGTACCTTTTTTAAAAAAAGTATTCAAGGAGAAGACCTTGAGTATGTGAATGACTTTTGCAGCATTTTTCAGGAGGAACCCATCATATAGTTACAATAAATGGCTGGGAATTGTGACTGAGAGCTGGCAAGTGAAATCATCCTCCCCACTTTACATATCAGGAAAGAAAACACTTTATGTTCTGTTGCCTTTGAAAATGTTTGGTATTCACTAGTCACCATTCTAATTTGGTCTTGGACCTAATTAAAATACATTTTCAAACACCCAATTATAAATAATCAAATAGTTTATTTTGAGGGTATTATAGATAGTGCATTCACAGCCCAACAGGGAAAAAAAAAAAAAGAGAGACAGAGAGAAAGAAAGAGAGACTGAAATGGAAATAGCATTCCATTATTCAGGTGTGCCTTTAAAAGCTGGCCTCTGGTCTCATCAGCTCTTAAATGGCATTCTAATCTCCTTCCAAGAATGGTAGATGTCAACAAGGTTATCACCCCGCACAAACATAGCTCAATATTTTGCACATCAGTGATGACAGTTTCTTTCATATGTATATTTAGATCTTATAAATAATTTACCTGTTTTTTGTTTGTTTGTTTTTGGATCCTTAAAAGCATTACAATATCATATGGGAGATCATTTTTTAAAGAACCCATAAAGCTTCCAATTTATAAGATATTAGACATACAAATCGAAATATAGGGAAATTCCAAACCACGGTCATCAGTATACAACTGTCATACTGGGATATTTTAGGAAGTTTTAGGTCTCTGTCCAGATTACTAATTTGCATATGCACTCACAGGATTCTAAAAGAAGCACAACGTGGAACCCATTCACTAAATTCCAGTAGCCAAAAATTTTAATATTAAGATTGCTTCCAACCATGGTCATATTTCCCTTGCCATGTCCTTCCCTGCAACAGACACTGATGTTATGGCTGAGATCTTGGCCTCTAATTCACTGTATCCCATAAATCGTTGGTGACCAGGAGAGTCTACTTTGAAGTGAGAGTGATGAAGCATGATTGTATTGAATTCCACGTATTAGGTAACAAATAAATAACGTGAAATGATAAATCACAGGTTTTTTAGTCTTTTACATGGAAATACTTTACTTCTTTTATAAGCTATCAAATTATATTTGGTACTAATAAAATTAGCAAATTTAATTTTGAAAAAAATTAAATATAACCAGAAGGCAAAATTATAGCTCATACTTTTAAATAAAGGACTCATCATGCCTAGAAAAATTAAGATCATTGAAAAAATCTCTGAAACATATAAACTTTACACAGCATTCTATCATTTACCATGCTTGGTATATTTCCTAAAATGACATGGAAATATGTGCAATGACAATTATGTTTTTTGTTTTTAAATTTATTTATTTTGGACTGCATTGGGTCTTCATTGTTGAGCAGGGACTACTCTTCATTGTGGTGTGTGGGCTTCTCATTGAGGTGGCCTCTCCTGTTGTGAGCACGGGCTCTAGGTGCACAGGCTTCAATAGTTGTGGCACGTGAGCTCACGTAGTTGTGGCTCACTGGCTCCTGAGTGCAGGCTCAGCAGTTGTGGCGCATGGGCTTAGTTGCTCAGCAGCATGTGGGATCTTCCCGGACCAGGGCTCAAACCCGTGTCCCCTGCATTGGCAGGCGGATTCTTAACCACTGAGCCACCAGGGAAGTCCGACAATTATGTTTTAAATAACATTCTAATACATAACAATATTACTAATAATGTACCTCATGTCATAGTTTGGCAGTAATATTTGCCCAAACCTAATCAAATTTTAAAAATGGGTGCTATATAATAAGCAAAGAATAATGAGAAAACCATTGAGAAGAGAATGATGAGAAAACATTTCTTGTAAATTTGTACTGTGAAAGTGGTATTAACTCTAGCACACAAATAAGAGTACTAAAAATTAACATGGATTGAGTTAATCATTTCAATAGCTTTTTCCAAGTCACATCAGATTTTAAGACATATATATGATTAAGGGAAAAGAAAAACTCAAAAGGTGAAGAATTTCCTAATAAGTTTTACCATATATAGTGTGAGGGGAGCCCATTACAAAAACAAAATATATTTTTGTCCCAAAACATATTAAATAATTTATATGAAATGTTTAACATGTCTAAAAAATTAAGTATGCATAATAGAAAATATGCAGCAAAAGAAGTATGAGGGATGCTTCTGTGTAGAACTCAGTGAGCCAGAGATACAACTTTGAAACTCAGGGCTGTGCATCGTCAAAGCAGACAGCCGGCACAATGACATGTTAAATTACCCACATGATGTATGGCTTAATGAACCCCCTTGTGTTGATCACGCTTGGCATTAATCAAGAGCCATGAACAGATTCCCTTATTTTCTCAATGCTGTTCTGATAAACTGCAATTTCATTTAACCTTGGACAGCAACTTTAATAGCTTCAACGGGACAACTGTCGATACCTTCCTGGGTATACAGTGATTAAACCGCAACACAAGGTGCATGTCATGAATTTTCTTCATTTGAAATTAGAATTTTTATTCTTAACAACTATTTGCATAAAATATGCTAAACATGCTGAGATGTGTAAAGACTTGCACTAATCTGAAGTTTAGACTTGCCATGCTATACTATAAAATATTAATTAATAACATATTCATGTGCATGTTTATTGGTGTATTTGCTTTACTGCTTTCAAATAACCCTTGCCCTGGACAGAAACAACAAAAGAAAGAAATTCAAAGTTGAAGTTAACTTTCAAGCAAATCTCCCCAACTGTCTATTGTATGTCCCAAGATACACCCTCCAGGTACTTGGGGACAAATGGGAAGATCTTCCCACCAGGTCCAATTAGGAAGTGAGTGATGCCTTCCCTTCTTTAAAACTTCACATGTAGTGGTGAGGGGCAAGATAGGGGTATGGTATTAAGAGATACAAACTACTATGCATAAAATAGATAAGCAACAAGGATATATTGTATAGCACAGGGAAATATAACCATTATTTTATAATAACTTTATATGGAATATAATCTATAAAAATACTGAATCACTATATTGTACACCTGAAACTAATATTGTAAATCAACTATACTTTAATTTAAATAAATAAATATTCAAGCAACGAAAAAAACTGCACATGTAATAGTCACATACTATGACTAAATTCAACTAAGAATGCATTGCTAAATAAAACAAAACCATCATTTTAATTTCCTTCCTATAACTTAAATATATTTGTTTGCTAAATATATCTGATGGCTGGTCAATTTCCTAAATTTTAAAGACAAGAGCTGGATGAAGAATATTATGAGGTGATTTTCTTTACACATGATGATCCATACATAATGCTAAGACACTTCCACCAAGTCAGTTCACTTGATGTTAGATTATGTGGAGTTTTCAGATGTGAGGTTTTATTTTGAGAGTTCATAACATCTCTGATACCAGTAGAGGGTGAGATTAAGAGTAAGGGGCCAAAATTCGTCATAGCAGAATTTCTTTCCCTCTGAACAAAAGGAGAAAATTAATGAGCCAAGAGGTATAAGAGTGAACAGGATGGGGAGCAGGGAGGCACAGTAAAGGTACAGATGGGGTCACACACATATACAATCCTCTATTTTATGAGAAAATACTCCTGACCATCAGTGTGATGTGAATACTATTTTCAAAAATCTGAAAACTGGCATCAGTGTCTACAAATTGCACTGCATGTGTTCAAGAGACATTTTTAATAAGGTACCCCAGATTAGACATAACCTTAGGAATCACTTGGCTTTGTGTTTAACAAGTTTTTTCCTTTTGTAATGTTGATATAAGAATTTGGTTATTTGGGGATCAGTAAGCCACAGTGGAAAAGGTTTGGATTAAAAATTAGGGCACTTCAGGCACATGGAATTGTCTCCAGCACAGATCATACGCTAGGCCACAAAATGAGACTCAATAAATTTAAGAAGATTGAAATCATATCAAGCATCTTTCCTGACCACAATGCTATGAGACCAGAAATCAACTGGAAAAAAAAAAAAAAAACCTGCAAAATCCCAAACAACTGGAGTCTAAACAATATGTTACTAAACAACCAATGGGTCACTGAAGAAATTAAAAAGAAATTTTTAAAAAGTGGGAAACAAATGAAAATGGAAACACAGCAATCCAAAATCTATGGGATGCAATAAAAGCAGTTCTAAGAGGGAATTTAATAGCAATACAAGCCTATCTCAGGAAACAAGAAAAATCTCAAATAAACAACCTAACCTTACACCTAAACTACGAAAAGAAGAATAAACAAAATGCAAAGTTAGTAGAAGTAAACAAATAATAAAGATTATAAAAAAATAATAAATGGGACTTCCCTGGTGGTACAGTGGTTAAGAATCTGCCTGCCAATGCAGGGGACACGGGTTCAAGCCCTGGTCTGGGAAGATCCCACATGCCACGGAGCAACTAAGCCTGTGAGCCACAGCTACTGAGCCTGTGCTCTACAGCCTGTGACCACAACTATCGAGCCCACATGCCTAGAGCCTGTGCTCCGCAACAAGAGAAGCCACCACAATGAGAAACCCGTGCACCGCAACGAAGAGTAGCCCCCTCTCGCTGCAACTAGAGAAAGCCTGTGCACAGCAACAAAGACCCAACACAGCCAAAAATAAATAATAAATAAATAAATTAATTTTAAAAAAAATGAAATAGAGTCTAAAAGAGTAATAGAATAAATCAATGAAACTAAGAGCTGGTTCTTTGAAAAGATAAACAAAATTGATAAAGCTTTAGCCAGAGTCATCAAGACAAAAAGAGAGAGGGCCCAAATAAATGAAATCAGATGTGAAAAGGGAGAAGTTACAGTCAACACAATACAAATACAAAAAATCACAAGAGATTACTATGAAACATTACACGCCAACAATTTGGGCAATGTAGAAGAAAGGGGTAAATTCCTAGAAGCATAAAATCTCCCAAGACTGAATCAGAAAGAAATAGAAAATATAAACAGACCAATTACTAGTAATGAAATTGAATCAGTAATTTTTTTTAAAAAATTCCCAACAAAAAAAGTCCAGGACCAGATAGCTTTGGTAGGTGAATTCTACAAACATTTAAAGAAGAGTTAACACCTATTCTTCTCAAACCATCCAAAAATTGAAGAGGAAATAATGCTTCTGAACTCATTCTATGAGGCCAGCAACATCTTGATACCAAAACCAGCAAAGACATCACACACAAAAAAAGAAAAGAATATTACAGGTCAATATCACTGATGAACATAGATGGCAAAATCCTCAACAAAATGTTAGCAAATCAAGTTCAACAATATATTAAAAGGATCATGTACCATGATCAAGTGGGATTTACCTCAGGGATGCAAAGACAGTTCAGTATCCACAAATCAATCAGTGTGATACATTGCATTAAGAAACTGAAGAATAAAAACCATATGCTCATCTCAATAGATGCAGAAAAAGCTTTTGACAAAATTCAACATTCATTTATAATTAAAAATTCTCAATAAAGTAGGTATAGAGGGACCATACCTCAACATAATAATGACAAACCCACAGCCAACATTCATACTCAATGGTGAAAAGCTTAAAGCATTTCCTCTATGAACAAGACAAAAATGCCTATTCTTGCCACTTTTATTCAATGTAGTACTGGAAGTCCTAGCCACAGCAATCAGACAAGGAAAAGAAATAAAAGGAATCCAAGTTGGAAAGGAAGAAGTAAAACTGCCATTATTTGCAGATGACATGATACTATATATAGAAAATCCTAAAGATGCTACCAAAAAATGATTAGAACTAATAAATGAATTCATTAAAGTTGCAGGATACAAAATTAATATATAGAAATCTGATTCATTTCTATACACTAATAACAAATTGTCAGAAAGAAAAATTAAGAAAACAATCCTATTTACATTTGGATCAAAAAGAATAAAATACCTAGGAATAAATCTAACCAAAGAAGTAAAAGCCTTGTACTCTGAAAACTATAAGACATTGATGAAAGATTGAAGGTGACACAAATATACCATGCTCATGAACTGGAGGAAATAATATTGTTTAAATGGCCATATTATTGAAGGCAATCTACAGATTCAAAGCAATCCCTATCAAACTACCAAATGCATTTTTCACACAAATATAACATATAATTCTAAAATTTGTATGGAAACACAAAGACCCTGAATAGTCCAAATAATCTTGAGAAAGAAGAACAAAGCTAGAGATATCATGTGCCCTGATTTCCAACTATACTACAAAGCTACAGTAATCAAAACAGTATGGGACTGGCACAAAAACAGACACATAGATCAATGGAACAGAATAGAGAGCCCAGAAATTAACCCCACTTATATGGTCATTTAATCTATGACAAAGAAAGCAATAATGTACAATGGGGAAAAGACAGCCTCTTTAATAAGTGGCTTTGGGAAAACTGGATAGCTACATGCAAAACAATCAAACTGGACTACCTTCTCACACTATATACAAAAATAAACTCAAAATGGATTAAAAGACTTACACATAAGACCTGAAAACATAAAACTACTAGAAAAAAAACATGGGCAGTATGCTCTTTCACATCAGGCTTAGCAATATTTTTTTACATCTGTCTCCTCAGGGAAGGGAAACAGAAGCAAACATTAACAAATGGGACTACATCAAACTAAAAAGCTTTGCCTGATGAAGAAAACTATCAACAAAATGAAAAGGCTGCCTACAGAATGGCAGAAGATATTCACAAACAATATATCTGATAAGGGGTTAATATCCAAAAAATACAAATAATTCATACAACTCAACGTCAATAAAACAAACAACACGATTAAAAAAATGGGCAGAGAACCTGAATAGACTTTTTTCAAAGAAGACATACACATGGCCAATAGACACATGAAAAGATGCTCAACATCACTACTCATCCTGGAAATGCAAATCAAAACCACAAAGAGATATCACCTCGCACCTGTCAGAATGGCTATCATCAAAAAGACAACAAATAACAAGTGTTGGAAAGGATGTGGAGAAAAAAGAACCTTTGTGCACTGTTGGTGGGATTGTAAATTGGTACAGCCACTATGGGAAACAGTATGGAGGTTCCTCAAAAAATTAAAAATAGAACTGCCATATGATCCAGCAATTTCACTTCTAAATATTTACCCAAAGAAAACAAAAGCACTAATTCAAAAAGATATATGCATGCCAATATTCATGGCAGCATTATTTAAAATAGCCAGGATATGGAAGCAATGTAAGTGTCCACTGACAGGTGAATGGATAGAGATGTGGTGTGTATATATATATGTATAAATAATGGAATATTACTCAGCCTTAAGAAAAGTGAAATCTTGTCATTTGTGACATCATGGATGCATCTAGGGACATTATGCTAAGTGAAATAAGCATAAACAAATAAGCTGTTTTTAAAGGAACAAAGAGTGAAGGGTCTTCTTAGAGCCCATACAATGATTTGAACAGGGAAGTAAAGACTAATATCCATAAAATAAGGTCATCCATTTACAAAAGAATGGTATTAAACCAACTCAACAAATATTCACTGAGTTTGTAGTAAATGATAGTCAGTGGAAGGTGTGAATAAATCCTGACTTTAGGTTAATATATTATAAGTAGGACATAAACATGTTTGGGGGCACAGAGATGGATGTGCTTTTTCTCCCAACAACAAAAAAAATCCCACCAATACGGTGTTAAAATAAATGTGCTCATTTTATCACTTAGATGAGGGCTTTCTGCTTGACTCCAATATTTTAAAAAAATAAAGGTACTTCCCTGGTGGTGCAGTGGTTAAGAATCCTCCTGCCAATGCAGGGGACACGGGTTCGAACCCTGGTCTGGGAAGATCCCACATGCCGAAGAGCGACTAAGCCTGTGCACCACAACTACTGAGCCTGTGCTCTAGAGCCCCTGTGCTACAACTACTGAGCCCACATGCCACAACTACTGAAGCCCGCATGACTAGAGCCTGTGTTCTACAACAAGAGAAGCCACTTCAATGAGAAGTCCACGCACCACAACAAACAGTAGCCCCCACTGGCCACTAGAGAAAGCCAGCGTGCAGCAATGAACACCCAACAAAGCCATAAATAAATAAGTAAATAAATAAATTTAAAATAATATAACTTGCAGCCCATGTTTCTTGAATCATAATTTTGATTTTTATTTGAGGCCAAATAAGCATCAAGTCATAACATATAATGTTCTAAAATTTGGATGTTTAGGGGATTTCCCTGGTGGTGAAGTGGTTAAGAATCATCCCGCCAGTGCAGAGGCACAGGTTCAAGCCCTGGTCCAGGAAGATTCCCACATGCTGCAGAGCAACTAAATTCGTGCATCACAGCTACTGAACCTGCACTGTAGAGCCTGTGAGCCACAGCTACTGAATTCGTGTGCCGCAACTACTGAAGCCCGCGTGCCTAGAGCCGGTGCTCCCAAGAAGAGAAGCCACCACAATGAGAAGCCCACACACCACAATGAAGAGTAGCCCCCATTCACCACAACTAGAGAAAGCCTGCACGCAGCAACGAAGACCCAATGCAGCTAAAAATAAATAAATAAACAAATGAATTTATTTTAAAAAATTTTAATGCTTATACAAATACTTAATAGTTAAAATGTTAATTGTACCATGATAGTCAGAAAACAAAGACACTTTTTCCAATACAAAAGCTTAGATTCCTTGGATATAGTATTAGAAGCACAGAGGGGTTTGTGGAAGGGTTTTTTTCTTCTCCACAAAGATGAAACCTCACAAATCTGCGCTACAGAGAAAGCAAGATAAGGAATTTTTTTATTTGAGTCCAAAAATAACAGTAATATATTTATTTAAATAATTTAAGTTAAAATTTAAATCACTATTGCTGGAGGAACCTATGATCTATAAAATAACAACAAGAATTTTCTACCTTCTGGTTTTAATAAAAATTGATCTTCAGTGGGCATTTACAGTGTGTTAGGCACTGTACTCTACAGGTACTTTATAATCAATATTTGATTTTATCTCTGTAAGAACTCTATGATGTAGGTATTATATGATGTAGATATCTCTCTCTTTCTCACTTTGTTTTTTACATCTTCAGACAGTTTAAATACTTTCCCAAGAGCACACTCTTAATAAGTTTCAGAGCCATGATTTCAGCCTGAGCTCCTGTCTCTAAAATCACACCTCTCCATCATAAGCAGTAATATACTGAATCCCCTCCATTCCACCACTGGGGAGCAGTGCTAGTAGAAAGAAAACCAAATAGAATTTAAAAGGCTTCCTAGGTTGTCATATGTTTGATTTAGTGAAATACAAATCATGCCAATTTGCTACATAACATCAACGAGGCAAAGTTTAGAAGGCAAAACACCAGATCCCAAGAATCAAAACATAGAATTTCTTGGATATATGTATATGTATAACTAATTCACTTTGCTGTACAGCAGAAACTAACACAACATTGTAAATCAACTATACTCCAATAAAAATTTTAAAAACACACACAGAAAACACAGAATTTCTGTTCTCACTTATCCCTACTGATTTATGAATTAATCTCGAAGAGCTTGACTCTCAGCTTGTGCATACGCTTTTCAATTCATCTGATAGGAATTGTGATAAATATCTCCCACCTACCATATAGAAAGGTTCTGAAAATTAGTAATGTTTGAAAAGATTTAATTTCTCTTGAGAAAGAAGCTGTGAGATATTGTATATTTTTATCCCAAACAACTAAATTGAGTACCAATGAAAATTCATTTAAAAGGGTGAGAATTGTCCCTTTAGAGCATGTGAAACTAAGAATTAAAAATTAAAGGATGAAAGTCATAACCCATTAGTAAGAGATGCTCAATGCTAGGCTAGCAAAGCTTAAATATCAACCACACTCAAACAATCTGAAAGAAAATTTGCTTGAAAGGCTGGCTATCTGCTGGTCCAATTAAATATCTTTAAGATACAGATTTTGTTCTACTATGATATTTACCCATGACCTACATTTACATTATTAGATGTCTTAATTTTTATTTTTTCCTATTGACTCTATTGAGATTTTAGCATTAAAATCTCAACTTTGTTAACAAAGGGAAGACATCCTACAAAACAATACTTATATTTATGTTCTTGCATGCTTAATTATAAGAATCCATCTATGTTTTCATGCTTGGTTGTAAAATAATTTTTAAATATAATTATAACTTATTTTTCCTTCTCTGAATTTTTCTTTTTTTTTGGCGGTATGTGGGCCTTTCATTGTTGTGGCCTCTCCCATTGTGGAGCACAGGCTCCGGACGCTCAGGCTCCACGGCCATGGCTCACGGGCCCAGCTGCTCCACAGCATGTGGGATCTTCCTGGACCAGGGCACGAACCCATGTCCCCTGCATCGGCAGGTGGACTCTCAACCACTGCGCCACCAGGGAAGCCCTGATTTAAAATTTTCTCATTCAAAATCTCTGTTAACTTTAGAGCTCTAAAAAAGGAATCTTACACCAAGACAATGGAATATAATTCAGCACTAAAAAGAAATGATCTATCAAAGCCATGAAAAGGGATGGAGGAACCTTAAATGTATATTGCTAAGTAAAAAAAGCCAATCTGAAAAGACTACCTGCTGTACAATTCCAACTATATGACATTCTGGATAAAGTAAAATCATGGAGACAGTAAAAAGATCAGTAGCTGTCAAAGATTATGGAGGAGGGAGGGATGAACAGGCAGAGTGCAGAGGATTTTTAAGGCAGTGAAAGAAACTATTCAGTATATGATAATGGTGGGTACATGCCATTATACATTTGCCAAAACCCGTAGAATGTACAATACCAAAAATGAACCCTAATGTAAAGTATGGACTTAGAGTAATAATGATGTGTCAGTGTTGATTCATCAATTTCAACAAATGGACTATTCTGGAGTTGGTGGTGGTGGGGGTGTTCATAGTAGGAGAGGCTGGGGGGAGGTTGTGGAGGGAGTATATGGGAAATCTCTGTACCTTCTTCTCAATTTTGCCATGAACCTAAAACTGCTCTATACAATAGTCTGGGGGACTTCCCTGGTGGCACAGTGGTTGGGAGTCTGCCTGCCAACACAGGGGACACGGGTTCAAGCCCTGGTCCAGGAAGATCCCATATGCCAGGGAGCAACTAAGCCAATGTGCCACAACTACTGAGCCTGTGTGCCACAACTACTGAGCCTGTGCTCTAGAGCCTGCGAGCCACAACTACTGAGCCCATGTGCCGCAACTACTGAAGCCCGCACACCTACAGCCCGTGCTCCACAACAAGAGAAGCCATTACAATAAGTCTGTGCACTGCAATGAAGAGTGGCCCCCGCTCGCCACAACTAGACAAAGCCTGTGTGTAGCAATGAAGACCCAACACAGCCAAAAATAAATTTATTTAAAAAAAAATAAAGTCTGTTGAAGAATTTTTTTAAAGAAATATAAAACAAGTCTTGTGTTCCTCATTTAGAAGATTTGTCTTACTTTTCATTTCTATATCATATTATTTTATTAACAGTGAATCAAAAATGCTCTGGCCCTAAGCTATTTTCAACAGAGGTGAAAAGAAACTGGATTCCTCCATTATTTATATATTTAGTGAAAAAAAATGAATAAATGGAAGGAAAGTAAAGAAAACCTACTATCCATCAAAGTGAATGTGTTGCTCACCTTTTCAGGTGCTATAATTTGGCCTGGTCACTAGGGATCCACTTAGTGTCCTGGAAGAAGTAATTAAATAAATGGGCCCTTGTGGCCCAAAGAAACTAATAGAGCTGCCTTTTCAATAATAAAACATACCATTTCATCCTGACAGCATAGCAGTTAAGTTCTAATCTGAAAAATAGGAGCTGCCAGGCTTGGCTGTGTTGTTCCTTTCAGATATTGCTGCTGATGACTCAGAATTATAGTTTTTTAGCCAACTTACCTATATTCAATTTTAAACTCTTCACTGAGTTTAGATGAAATGGAAAATGTGAAGATGCAAGAGATCTGTTTTTTCTCAGCTTCTGACTCCATTCCCTTAATACCGCACATGATAATTTTCTGCCTTCATGTCTTTATGTATTTAATTGACTGTTTTACAGAGCAGCAGCCACCTCTGCATTCCAGTCTTGGCTAGTGCAACTTTGGGTAAGTAACTTGAACTTCTGGGGCCTCAGGAGGACTAGATGAGTTATCTGGTTATTTACAAACTTAAAAATCATAAAACTATCATAAAATCATATTAAATCCTAAAGATTGCCTCTGGAACAACATTCCACACCCTTTTACGTGACTGACTTCTTCTCATTCTTCAGGGCTATATGATGCCCTCCAGAGAGGACTTCTCTGACTACACAATCCACAGTATCACATACATAAATACAGATGACCCCTGAACAACACAGGTTTGAATTTCACGAATCTACTTACACACAAATTTTTTTAATAAATATATTAGAAAAATGTTTGAAGATTTGTGACAATTTGAAAAAACTCACAGACAAAGCACATGGCCTAGAAATATCAAAAAATTAAGAAAAAGGTATGTCATGAATGTATAAAATATATAGATACTAGTCTATCATTTACTAACATAACATATAAAAATCTATTATAAAAAGTTAAAATTTATCAAACTTACGCACACAAACACTTACAGACCGTACATGGCGCCATTTGCAGTTGAGAGAAATGTAAACAAACATAGTCATTATTAAAATCATTATTAAAAATCCGCTTAAAATGCCATGTGACACTAATCCTCTCCACATGAGCAGTTTGTCTCTCCAGTAAATTGCCTATCACAGTAAAAAGTAAAAAGTGATCACAGTAAAAAGTGATCTCTCATGGTTCTTGCTTGTTTTTTATTTAGTCCAATACCATAAGCCCTGGATAACACCATGGGACCCATATGACACACCACTAGTGATGCTGGAAGTACTCCCAAGAAGCAGAGAAAAGTCATGATGTTACAAGAAAGAGTTGAATTGCTTGATATGTACTGTAGAGTGAGCTCTGCAGCTGCCGTTGCCTGCCATTTCAAGATAAATGAATCCAGTGTAAGGACCACTGGTTTTTTTGGCGTTTTTAAAAAATTTATTTATTTTATTATTTTTGGCTTCATTGGGTCTTTGTTGCTGTGCGCGGGCTTTCTCTAGTTGTGGTGAGCAGGCTTCTCACTGCAGTGGCTTCTCTTGTTACAGAGCACAGGCTCTAGGCACCCGGGCTTCAGGAGTTGTGGCTCATGGGCTCTGGAGCACAGGCTCAGGAGTTGTGGCACACAGGTTTAGTTGCTCCGTGGCATGTGGGATCTTCCCGGACCAGGGCTCAAACCCGTGTCCCCTGCATTGGCAGGTGGATTCTTAACCACTGAGAGACCAGGGAAGCCCTTTTTTATTTTCTTTTTTAAAAAAAAAGGAAACTTGTGAAGCCATCACCACAGCTATGCCAGCAGCCGTGAAAACCTTGCCCTTTTGGCAAAAATACCTTTTAATCTTGCATTGAAAATGCAGACATGCAGGTGCAGGATTGCTATAAGAAAGGCATACCTATATACACACATATGATTCTAGAAAAGCAAAATCATTATATGACGACTTAAAGCAAAATGAAGGTGAAGAATCTAAAGCTGGAGAATTTAATGCCAACAAAGGATGGTTTGATAATTTTATAAAGAGGTTTGGCTTAAAAAATGTCAAGATAACAGGATAAGCAGCTTCTGCAGACCAAGAGGCAGTAGACGAGTTTCCAGAGGCCATTAAGAAAATCACTGAGGAGAAAGGCTATCTGCCTGAACAGTTTTGTAATGCAGACCAAAGTGCCCTATTCTGGAAAAAAATGCCACAAAGGACATTTATTAGTAATGAAGAGAAGCAAGCACCAGGATTTAAGGCATAAGGGATAGGCTAACTCTACTATTTTGTGTAAATGCAGTCACGTTTGTGATCAGGTCTACCCTTATCTGTAAAGCTACTAATATCCGAGCCTTGAAGGGAAAAGATAAACACGAGCTACCAGACTTCTGGCTGTACAACAAGAAGGCCTGGACAGTGTGAACCCTTTTTCTGGATTGGTTGCATTGATGCTTTGTCCCTAAAGACAGGAACTATCTTACCAGTAAGGGATTGTCTTTTCAAGTTCTTTTGATATTGGACAACGCCCTGGGTCACCCAGAACCCCATGAGTTCAATACCAAAGGCATCAAAGTGGTCTGCTTGACCCCAAACACATCTTTAATTCAGCCTGTAGATCAGAGGGTCATAAGTAGTTTTAAGATTCATTACATATGGTATTCTAGGGAAAGGCTTTTCAATGCTGTGAAAGAAAACCATGACAGGGAGAACATCATAAAAGTCTGGAAGGATTACACCATTGAAGATGCCATCTTTGTTAACAGAAAGAACTATGAAAGCCATCAAGCCCAAAATAATAAATTCCTGCTGGAGAAAACTGTGTTCGGAGGTTATGCATGACTGCACAGGCTTTACAACAGAGCCTATCAAGGAAATCATGAAAGAGATTGTGGTTATGGCAAAACAGGTGGCCATAACCTGTTTCAAGGATTTCAAGATATGGATCTTCAAGAAATTCAACAGCTTACAGACACCACACCAGAAGAACTAACAGAAGATGACTTGATGGAGATGAGTGCTTCTGAACCAATGCCAGAGGAGGAAGAAGAAGTCATAGAAGAAGCAGTGCCAGAAAAAGACTGACATTAGACAACAACTGGAAGAGTTCCAATTATCCAAGACTGCTTTTGACTTCTTTTTACGACATGGACCCTTCCATGATACAGGCACTCAAACTAAAGCAAATGGTAGAAGAAGGACTGGTACCATATAGAAACATTTTTAGAGAAATGAAAAAGCAAAAAAGTCAGGCAGAAATTACAGTGTATCTCCATAAAGTTACACCAAGTGTACCTGCCTCTCCTTCCTCCCCTTCGACCTCCTCCACCTCTTCTGCCTCTGCCACCCCTGAGACAGCAAGACCAGCCCCTTCTCTCCCTCCTCCCCCTCCGCCAACTCAACATGAAGATGATGAGGATGAAAACATTTAAAATGATCCACTTCCACTTCATGAAGAGTAAATAATTATCATGCCATACAGTTAATAAATGTATCTGTTGGGTACGTGTGCGTCTTCATGTGAAAATCTAGTAACTGTACAGCAAGAATTGTATGAGACATTGTTGTGCCACCATCATCACTGCCTAAGTATTCATCATGTAAAACATCATGTGCAAGACCTGTATTGAAGTGGATAGCCTATCCTGCCATAGGCATAAGGTGAGTGACGTTTAATATAAAATTAACATGTTAGTTTTCTAACACTGTTTCATAACTTTCAAAGAATTACATTACCATACAGTATGCCTCTCTGTCTTATAATTAGAGAAACCACATGTCAGCCTATCATCACAGGTAAGTGGTTTTTTGAAAAATGTAACAATGTTTCCAAAAATGTACTATGAACATGGTAATCATGTATCCCATAAAAACTGTATTCAATTCATTCATTAATGTATAGGCTAGGCTACTGTGAAGAAGTTGTATCGATTATACTAGCAATCATACTGCTGCTTCTTCGTCATCAATGCGTGAATAATGTTATACCTGTAAATAAGTATGAATTTCTTTTTTATATTATCATTTTTTGATGTCTAGTATTAGTAATATGTATAACATCTACAGTGTTTTTTATCTTATAAGACAGCATTGACATAGGTAATGACAGAACACCCATCTTCTTAAACAGATGATATAAACTTATAGTATCAATAGATACAGTACAGTACTATAAATGTATTTTTTTATGATTTTTGTAATAACATTTTATTTTCTCTAGCATACTTTATTATAAGAATACAGTATATAATACATGTAACATATAAAATGTGTGTTAACAGTTTATGTTACAGGTAAGGCTTCTGGTCAACAGTAGGCTATTAGTAGTTAAGATCTGGGGGAGTCAAAAGTTATATGCAGATTTCTGACTGTGGCAGAGGTCAGTGCCCCTAACCTCCTCATTGTTCAGGGGTCAACTGTACATACACATGCACACACAGAACACATCCATACATATACATACACACAAACACACAGGGGTATGCACACATACACAAGCACACACGTAATTGCCAAGACCAGTTACTCTGGGCAGTTTTCCTTCATGGTTCATGAAAATATTTAATTATGTTGTTTATCTGTGTACTTATTTCTTTTCTGTCTTTCTTACAAAAATATAAGCTCCCTGAAGCCTGAGGGTCCATATATCTTACCCAGAGATGTATTTCTGGAGACTAGTACAGTGCCTGGCTGATGGACGGCCCTCAAATATTTATTAAATGTATGAAATAAACATAAAACCATATTGAAATTTAAAGTTTGTTTTTATAATATATGCAATCTGTGAGGGAGCCATGTCAGCAAAATGCACACGTGGATGTGTGCGATGTGTATAATGCATTAAAAGCATTATAATGACTGTTTATTAAACAATTTCTATGTGTCAGCACTAAATAAATGTTCAAGATGAATAAATGAATGAATCCTAGAATTTCAGTGCACCACCATAATCAGGTGAACCAAAACAGAATTCTAAAGACTAAGCTGTAATCAAACCACAATGCCTTAATTTCGGCTTAAGTTTCTTAACATGAAGTCATTACTTTTAACTTTTGTTTCCTTTCATGTACATTATGGTATACATATGGACAAAAAATTACAAGATAGTTAATCAGATAGCTAACCAACTCTAGGGTAAATGGGCCATTCTCTTTGGTTACATATTTTTAAGGCTAAAAATCCATACTCATAACATTTTTAATTTATCTAATAGAATTTTTAAAATTTAACATGTACAAATAAATGAACAAAACAAAAATGTCAAGAAGCCAAAAATGATCTCTGAAATTATATGAAAACAATAATTATAAAACCATCAAGGTTATATAACTTTATATTCTGGGTTTATTCTCACAGAAGTGCAATCAGAAAGGAAAAAATATAGTGAAATAATGAATAAAGCAGAGGACACTCATTAATTCACTAACTTTTCAGCCCATCACTAAACTGATCAACAGCTGAATACACAGATTCACTGGTTATTTTATGTGTACTTTAAAAAAATCATGAAAAATATTTTTATTGCTTTCTATATCAGCACCATTTTATAAAAAGAAGACACTTGGTTTCTAATACTTTTCATATCCTCCTTCACAGAAACAAATCTCGTACTATCTTATTGTTGCTTCCAATGAAACACAGCTGTCTTTTATTAGAGATGTTTAGCTTACTGACTGTATATAGGTGGAATTTTACATGCTTAACAGAAGATTTTAATACAGTTTTAGCTCCTGCTTGAGATAAATCAAACTCAAACTGACAAATAAGCAACTGTGTCTGCAAGTGGGGGCTGTCTAATTTAAAACTCCAAGAAGCTGAGAAAGCCTTCAATCTCAGGTTGCACAAAATACACATTTTATTCAGCAAGACATGATAGATACTTTATTGCAGTCGTTCTTTTTTGAATTCACTAGATGCAACTGAGACTAATCTAAAGCTACAGTTTATTAATAAAATTAGCCAGAAATAGAGAAAGAATAACTAGTAATATAAGTAGTATCATTTATCAATTGCTTTAGAAATTTTATGTAAACATCTTCCAATCTTAAATGCCTTACTTGGTTCCCTTGTTTTCATATTTCTGTTCTATTATACTTGGTGCCAAGCTCTTTTTTTTGTACAGTCCAAACATTTTCCTGATTATTACTGTGCATGATTGTGAATAAATGCAAAGCAGTTTAAGATTATGCAGGGGGAAATGGCTGATGCACGCATTACACTTCATAGACCTAACTTATTACCATTCTGCTGCTTGATGAAAAATTCAGAGCATTTGTTGCAATAGCTTCGTTCTTCAATGGAGTTATTCTTTTTTTTGCCTTTCCAGATTAATTACCTGTAGTAATACTGTGCCCTTCTTGTTGTCTACAGATGTATTAATCCCTATGATAACCTGTTTTACACTCTTTTTTAAAAAAAAAATCACTGGTAAAAATTTCTGCTTGATCAAAATTGGTAAAAATAAAATATTTGGTAACCAACATAGTAATAACTGATTTAGGCAAAAATTATCAGTAAATGTTACAGCCTCTGGGCAAAAGTTAGTTGGGGAATAGGACCTAAGTATGTCCTCTTGGTTTACATATTAGTTAGCAAAGGGGATGGCATCTTTAAGTAGAGACAGTTGCAGACACCTCCTTAGGAAAGTAGTAAAGTTAGCATCACCAATAATGAGATAAACTGGCATTGTGTTACATGGGGTCATATGTTTGAGAAGGACAACACCATGTAGACAGTACTCCTGACAGAAATGCACAACCTGAATCTAATCATGAGGAAACAATCAAACACAAATTCAGGGATGTTATACAAAACAACTGGCCTGTTATTTTCAAAATGTCATGAAAAAAACAAAAGGATTGATGGGCTGGTCCTGATTAAAAGAGACTAAAGAGACGCAATAACTAAGCACAATATGTAATTCTGGATTGATGCTGAGATAGGAAAAAGGGTATTTTGTTCTAGTTTTTTGTTTTTCTCTAAAGAACATTATTAGAACTATTGGAAAAATCTGAATATGGACTGTATATTAGGTAATTTGTGTTGTATTAATATTAAATTTCCTGAATTTTATAATTAAGCTGTATTAAATGAAATTAATACATGAGGCTGTAAGGACATATATGCTTCAAGTATTTAGGGGTGAAGAGTCATGACATCTTCAACTTACTCTCAAATAATTCAGCATGATTAGGTAGATAGAGATAGATAGATGATAATTATGCATATTCATAAAGAGATAAAAATGTGAGAAAACACTGATAAATCTAGGTGAAATGTACACGGGTGTTCTAGAATTCAGTAAAGTTTCTATAATTTTTCTGAATGTTTGAAATTTTTCAAAATTAAAAAGTAAAATAAGAATTTCTGCAAGTCATATCACAATGACAAAAGCATCAATATTCTTGGGGGAAAAAAAGGAGGAAATCAAGGTTTAAAAAATTAAGCATTCCACAATCTAGTGGACTTATTACCTTCCTTCAACATTGAACTATATTGTCAATGTGCTTGTTTTTCTGTAAGCGTTTAAGAATTTTCCATTTGTTCAGTCTGGTATATACGTCTATCAGTCTAAAGTAAGGTACCTTCTTAACTGCTGAAGTTTCTCATTTACTTTTGCCATAGTTAGCCAGTTATAGATTGTACTTTAGAGTCACAAACTTGAACACTGGAGACACTTTTCAAATTTTTTTTCTTGCTTACAACTCAGCTTAACTTTTTTAAAAAAACCTTTTTCTCTCATGGAGAAAGTACTGCTGCTTAAATACAAAAATAAAGTTTGGTTATCAGTTTTATGTCTTTACAGAATCTTCTTTTACCCCCACCCATGCATCTCTCAATTCCAATTGCGTGTGTGTATGTCAGTTTCTATCTATTTAAAGGGAAGCCGTTGATATATTGCTATATTCTTGATCCGTTGATATATTCCTGGTCTGCTTCCTCCATCCTAATCTTCACTTTGACCTAAGTTTCTGAAGAAAAACACCTTTAATAATTCTACTTCTTTACTCTTCTACTCAAGTCTAACTCCTTGTCACTTCTTTGCTAACTTTTCTGTGAATCCTTATAAATTACGTTAATCATGAAAAGCAAATATTTCATTCCGGAAAAATCTCTGTTATTTTCTTCTTTTGCATTTTGGGGTCAATAAAGAATGGATGAGAAATATGCAAAGAGAATCGCAATATGCTCTCTTCCCAAGAGCCAATTATTATACTAGAATGTTTTACTTGATAAAGGCAAAAGGAAAGGACTTCAGTTTCAGCTGGATTCATTATAAAGATGGAAACTGCCCCAAACAGTAATACTCATGCAGTTAGGAAATGGAACAAATGACCAGTAGACGCCAAAGTAAAGTGTAGTCCCCTACACTTTTCTATAAACTCCAACCTCCAACCAGTGATGTTTGAAAAGAGATCCCCTAATCCTTAGCACCATAATGTAAAAGCTTTCTCATTATACTGAGAGGAGGTCATGCTCCCTAGATCTAAAAAAAAAAAAAAAAAAGTGCTTTTCAAATTCTCAATGTTAATTTTTCTGTTGTTAAAAGAGATAATGACATAATCCATGAAAGCTACTAGCACGGTATCTGGCACATGACCAACACCCTGTAAATGTTAGATAGTATTAATTTTTGTTATTTTTCACGCTGTCTACCCTCAGAAGCATTTTTCTTTCTATCCCCTTGCATTTTTGATAGCTCAAGCTCCAAAAGCAGAGAAATCTATATAGTCCTGATATTCAGCAAGTATCATTTACCAAACTTGGAGCCATAACTTGAATTTTCCACGGCTGTATCAACGAGCTGCGTAACCAGTCACCCAAAACGTGCAATTTCAGCAAACTTAGTGACCTTTTAGCACGTTGGCAGCTCTTTTAGGGGCCAAGACATGCTGGGCAAAGAGTTAACTGTTCTTTATCTTCAATCTCCCCAGTCAGTAAAAAATTGTCAGAGTAATAAATAGCTTCAGGATAAAGATCAAATCAAAGTGTGACTGTAAGTCCTTTGTTAAGAACTCTAAAATTTTTAAGGACATTTATAGTAGATATTCTCAGACCAAAAAAAAAAAACAATGACTTTCAAAATTCTTCAGGGTGCTTCCCCAGCAGCCTGACACACCCAAGTAAAAAAGAAAACTGTCTCTGTAAGAATTGTGAATGTGGCTTCTAGACCTGAATCAGATTCATAGGAAACTCTCAAAATGTTGAAGTCAATTACACTGATCAAAGCACAGCAATCCTGGGTTGAAAGAGACCACGTCAGCTCAAACTAAAAAGAGCCTCTGGGCCCCTAAAACTCCATAAGAATGAAGAAGGCTGAGGACGATATTCAGCTGCATACACAATCCTTTTTTTTTTTTAATAAATTTATTTATTTTTGGCTGTGTTGGGTCTTCGTTGTTGTGCACGAGCTTTCTCTAGTTGTGGCGAGCGGGGGCTACTCTTCATTGCAGTGTGCGTGCTTCTCATCGCGGTGGCTTCTCTTGTTGCGGAGCACGGGCTCTAGGTGCGCGGGCTTCAGTAGTTGTGGCACGTGGGCTCAGTAGTTGTGGCTCGCGGGCTCTAGAGTGCAGGCTCAGTAGTTGTGGTGCATGGGCTTAGTTGCTCCACAGCATGTGGGATCTTCCTGGACCAGGGTTCGAACCCGTGTCCCCTGCATTGATAGGTGGATTCCTAACCACTGCGCCACCAGGGAAGTCCCACACAATCTAATTTTTATAAATAAGGTATGACATCTCAGAGGTCAGAGTAAAGAACTGTGAAGAACAATGGACTAGGGTACCACTCCCCGAGAGCTGTAAACAAAACAACAGACTGGAGAAACACTCCCAGGAAGCTGAGTCTCAGCCTAATCAAGGAAAATCTCCTGATCCTGGAGTACAGGGGATCTGGCAGCACACGCCTGGCAGGATTTCAGAATTTCTATGGACCAGTGACTGCTATATGTCCACCATTCTTCCCCTTTCAAATGGTTCTCTCTAGTGTAGTTATCATATTCTTGTCTTAACACTGTATGTTGTAACTTATCTTTTTAGTGTAACGAGATAAAGAAGAGCTGCATCCAAAAACTTACTTCAGACATCATTATATATCAAGAGATCCTGGACTTTGAGCCTGATGTTGTGACTAGATGAAATTTAGGGGGTTTTAGGAGGGAGGAAATGTATTTTGCCTATGGAAGGGATATAAATCATCATGACAGGGGCCTTCTATGGTAGGTTATGGCAGTAAGACTCTAACTGTTCACACTTGCCTGTATCCATACCTTAGTTAGTTAGTCCTCTCCCACACACCGGACTTGGCCAAGTGACTTGTATCAGCCAATGAGACAGTAGCAAAATGGACAGCACAGAGCCTCGAAAAGTACTCAGACATAAGGGCTTGCCTATTTTGGCTTCTCTTAGAACCACCATGTGAACAAGCATAGACTAGCCTGCTAGCTGATGAAAGATACATGACCTTCAATTGCCTTGATTACCCCAGCCAATAGCCAGTAACCCCTAGAAACAGAGCCAACTATATGACCAACAGCTGACCACAGACACATACATGAAACTAGACAAGAACCGCGCAGTGGAGCCCATCCAAATTGCCGGCCAACAAATGGCAAGCTAAATAAATAAACAGTTTTTGTTTTAAACCACTAAATTTGTGGTGCAGAATAACATGGCAAAGAATAATGTTCTAGTTCACATCCAGCAAATTACAGTCTGCAGGCCAAGTCTAGCCTGCTCCCTGTTTTGGTACAGCCTACAAATGACGAATGGTTTTTACATTTGTAAATGGTTGATAAAATCAAAAGAAGAATATATTTCAAGACATGTAACAGTTTGGGAAACTCACACTTTAGTGTCCATAATTAAATTTTATTGGAATGCAGCCACACCCATTTGTTTATCATTATCTCTGGCTTCTTTTGCACTGCAACAGCAAAGTTAAATAGACAGAGACTATATTGCCCGTGTTGAGGAAGAATGTCACCTGCCATATCAGTAAACAAAGGATGTTGCAGCCATCAAGCCCTCAGCCACTGCAGCCACCCCCAACGGTGCACCCTGAGAGGATTCAGGGTAAATAAAAGGAGGATACCCGGTCCTAAATAGTTAACGTGCATATCAAAGGAAGGATTTCAATGAGCCCAGACTCTTGCATCTTCCCAGGCATAAAAAAATGCTAAATTCACTATCTTGTGGTATCTGTTTTTCTTCAAATCTTCTTCAAAAGATTAACAGTAATCTTTTGCTGTTCTGACTACCTGTTTTGTCTTGTTTTGTTTTGTTTTTGCAAAAACTCCTGTATATCCTGGCTCCTCCCTTACCTCTTGGGAACAGTCCCTCAGAGCTAGCTGAGAGGCTGTCTCCCAGGCTTAAGTCCTCAGTATGTCCACTGAATAAAACATAATTCTCAACTTTTAGGTTGCACTTCTTTTTTTCCACTAGATAACTGCAAGCCTAAAATATTCACTATCTGGCCCTCTACAGAAAAAGTTTGATGACCCCTGTTTTAGCTATAGTTCAGTTGTTTACACATGGTCAAAAATAGCGCCGACAAAGTTTGGCATTAAGAAGGAAGGTGACTGTTCCATGTCTTGGCAGCCCAGGCACAAGCTTCAGGCTACCATCCACACCCACAGGACACCACCCATAAGTGGAGTTCAGTGAGATCCTATTAGAAGAGCAAGGGTACACCACAAATGACCAGGACCCTTCAGCAGTAAGTGAAATTAGAAGGAGAAAAGGAAACAAGGCACAAGTGACCTAAGAGACCCTGAGAGGAATCTGTGTTTGCTGTCACAGCTTTTTTCACCTCCTTACAATATAGCTGAAGCAACACAACTAGCAACAAAACTCCAACTTTAGCAATTCAACACAGTTATTTACTGTGAGAGAAAACCTAAGTTTACATCAAAAAAAAGCAAGCAACTAAGATTTCTAAATATTATAATAAATTATAAATTTATAATAAATACATTTATAATTTATAATAAATTATAAATATTCTACAAGTACAGACATGGTGAAAGAGAGGACAGTGCATTGGAAACAAATGCCTAATGTAACTTTTATGGCCTTACCCTTATTATTTCCATGGTAGTATCTTTGCTTACTCATTTTCCCTCATGTTCTTTTTCCCTGGCTCTTCCTTTTGATTGCCCCAACAAAAGAAAACTGGTAATTGAAACTCATTAAACTTGAGTTTGACCACCGATGAAGAAACCAGAAAAGTTACCAGTGGGTGCTCTAACTATATCCCTTCATAACTTCACTAGTAACTGATGATCCACTATTTTACGTATGGAAAACAGAGCCAGAAAGAAAGAACAGGCAGACATAAAATAAGAGAAAGAAAAACAGGAGGGAAATGAGAAAGAAAGGACAAAAACTAAAAAACAAACCCAGGAACCTATTCTGACCTCTTTACATGTGCTAAGAAATCGACATAGAAAGGAATTCCAGCTATCAGGAGGACAAGAACATTGTTCTCCACATTCCCTATTTTGGGAACTGCCTCCGATCTACAAGTACAATAGAATGGCTACAAATTAGGACCAAACTCACCAGGGACTTTGAAGCATATTGGTCACTTAGGTTCCTGAGACATCCTGTGAGTTGGTACAGAACATCTGAAAAAAAAAAAAAGAGTGATAAGCTTCTGACTGAAATTCCTACAACATTTGCCTTATTTTTTTTTTTTTTTTTTGCGGTACGCAGGCCTCTCACTCTTGTGGCCTCTCCCGTTGCAGAGCACAGGCTCTGGACGTGCAGGCTCAGCGGCCATGGCTCACGAGCCCAGCTACTCCGCGGTATGTGGGATCTTCCCGGACCGGGGCGCGAACCTGTGTCCCCTGCACTGGCAGGCGGACTCTCAACCACTGCGTCACCAGGAAAGCCCTACCTTACTTTAAATTAGAGTTTTTGCTTATTTCTAATGACAGACCACGGTAGGAGGGTGGGAGGAGCAGTCTGCCTGGATGCCTGTAATCAGGAGACACATTCGTAGCAAATTCAAAAAAAAAATAAAAGTGAAAAAAAAATCTGCTTTTTATTATCACCCGGCACAGAAAATTCTAAATGATTCTAAATAAATGATAAAATATTCCTTCCTACCCAAGCAAACTGTATTCTACTTCTTAGTATACCACTGCTTATTTTACCCAAAACTCTAAAAGGTTCCCACTCTTTTCATAGCCACTGACACTTTAAAGCCAGCCTCACACATACATCCAAAATTGTAAACAAACATAAACACTCCAAAAGCATGGACCAACAACTGAATTTTACTAGAGGTTTTCTGGGGTGGCTGAGAAAGGAGTTACATAATAGATGACACAACAAATGTTTAAAACTCTTTCCCTCCTACCCCTGATCCCTTTTATCTTTCTTTGAAATCCCTCAGATTATCCTCCCTTTTCCTATCACCTGAAACTCCTTCCTTTTTCTCCTCAAACTCCAATCTCCCTTTAGTGTCTCTGTCCTTTTCTTATTTAAAGACATTTATCCAATTTATATCTTCACCCATTAGCCCCTCCACAAAACAAATAATAAACATGTTCCTGGGATACTCTTTCCTTCTTAGCCTAAAAAAGCACGAGGTAGGAAGTGGTTGTAAATAACTAATACTAATCTAAACCATCTAGTTGATAAAATAACAATGTGTGACTACATTTTAAAAAATGTATAGGGTAAACTGCAACAGCTGTTTAAATACATCACAGGACTTCCCTGGTGGCGCAGTGATTAAGAATCCGCCTGCCAATGCAGGGGAAATGGGTTCGAGTCCAGGTCCCAGAAGATCCCACATGCCGCGGAACAGCTAAGACCGTGCACCACAACTACTGAGCCTGTGCTCTAGAGCCCGTGAGCCACAACTACTGAGCCCACGTGCCACAACTACTGAAGCCCACACACCTAGACCCCGTGCTCCACAACAAAGAGAGGCCACTGAAATGAGAAGCCCGTGCACTGCAACAGAGAGTAGCCCCACTTGCCGCAACTAGAGAAAGCCCGCACACAGCAACGAAGACCCAACGCAGCCAAAAATAAATAAATAAATAAATAAATTTATAAAAAATAATAAATAATTAAATAAATACATACATTACAGAAAAACATAGAAGTAATAAAGTATGAATGGGAAGTATTTTCTAAGGGTATTTTTAAAATTTATATTACACCTTCTGCTATGAAGATAACATATATTTTACCCAAATTAGTTTGGCATTTGTGGTTTTCAATTTAATAACATCTATAATATCAAGGGAAAACTCCTGATAAATTGAAAGAAGACTTGCATTTTGACATTATATAAACCATCTAAAATGCGTGCCACAGACTGTGTTTTTCTATATTCTCCCTCTTTGTAAAGTTGCTTATAGTGAAATTCTTCAATAGTGAAGTGGAGTAAATGGTCTAAATTGCTTCAGCACAGCTCAGCAAGGTTTCATTACAATTACTGAAGTATACTTTTACCTACAAGCATGTGCAGTATTAAGTGATATACTTGTCATGCACCACATGGGTGAAAAGTACTTATACTGAAATGCTCCCTTTCTCCTCTCCCAGAGTACAAGAATGGGAAATAAAACTGGGTTCCCTTCCCAAGGGTTAAAATGACCAGAAAACTCTTCAGGATGAAGTTTAGCTTCTCCCTGATAATGCTTCCTTCCCCCCGCAAACCCCTACTCAGCATCAGGCTAAAAGAAAAGAGAAAAAAAAAAAAGAATTAAAAAGTCCGTTTTGTCAGGTTTTCATCATCACGTGGTCTATTTTCAAGATAGAAAAGAAAACATCAATTCTAGACTGTAGAGGTAGTAGCTGACCCATTTGGAAATGTGTTATCCCTTGTAGTATATGCTAAATACAATTCTCCTAAGGTGCCATACATGCTTATCTATGTTATCTTAGAATAGATGCTAAAATTATCAAATCCAAGTGATCTGCCAAAAGATAAATCTAACCCAGAACCCCAGTCTTTTATATATGAAAGGCCTAAAAATATGTTCCTGCTCTGTAGACTTTTCGTCAACCAACAATCAGAAATACATTACTGGGAGACCTTCAGGATGGCGGAGGAGTAACATGTGGAGATCACCTTCCTCCCCACAAATACATCAGAAATACATCTACATGTGGAAAAGCTCCTACAGAACACCTACTGAATGCTGGCAGAAGAACTCAGACTTCGCAAAACACAAGAAACTCACCACGTACCTGGGTAGGGCAAAAGAAAAAGCAGAGTAAAAAGAATAGGGACGGGACCTGCACCTTGGAGAGGGAGCTGTGAAGGAGGAAAAGTTTCCACACACTACAGGGCCCTTTCTGGGCAGAGACTGCAGGTGGCAGAGGGGGGAAGCTTCGGAGACACAGAGGAGAACGCCGCCACAGGGGTGTGGAGGGCAAAGAGGAAAGATTCCCCAACAGACGATCAATACTGACCAGCACTCACCAGCCTGAGAGGCTTGTCTGCTCACCCGCCAGGGTGAGTGGGGTCTGAGAGCTGAGGCTCGGGCTTCGGAGGTCAGATCCCAGGGAGAGAACTGGGGTTGGCTGCGTGAACACACCCTGAAGGGGGCTAGTGTGCCACAGCTAGCCAGGAGGGAGTCCAGGAAAAAGTCTGGAACTGCCGAAGAGGCAAGAGACCATTGTTATGGGGTGCACAAGAAGAGGGGATTCAGAGCACCGCCTAAACGAGCTCCAGAGATGGGTGTGAGCCGCGGCTATCAGCGTGGACCCCAGAGACTGATATGAGACGCTAAGGCTGCGACTGCAGCCACCAAGAAGGCTGTGTGCAAGTGCAGGTCACTATTCACACATCCCTTCCTGGGAGCCTGTGCAACCCGCCACTGCCAGGGACCCGTGATCCAGGGACAGCTTCCCCAGGAGAACGCATGGCATGCCTCAGGGTGGTGCAACGTCACACTGGCCTCTGTAGCCGCAGGCTCACCCAGCATTCTGTACCCCTCCCTCCCCCCAGCCTGAGTGAGCCAGAGCCACCTAATCAGCTGCTCCTTTAACCCTGTCCTGTCTAGCGGGGGGAAGAGACGCCCTCAGGTGACCTACACGCAGAGACAGGGCCAAATCCAAAGCTGAACCACGGGAGCTGTGCGAACAAAGTAAAGGAAAGCTCTCCCAGCAGCCTCAGGAGCAGCAGATTAAATCTCCACAATCAACTTGATGTACACTGCATCTCTGGAATACCTAAATAGACAACAAATCATCCCAAAATTGAGGCAATACACTTTGGGAGCAACTGTGCACTTGGGGTTTGCTTTCTGCATCTAATTTGTTTCTGGTTTTATGTTTCTCTTAGTTTCATATTTAGAGTTTATTACCATTGGTAGATTTGTTTATTGATTTGGTTGCTCTCTTCCATTTTTCTTTTTTTAATATATAGATTTTTTTTTTCCTTTTTCTCTTTTTGTGAGTGTGTATGCGTATGCTTCTTTGTGAGATATTGCCTGCATAGCTTCGCTTTTACCATTTGTCCAAGGATTCTGTCTGTCCTTTTTTTTTTTTTTTTAGTATAGTTTTTAGTGCTTCTTATCATTGGTGAATTTGTTTTTTCTGGTTTGGTTGCTCTCTTCTTCCTTTCTTTCTTTTTTTTTTTTTCTTTTTTCATTACTTTTCAACTTTTTTAACTTCTTAATAATTTTTTTTTATTTTAATGATTTTACTTTTTCTTTCCTTCCTTCTTTTTTTCTCCCTTTTCTTCTGAGCCGTCGGGCTGACAGAATCTTGGTGCTCCAGCCAGGTGTAAGGCCTGTGCCTCTGAACTGGGAGAGCCCAGTTCAGGACATTCGTCCAACACAGACCTCCCGATTCCACGTAATATCAAACGGCAAAAGCTCTCCCAGAGATCTCCAACTCAACGCTAACATCCAGCTCCACTCAACGAGCAAAAAGCTACAGTGCTGGACACCCTGTGCCAAACAACTAGCAAGACAGGAATGCAACCCCACCTATTAGCAGAGAGGCTGCCTAACATCATAATAAGGTCCCAGACACCCCAAAACACACCACCAGACGCATTTCTGCCCACCAGAAAGACAAGATCCAGCCTCATCCACCAGAACACAGGCACCAGTCCTATCCACAAGGAAGCCTGCACAACCCATTCAACCAACCTTATCCACTGGGACTAGACACCAAAAATAAAGGAAACTACGAACTTGCAGCCTGCGAAAAGGAGACCCACAAACACAGTAAGTTAAGCAAAATGAGAAGACAGAGAAACAAACAGCAGATGAAGGAGCAAGGTAAAAATACACCAGACCAAACAAATGAAGAGGATATAGGCAATCTACGCGAAAAAGAATTCAGGGTAATGATAGTAAAGTTGATCTAAAATGTTGGAAATGGAATACAGAAAACACAAGAAATGTGTAACAAGGACCTAGAAGAACTAAAGAGCAAAAAAAGAATGATGAACAACACAATAAATGAAATTTAAAATTCTCTAAAGGAATCAATAGCACAATAACTGAGGCAGAAAAACCAATAAGTTACCTAGAGGATAAAACAGTGGAAGTAACTACCCCAGAGCAGAATAAAGAAAAAAGAATGAAAAGAATTGAGGACAGTATCAGAGACCTCTGAGACAACATTAAACAAACGAATATTCAAATTATAGGGGTCTCAGAAGAAGAACAGAGAAAGAAAGGGACTGAGAAAATATTTGAAGACATTATAGTTAAAAACTTACCTAATATGGGAAAGGAAATAATCAAGTCCATGAAGCGCAGAGACACTCATACAGGATAAATTCAAGGAGAAACACGCCAAGACACATATTAATCAAACTTTCAAAAATTAAATACAAAGAAAAAATATTAAAAGCAGCAAGGGAAAAAAAACATACCAGGGAATCCCCATAAGGTTAACAGCTGATCTTTCAACAGAAACTCTGCAAGCCAGAAAGGAGTGGTGGGACATATTTAAAGTAATGAAAGGGAAAAACCTACAACCAAGATTACTCTAGCCAGCAAGGATCTCATTCAGATTCATGGAAAAATTAAAAACTTTACAGACAAGCAAAAGCTAAGAGAATTCAGCACCACCAAACCAGCTTTACAACAAATGCTAAAGGAACTTCTCTAGGCAGGAAACACAAGAGAAGGAAAAGACCTACAATAACAAACCCAAAACACTGAAGAAAATGGTAATAGGAACATACATATCAATAACTACTTAAATGTAAATGGATTAAATGCTCCCACCAAAAAACACAGACTGGCTGAATGGATACAAAAACAAGACATGTATATATGCTGTCTACAAGAGACCCACTTCAGACCTAGGGACACATACAGACTGAAAGTGAGAGGATGGAAAAAGATATTCCATGCAAATGGAGATCACAAGAAAGCTGGAGTAGCAATTCTCATATCAGACAAAATAGACTTTAAAATAAAGACTATTACAAAAGACAAAGAAGGACACTACATAATGATCAAGGGATCAATCCAAGAAGAAGATATAACCATTGTAAATATTTATGCACCCAACATAGGAGCACCTCAATACATGAGGCAAATGCTAACAGCCATAAAATGGGAAATCGACAGTAACACAACCATAGTAGGGGAATTTAACACCCCACGTTCACCAACGGACACACCATCCAAAATGAAAATAAATAAGGAAACACAAGCTTTAAATGATACATTAAACAAGATGGACTTAATTGATATTTATAGGACATTCCGGGCTTCCCTGGTGGCACAGTGGTTGAGAGTCCGCCTGCCGATGCAGGGGACACGGGTTCGTGCCCTGGTCCGGGAAGATCCCACATGCCGCGGAGCAGCTGGGCCCATGAGCCATGGCTGCTGAGCCTGCGCATCCGGAGCCTGTGCTGCGCAATGGGAGAGGCAACAACAGTGAGAGGCCCGCATACCACAAAAAAAAAAAAAATATATATATATATATATATATATGTGTATATATATATATATATATATATAGGACATTCTATCCAAAAACAACAGAATACACTTTCTTCTCAAGTACTCATGGCACATTCTCCAGGATAGATCATACCTTGGGTCACAAATCAAGCCATGATAAATTTAAGAAAATTGAAATCGTATCCAGTATCTTTTCCAACCACAATGCTATGAGACTAGATATCAATTACAGGAAAAAATCTGTAAAAAATAAAAATACATGGAGGCTAAACAATACACTACTTAATAACCAAGAGATCATTGAAGAAATCAAAAAAATACCTAGAAAGAAATGAAAGTGTAAACACGACGACCCAAAACCTATGGGATGCAGCAAAAGCCATTCTAAGAGGGAAATTTATAGCAATAAAATCCTACCTCAAGAAACAAGAAATATCTCAAATAAAAAACCTAAATTTACACCAAAAGCAATTAGAGAAAGAATATCAAAAAACTGCTAAAGTTAGAAGAAGGAAAGAAATCATAAAGATCAAATCAGAAATAAATGAAAAAGTAATGAAGGAAACGATAGCAAATATCAATAAAACTAAAAGGTGGTTCTTTGAGAAGATAAATGAAATTGATAAACAATTAACCAGACTCATCAAAAAAAAAGGGAGAGGGCTTCCCTGGTGGCACAGTGGTTGAGAGTCCACCTGCCGATGCAGGGGACAGGGGTTCCTGCCCCGGTCCGGGAGGATCCCACATGCCACGGAACGGCTGGGCCCGTGAGCCATGGCCGCTGAGCCTGTGCGTCCAGAGCCTGTGCTCCACAACAGGAGGGGCCACAGCAGTGAGAGGCCGGCATACTGCAACAAAAAAAAAAAAAAAAAAAAGGGAGAAGGCTCAAATCAATAGAATTAGACAGAAAAAAGGAGAAGCAACAACTGACACTGCAGAAATACAAAGCATCAGGAGAGATTACTACAAGCAACATTATGCCAATAAAATGGACAACCTGAAGAAATGGAAAAATTCTTAGAAATGCACAACATTCCAAGACTGGAAGAAATAGAAAACATAAACAGACCAATCACAAGCACTAGAATTCAAACTGTGATTAAAAATCTTCCAACAAACAAAAGCCCAGGACCAGATGGCTTCACAGATGAATACTATCATATATTTAGAGAAGAGTTAACACCTATCCTTCTCAAACTCTTCCAAAATATAGCAGAGGGAGGAACACTCCCAAACTCATTCTACGAGGCCACCATCACCCTGATACCAAAACCAAACAAAGATGTCACAAAGACAGAAAACCACAGGCCAATATCACTGATGAACACAGATGCAAAAACCCTCAACAGAGTCCAACAGCACATTAAAAGGATCATACAGCATGATCAAGTGGGGTTTATCCCAAGAATGCAAAGATTCTTCAATATACACAAATCAATCAATGTGACATACCATATTAACAAAGAGAAGGAGAAAAATCATATGATCATCTCAATAGATGCAGAAAAGCTTTTGACAGAATTTAACACCCATTTATGATAAAAACACTATAGATAATAGGCATAGAGGCAACTTACCTCAACATAATAAAGGCCATATATGACAAACCCACAGCCAACATTCTTCTCTATGGTGAAAAAACAAACGATTTCCTCTAAGATCAGGAACAAGACAAGGTTGTCCACTCTCACCACTATTATTCAACATAGTTTTAGAAGTTTTAGCTACAGAAATCAGAGAAGAAAAACAAATAAAAGGAATCCAAATCAGAAAAGAAGTAAAGCTGTCACTGTTTGCAAATAAGATGATATTATACATAGAGAATCTAAAGATACTACCAGAAAACTACCAGAGCTAATCAATAAATTTGGTAAAGTAGCAGGATACAAACTTAATGCACAGAAATCTCTGGCATTCCTATACACAAATGATGAAAAACCTAAAAGAGAAATTAAGGAAACACTCCCATTTACCACTGCAATAAAAAGAATAAAATATCTAGGAATAAACCTACCTAAGGAGACAAAAGACCTGTATGCAGAAAATTATAAGACACCGATGAAAGAAATTAAAGATGATATAAATAAATGGAGAGATATACCACATTCTTGGATTAGAAGAATCAACACTGTGAAAATAACTCCACTACCCAAAGCCATCTATAGATTCAATGCAATCCCTATCAAACTACCACTGGCACTTTTCACAGAGCTTGAACAAAAAATTGCACAATTTGTATGGAAACACAAAAGACCCCGAACAGTCAAAGCAATCTTGAGAAAGAAAAATGGAGCTAGAGGAATCAGGCTTCCAAACTTCAGAGTATTCTACAAAGCTACAGTAAACGAGTCAGTATGGTACTAGCACAAAAACAAAAATATGGATCAATGGAACAGGATAGAAAGCCCAGAGAAACACCCATGCACATATGGTCACCTTATCTTTGATAAAGGAGGCAAGAATATACAATGGAGAAAAGACAACCTCTTCAATAAGTGGTGCTGGGAAAACTGGACAGCTACATGTAAAGGAATTAAATTAGAACACTCCCTAACACCATACACAAAAATAAACTCAAATTGGATTAAAGATCTAAATGTAAGGCCAGACACTATCAAACTCTTAGAGGAAAACATAGGCAGAACTCTCTATGACATAAATCACCGCAAGATCCTTTTTGACCCACTTCCTAAAGAAATGGAAATAAAAACACAAATAAACAAATGGGACCTAATGAAACTTGAAAGCTTTTGCAGAGCAAAGGAAACCATAAACAAGACGAAAAGACAACCCTCAGAATGGGAGAAAAGATTTGCAAATGAAGCAACTGACAAAGGATTAATCTCCAAAATTTACATTCAGCTCAATATCAAAAAAACAAACAACCCAATCCAAAAATGGGCAGAAGACCTAAATAGACATTTCTCCAAAGAAGATATACAGAATGCCAACAAACACATGAAAAGATGCTCAACATCACTAATTATCAGAGACATGCAAATGAAAACTACAATGAGGTATCACTTCACACTGGTCAGAATGGCCATCATCAAAAAATCTGCAAACCATAAATGCTGGAGAGAGTGTGGCGAAAAGTCAACCCTCTCGCACTGTTGGTGGGAATGTAAATTGATACAGCCACTATGGAGAACAGTATGGAGGTTCCTTAAAAAACTAAAGATTGAACTACCATATGACTCAGCAATCCCACTACCGGGCATATACCCTGAGAAAACCATAATTCAAAAAGAGTCATTTCCCACAATGTTCACTGCAGTTCTATTTACAAGAGCCAAGACAAGGAAGCAACCTAAGTGTCCATCAACAGATGAATGGATAAAGAAGATGTGGCACATATATACAATGGAATATTACTCAGCCATAAAAAGAAACGAAATTGAGTTATTTGTAGTGAGGTGGATGGACCTAGAGTCTGTCATACAGAGTGAAGTAAGTCAGAAAGAGCAAAACAAATACTTTATGCTAACACATATATATGGAATCTACAGGAAAAAAAAAATGGTTCTGAAGAACCTAGGGGCAGGACAGGAATAAAGATGCAGACATAGAGAATGGACTTGAGGACATGAGAAGGGGGAAGGGTAAGCTGGGTCGAAGTGAGAGAGTGGCATGGACATATATACACTACCAAATGTAAAACAGATAACTAGTGGGAAACAGCCACATAGTACAGGGAGATCAGCTCGGTGCTTTGTGACCACCTAGAGGGGTGGGATAGGGAGGGTGGGAGGGAGGGAGACGCAAGAGGGAAGAGATATGGGAACATATGTATATGTATAACTGATTCACTTTGTTATAAAGCAGAAACTAACACACAATTGTAAAGCAATTATACTCTAATAAAGGTGTTAAAAAAAATGAAATACATTATTTTCCACACAATAATATGCATGGAAGATACTACAGAATATCCTTAAGGTTCTAGAATGTTGGTTCTCAAACTATTTGGATAGCACAGTGCAACAGTAAGAAATGTTCAAGCATGAAACTCTAATAGTCAATATTTACTTATTTTTAAATTATATACATGTACTATATTATCTAAATATACATCTAAAACACAAAAATTGAAAATTTTTTGTAAAAAGCTAATGAAGCACACAATATTTTAAAGTATTTTATTGGTCATTTGTATTTCTATAAAATATGGTTCTCACTAAAAACATAATATTAAGTTATTAATATAATAATACACTTCAATTGTTTCACAAATTTTAGTTTAACACCTGATGACAGAATTTTAAAGCCTGCTTCTAAGTTGTTTCTTTTATTTATTTATTTTTAATTCTTATAAATATTTATTATAGATAACACTGCTAACATTTCATGCATTTCCTTCCGGTCCTTTCTCTCTGTAATTTTTTTTTTTTAAAACATCTTTATTGGAGTATAATTGCTTTACAATGATGTGTTAGTTTCTGCTTTGTAACAAAGTGAATCAGTTATACATATACATACGGCCCCATATCTCTTCCCTCTTGCGTCTCCCTCCCTCCCACCGTCCCCATCCCACCCCTCTAGGTGGTCACAAAGCACTGAGCTGACCTCCCTGTGCTACGCGGCTGCTTCCCACTAGCTATCTATTTTACATTTGGTAGTGTATATATGTCCATGCCACTCTCTCACTTTGTGACAGCTTACCCTTCCCCCTCCCCATATCCTCAAGTCCATTCTCTAGTACCTCTGTGACTTTATTCCCATCTCACCCCTAGGTTCTTCATGACCATTTTTTTCTTAGATTCCATATATATGTGTTAGCATACGGTATTTGTTTTTCTCTTTCTGACTTACTTCACTCTGTATGACAGGCTCTAGGTCCATCCACCTCACTACAAATAACTCAATTTCGTTTCTTTTTATGGCTAAGTAATATTCCATTGTATATATGTGCCACATCTTCTTTATCCATTCATCTGTTGATGGATACTTAGGTTGCTTCCACGTCCTGGCTATTGTAAATAGAGCTGCAATGAACATTTTGGTACATGTCTCTTTTTGAATTATGGTTTTCTCAGGGTATATGCCCAGTAGTGGGATTGCTGGGTCATATGGTAGTTCCATTTTTAGTTTTTTAAGGAACCTCCATACTGTTCTCCATAGTGGCTGTATCAATTTACATTCCCACCAGCAGTGCAAGAGGGTTCCCTTTTCCCCACAGTTTCTCCAGCATTTATTGTTTGTAGATTTTTTGATGACAGCCATTCTGACCGGTGTGAGATGATATCTCATTGTAGTTTTGATTTGCATTTCTCTAATGATTAATGATGTTGAGCATTCTTTCATGTGTTTGTTGGCAATCTGTACATCTTCTTTGGAGAAATGTCTATTTAGGTCTTCTGCCCATTTTTGGATTGGGTTGTTTGTTTTTTTTGATATTGGGCTGCATGAGCTGCTTGCAAATTTTGGAGATTAATCCTTTGTCAGTTGCTTCATTTGCAAATCTTTTCTCCCATTCTGAGGGTTGTCTTTTCGTCTTGTTTATGGTTTACTTTGCTGTGCAAAAGCTTTCAAGTTTCATTAGGTCCCATTTGTTTATTTTTGTTTTTATTTCCATTTCTCTAGGAGGTGGGTCAAAAAGGATCTTGCGGTGATTTATGTCATAGAGTGTTCTGCCTATGTTTTCCTCTAAGAGTTTGATAGTGTCTGGCCTTACATTTAGGTCTTTAATCCATTTTGAGTTTATTTTTCTGTACAGTGTTAGGCAGTGTTCTAATTTCATTCTTTACATGTAGCTGTCCAGTCTTCCCAGCACCACTTATTGAAGACGCTGTCTTTTCTCCATTGTATATTCTTGCCTCCTTCACAATGATAAGGTGACCATATGTGCATGGGTGTTTCTCTGGGCTTTCTATCCTGTTCCATTGACCTATATTTCTGTTTTTGTGCCAATACCATACTGTCTTGATTACTGTAGCTTTGTAGAATACTCTGAAGTTTGGAAGCCTGATTCCTCCAGCTCTCTTTTTCGTTCTCAAGATTGCTTTGGCTATTCGGGGTCTTTTGTGTTTCCATACAAATTGTGAAATTTTTTGTTCTAGTTCTGTGAAAAATGCCAGTGGTAGTTTGATAGGGATTGCATTGAATCTGTAGATTGCTTTGGGTAGTGGAGTCATTTTCACAGTGTTGATTCTTCCAATCCAAGAACATGGTATAGCTCTCCATCTATTTGTATCATCTTTAATTTCTTTCATCAGTGTCTTATAATTTTCTGCATACAGGTCTTTTGTCTCTTTATGTAGGTTTATCAGCTGTTTCCTTTAATACGTGGTTTTTATAAGTGAAAAAGATTTCTCATAAATATATGTATTTCCCAAATGGAAGAAGTGCCAACATTTGGTTGCTCTTACTAAATCATGATGCTCATTTTTCAATGCCACCCAAAAATTTTACGGTTTTTGGTGAAATTCAGCTAATAAATTTCCAGTTGTTACAAACGAATCACAAATGTATTCAAACACACAAAACCTAAGTTGGAAGATTTTTAAATGGATTTTTTAAAATTTTCTAAGTTCTTACATGCCAAAATAATCATTTTTTAGGTACCAAACACATCATTTTATGCAATACCATATGACAGTAGAAACATTACCCACTATTTTGTTTTAAAATACTCCTTTTTGAGGCCTTCCCTGGCAGTCCAGTGGTTAAGGCTCCGCATTTCCACTGCAGGGGGTTCGGGTTCAATCCCTGGTCAGGGAACTAAGAGCCCACATGCCTCACAGCATGGCCAAAAAAAAAAACCACCTCCTTTTTAAGAAAAGAAAATAATTTTCTCACTAATTATGAAAACCGTCTCTGTTTTGTTGGTACAGAGTAAATGTGTTCAGTGGGTATATGTTAATTTTCTATTAGGTCGGAGTCTACTCATAGTTACTTATCACAGAAAGGTTAGCAAACTTGGAACCTTGTATTTTGTAAAAGAAATATGCACTATTCATCTTTAAATTTGACAGCTCCTCCACGTGTTTTATCTCAAAATAACCACTGAACTTCTGTGAGGCATAAGAGATGCCCATGGTCACTTCCCACCTCAGTACTAAACATTATGAGGATTCTATTATTTAGGATAGTACACTATAATCCATATATCTGCTTAGGAGGGACACACAAACGGCAATATTCCGAGAAAACTGAAAGACAACAGCAACTTCTCCCTGCATTAGAAGTTCCCCTGTATTCGAAGAAAAGCATGCCCTCTGAATCACGACTACCCAATATACAGGGTATAGTTAAGCTTAATTTCTTTATAATTTTGTAGACTAGGGAAATATATAAAGAAAAATTCTAAAATTTTCTGCATACTTAGAAATAAATAACTTTCTTGAGCAACCCCTGGGTGTTCTTCAGAGTAATGGTTCCAAGCAGTGACTCTGAAAGTACTACCTGCAATTTGAATTATTCCAGGATCTTGTCAAAATAGCAAATCTCTAGGCCTCATCCAAACCTACTAGGTCAGAAACTCTGTGGAAGATGCCAAGTTATGTATTAGCATTAGTAACAAGCAGGTTGTTTTAGTTACTTGTTGCTGTATAACCAGTCATCCCAAAACATAGTGGCTTAAAATAATTATTTTTTTCTTACAATTCTGTGGATTGGCAGGACTTGTGATCCACATGGTATCAGATTTCATTTATACAACTGCATTCATCTGGGAACTGTACCAGCCTGAATTATCCTCAGAGGTCTCATGTAGTATGGTGCTGACCAAGGATGGGGCACCCCAGTCCTCCTCTTTCCCATGGTCCCTCATGGTATCTCTCTTTCCCATGGTCCCTCATCATTCACTAGGCTAGCCTGAGCTTCCTGACATGGTAGCTGGTTTCTAAGACCATGGAAGCAGAAATCTCTTAAGGGCTTGCTCCAGAACTTACTTAGACTCTTCTGCTGCATTCTATTAGTCAATGCAAGTCACATGGCCTGCCCAGATTCAGGTGGAAGGGCAACAAGATTCCACCTTTTTTTTTTTTTTGCGGTACGCGGGCCTGTCACTGTTGTGGCCTCTCCAGTTGCGGAGCACAGGCTCCGGACGCGCAGGCTCAGCGGCCATGGCTCACGGGCCCAGCTGCTCCACGGCATGTGGGATCTTCCCGGAGCAGGGCATGAACCCGTGTCCCCTGCATCGGCCGGCGGACTCTCAACCACTGTGCCACCAGGGAAGCCCCAAGACTCCACCTTTTGATGGAAGGAGCAGTATGCATGTATAGAGATAGGAAGAACTGTTGGTGGCCACCACTGGAGACAAGCTCTTACACAGATGATCTCACAGTTAAAATTTGAGAGCAGCTCTTATAAGGTGATAAATCTAGCCGAGACTGTTAGATTTAAAGTAAGAGCAGTTTTCAGCATTCATAATAAGTTGTTACATAACTTTTGCATCAAACTAGCCGTTACTGATAAGAGTAAAAACCCATATCAAAAAATATATACACGTATAGATATATCAAAATATATATACGTAATATAAAATATTCTTCTTTTCCATGATGCTAAATTATATGGTAATAATTAGTTTTTTAACCATTCTTTCCTAAGACATTGGTCTTATCCTTGCAAACAAATAAATTGTAAATAAATAGACTAAAATTTATTAATGAAAGAAAAAACAAACTATTTCAATGCCATTGTTTTACCTTAACCAAACCAGCCATATGATTGGTAAATCTGTCAGCTGTCCTCTGTGAAAAACCCTACCATTTATGGCCAAATAGCAGCTGAAATTCTACCATGAGAGGGTTAAGCTCACTGGTGGTTTTTTCAGAGGGAGGCCAGGCTGGCACTGGATAAGAACAGAAAGCAACAGAGATGGTCCTCCAAATCACCAAGGGTTAACCCAGTTTCCAAGTACAGGAGATACTTGGTTTCAAAGATTTCATTCAAAGTTTCCATTAGAGATCTTGAGACCCATGGCTTGTAGAGATGTGTCATTTTCCTAAATCGTGAATTTGAATCACATAATTATATAAAGGAGTATTAAAGATTGAGCCTGTATTATCAAAAAGACAAGAAATAACAAGAATTGGAGAGAATGTGGAGAAAAAGGGAACCATCATACACTGTTGGTAGAAACGTAAATTGGTACAACTACGATGGAAAACAATATGGAGATTCCTCAAAAAATTAAGAATAGAACTACCATACGATCCAGCTATTCCACTTCTGTGTATTTATCCGAAGAATATAAAAACACTAATTAAAAAAGATTTATGCACCCCTATGTTCACTGCAGCATTATTTACAATAGCCAAGTTATGGAAACAACCTAAGTGAAGACATGATATATAATACAATGGAATATTACTCAGCCATAAAAAGATGAAATATTGCCATTTGCAATGATATGGATAGACCTTGGGGGTACTATGCTAAGTGAAATAAGTCAGAGAAAGAAAGACAAATACCCATGATTTCACTCATATGTGGAATGTTTAAAAATAATAAATGAACAAACAAAACAAAATAAAAACAAACACAAATATACAGAGAACAGATTGGTAGTCATCAAAGGAAAGAGGGGCTGACAGAGGGCGAAATAGATAATGGAGGTCAACTGTTGTGACGGATGGAAACTAGACTTCGGTGGTGAGCATGCTGTAGTACATACAGAAGTTGAACTATACTGTTGTATACATAAAACTTATAAAGCAACGTTACCTCAACTTAAAAAAAAAAAAAAAAGACTGAGCCTGGCTGATTGTCCGGAATCTGCTCTCAATTAGGATTTGTTGCCCTCTACTTGTCATGAATGAATTTTCTAGGAAGAAATTATATGCTTCAAGTCAGATGTCAAAAACTAAAGACCCATAGGCCAGATACAACGACATGTATTTAGTTTGGTCTAAACTTTTTTTTAGAACTAGAATTAGTGGCAACTTTACATTAAAAAATAAAAACATAGCACTTCAAAATTTTTTTAAAACATCATGGGAACTTGCAATACTGGACTCACATTTCCGCATGGCAACACAAGACTGGAGCTGATTATAGCCCACCCCCTACAGACAGGGCATGTGCATTCCAGCTTGCCATTGTCCCTACTGCTCCCTATGAACTTACTCTGGAATGCTTCCTTCATTTACATTATCTACCTGACCTTTGGAAGTAATTTAGTTTTTTACCCCCATAGTGGTTTTTAAAAATTCAGGGATTTTAAAGTGACTAGAAGATGTCATTTGTAAAGACTTTTGAATATAAAAGATCTACTCTATTTAAGACCAGACTTTTCTGATATACATCCTAGTACATATTTAATATACAATACATGTAGTACAAATTGAAACTTTTTCTTTGTTCTTGTCACAAAAAAAAAAAGCTAATTTCACTTATTTAGAGTAATAGACTTTTTAGGGAAAAAATCAAGCTAATAACCCCTTTTTATGTAGTATCATTTTTTTCCAGTTGAAGAGATGAAAGGGGGAAAAAATACCCTGAAATTATGCAAAGGGCAAAAAGAGAGAAATGCAACATATGTGGAGTTTTTTCTATAAAACAACCAACCTACTTACAGGTCATTATCATTATAAAATCTAAAAAAATAACCCAGGAATTTGTCCACTTCTGTGATAGTTAACTTAAATATCTGGGTGCCCAAATATTTGGTTAAACATTATTTGGAGGTGTCTGTGAGAGCGTCTTTGGATGAGATAAGAATTTAATTTGGTAGACTGAGTAAAGCAGATTGCCCTTCCCAATCCAATCCATTTAAGTCCTAAACAGAACAAAAGGTGGATTAAGAGAGAATTTGCTCTCTCTGCCTGATTATCTTCAAATTGGGACAGTGGAGTTTTCTCCCCCTGCCTTCAGACTCAGACTTGGACTAGAACTTACACCACTGGCTCTCCTGATTCTCAGGCCTTTGGACTCAGACTGGAATTATACCATCCGCTCTCCTGGGCCTCCAGCTTGCGGACTACAGATCCTGGGGCAGATCCTGGAACTTCTCAGCCTCCATAACTGTGTGAGCCTATTCCTTATAATTTTAGATGTGTGTGTGTGTATATACATACATATATATACATACAAACATATATGCATATGATCTCCTTTGGTTCTCTTTCTCTGGAAAACCCTAATACAACTTAATATTTAATATCACCCCTACTGGCATTAATATGACTTCTGTGCTTACCAGAATTGTCTTTCTAACATAAAATTAACTTTTTAATCTAAAGGATAGAAATAGCAGAAAAAGCACTCAAATTGGAGTAATCAGAAGACCCGGATTCAAATCTCAGCTCTACCAGTTACTGTCGGCAAGACGTGGCAAATCAATTTACCTCCACGGATCTTCTTTATTAGTGGCAGGGCACAGCTAGGGACTCAATATTTAACGTCCAACTAATTCTTATGTTTTAAGATTTTATAGTGTATTGTTCTAAATAGAAACTTTCTCCCAGTCTGACTTGTGTGTGAATCTCCAAACCACAGGTTTCACTGACATCTTTGAGGAACTGAATGCAGTTACTGATCTCTTCTGATGTCCTCAAAGAGAGCTCTCTCAGTAAGTTAGTGTTTGTATTAGAAAGAGGCATTGTATTTTAAAGATACAGCACAAAGCACTGGCATTAGCATAGAATAACATTAAACTCTAGTACAAGATTTGAAAAGCCTAGTGGGGTAGAGGTTCCAGTGACTCTTAGCTAGAATAACCAGCTTGATAGGACTGAAGAGTCATTTGGCTACACGTGATTTTTACACATCTGTCAACTAAATAAGAGCTCCAAATGAAAAATCTGGCACCTAGAAACATTATGAGAATTTGTGAGTCCCCCTGGAGAATTCTGGGTCCATAAACCAATGAATAGATTACTATGACACATAGAGTATTTTCATCTGTGACAGATAGAATCTTGCTCTGGTATTCTCTGTGTCATGTTGTAGAAAACTATACTCACTGTCCTCAAACCAGCTTTAGAAAATGTTGAAAGATGAGCGACAACATTAAACATGGAAGCCCATCTGTGAAGACCTAAATCCCCAATCTTTTAATACCACTAACTTCGATCTTTGAGTTACTCCACTGACTCCAGCCCTAATGTAAGTACTTTACATTTCAAATCATTTCAACAGTTAAGATCTCATTCATCCTTCCAAAAAATCTGTGACATAGTAAGTGTTACTAGGAAGAAAACCAAGATTCACTGATTTTGTGACTTACCTAAAGGCCCACAGAGGATAAAGATGCTTCTATCCAAATCCAGGTATTCTTTCACCAAGTAATAAAATGTTTTTAATCCATAAAATGAGAATATAGCAACTCAAGTTTTGGATTTCATTTATCCATTCAGAAAATATGTTATTTATAAGTTGGATGGACCAAAACACGGGTATATAAAAAGAGGATTTATGTGTCTCTAGAAGACAAAGATTACAAGGGAAATATGTAATGTTCTTTGGAAATTACATTAGTATCAAGTGCTGCAGAAGCACCCCTAAATGTGGCAGTACCAACAAAACTGCACCCCAGGCTTTGGGAACACTTCTTAGGGAATTTTTTGAGGTCTCTCTAAAAATTGTCAAGGAATTACTTACAAGATAACAATAACATATACAAGTGCCTGAAATGCTATCACATATTTTCTTATCTATTTTTGGACACAGATCTATATGGATATATTATGTTAGCCTTTTGGAAAGCACGGTGTATAAGTCTAAGGTTTAATGAAAACAGACTGATGTCTCTCCTTTTTATCGATATTTGAATTAACGAGGTGTTTGAAATGTTGTCTACCTTCTACCGTGTCCAAACCCTGGGTCAGTGACCTGCCTTGAAAGCCAAGCTCCCTGGGTCTGTGACCAAAGAGAGAAACCTGTCTCCCTGGATGAGATCAAACTGCCACCAGATACAGCCTCTCTCAGACCCCACACTGCTCAGTAGCTCTATCTACCACTCCTGTGTTCTCTTCACAGCATTTTGTAGCTGTGGTTTTGATCATCATAGAGAAATATTAGAGCTGGCAACTACAACATTCATGACCTAGGAGAAGGTTAGAGCTGGGTGGAGAGAGTTAGCTTCTCAGTGTCTAGAGAACCCTGATTTCATTGTGCAGGGGAGTGTTTAACTGAACGGTGACATCTTTTTAGAAAGTCTCTGGAAGTGTGCTCAGTGCTCCTTGAAGATGGGTAAAAACTCTGTAAAAGTTTGAATATTCTGTAGGAGCAAATTACTAGCATTTTAGAGTAGAAAATTTACATTTGTCAAGAGGAATTTTCTATGGATTTTATATTCTTTCTTGGAAATGCTTCCACAAAGAGATAATGTACGGAAGACCCATTTTTTCAAGTTTAAGTTTTTAAGTTAAATAACAATTGAAAATAAAATCTTCCCATTGGCAATATTGGGATCTTGATTTTAGTCCTTTTGCCAACTTAACAATTATTGATACAGCTTAGCAATGACATACAGCTAATAGCAAAGTGCTTATGGTGTTACCCTCATCTCCTCGCCTCCCTCCCGCTAAAGAGCAAGATAACATGTTTCCCAAGCTAATGGTCCCAATATGGGACTGATTTTTTTTCACTTTTTATTTTTCAATAATTATAGAACCACAGGAAGTTACAAACATAATATAGCCAGGTTCCATGTACTGTTGACCCATTTTCCCTCAAAGGTAACATCCTACATAACTATGATAAATATCAAAACCAGAAAACTGACACTGGTACAATAAACAACCTTGTTCAGATTTTACCAGTTTTGACAGGCAGTCTCCTCTGTGTGAGATTCTATACCATTGTACCACATGCAGATTTACATAACTACCACACAGTCAAGGTACAGAACTGTTTCATCACCACAAGGATCCCAAGTGGTACCTTTTATAATCACACCCATGTTTCTCCCTCCCAGGCACTGTCCCTAACCCCTAACAACAACTAAATCTATTTTCCATCTCTATAATTTTGTTATTTTGATAATATTATATAAATAATTACTTCAGTACATAACCATTTGTTTGTAAATTTTTTCATTCAACATAATTATCATGAAGCCCCCCCCCAAGTTATGCATGTATTTCAACAGTTGATTTCTTTTTGTTACTGAGTAATTTTCCATGGTATGGATGCAACACAGTTTTGTTTCGTTTTGTTTAACATCTTTACTGGAGTATAATTGCTTTACACTGTTGTGTTGGTTTCAGCTGCATAACAAAGTGAATCAACTATATGTGTATATATATCCCCATACCCCCTCCCTCTTGTGCCCCCCTCCCACCCTCCCTCACAGTTTGTTTAATCAGTCATTCATCCATAGAAAGATATATGGGTCATTTCCAGTTTTTGGCTATTACTGTTGCTAGGAACAGTCACATAGATATTTTAATATGGACATAAGTTTTCTTTTCTCTGGGATAAATGCCCAGGAGTGTCATTTCTGGGTTGCATGGTAAGAGAATGTTTACATTTCTAAGTAACTGCCAAAATATATCCCAGGGTGACTGAACTGCTTTTCATTCCCACTGGCAATGCATGAGTGATTCAGTTTATCAGCATCCTTCCCAGGATTTGGTGTTATCACTTTTTTATTATTTTAGCCATTATGATTCCGACTGGATTGTTTCCTTTTTTTTTTTTTTACTGTTGAGTTTTGAGAGTTCTTTATGAGATATATGGTTTACAAATGTTTCCTTTCAGCCTGTAGCTTGCCTGTTCATCCTCTTAAAAGGATCATTCCTTGAGCAAAAGATTTTGAGGAAGCCCAATTTATTAATTTTTTTCTTATACGAATTGTGCTTTTGATGCCATGTCTAAGAACACTTCATCTAGTGCTAGGTCCTAAAGATTTTCTCCTACGTTTTCTTCTAAATGCTTACACATATACCATACCCTACGTACTAACACTTATCCAAATTCATATCCCATGTACTTAGGGTCTCAGCAGAAACAAATGACACACTTGAACAGATAATTGGAAAAAAGCTTAATAAAGTGATCATTTATGGGTATAGAAGGAGAAAAGAAAAATCAACAAGGGTGAAGCACCCAGAAAGTAGCAACAGTGGGACACTGTTACCACCCCTAGTCCTAATGAGGCAAGAGGGAAAGCAGGTACTAGGACCCAGAAGGAGCAGCTGTAGCTCAGAAAGTCCCCACAGCAGGAGCTGTGGCCTGCCTGTCAACCCAGCAGGGCGGGAGTTACCTGCTGTCACTAGAGGCCAAAGAAGCTAGTTCATGCAGTCCATAAAGGGCATGGTATCAAGACAAGTTGGATTTTAGAAAAGGTATCAGAATTCCTACATTTAGGTTCTTAAGGTACAAACATAAATAAAAGCAAGCAAGAGGCAGAAAGAAAGGAGAAATCAGAAATTCCAATCAATTTGTTAGACTCTTCGGATCACATCAATGCTGCATGTATTCACTGCATTTAAAATAAAGTATAAGTGACATAAGAAATGCTTACTCCAAAAGCAAAGCAAGAACTGCAAGCTTCACTGAAGCTATTTACTATCAACTGTTTTTCTTTTCTCCAAAAGCAAGCAACTCTCAGCAAGGTTGAGTAATGGCATTGCTTTCCCCAGCCTACAGGCACTTTCTGGACTGTCAGGCAGTAATTAACTTGAGTGGGGGTGGGGGAATAGGCAGAGGTTGCTAGGAAGGAAAGTGAGCCAGTGGATGGCAGATGGTTATCATCTAGGCATTTTGTCCACGTGGAGGGGGATCCTTGCCAAGAGACAAGGGGGTGTTAGAAAACAAGCAGCAGGATAGTCCTGAAAACTACAACCAATGGAGGAGGGCGTAACTGTGCCCACTGCAAGGTCTTAAGGTCATTTGGGGACACAGAGTTCCAGATCTAAGAGCAGCCTATAAGACTCTCTGTCCTGATCAGGAGAGGGGTCTGCAGAACCCTGTGCTGGGCTGGTGACCACTGCACCACCAACACTACACACCCACACCCTGGGCCCCACCTTGACCTGAAGGGGGATCTGAGGCTGTTTACTTTATACCTCTTTTAGTTTATATTGGTCTGGAAAATGGAGAGCTTGAGCAAATCAAATGTGACAGCTGAGAAAAGCAAGAATGGAGCACTGGATAAGAATTTGTTTTATTCATTTATTAAATACTTATTTATCAGGTTCCTACTAAGTGCCACATACTGTTTTGGGTACTAGGGATACAGTGTTAAGTAAGTAAGGTCCAGCTTCCATGGAGCTTACATTCTAGTAGGGAATGCCATCAAAGAAAAAAAAAAAAGATAACAGAGAGAATTTCCAGAGTGACAAATGCTATGAAGAAAATAAAACAGAGTAACTTGATCATAACTGGGAGTGAGAGATGGGAGGACTGCCATGCAAAAGACCTTTCTGAGAAGATGATTCGAGTTGAGATGGGATGAGCTACTGATGGGATGAGTTACTGATGGGATGGAGTGAGTTCCGCAGGGGAAAATCTGGGAGAAATGCAAACAGCTGATGCAAAGTAGCTGCAGCAGGCACAATCTTGCTCCATTTAAGAAATAGAAAGAAGGTGGTCAGGCTGGAGCAGAGTAAGCCAAGACGAAATCATACAAGATGAAATGAGAAAGGTAGGAGGCTGATACCAGATCTTACCAGCAGAAGGGCTGGAAGTGCTCCTAGCTCCATCTCAAACCTCAGCTGCAACACTCAGCCTAGCTGCTGATCAAGTGCAACCCACTGATAATAATGTCCTGTAGCTTCTGACAATTATCACAACCAAGTTGATTAATTTGTAGTCAAGAGCCACCTGAACCAAGACCATCATGCCCTATTACCCTTAAGCTACTCAGTATAAAAAGATAGTGCAGACCCTTGAGGATGAGTCGACACAGGTTTGCTACAAGACCACTCGACATTTGCCAGGCACTGGTGTCGATCATGTTCCCTCTATGTTCACCCACTGGAGCCTGTCCCATTTCATAATTACAGGGGCTCTACTTCAAAATTTGCCTCCATCCTAACCATCTATCCAGAACCGGGATTCAATAAGAATATACTCTGAATGCTGCTCTTAAGAAACTTTACCTTAAGACTTAGCTTTTGCTGGGAACTTCTCCCACTGTGATTGAAGGGTATGAAACTCACCAGCTGTGGACAGCAGATGTGCTGGCATCATGTTGTCACGTTAATCCCCTCTCAAGGTATTCATTCCAGGGAGACACAGGGACACAGAACCACCTGATGCACCACTTCAAGAGTTCTCTGGTGGTGGTTTCTTGACCAGGCTTCCCGAGGACAGCACAAAAGCAGACTAGAAAGGAAGAACTATGTCTTCCTTGACTGCCTTCACTGCTTAATGTAGTCACAAGACTATCACAACCATAGAGGTGTTTCTCAAATACCTACTCTTTTTTTTTTTTTTTTTGCGATATGCGGGCCTCTCACTGTTGTGGCCCCTCCCGTTGCTCCGCGGCATGTGGGATCTTCCCGGACTGGGGAACGAACCCGTGTCCCCTGCATCGGCAGGCGGACTCTCAACCACTGTGCCACCAGGGAAGCCCTCAAATACCTACTCTTCTAATTGGCTAAAAAATCGCGGAGAGTTCTGGTTCCACATAAAAGGAATTTGGAAGTTACCACTTGGTGCTAACAACATGTAAAAAGCTGAAGAGACTGAAAATTCAACAATTCTTCTTGGATCCATAAGAGAGAGGAGGACACAGGTCAAACTGCCACCCCCAAGACTGGAGACACAGACTGGCAAATACAGACGGTCACGGCGTCCTGGAGCGGAGACTCACAAGCAGAAACCGCGGTGGGAAGCAGTGCTGGGGGCGGAAAGCCTGAACTGTTAATTAATGAACTGCTGGAAGCTCAGTATGGAAAAGTCTGAGATTTTAAAACTTCAGGGGGCACTCAGAAGCAGAATTCCCACAACATTGTGACTTACCTTCACGAGCTCCACCAGGTTTCCAAAGTAAATAACGGAGAAAAGTCCCCTCATGCTTCTGACAGGAGAAGGGGAAAAGCAACCATTTTTAAATACGTGCCTGCGCTCAGGAAAAACTAGTTAACCAGCCCCTAAAGTGTTGGAGTATTATCAGAGCCTTACTGACCTGGGGGAAGAAAAATACACAACTCCAGCCCGCTCTAGCTATACTGTCCCACTTAAGGGGACAGAAAAAAAAAAAAAAAAAAAACAACTGAGAAACTCTTGTAAAGTTCACAGTACAGAGGCACAAGCTCACTAAAAGACTAAGACCTAAAAAAAAACCAAAAAGACTAAGACCTAATCACAGGATTATAGAATCCTTCCTCTCCCCCAATACCTCATCACCACATTACTAAATACTTATTTATTGCAGTTCCTTTTACCTGATACATATGTCTGGCTATCAAGAAAAAATTACATGGCATACCAAAAGGCAAAAAACACAATTTGAAGAGACACAGCAAGCACCCTACCCAGACACGGCAGGGATATCAGACTGGGAATTTAAAACAACTGTGATTAATAAACTAAGGACTCTAATGGGTAAAGAAGACAGCATGCAAGGACAGGCAAAGGAAGCAGAAAAAGGGAAATCTTAAGAAAGATCCTATCTTTCTTAATCTTAAGAAAGATCCTAGAGAAAAAAAAAAACAAACTGTGTAACAGAAGTGAAGAATACCTTTGATGGGCTTATTAGTAGACTGGATATGGCTGAATGGCTGAGGAAGAAATCTCTGAGCTAGAGGATATATCAATAGAGTCCTCAAAAACTGAAGCAAAGAGAACAAAAACTGAAAGAAAAAAAGAACAGAATATCCAAGGACTGTGGGACAACTACAAAAGGTGTAACGTATGTGAAATGGGATTATCAGAAGAGAGAAAAAGAACAAAGAAATATTTGAGAATATAACTGAGAATTTCCCCAAATTAACGTCAGATACCATACCACAGCTCCAAGAAGCTCAGAGAACACCAAGCAGGATAAGTTCCCAAAAAAACTACACCTAGTCATATCATTTTCAAACTACAGAAAATCAAAGATAAAGTCATGAAAGAAGCCAGACTCTTATCAGTAGAGGAACAAAGATAAGAATTACATCCAACTTCTCAGAAACCATGTAAGGAAGAAGAAAGTGGAGTGAAATACTTGATGTGTTAAGAGAAAAAATCACCAACCCAGAATTCTGCACCCTGTAAAATTACCTTCAAAAGTGAAACGAAATAAAGATTTTCTCAGACAAAAAAAAAATTGAAGTAATTTGTTGCCAACAGACCTGCCTTTCAAGAAATGTTAAAAGAAGTTCTTTAGAGAGAAGGAAAATAATATGTCAAAAACTTGCATCTACATAAAGAAAGGGAGAGCATCAAAGAAAGAACAAGTAAAGGTAAAATTAAAACTTTTCTTATTCTTTATTGATCTAACAGATAACAATATGTTCACAAAAACAATACCAACAACGTACTTGATTATGTGTGCTTATGTATATATCCACATGCAAAATATTTAATCTGGACAGACCTTATACCCTTCACAATAATTAACTCAACATGGATCACAGACCTAAAAATATAAACTCCTATACTACAAATAGATATAAAACTATAAAACTCTTAGAAGGTAACACAGGAGAAAACCTAGATGACTGTTTAGATACAATACCAAAAGTATGATCCATGAAAGAAACAATTAATAAGCTGACCTCATTAAAATTAAAAACTTCTCCTGTGGAAGTTAATGTCCAGAGAATGAAAAGATAAGTCACAGAGTGGGAGAAAACTTTTGCAAAAAACAACTGATAAAGGACAGTTACCCAAATATATATAGAACTTTTAAAACTCCACAATAAGAAAACAAACAACCCAGTTAAAAAATGGCCAAAGACCTTGGCAAACACCTAACCAAAGAAGATATACAGGTGGCAAATAAGCATATGAAAAAATGTTCCACATGATATGTCATCAGGGAAATACAAATTAAAACAACAGTAAGATACTACTACATTCTTATTAAAATGGCCAAATCCAGAAAACTAACAACACCAAATGTTGGTGAGGATGTGGAGCAACAGGAACTGTCATTCATTGCTGGTGGAAATACAAAATGGTATAGCTACTTTGGAAGACTGTTTGGTACTTGTTTATAAGACTAGACGTACTCTTATGATACAATCCAGCAATTGTGCTCCTTGGTATTTACCCAAATAAATTGAAAACTCATGTCCTCACAAAAACCTGCACATGAATGTTTATAGCATCTTTATTCATAATTGCCAAAACTTGGAAGCAACCCAGATATCCTTTAATAGGTGAACGGATGCATAAACTATGGTACATCTAGATAATGGAATATTATTCAGCACTGAAAAACATGAGCTATCAAGCCATGAAAAGTCATGGAAAAATCTTAAATGCATATTACGAAGTGAAAGAAACCAGTCTGAAAAGGCTACATACTGTCTGATTCCAACTATATGACATTCTTGAAAAGGCAAAACTATGGAGACAGTAAAAAGTTCAGTGATTTCCAGGAGTTGGAAGGGAGAGGGAGATGAATAGTTGGAACACAGAGGATTTTTAAGCAGTGAAAATATTCCATATGATACCATAATGATGTATACATATCATTAAAATTTGTCCAAACCCATAGATTGTACAATGCCAAGAGTGGATTGTAACATAAACTATGGACTTTGGGTAATTACAATGTGTTAATGTAAGTTCATCAGTTGTAACAAACATGCCACTTTGGTGGGGGATATTGATAATGAAGGAGGCTATGAATGTGGTGAGCAGGAGGCATACGAGAAGTCTCTGTACCTTCCTCTCAATTTTGCTGTGAACCTTAAAAAAAAGTTCTAAAAAATAAAGTCTTAATTCTTTAAAAAATCTAGGAAAAACAGTAATGTTACATAGACACACATGTCCATTGGTATTATGGTCCCAAATAAAGAAATTTTCTGTGGATTCCTACAGTTGTCAGCTATTAGTGGAATTCCTCCCATCTCTGCCCCAAAGCTCCACTGTTACTGAAGGATTGTGTTTAAGAGTTACCTCTTTGCTGCTGTCTCAATGCTTTTGTAGGACATTAAAATATCATAAGTATTTATGAATTGGCTTCCATTAAAGTATTTGGCACTATTCTTTAAGCAAATTTCTCCTGTTGTTTAAAAAAAAAATAGCGTTCTCACCTCTACAATCAGCAATTATACATATTTATAATTTTGAATATTTCTGCCAATCTGCGATCTAAATTATAAGGACTAGAAATAGGCTCATGAGAGAAAATTACGTGATTAGTAACGAGTCTAATAATATTTTTTAAAATTCAAAACTACAGTAATCTCTAGCACTGAATATTTGCTACATGTTCATGGAAATAAAAAGACCTATACAATCTAATATAATCAAAATACACTTCAAGATTAAAATCTTCATTTAAATGATCCATGTTGCCTGACCTTCCTTCATGAAAGTTCAAGGCTTTTTGTGGAAAAGCCTTTCTTAGAACGCCCCAAATTGAATAGCCACAATTGAATGGCAATTTTCTACCTTCCACTAGGAGTCAGGTTGGCCTGCCTTTTTCAGATGTCATCAGTTTATCTGGCTAAAACTCATGCCTCTCCTGATTGCCCCTTCCTACACCATGAAAATGTCAAATCAAAGCCACTTTTCAAGGAAATGTCCTTCTTGGGAGAGGTTGGCCCGGTCCCTTCCCTCCTGATGTGCAGGACCATCACTTCTCAGGAAGAAAGATAGAAAGGGATATGAGAGGGAAAAAGAAATTCCTTGACCAAGGCCTATAAGTAGACAGGAAAATTTTCTCTTTTCTTAGTAATTCAGAGATCCTGACTGGCATCACCTCCCAGGACTCCAAATGCTTCCTTTCTTGTTATAATCCTCTTAAGTTCTTTTTTTCCATTCCCCCTGTTATTCTGTCAGTGTTTCTCACTCATTCTCTGCTGGGCTTGGTGCCCCTCCTCCACCCTGCAAGCCTCACCCAGGGACAGGGAAAGAGGCCTGGGAGGCTTTCAAGTTTATGACCCATTATAGGTGAATGCTGGGAGGTGTTGGCAGGGCTGCGGAACTAATCAGTTTTCTTAACACTAAGGACAGTAGGGGTAGGGTTTGTAGATGGCTAAATGTCACAGCTTATTTTAATTGTAAGAAATAAAGAAAATCAGTTTTATGAATCATTGATCGGTGCTTTGAACGACAACAAAAACAAATCCCCAAAATCACCCACCAGAGCAGACCAATTAAGAAATGGGAAAAAAAAAACTCAAAAGAAAATTCTTCGCTTAGTGAACAAAACTAAAGGTAAGGTAAATCAGTGCTACTGCAGAAAGTTTAAATGAAACAAAGAGACATGCTCCATGTTCAGATGAGCCTCATGAAACCTACACCAAGATTCCATATTCAGAGTTAATCACAAAACCACAGAATTTGGATTAAGCTACTGTGAAAGGTAAAATACAAAGAAACAGGATAGAGAAATTTTAATCAGGAACAAAGATTACCATAATCCCCAAATGGGCTTACTTTTGAAAGAAGAGACATTTGTAGAGGACAAACATTCTTAAAACAATAGGAGTGGTGTATAAAATTAACCCAAGTAAGATCTAGGTTACTGTTTCCGTGACTAAGGAGAGGTACTTTCTAAAAGCAACACATTTTTCCATAACTTTATCTACTCATCTGTTCAGCTTGGTCCAACTTTTCTAAGATTAGAATGTGAGTTTTTGGAAGCAAGTGTTTCTTCATGCTTCAAGTCTTCTAATATGCAGGGATTACCTAATTAACAAAAACTTAAGTTATTCACTCTCTTAATACTCTCTTATATTCTTGGACACTCTAAAGGTATGATTGTTACTGTAAAGTTCCTCTTCCATTCGTTTTTCCTAGAGATTGAGAGAAAATTCCACATAAAGAGTGCAAAAATGAAAATCACAGGCAATTATAAGAAGTAATTATTGTTCGACAACAATCACATCATTCAACAATGATAATAGAGCATATTATAAGAAAAAAATGAATTGGTTATTTTAAAAATAAATGGCTTTTTTTTCCTTTTCCCAAGAAGAGGCAAAATGTTTACAGGTTTCTTCTCACTCACTAGAACAGGCACACAGCCACAGGACAAACAAGCTCCTTTTGTTGGGAGATCTGTCTATGGAATTGTTTCTTCTCCAAAGGGTTTCTTCTCCAAAGAACATTCTAAACAATTATGAGAATCTTGGATGAAAAAGACAGTACCACAGTAAACAAAAGTAAATTTTAAAGAAGATTTTTCTGAAAGAGTAAGACCAAATTGTAAGAAATAAACATAATTTTGGGAAACTAGTGTATTAACAATATAGGAAATTTTATGAGTTCAGTACAGGAAGGTAAAACTGCATAAATATATAGATTATGATAATGAAAGCAAAGGGTTTAGCTATATTATTCATTTCTGTGACAAAGTCTGTTATATTTATCATCATATTTTAGTCACCTTTGCAGAGCACATGGAACTCTCCAGGATAGACTGGAAAAGTGAACTGGAAAGGTCAAGAACAAAATGTCTGTATGTGGAGTTCAACTCTTTCTTAAGCCAATTCACATAATATCCTATAAAGAATATAACACTTTCACTTGTGTGATAATAATACTATAATAATAACAATCTTGCATTGGTACTAGGCTTCACACTTTCCAAAGTGCTTTTATATTCATTATAGTTTCTTGATATCCCCAAGTAGTAAGTATTTATCTTTGGCCCCTGAGGAAAAATGTATTCTTCATCCAGAACATTCCTGGGCGGGCTTCCCTGGTGGCGCAGTGGTTGGGAGTCCGCCTGCCGATGCAGGGGACGCGGGTTCGTGCCCCGGTCCGGGAGGATCCCACATGCCGTGGAGCAGCTGGGCCTGTAGGCCATGGCCGCTGAGCCTGTGCGTCCGGAGCCTGTGCTCCGCAGTGGGAGAGGCCACAACAGTGAGAGGCCCACGTACCGCAAAAAAAAAAAAAAAAAGATTCCTGGGCTATCTGGCTTTGCTTGAGAAAACTCGGCCCACATCAGTGAGTACTTTACTCCCAAGCATGAGTTTTGTTCTCCACATAGCATGATAAAATAGCAAACCAATGGACTATGAAAGCAGGTTTGAGTTGCTATGAATGAGTGAAAGAAAAAGTTTATTGAAATAACAAATTATTTATCTTGGAGATATAATTCTGCAAATCAACAAAATAATATATTTGGGGAAACTGCTAGCAATCTACCAAAATCTGTTTTCCTTCTATTTCTGGGCATATGACTATGGAGCTAGACATTTCCCAGCATCCCTTGTGGTTAGGTGTAGCCTCACAATGTGAGGAGAAAGATAAATGCCACTTGGCCTGAGCCTTAGGACACTGGGCATGTTTCCTCATGTCTTCTTTTCCTTTTCCAGTTGAAGGGAACTGGTTAGGAGGCAATCCCACTTTGATCAAGCAGATGGCAATAATGCCCTAAGGGATGCTTGTGCAAGCTGAAGAAAGGTACTTGGGTCCCTGAATGATCTTATGGAGCCAAGCTGCCCTGAACTGTTCTCCTTGTTATATACAAGAGAGAAAAATAAACTTCTATGTTCTTTAAGCCATTGTATTTAGCATCTGTTTGTTATAACAGCTTGACTTTAGCTAATATATTTCCCTTGAAGACTCAGATTTTTCTCATGATAATGAATGTCATATATTTGTGAGGACACAGGTAATGGATAGAGGATACAGGCCATAACTGTTAAATGGGGCAAAGTTCACACATCCACACTGGTATCCAATTATGATCAATGCTAACCAATTAAGTTAACCGTCCAAGAATCCTTACAAATATTAGTAATATTAATAAATGAATTTTGGTCTTAAGCAATTAAACACACAGTTTATTAAAGGAAACTAGGAAGCAAAGGGAATAAAAAGCCATCAGCGTTTCACACACAAAAAGATTTGGACCTTGTCTGAAACTTAACATCTGATAAGTGTTGCCAGAGTTAAATATTCAATCTTGGGATGTTTACAACGAGCTCCTTGTTTATCCAAAAAGTAGTCTGGGAAAATGTAAAGCATACTTTATATCTTACGTCTGACATTCATGTACTTATTGAGGTAATTTTCAGCCTCATTCATTTATTGCTGGCTCTGCAACCCTGCAAATGACAACCCTGATTTTGTGACATAGCAAGTCTTTGAGACCACTCATCCCCTAGAAATGTTTACATTTACTCGTGAAATGTTTACTTGCTTGTGAAATCTGCTTCTAGTTACTGGGGAAAGGGAAATGCTATGAATTTTTTAAGCAGAGAGGGGCTTTTGCATTAAAAAATTAATAGAAATTTAAAAGCAAAAGATTCTACCATGTCAGTCTACCTCATAAATAATAACTAATATTTACTGAGTGCTTATTATGTGTGAGGCACTATTCTAAATATTTTACATGTATTAATTCATTTTTCCTCACAACAATCTTGCAAGTAAGTGGCAGAGCTAAGATCCAGCTGAGACAGTCTGGCCTCTCTGACTACAACCCTCCTCTGTCTCGTTGGGGCTAGAAGACTAAAAAGAACAGTAATTAGTAACATGTTGTTATATACTACAGAATGTATATTATTAAACTGAATCCTCACGGCTCCATGAGGTAGAAGATATTATATCTGTTTCACAGATTAGGAAACATTAAAGAATTCCATCACTTGCCCAACATTACAGAACAAGAAATTAGCAGACTAAGGGCATAGGATTTGAACCTAAATTTTCTAATCCTAGTCCATCCTCTTTCATTTCAACAAGTTGTCAGAATTTTATTTGTCCAAAATATAAATAAGGTCTGATAATAACTTTGGTTTTGTTGTTTCCTATTGCATTCCCAGCACACAGCACAGTTCCTGGCACACAGTAGGGATTAAATATTGAATGCATAAATGCATGAAGTAGGCCTTGAAGGTTGAGTAAATTTTGGTTTACCCTGTCAGGTTTGGAGTCAGGGGCTCAGGGGTCATATTTAAACAAAACCAAACCACCACCACCCTTACAGAAGGACCTTGGCTGTATGTGTGGAGGCTCTTTGCCTTCTGAGCATTGGGAAAAAAGCCCTAGGGATATACCCAAAAGAAATGGAAACATATGTCCTCACAAAAACTTGTACTTGAATGTTCAGAGCAGCATTATTCACATTAGCCAAAAGGTGGGAACAACCCAAATGTCCACCGACTGCTGTGTTGACAAACAAAATATCATATATCCATACAATGGAATATTATTCATTCATGAAGATGAATGAAGTACTGGTACACGCTACAATAGAGATAAACCTTGGAAACATTATGCTAAGTGAAAGAAGCCAGTCACAAAGGCTACATGTCATATGATTCCATTAATATAAAATGTCCAAAACAGGCAAATCTATAGAGACAGAAAGTAGTAACTGTGATGGGCTGGGGTGAGGAAGAGATGGGAAGTTTGGGAAGTGACAGCTAAAGGGCATGAGTTTTCTTTTGGGGGTAATAAAAATGTTCTAAAATTTACTGTGGTGATCGTTGCACAACCCTATGAATATACTAAAAAACATTGAATTGTACACTTTAAATAGGTGAATATTATGGTATGTGAGCTACAGCTCAGTAAAGCTGTTATATATATTTTTAAAAAAAAGAGTTGATTAGGAAAGTCCTGGAAAATAGTAGAAACAATCCATTTCTCCCTTCCTTTCTTCCTTCCTTCCATCCTTCCTTCCTTTCTTGCTTGCTTGCTTTTCTACCATCCTGTAAGAGAGCCCTTTTCTGAAGAAATGCCCGATTTGTTTTCCTTTATTTTATAAACTCTTGTAAATCTGGTTTTCTCTGACCTCTCTCTGACAGCTTCTAAATCCCAGGGAGTTAGTTTCCTTGGTGGAATGATTTTTAATTGCAAGTTCTCTGTTGACTTTCAGTGGGTTCTTTGGTATTTGACAGTAGAGTCTGATGGTTTTGGCATTGGCCAATTCTTTCTCCCAGGTATCAACCAAACAAGTCTATGTATATCACAAAAGAATATAGTTCATGTTTACATGCAGCTTTTTAGGAAAAAACTTACTGCAATCCAGTCCTTTCTGTTTTCTCTGGAGTCATTTAAACAGCTATTTTGAGTATCAATTCACTATAAGAACATTGATCATGTATAGATTATATGTCACCCACTGTGTTATGCTCTAAGATTATAAACGTAAGGTCTCTTCCATAAAGATATCTCAATTTAGAAAAGAAAGTAATCATGAACTAACTCTACATGCCATAAGAGAAATTCAGTGCAAGAACCCAGGAGATAGGGCTGGCAGTCTTCAGACAATGAAGGGGCAGGATGGGAGAAGGAAGAAGCAAGGTGAGGAGGGTGTCAACAAGTAGGGCCTTAAGGGATACGCAGGATTCCACTAAGCAAGAGAGGAAGTGAAGCATTCCAACAAGTGAAGAGCATAGGCCAAGGGCTTGGGGTTGTTGGTATGTTCCAATACAAGGCAACATAGGTTACCAATGGTCCAGTGACCTCAACCACCCTCTTCTGTGCGTATATACCCTGTCCATATTCTACCCCTCTCAGTCTCATCCAGGTTGCCAAGGCCTTTCCTTCTACCCCATATCCAACAGTTCAAAAAGAGAACACAATAAGTGGATCCATGCTCTGCTTCATATATTCCTCATTTTCATGTACCCATAATTCCATTTAAAAGGAATTCCATTTCTGCCATCTGTCTAGCTCCAGAGTAGAGGAATCAGAGATGGAAAAACTTAACTCCAATACTTTGCCATTCAGATCATAGGCTTTATAAGGGTCCCATAAAAGCTCATTACCAGAGAGACATTTGGCATGGGGCACAAATTGGCATAGAAAGGATGCTGGAAACCTATAAAGGCAAGCTGAGGCAGCTCTAATATCACGCTGGAGCAGTGGTCTAGGATCACCGCCTCTGCTTACGCCCCATTGTACTGTTCAGATAGTGATGGCATATACTGACCTCAATTCTGCAGCAGCCATGTTTTCCAAGAGCGTTCTTCAACATCATCAGGGCAATGAAATTGAGTTACCTAAGGTTCTGAGGCCTTCATCTCTGATTCTTTGGTAAACTTGTTGGTACTAATTCCACTTGCACTCCCCAAAAGATCCTACCCTCGCTTAAGCAAAACCATTTCCCTATTTATTTTGGTAAAGTTGGGGATGCCTAGTTTAGACCCTATATCTGAGCACCTTCTTAGCAGCTATACCACTGGATCAGATGGTAGATGTTTAACCAATAACTAACCTCATATAGTTTAGATTCTTAAAATGTAACAGTGATTGAATATTAATACAAAACCAATAATTACAAGTATTAATATTAAATGGATAATCTAGGAAGATTCTTTAATTCAACTTATTAATTTTTCTTATACTCTGTAAAAATGAACTTAATTCAAATATGCAAAATAATTATTTTTCCAGTCATACCCCAATCACATTATTTATCATTCCTTCTATAGAAATCATCATGTATTGAAGTCAAAGATTTATGGAATCTCTTTAAAAAATAAATAATTCATTGAATGCAGGAGCTGAAGTACTGTAAACTTTATGAAAATCACCTGTACCGATCTTTCTTCTTGCTCATTCTAGTTGAGATACTTTTAGTCCTTTAACAGTTTTATGGAATCATGCTGCATCAATGGGGGGATAAAGAGTCAAAAATGGAAGGTACAAAAATGCATTTAAGAGGAGAGAAATGATTTATAAGATCATGCTAAATTGGTAGTGAGAGTGATAGATAAATGATATTTATTCAAAGATTAAATAACAAATTAATAAATGGACTATTTTAAATTTAAAAATTAAAAATTGCAGAATAAATTGGGCTCAGTTTTTTGTGTCCTGATTTGTTTTTTAAAGATATTTCAAGTTCAGTGATAAGAGCATGACGCAAAATATGTAAGTCAAAGTCAACTGACCACATAAACTGGCTTCCTGCTGCCTTGCAGACATAAAAGGGTTAAGATGGACTGTGATGAACTAGTACATTACATTTGAAATAACGATATTGTGGTTAATGTGAAACCACAATGTTCACTGACTTCTATAGGTCACTTTATAAATTCAAAATATTGGTCTCTCAGCAAGAGGTAGATGGTATAGTGAAAATAGATCAACACTCCCTCTGTGTCACTGGATGAGGCAGGAAGCTGCGATATTCTCCTCCAAAGGTCTTATGAATTATTTGGCTGGGATTGCAAAATCATACCCAGGGATCTGGCAGTAATTTAAGAAGGACTATACAGTGGGACCAGGCTGAATTTTCTGAAAGATGGTTTTTTGATCCTGAGATATGCTCAGTCACTTTAATTTAGTATCTATGTCTTGGAATTTGATTGTTGTGGTTGTTGTCACTTCATTATAAATGAGAAAGGTATTCAGTCATGCTGAATGAGGATATTTATATGTAAATAGAAGATGTTTTGCTTTGAAAATATCACTATTTCTGGGACTGAAGTGTATATGATTTTCCAAGTGCTACGGTAGCCATTTAAGAAAAAAAGGAAGAAAAAAAGAAGTCAAGATTTTAAAAGAACCAAAGACACTATGTATTTTGAATATTAATTTCATTCCATTTTATGTCTAATATTTAGTGTTCAAAAAAAAACAGACTTAGAAGCAGTCTACCTTACACAAATGATTCCATATGTTCATCCAAACCATTATTTTACAATGATAATGTTGAAGAGATATATGTTCATCAAAATATTTCACTGAGCATATCTTGTCCACAAACCCAGTGTTTTAATTGTTTTTTTTCCAAAACAACATGATGAACCCTGTCTAATGTTGCTTGATCTTCTACAACCTAACCAAAAGTGATAGAGGTTAAAAATAATATGAATAAGAATTATTAGACCCAGATAAAAAATTACATTAGAGTTCATTCCAAAAATTTCAGACCTCAATTTCATCATGTTTGATGTTCATTTAATTCATTTGAGTATTCATTTAGGATTTTCTACGTGCAAGGCAAGATAACATATGCTGGGAGGGAAATAAAGAAGCCTAAGATACTGTCATTGCTCTCAAAGAACTTTCAAACCAATGAGGGAGACATACATACAAAGTTCTAGGAGATGACTAATTTTAGCCTCTTAGTAACTCAGCAAACACCATCTTTGACTCTCGTACTTATATGTGTCATTTAGACCTCAAGTTGATTCCAGATCTACTTTCAAGGGGAACAAGTATTTCAAATTTTGCATCAAATATTCTTTCTTTAAGAGTTGTCTCATGAAGGGACTTCCCTGGCAGTCTAGTGGTTAAGACTCGGTGCGTCCACTGCAGGGGGCATAGGTTCAATCCCTGGTCTGGGAAGTAAGGTCCCGTGTGCCACAAGGCATGGCCAAAAAAAATAAAGGTCAAAGAGTTGTCCATGAAAAATTCTGTTTTCAAAAATTCGTAAAGCTTAAAACCACAATGAGATATTAACTCATGCCTGTTAGAATGGTCATGATTAAAAAGGCAAGAGATAACAAATGCTGGCATGGATATGCAGGAAAGGAAACCCTTGTGCACTATTGTGGGATTATTAACTTATACATCCACTATGGAAAACAGTATGGAGGTTCCTCAAAAAATTAAAAATAGAACTACCATATGATCCAGCAATTCCACTTCTGGGAATATATCCAAAGGAAATAAAAGCACTAACTCAAAAAGATAACTGTGTCCCCATGTTCATAGAAGCATTATTTACAATAACCAAGACACAGAAACAACCTACGGATTCATCAATGGATGAATGGATAAAGAAGTTGTGATATTGATATTACTCAGCCATAAAAAACAAGGAAGTTCTACCATTTGCAACAACATTGATGAATCTTGAAGGCATTATGCAAAATGAAATAAGTCAGACAGAGAAAGACAAATACTGTGTGATCGCATTTATATGTGGAACCTATAAAACAAAAAACCAAACACCAAACTCATAGGAAAAGAGATTAGATTTGTAGTTACCAAAAGTGGGGGTGGAGGGATGGAGAATTGGAGAAAGGTGGTCAAAAGGTATAAACGTCCACTTACAAGATAAATAAATACTAGGGATATAATGTGCAACATGGTGACGGCAGTTAACAAAGGGGTATGATATATGGGAAAGTTGTTAAGAGTAGGTCCTAAGCATTGTCATCACAGGGAGATTTTTTTTTTTTAATCTATGTGAGATGATGGATGTTAACTAGACCTATCGTGGTAATCATTTCACAATATATGTAAATCAAACCATCATGTTGTACACCTTAAACTTATACAGTGATATACTCAATTATTTCTCAATAAAACTGGAAAAAACACTAAGCAGATATTTAGAAAATTATGCTTGCTGATTAAAGCTTTAAAAAAATTATATAATTAGTAAAAACTGTTAAAGAGAAAAAATTCTTAAAGAGATGTAAAATATCTATTATCAAAATATAAGTAAGCAAATGATCATTTTTGTAGCTGAAATTTTAGCATTAAAATGTTGGGATTTGGGGGGCTTCCCTGGTGGCGCAGTGGTTGAGAGTCCACCTGCTGATGCAGGGGACGTGGGTTCGAGCCCCGGTCCGGGAGGATCCCACATGCCGCGGAGCGGCTGGGCCCGTGAGCCATGGCCGCTGAGCCTGCGCGTCCGGAGCCTGTGCTCCGCAACGGGAGAGGCCACAACAGTGAGAAGCCCGCGTACCACAAAAAAAAAAAAAATGTTGGGATTTTTATGGAATGTATGGTTAAAATATACATATGATTCAATAAAAATATTCCACACTATTCTTACTTGCAAAAAAATTACTTTTGTATTTTCAGAGTCACAACAATCCATTACTTTTGTTTATATAATAGAGAAAAAGCAATATTTGTCATACTCTTAATTATTAGGTACTCCATACTATATAAAATAACATTTAAACACACACTTTTGGGAATGATGTTACTAACCTATTCACAATTTTTGAGGCTCTGTATAAATTTTCGCTTGGTGCTATGATATACTTGTGGATGCAAGTTCAAATAAAAATATGAAAGGACTCCTGGGAAATAACCACCAGACAAGTGAAATTCAACAAGTTCCCAATATCCCAATTAATATATCCCCGAGACTTACTTATAAAATCTCACAGTAACTGCAATTTCAGGGACGGAAGGACAGTAGGAAGGTCTCCATCTGTAGATCCAGTCTCTGGAAATGAGGCAAATACCAAAGTGAGACGTGCTGGAGAAAGGGCACAATCCTCTGATCAACCACAATAGAGGGAAGATACAGAAGAAGTGCTAGCAACCTCTGCCTACTTGTATTCTCTGCAAAAATTCATGCCCAGCAAGGATAGAGCAAACAGTAAAGCCAAACAGTCTGCTTTAGGTACTTAGAATGGTTTATTCTTCACAACTGTATGAAATTAATACTACTATGCTCTCCTTTCACAGATAAGGGAACTGCACATAGAGAGTTAAGTAATTCACCCAAGATGACCGTGAACAAGAGCCAACATTCACATCACTGTACTCTTAGCCAGTACACTCCACCTTAAATTTTTGGATGATATATCAGCCATTGTGGTCACACTACACCTATCTGTAACACTCCAATATCAGGAAGTCACAAGGACAATGGACAGACCAGGGCAACACAAACAAGCTAATGCAAGTCATTAGAGGATCATTATGGAAATCCCATATTCCTCCTATTTATAGAGACACTGAAAATGTGGAGTCAGAGGTAGTATAATGTAGCGATGGAGCACAGAATTTGTAGTCATGTTTGTCAAGTGCCTCCATGAGCTGGACCCCAGAAAACTAATCCCAGTCTGCTATTCACTTGAAAATTGGTATCCAAAGCCAACAAGCCAAGAGCCTTACAAACTAGAGGCCCATTCATTAAGATTAAGATTGAGATTAGAATATTGACCCTCATAGTAGAGGATCCGAGAGAAACTGGGGGGCTTGGGGCAGGGGGGCAGGTAGTCAAAAGGGCTATTGCCAGAAAGGAGCGGGAAATGTCATGGCCCTTTCCCTGAGAAAAGTTTTTTTAAAGGGTAATGCCAATGCAATGTACCTGGGGTCACTTCTCAGAGAGAGGAGGACAAGTTCCAGAGGAGCGGTCCTGTGCTCCCAGAAAGTCTAGGAGGGACTGGCCTAAACCAGGTCTGACTTTCTCTGGATACACCTAGGTGCTAGTATTCTGGGAAACTTGTTCACATTTGCATTACGTCCTTGACAGCATTGTGCTGCAAATGCATACAGACAGATCTCCCTACTGGACTGCTTGAGGGTAAGAACCATACCTTTTCCACTGTGGATGCCCAGCCCCAAGCAGTGTGTCTATCATACAGTGAGCACTCCATAATTATTGAATGAATAAATGTACAAATAAACCAATCAAAGTAATAAATGGGGAAAAGCCTTACTGACCCTGCAGCAACCAAGGGTAGCCCTACAGCTCTTTAGGATTCAAAAATGTTATCCAATTTGTGGCACAAAGTTATCACTAACTGCATATTCAAGTTTTGAAACATTCTTTTATTAGCTATTCAGCAGCACTTATGATAGTGCGAAAATGATGAAATCAAAATGAATTAAGGCATATAAAGTATTATACTATAACAGAACAAAGTGCCTTTTTAAAGATATAAACTATATAGCCTATAAAAATTATATACCCTCTTCAAACCTCAGTTTTCTCATCTGTCAAATGGGGATAATAAATTACTCAAAGGTTTAATTGCATTTTATACATATAGCAATTTAAGCTTGACAAATGAAAGTCATAGATAATTATAATTAATATTAAATTTACTCCCTCAGAACATCAGAAACTAGTTACCTGTTCTTGCATAACATATAATTAAGACACAGTAAGAAATTAATTCAGTTGTACATCATACAATGGTCCATAATTCATGTGCTTATAAAAATAGATGTAGAGCTTCCCTGGTGGCGCAGTGGTTGGGGGTCCTCCTGCCGGTGCAGGGGACGCGGGTTCATGCCCCGGTCCGGGAGGATCCCACAGGCTGCGGAGCGGCTGGGCCCATGGGCCATGGCCGCTGGTCCTGCGCGTCCAGAGCCTGTGCTCCGCAGCGGGAGGGGCCGCAGCGGTGAGAAGCCCGCGTACAGCAAAAAAAAAAAAAAAAGATGTAGCTAGAGATAAAGAGACAACTATCTAACAGGCCAAGTTAAAAAGCATCTAGTTACCCAGTGGTAGAAGACAATGCATATTAATAGAGCTGTTAGAGAATATTCTGTTTTCTAGGAAGAAAGAAAAAGGGAAAGGAAAGGAAGAGTAAAAGCAGTTAGGAGTAAGTAATGCCTGTGATGTTCCAAACACTTTGCTAAGTAATATACTTCCTTTCATTTAATCCTCACAACTGCCCTATGAGATAGATACTCTTATCATCCGATTTTTAGAGAAGAAACTGATGCTTAGAGAAGTAAAACTACTAGCCCGAGATCACATAATCAGATCACATAATCAACCCAGGAACGTTGACTCCATTGTACTTCACCACTAAGAAATCAAAGAGGTGCAATAAAAACTGCAAGTAAATTATCTCCTTCATTGTTATAACCTGTTTCTTTTTTTAATTGTTTGATTAGAACTCTGAGCCCATTGAACTGAGTTTTTGAGGCCTTTAACTTTGCATTCCCAAAAATAACAACCTGAAAAGAATATTTTGAGTTGGGAAGGCTTAAAAACAAAATCACACATATACATGTTAACTGCTTTGGAAGTGAAAGATTAGTTTGAGGGTGTTTCTTCAAGCCACATGTTTGGGGTTTTTTTAAAGGTATTTCTTGAAATTAATTTTAATTTTTCTCTATGTAATACATGTACATGGTGTACAAATCAAATACTATTAAAAAGCCTTCCCTATCCCATTCCCACTTCTGTCCACCATCCCCCCAACAAAATGCTACAGCCCAAAGAAACCACTTTTAGTAATTAAGTACCTATTTTCAAATTGTAAGTATATAAAATTTTTTCGTATCACCTATTGATTTTCTAACATGGATGATATGAATGATGATTGAGATCTCTTATACCACCTCACCTCCCTTCCAAAAAAATACACATTTATCTCCCCCATCCACCCAATATAATTACCTCAAAAATTTTATTTAGATCAATAATTGATATTTACTCTATTACAACTACATAAATATCGTTTACTATTGAGCCAAGTGGTATTTTCTTATTATGTTTCCTCTCTCATTAAGCTTTTTTGTTTTTCCTGTAGGTATTAATTTCATTGATTTCACATTGATTTAGTTTTCTATGTGCTTATGGCTATTTTTTCCCCAAAGGCTATAACATTTGTCAAATGTTCATCAATTTTTCTAAAGGTTTATGCACATCAAATAACCCATTACTTCTGTATTTTTTCTTGAAATCCTCCCTCCCATAGCTTCCTGTTTCAATACAGATTGGTGGCTCTCTCTAAACCTAATTACCCATTTGTCACTCTTTCCTTCACCTATTTTCTTTGGTTGGATTGTTTCCTGGATTCCATGACTATTTTTTTCTTGGTTTACTTTCTGGTTCTACTTTGCTCTCTCATGTTCTTCCATTATTATTTTGATAGGTTTCTGAAGAGAAGACAAGAAATAATACATGTTCAATGTGCTATATTTAACTAGAAGTCCCTAAATCTCATTTACTTCAGAAACTATTCACATCGAGGTAGCTTTTGATAATGGAATTAGATTTGTTGTCTTTATTCATTAAAAAGAAACCAACATGATGAGTATAGGTGCAATTTAAAATAATCATCATCACCAGTAGTTAACTGACTAGATTAAGTATATAATTTGATTGTTATGACTACCTGCTATACAGCTGTATAGCTTCCCAGTGGCCTTTAGTTAGGTGAAGGGAGGATAAAAGTATTTCATGCTACTTTTCAGAGTCTATATGAGGGATTTAAACATATTTGGATAAAGGCAAACTCTAGTCAACTTTATTCTTTTGAGTACAATTTTTCTCCTTCAATACATAAAGCTTTTGTCGCAATTGGTGGCTGTTTCCTCTGCTGAAGAAATATGGCAGAATCAACTTCACCATCATGAAAAGTAGAAAAATCAACCTCATCATGACTAGAAAAGAACTTAGTGCCAAATGCATGCACAAAATAGTTATAATTTTAGATTAGATTTTCAATAAAAATTATTAAGTAGGGATTTAGACAGTAAATAGGAATGTAAAGAGGTAAAAAACTAAACACATCAAGGTAAAGGAATAAATACAGTCCACATTCTTTGACTCTGGGGTTAGATATATTCCAGAATTTAAAATTTTTCACATTTTAGAAAAGTTAATTTTCTACATACTACATAATAACAGAAACTGATGCGGCAGTCTGTAATCAACAATATTTCTACATTAAATTGTATAAACAGTGACACAAAGTGGAAACAAAAAACCAAAACAGCCTCACATCCATTCAAGTAAGGTTTTAGTGCCAAACTTACAAACTTTCCACTTTCAAAATTAAATGCAAATAAGAAATTGTAAACTATGATTAAAGGAGAGACAAAATTAGGATTACCAGTAGACCGCCCAAAAACACCTCAGAGGATTAACTGGAAAATTATAATAAGAATTTATAAAGGAGTTTTTAAGAATTATTATAAAGAATTTATAAGAATTTTTTTAAAAGATAAAGATCAAGAGTACAAGAGTAGGTTTCTACAGATAAAGTTCTGAGAGAGGATTCCTTTCCCTGTAACTATCAATGGAGAAATATTCAACTTCGACTTTTTTCCCTAATACAATAATAACAACATTAGGCTGAATTTATTGTACATGTGTCAGGGGAGGGGTATGATGAAAGAGAGCTGAAATAACTATTATTTAAACATATCTACAACGTGCTTCCAGGTACATGGTATTATATAAGGAAAGAACAATGCCTTTTAAGAGTTTAAAATCTAAAACAACACATTAGAACAGATAAAATTAATAGATATATAGAGAGAACATTACATCTTTTTTTTTTTTTTTTTTTTTTTGTGGTACGCGGGCTTCTCACTGTTGTGGCCTCTCCCATTGAGGGGCACAGGCTCCGGATGTGCAGGCTCAGTGGCCATGGCTCACGGGCCCAGCCGCTCCGCAGCATGTAGGATCTTCCCGGACCAAGGCACGGACCCATGTCCCCTGCATCAGCAGGCAGACTCTCAACCACTGCGCCACCAGGGAAGCCCTAGAACATTACATCTAAAAGGAGCAGAATACACATTCTTTTCAAGTGCACACAGAACATTCTCCAATATAGATCACATGATAGGCCATAAAACAACTCTCAGTAAATTTAAGAAGACCGAAATCATATCAAGCATCTTTTCTGAACACAACAGTTTGAGACTAGAAATCAACTACAAGAAAAAAACTGCAAAAAACACAACACATGGAGACTAAACAATATGCTTCTAAACAATGAATGGATCACTAAAGAAATCAAAAAAAAAAAAAACCTGGAGACAAATGAAAATGGGAACACAATAATCCGAAATTTATGGGACAGAGCAAAAGCAGTTCTAAGAGGAAAGTTTATAAGTGATACAAGCCTACCTCTGGAAATCAGAAAAATGTCAAATAAACAACCTATGCTAATACCTAAGATGATACAAACAAATGGAAAGATACACCATATTCATAGATTGGAAGAACTAATATTGTTCAAATGGCCATACCACCAAAAGTAATCTACAGATTCAATGCTGTCCCTATCAAAATACCAATGGCATTTTTCACAGAACTAGAACAAATTCTAAAATTTGTATGGAAACAAAAAAGACCCTGAATAGCCAAAATAATCTTGAGAAAGAAGAATTTGCTCCCTGATTTCAAACTATAGTACAAAGCTACAGTAACCAAAACCATATAATACTGGCACAAAAACAGACATAGATTGAGAGAACAGAATAGAGAGCCCAGAAACAAACCCACACTTCTATGGTCATTTAATCTACAACAAAGGGAGCAAGAATATACAGTGGGGAAAAGACAGCCCCTTCAATAAATGGTGCTGGGAAACCTGGACAGCTACACACAAAAGAATCAAACTAAACTATTTTCTCATACCACACAAAAAGAACTCAAAACAGATTAAAGACTTAAATGTAAGACATGAAACCATAAAACTCCTAGCAGAAAACACAGGCAGTATGCTCTTTGACATTAGTCTTAGCAATATTTTTTTTACATCTGTCTCCTCAGGGAAGGAAAACAAATGCAAAAATAAACAAATAGGACTACATCAAACTAAAAAGCTTTGCACAGTGAAGGATACTATCAAGAAAATGAAAAGATGGCCTATTGAATGGTAGAAGATCCCTACAAATAATATATTTGATAAGGGGTTGATATCCAAAACATACAAAGAACTCATATAACTCAACATCAAAAAAGAAACAAATTTTAAAAATGGGCAGAGGACCCAAATAGACATTTTTTCAAAGAAGACATACAGATGGCCAATACACACAGGAAAAGATGCTCAACATCACTAATCATCAGGGAAATGCAAATCAAAACCACAATGAGATATCACACCTGTCAAAATGGCTATCATCAAAAAGACGACAAATAACAAGGGTTGGTGAGATAAGGGAACCCTTGTGCACTGTTGGTGGGATTATATATTGGTGCAGCCACTATAGAAAAGAGTGTGGAATTTCCTAAAAAAAAATAAAAATAGAACTACCATAGGATCCAGAAATTCCACTTCTGGGTATTTTCCCAAAGAAAACAAAAACACTAATATGAAAAGATATGTGTACCCCTATGTTCACTGCAGTATATTTAAAATAGCCAAGATATGGAAGCAACCTAAAGTGTCCATCAATAGGTGAAGGGATGAAGAAGATGTGGTATATTTATACACAATGGAATATTACTCAGCCATAAAAAAGAATGAAATCTTGCCATTTGTGACAATATGAATGGACCTAGAGTGTATCATACTAAGTGAAATAAGACGAAGACAAATACAGTATGATTTCACTTACATGTAGAATCTGAAAAAACGAACAAACATAAGAAAACAGAAACAGATTCATAGATATAGAGAACAAACAGGTAATTGCCAGAAGGGAGAGGGATGGGAGATAAGTGAAAGAGGTGAAGGAAATTAAGAAGTACAAACTTCCAGTTGAAAACTAAATGAGTTATGGGGATGAACTGTATAGCATGGGGAATATAGTCAATAATATAGTAATAGCTTTTTGTTTGTTTTTTTTTTTTTTTTGCGGTAAGCGGGCCTCTCACTGTTGCGGCCTCTCCCGTTGCGGAGCACAGGCTCCGGACACGCAGGCTCAGCGGCCATGGCTCACGGGCCCAGCCCCTCCGCGGCATGTGGGATCTTCCAGGACCGGGGCACGAACCCGTGTCCCCTGCATCGGCAGGCAGACTCTCAATCACTGCGCCACCAGGGAAGCCCAGTAATAGCTTTTTTATGGCGACGGATGGTAATTAGACCTATCATGGTGATCATTCTGTAATGTACAGAAATAAAGAACCAACATGTTGTACACCTGCAACTAACATATTATTGTAGGCCAGTCACACTTCCGTTTAAAAAAAAAAAGAGTTTAAAATCTAAGGCAACAGTTTTAACACAAATGGAGTCATTTAGTGCAGGATATTAAGGTCATTAAATGAGAAAAGTGTCTAAACTACAGGGCTCTGAATCCTGTTTACTTTGGCCCCATTCTGAATTTATGTAACTTACCCTACCTGCTTCTCTCCTGTAGATATTTGGGATTGTCAGCTCTAACTGAAGACCTGCAGGAAAGACCTGGAGAGGAGCTGCCAAACTCCTCAAGTAAGCTCTTGAGCATACTCCAAACAGTCCACCCTTGAGTCCATGGTTTCCTACCTCAGCTGTAAATTAGAATCATCTGTCAAAACTCTTTGGAGGAGTTTTCAAAATTCCAATCCCCAGGCCACATTCCAGACGAATTAAATCAACCTCTGAGTGTCAGGCCCAGACATCAAGATTTCTGACACCTTCTCAAGAGAGTATGACAGTACAGCCAAGGTTAAAAACAACTGAGACTCAAGGGAGAAAGCAAAGGATGTGATGGCCATGCTTCAAGATTATGCATTCAAGTTCATAGCAATTGAGCAAGGACTATCAGATAGCACCCTCGCAGATGCCTTATTACAATGCTTCCTGGGGATTTGGGTAGAACATAATAGAGTAATTAAGGCAATTTTCTGATTTCTCTGCTGTTGAACATTTAACAGTTTAGAATAGAAACGAAGCTGAAAGAAAAAGAACAGGCAAACCTAAGAGTTACTTGAAGCTGAAGTCCGGATGCAGTCACAGCTAGCTTTAGGTTAAATGACTCCCATCTTGCTAAAATCTACAGTACAGTTGTAATAGCTGACAGACTGATCTTCCAAATAACAAAAAGTCTTCTCATTTTTTCTCAACAATTAAAAAGAAGTAATAAAGTTCTTTTCTTTTTCTTATTTAGTGTTTTATTTAGTTTTAATTCTAGTTACTCTGCTCAAATCTCTGGGTATGTATTCGTGTGTGTAGAAATCTCATATTCTTGGTTATTTATGTCACTAAGTCTCTGGAAGGTAAGTAGCTGGGCATGGTATTCTTTGGCAAAATACTCTTAGGTCTAGAAAATAATTTTGAATTTCTAAATGGAAAATATCTTCAGAATTCATGTATTTCTCCCACAATTTGTATTTAGAGTCTTCCTAGGAACTTGGTGTGCTGTTTGTTGGCTCTGAAGTCTGTGTCATTGGAACTGCCCCAAACCCACCTGTAGAGTGATCTAAATTTCTGGGGCAAGAAATTAGAATTACTACTTTTCCATCAAAAATTTGGGGATGATTAAAAACTAATTCAAACACACAACCACACACCAGCCAAGGAAAAAGAAAGTGCAAATGAACTTTGATTTTGTCTCCACCAATTCCATTCAACTCAAAGCTGCAGAGTTTAGCCAGAACGAGCCCAGTCACCAACCGATAGAAAAATCATTTGATTCTCTATATTCAAGTTCCTCTGACAAATCCAAGCCATTAATTCCGAATTAGTAGAATTTGCTACTTCCAAACACAAAAGACTCTTTGCTTATGTCCACATGTCTTATGTGGGAAGTCAACAGATTAGTCCTTATTTGGAAGGAAACCTAACCTGAACCTTGTCCTTTCCTCTTCCATTCACTAACTATTCCTGGCTATGCAAACACACGAATGTGCATGGTAGAACATAAATTATGGCTAACAGTTTGACATCATTGTTTTATTAACAAACACAACTCAAAGCAAAATAATTAAATAGGGACACATAGTAAAATAAACATTCCAATGACCTTTTAGACTGAAAAGTTCTGCTCTACAAATAAAGGGGAGAACAATACAATTACAGGATAGTACTTGTACAGAAGTACTGAATATGCGATAAACCCTTGACCAGCCAGCCAGTCATCTCATCTCTTCCATCACAGAAAAGGTTGAAAAGAACAGGACAGCTGTAGTGTCCTGACTTTGAGACTCACTGGTGAATGGAATGACAGATGTAGAGCAGTGTCCCAAAGTGGGCAGGACCTCACCCCTGACAAACAAAACAGAATGACAGTCTCGGAGCCCCATTTACTTCAATGAAAAAAAAAATTTAAGCCAGCTGTCTTTTTTATGTATACAAGATACTGGTACAAGGTAGTATTTACAGATTAAGTCTCAGAACACCATTTTACCCGATAATCCAAGCAAAACACCAACAATTAGTTTTTCCCTAACTCATTATTACCTTTTAATTATATGTGTGTGTATATATATACACATATGTATATATTATATGCTACAGCTCCATCTATAGCTTTATCACATGTGTCAAATAATAAGGGCAGCTCTAGATGTGTCTTAGGTTTACCCAAAAAAAAATCTGAAAAATGAAAATTTTAATCTTCAGAATGTTCCACATCTGTTACATGTATCTTCTTATAATCCACCAAAGACCCTTAGGTTTTGTCTTCTTGAAACTCCCTACTGACCCAAAGCAATGATTTGTACAACTCATTAAACACATATTCAATTCTCTACCATATGTTGTGCTGGTGACTTCCTGCACTTTTCCTCTCCTACTCAGTGACTGTAAATATCTTGAAATCAGGTGTCTATTGATTATTTTTTTTGTTTTGGGGGATTTTTTTCCCTACAGTAGGTGCTCCGTAAAAAGGGCTATTTCAGATACCTTATCTCATTGGAGCCTCAGAGCCATCTTGTGGAGTTGGCAGGGCAAGTAATAGCCCTAATTTAGAAATGAAAAACCTGAGGCTCAAGCAGGTTAAGTGATATGTCATCTAACCTAATACAGAGAATCAGTGGGGAAACTGGAAATAGAAACCAGTTTTCCCAATTTATAAGTCAGTATTCATTATACGTATAGCTTCTCCAATGTATGGACAAGTGTATCAATTGTAAAAGTACTTTTATTCTCAATTTCTTTACGTTAACTAGTACTAAGAAATTTCCCAGGGACAGAGACAATAACCATTACTAGTTGTCAAAAAACATGTTTTATAATTTAGGTCGTACATTTCTGAAGCTTAAATTCTGATTAAAATTATTCATTCTGCAGTTCTTGGCTTAATAGGATTAACACAACCATCAGCACTTTTGCTTTGCCTTGACAAATAGCTTTAGAAGATAAAGACTTTATTGAAATATAGTAGAGAGACATGTTTAAAAATGTGAGCTATTTACATAAGAATAAAAGAAAACATTAAATTACATTTAAATAGTTAAAGTAACAGTGATTCTAACCCAAGGAGGTAATGGTATGTATAAAATTTAAAGTTCCCGCTAATTCTTACATAAAGCTGTATGAATTTCACATCTGAAAAACTGCAAAAATTCATCAACATTTATTTGTAAGATGGCTTTAAGGTCCACGCAGTTAGAAGTTGACTTTCCATAGAAGAGAGAATGATGCTAATGAGTGAATATTAAGTATAAGGCACTAACACTACAGAGGTAAATATGTAATTATATACATTTCCAAAAGTGGGATAAATCACACATTAAGTTATACCATAATTCAAGCACTTGTAAGAGGCAAGAAGATGTACTTGATAGCCTTTGGATAATTACTTTTAATTAACATGCCTATATTATAAAAGATATAAGAATATTTTAAATTAGGAATGTAAAAATATTCAATACAAGAAAAATATGGATCTTTAAAGCTAGGGGAGGGCAACCATTGGAAAGAGGAGTGGGTTTACTTCTTCTGCTTACCCATAAAGGCCAAGTCTAGACATTCATAATTACACCAATTAATTGGCCATTTTGGCTAAATTATGTAAATTGTCTGCATACACTTCTCAAAGTACATAACTGCCAATGCTATTTTCAGTTTGGTCAAGTCTACACTAGCTAGCAAAATGAAGTGGATAATTAAGACAATTATTCTGCAAATTATATCAAACATTAATTAAGGTAAAAGCAGATTAAATTTGCAGGGGAGAGGGGCTTGGATTGGAATATAAATGTTCGTCTCGTGTTCCATAGCATGTCAAAAAGGTCTTCTGTTTCTTGAATTGTTTTTGAAATCTGATTTCAAAATACTTAGTATATATTGTTTCTATAATAATTCTTTAATCAGGTTCTTAAATTCCCAAGACACCTAGGTAATACAATAGTATTTTAGATTGTTTATGCCAGCATTGGCTTAAATCTCATTTCCTAAGTTCACAGACAACACTGATAAAATTTATGGACATTCTGAACTCAAAAATAAAGTCAATAGAAAGCTTTTTAAAAATCAACAATAAGAATATATTCTATATAGGCATTATAGGTAGACAAAAGAATGTCCTTTACCAGAAGTGTGCTGAAGCATTTAAGAGTGAAGTGCAATGATGTTCATAATTTAAATGGGTAGAGACAGAACTATGTGCATGTACATGAATATACAAACAAGAAAACAATTTTATTCCATATCTACCTATTTAGGTACAGTATGTTGACACCTATCTATCTATCTATCTCTCTATCTATCTATCTATCTAAAGGGAGAGAGAGAGGGAGAGAACCTAAGCAATTGTCACAAAATGTTAACAATGTTAACCTAGATGAAAGGAATATGGGTGTTCACTGAAATGTTTCATTGTACTATTATTTCAACTTTTCTGTAGGTCTGAAATTTTTCAAAATAAAAAGTTTGGGGAAATATACACTTTAAGCTTCACATTAAATAACTAATAAATATTCAGTACCCATCAAACCCCCACGAATATGATACCCTGAGATCGAACATTCGGCAGTACCTCATTTCTTAAAACCATACTGTGAAATCTATACTAAAGATTCTTTCCAATAGACCTTAAGTGAGCACTTTAAAATATTCCCAAGGTTTCCCATGCAGGGTATAGTTAAAGAGCATTCCACTTGAGATCTTTGCCTGAAAGGCCCTATAGAATTGCAAAGTATCATTATTAAGCAAATGTTCCTGGGCCCTTGGGTGGTTCACTTAAAACACATTTCACTGTATTGAATATTCAGTGCCAAAAGCACACTGTTCACTGTTAAGATTTGCAATTTAAACCCAGTTGGGAGAAGTAAAAGGTTCTTGTAATTTGCCTATACTGTATTGCACTGATGTAGTGGCTTTCATTGATAATTAAGTTCCAAAAATATGAGTTAGAGTGTGTGAACAATGGAGGAAAGCTAACCTTTCTATTATAGCTTTAGCTCTTGACTTCTTGTATTTAAGATTACAGATGCTCCATTAAATCGATTTTGTGTTTAATCTCCTCTTTAAAAACAGTGAATGCAAGTCCCCAACTTTCTTCCCTTTGAGAGAACCCAAGTATTTGACAATGAAACCTACAAGGCTCAAACCAGATGATTAACACCGCCCACTGGGGATAAGAAAACTTTAGCATGTCTCTTTTTCGGGAGTTTTCCTCAACTAACGCTCACTGGATTGGAATGTCAAAATACATTTCACACTAGATTTTCAAATAAATTTTTTGGCGGAATCAGATTTGAGAGTGCAGGGGGTGCATTTAAAATGATAAGATTAATTATGTTCCCTTTAAATACATAGATATGCTTTTAAAAAACAACAGAGAAATTTTCAACAGTAATGTGGCTTTTTAAAAAAGTTTCTTTCCAATATCTTTTCTGCTTACCTAGTTCTTGTGCCCTGTTTTAACACTTTCAGGTCCCTCAGTAAAATATAAAACAAAAATATGGAGAATATAGGACGGAAAAAAATCAAAAATTTAGAAAGAAAAGCAGACAGGAGATTGTCTTTATACCAAAAGGGAATTACTTGATTCCCTTTTGAATTTGTGCTGGAGAGGCAGGACCCATCTCTCTGGTTCAGGCTTTCAGTGTGGGGAAATGACCAGCTGAACTATGGCGTTCACATCTATGCAGCCTCACTTTCTCAAGCACCACTGGCGCTAGGATTACACTGCAGCATTTGGTCAGTCTCGAATTTAGAGCTTCTGGCAAGAAAATCCCATTCATACTCGATATACAGCTTACCTTCAGGAGGTAAGACTGCCTTGGCAGTGAGAACACAAGCAATGCATTTGGGAATCCCTGTGGAAGATCCTCTCCCCACTTCTACGGGAAGAGTGGTGAGGAAGGAATGGTGTAGCAGTGATTCTCAAGTGCGGTACCCGAATCTGCAGCTCAGCATCACGTGGGAACTACTTGGAAATGCAAATTAGCCGTCCCCACCCCAGACCTACTTAAGCAGAAGCTCTGGCGATGGGGCCCAGCAATCTGCGTTTAACTAGCCCTTTGGGTGATTCTGATGTATTATCGCTGACAGAGAAACGAGAATATAAATTTTCCAAAGGAGCTTTTACATCCAGTCGGGTCAAAACCTGGAGGGGGAGACGAGGGGAGCAGGAGGTTCAACCACCGCCCGGGTGGGATGGGTCCCAGGCCCCCTGACCTGTCCGCGACCCCTCCCGCACCCCTGCGGCCCCAGCGGCGGGGGGTGGGCACCCCGCCCCGGCCTCACCGCCCACCTCTCTCCGCCCCTAGGCCGCGCCGGCCGCCCAGCAGGAGTCAGGTCGACGGCCAGGGCGCGGCGGGCCCCTCCCGCGGCCGCGCGTGCCGGCCGCAACCCCCTTCCGCCCGGCCTGCCCCTTTGTCCGCCCCGAGGGCGGCACCTTCCCGCCCGCGGGGTGTGCGAACCCTCGGGGGGTGGGAGAGGAGGAGGGACCGGGGAGGGAAAGAGGAGGAGCGGGGCGGGCGGCTGAGTGCCAGGGTAAGGAGCCGCCGCCTCACACCCGACTCCCGTCCCGTCCGGCCCGCGGAAAGAGGCTTCTGTGGACGGCCCGGGAGTCCCCGCGAAATGACCGTCGCGGGGCGGGATGGTGCCTCCCCCTTGGCGGGAGCCGACACAGCCTTCCAGGCCGGGAAGCCGCGGAGGCCGGCGGCGTCCGAGCCGGGCCGAGCGCGGAGCCGGCGGCGGCGCTCGGCGGGAGAGCGCGGCTAAGCGGAGGGGAGGGCCGGAGGGTGGGGCGGGGCGGGGCTGGGCCGGGCCGCGGCGGAGCCCTGCGCCCGCGCCTCCGCCTCCCGCTCCGGCTGCCGCCGCAGCCCGGACCGCGCGGGCGGGCGGGGACGCGTGTGCCCCCCGGCGGGCGGCCTGCGCCCGGGGCCAGAAGGTGCGAGGCGGCGCGGGCCTGCGCGCTAGGCCGGCAGTGGCTGGCGCGCGGGTCCCGGGACGGCCGGCAAACGCGGTGGGGGCGGGGGCGAGGGGAGAAAAGAAGGGGGAGTGCAGATTCTGTGACTGCTGGGTGCCGGTCTGTCAGAGATTCCGGCTCCAGGCTCCGGAAGACTGCCGGGAAGGCCGACGACCCCTCGTTTGCAAGGTCTTCCTGACCGCCTCCCAGACAACCGTCGCTCATTTCTTCCCCACTGCGACGGGTGGGGAAAGTTGTCCACTACTCACCTTTTATCCTAGAGTCCCCAAGGACGGGATACTAAGCTGACTTCTTGGGGAGCTTCAGCTGCGGAAAAACGCTGGGCGGTTGCCACCTTTGCAGGCGGATGTGAGGGGGAGCGTCTCCTCTTCCTTCTAATCCCCCTACCCCACCCCTCGGCTACAGTCTTGGGTTTTTCCTTGCCTGTCTCCCGAACTCTTAGATAGCCACAGCACAGAGAAGGGACATGAAACCAAAAGTACCCTCTGGAGGGCAAAACACCCCGAGGATACGTGCAAGCCGAGAGCGGGAGCACCTTTGCGGTTGCCCGGACAATTAATCGCGGGAACGCAGGGATCTTCGCGGCTTCCTGTGGCTACGGCGGTCTCCGCGAGTCTTGCCCCTGCGCAAAGCGTGGTGGCTGGCGACGCATTACGTGATATCCGCGAGGTTCTCCCCTCCAGCTGAGTTATGAACTTGCACAGATCAGGCCTTTTTAAAGTCAACAATTAAAGTTGACTTTAATTTCCTCCCGCAGATTTCTAAACCTACAATTTTCCTACTTATTTCTGACCGTTCTGGAATTTCTGTTCTTAAATCTTAGGTACCTAAGGGGAAGGAAATTCGAATCACCGAAGCTTACGAGAAAGAACAGTTTTGGTCAATACTCAGCTGGTCAACCAACAGCAAATCGCCTAATAAAACAAGTTGTGCATATCTGTCTAAGGTTTATTTTGAAACTTTACGTATATCAATTGGCCTATTTTCAGTTCAATCTGCTAAAATCTGTTGAAACACTGAAATTGAGCAAAACACTCTTTTTAATGCCATAATACCAGTCAGTCAATAAAATCGATAGTGCGGGTGTCTTTTAGCAACAACAAACAATGCTTCTTTTGCTTTGACTTTGGCTTTTATTAGTTTGCTACAAGAGTTCCAATTGATAAGTATGCCAGAATTGCAGAAATCAGTTTTGTCTTCCTTTTGTTCTCTGAAGCTTCTTCTTGAACCAGAGCAGAAAACGTTTTGAAGTGGATTCCTTAGTTCTTCCAACATTTTTATACAGAAAGCTTCAAATAAACTGACCTTCGACAGTACTAGTCAAATCGTTTCAATTTGCAGCAACTGTTTTTTCCAGCTTCACGGTGGTGAGGCTGAGGTGAGGCGGGGGTTATGCCTCTGTTAGGATAGGTGTCATCTTGAAAAAACTACTTGAAGTACCACCTACAGAAAAATGAGAACGTTCTGCCGTTAATAGCTGCCCTTTTGAAGGTAATGGCCATTCCATTTCAGGGCTGTAAATGTAGAGTGTAGACTCCAAAGTAGTGGGCTTTGGTCCTTCCAATGTTTGCTTTCTTCAGTGTTGATCAAAGAGCTATGTGTTTGCCTTATGAGGCCCCTTTGGAAAATGTTTTTAGAGCAATTACAGACATGACAATAATTAGTTCAGCTTATTTATCTCACCTTAAGAAACTGCAAAAAATTTGAGAAAGAAACCTTTAAATAAAGACAACGGGGAAGGAAAAAAGGACTATATTGCCTATTGCGGGTTAAGTGCAGACATTTCAAGAGGAAAAAGTTGGAACCTCACTCTCCCACTCTCTAAACCCTGCAGTCCTGGTCTTGTTTTGAATTAAAATGGGGCAGCAGCCTTCCTTGGTGGCCAGCAGGGTCCTTGTTATTTAAGAGAGAGAATCTTCACAGCGACGTTGGGGGAGGGGTGGTGCTAAGTGTTAGGGAGAAACCGAGCTGCAAAATGCAATTCCGTGAGTCGGTTACGTTCCGGTGAGGCGATTGTGGAAAATTGCGTTCTCAGTATCTGAGCAAACTATTACTTTTCCAGAATCCATAAGCAAGAATCAAGGTTTTATTTCCTCTTGAAAAGTAACCTCTGCTGAGTACAGAAGTCGTTACTTGTCAAGCCTTCAATGAAAACGTGCCACCTCCTTTAGTCGAGATGGGCGTTTCTGTCTGGATTTGGAAGGGGGACCGCGCGGGTAAGGTAGACGCCCTTGAACTCAAGTGTTTAGCGCATCATGTCACGAATTTCCTAGAATTGCTGTAGATATTTTATTTCCAACACCTTCTAGAGTGCGGGCGGTATCTGCTAAGTGGGTCCCCCTCTCTGTAGGCTTGTATCCATCCTTCCCGCTAACCCTGCAGCCCTGAGCTCCTGGAAATGAGCCTGAGGTGGCTAGCGCCTGTCTGAAGAGGGAGGAGGACTGCATAGACGTGATGCCGTAAGCAGCAGTAACCCAATTTGTAGGCTGCGTTGACGAAATTAATCACTGAGGTTCCTTCCGTTTCCATCTAGAACTCTCCAGTCACAAGCCAAACCGTCTCTGTCTTCTCAGAAGGAGGACACTGGGCATGTGAGGCTGTTTGGGCCAAGACCACTGGGAAGTCCTGCAAAAATTCACTGAAAACAGGCATGAAAGGTGCTCACACATGACCTGGGCGATGCGTAGGGAGGAGCGGGGTATGGGGGTGTGGCGGCGCTAACCCCAATCCACTAGGGTCTGCGGGGGCGGGACTCACCCCGACGGCTGTGCGGGACCAAGCTACTCCAGGGTTCACAAGACACCCTTTGCAGTGACCAATGCAGACGTCCAGTTCGATTACCATGGAAGCTCTGCAGGCCGATTCAACTTGACCCAAACGCATAACCCATCTCTTTCACAAGGGAAAGAGGGACCCGTGACTCCCTTCACTTTGACGGCACTGGAACGCGTAGAGCTGTGAGCAACAGCTTGTGTGTGTGTGTGTGTGTGTGTGTGTGTGTGTGTAGGTGTTGGCGCACATATTCGATTTCCAAACATCTTTGAATCTGTTTTCTCCTTTGTGACTTACAAACCCAGTAAATTCCAAAGAGCTTGATGGTGTTATCAGACACCTAAATGCACGGTCAGCTTTCCTCCAAAATTGGGTTTTCTGTTTACTCTTCAAAAATCTTTTAGAAATGTGTGAACTCACCATATGAATCCCCCTATAGGAATCACTCAGTCAAGAGAAATGAGTTACATATATAAAATGACTGAGGTAGATTTTTAAATAAAAAGTTAAAGTGAGGCACACAAAAAATATTCCAATATACTGTACAACCTCATTCAGAAAAGCAGATATCTTTCACGTCCCCACAAGCATTCTTTGCCCTAGTGTCCTCAGAGTGACTTCTGATATCCCCACTTCTTCAAAAAAAAAAAAAAAAAAAGTTAGAGAAAGCCTGTACCCAAGTTTTGGGTGGGATTCAATATACTAAGCAAAATATGCTCAACAGATGATAGTAGAGATGAAGCCAGAAAACAACTCCAGCTATTTAAACTGCCAAATGAGACATAAAGCTGCATTGTAAAAATCATCTGGAAAACAGGTTTTCCCATTGAAGTCGCTATGTGTTAATTACTGTGAGCTGGAAGACTGGAGATCGAACGCCTGGAAGCCGACTTTCACCCCGCATACGTAAACGGAAAAAGTGCTGAACCGCAGCCAGAGGGCTTCTGCTCGGACTCATTGCCATGCATGCCTGGACATTAATATGTGTTCATGGAGGGCTCGTACAGTACGAGGTGTTATTTCCTTATAAAGAAACACCAGGTCTCGCTTTCCATTCTTCTTACAAAATTATTCGCATTATTTATGCTACATTGAGCGATCTAATTTCTTCGTGATAGTCAGCTAATTGCTCTGGCAGGTAATTAGAAGCGGTTTACAACGCAAAGGGCTTTTGCATTGCCCCTCGGATTATTAAGTTGCGCTGTAAATTATACCATATTTGCTGGGGAAAAATTCTTTTGAGCAAGTTCTGTTCCTGCGATCCGAGATGAAATCGGCTCCCCACCCCAGCTCCCCCTCATACACACCCCTCCCTAGCCACCCCCACTGCCACCACACCCCCTGCTTTTCCTGGACTCAGAGTCGAATGATTCTAAAGCACGCGATTTTGTTCGTGTTCACTGGGCCGAAATAACGTGGCCATTATGGCCTGAAATGGGCCAGGTTTGAAGCGAGCTTCCTGCGCGCCTGCAATATCCAGCAGGCATGTGGGAAAAGAACGGCTTAAATGGGGACATCTGTTCAGTGCTGCTCATCTTACTCTTAGAGCCAGGTCAGGTTAAGAGAATAACCTGTTCGCCACCTTTTTTTTTTTTTTTTGTTAATAAGACTATTAGAAAAAAAAAGCGAGCACACACACAAACAACACTAATTGAGCTGCCGTAGAAGCAAAGAATCAGACACACAAAGGTAGCAGCTGAGTTACAAGAGGAACTGTAAAAAATAACCATTGGGCTATTTCAGTGAAAATCTACAGGGCTGCGAGGAAAAAAAAAGAAAGAAAGAAAAGAAAATTGAATCTGTGAGTTTAGAAATGCTCTCTACAAAAATGGTTTTACATTAAGAGATTTTAAGAACTCAACAAAGACTGGTTTATTTTCAGGTTTTCATTTTCATAAAATTGATCTGAAGGTAAACGTCAATGGAAAAAAATTTTCTTACGCTTTCAAGTACTCTGAGGCCTCAACTTTTTGTTATTGGTGTTTTTTGGTCTGTGTTATCTCTGAGACAAACCCCAAGTGGGGGCATCCTAGTTTGTCCCCTGATTTTAGAAAAGCGAAATGTATCCCCTTTCACAAATATCACCCATTTGTAAACCTCGTACAATGATGTGAACACATGTGCAGTTAAACCTAGAGACCCGGTGCAGCTCCTAGATTATTTGTAATTAAACACAATTCCCAGAGTAACATTTATCTTCCCGAAACTGCGATTGCAATTGTCACCCGTCTGGTGGAGACGACGGGGTAATCTGGGAGCATTACCTCCTCTAGTAATAGAACAGAATGAAAAGAAATCAATATTGTTGAGGATAAGAATTTAGTAGTTTTTAAGTCTGCGTGTTAGCTGTGAGAAAGTGATATATAATACCAAAAGAGAAAACAGCCGAAACAAATCCACTCTAGGAAAAAATCAGGGACAAACTTGTCTGAATGTCTAAGCCTCTCTCTTTCTCTCTCCTGCCTTGCACAACAAGAATACACACACACACACACACACACACACACCACCCCCAAATGAGCAAACTCTCTTTTCCCTACATGTGTTTCCTTCATTTACGTGATGAAAGAGAAATATGAAGTGCTGTAGAATTAATTATCAATTTCATCTGTGGGCTGTCAGGGAGATGAATACGACATATACCATAGAGTACACGTCTGCCTGTAGACCTAGCACACGATCATATCAACATACTATGATGATATGAACATTATGCATGCATACAACAAATAAGGAATTATGATTTTTCTTCCTTTACTATAGGAAGAAATACCAATTTGGCTAAATATCTTCATATTTTTCCTATCTATGAATTTACCAATACATTCATATGATTGATATACTGGAAAACTCTCCCTTGTCTTTCTGAATATAGGCAATTTGAATGCCCTAGCTAAAGGGAATCAAAGGATGTAATATCCTAAGTTAGATGAGTCTCTTTCAATTAAAACGTCCCTAACTTTTGAATGTTTCGAAGCGTCAGAGAAAAAGAATAAATATTAAGCAGTGTGATGGTGGGGGGGGATCGAGTCAATTAAGAAATAATGTGCTTTCTCAAGCAGTCCTATTTATTTAAAAAGAGTCACCAAGGCAAGGCTTTGCATCCAGCCGGAGATCCTATGCAAGTAGATCAAGAGTCACTACTGCTTCGCTGTGGTCAACAAATGCATCCAATTAAGCAGTACCAGGAAAGTAAGGACTCGGCTGTAAACGTGGCCGGATAGTTTGAAACCGAATAGCCTCACTAATAGGGGCTATTGTTCAGTATGGAAGTTCCCATTTTCCAATCAGGAAAATACAGCCCTCTCTGGGCTCTGGCTGACTGATCCCTTCCCACCTACAGCTCAACAATCTGCCACCAGCGAGGGGCTTTTATTACCTCCCTTCCCAGGAAATGTTAGGCAACTTCCTAGTAAAGCTGCCCGAAAGCAGGAATGGACAGCAAAAGGGCACTCCTCAGGAATCCACAGGTCCATGCCTGGCCAGATTTTCTTTTCAGCAGGAAAGAAACTTTGACTAGAGAGCTCCGGGCGAGGAGACACCCCCAACCTGGCCCAGACCGCTCCTCCCCGCAGCCGCCGGCGGCGCTCGGCTCTCTCCCCACCCTACTTCAGGCTTTATTTAATAGCCAACGAGTCCGCGCACGAGGTCCCCGCACAGTGTCCAGGGATTGGGGGCTGTCTCCCTATTTGGGGAGAGGCACCCACCAGGGCACCTGGGTCTTCAGCGGGCACTGGCCGGTCAGCTTCCAGAGCTTGCGCGTCCCTGCCAACGCTCAGGAAAGCCAAATGCGAAGAGCCCGGTTTAAACGTACCCAGCAGAGACAGGCGCCTATATAGTTCATGTGTACTTTTTTTTTTTTCTATTAGGCTTTTTCAGCGCTGTGTATTTACCAGACCACACTTAATACGTTCAAAACCTTATTTGGTGTAGATGTGTGGCCGGGCACTTGAAAGCCTGGATAACTTTGATGTTTTCAACTATAAATCCCCACTTGTACTTAATGGTTACAAATGGTTTTATTTACTTGTCGTTCTATCTACACATTTTAATCTATTTAACCAAACAGCAGAGGCATATTTCATTCCCCACTCCCCGAAAAGGAAAAGCAGGGATCGAGGCCTCTAATTTTTTTTGGACCTTCCATTTCTTTGGTTGTGAAAGCGTAAGAGCTCCAGATTGCAGCATTGATTAGTCTTCAAACCCGGCTGCAAAAAAGCTCCCCTTCTCCACTCCATCTAAGGAGATGTTGATGTATATTGTAGCTGCAAGGTGTTAGATATACTTGAGCAAGTTGTCCCCAGGATGTAAATTAGGTCCCAAAAGCTGTTGTCCAAATCGAAGAAACAGAGAAATTAATCTGGGAGACTATCCATCATCACCGGTAATAAAGAGAGCGACATGGATGAGACAGATGATATGATTAAGGGGCTGTGGTCGTTTTAATTAACTTTTTGCTGTCCTGTAATGATCAAACTGGTCACCAGACCCGGTCAATAAGCATGTTAATATCAAACAAATAAAACCAGGGATGATTAAAAACCTCCTGGTTTATTAAATTTGAAATTCAAATGAAATTTATGCTGCAGATGCATACAGAATGCTAATAGATTTTAGCTTTATTGAAAGTGGATCTCACAGGTTTGCAAGAAACAGCAGAATATCCATCTACCCCTCTCCCTGCCAGCACTTAAACTTCATATGGGGTGGGGAAACTTTTAATTAATGTTAGAAAGGCTGCACTTCCTGTCTTTCTTCCCCTTCCAAACCTCCATATTATTATGGTATAATACTCAAGAGCAGTGATCAATATCACCAAAAGTAAACTGAACTGGATGTGCCATGAAATGCTTTGCTGGACAGGCTCTATCTACAATGGATTACAGATGTTCCCTCCTGTGGGCGATTCAAAAATAATAGAGTCACTTCTGCAAAGTGGAGAAAGAGCTGCTATTAAGACCAGTTTCACTGAAACCAGAAGCAAGATTATTGTTGTTTTAATTTTTGGTCAATTATATAATTCTCTTTGTCTTTCCTTTTAAATTCTGCTGTCTTATGCCTTATGACAAACACTAACCACTTCTTTTGGGGTGGGGGGGTAGGAGGAGAAAAAACCTTTGACACTACTACTATAAAATAAACACCTAACTTAAAAATGGGAAAAAATGGAATACACATATACATGAAAACATAAATATATTTTTCCATAATGAAGAAAGATGCACGTGCAAACCTTTGTGAAAATCTGCTGCGAGCCAACCTTACGCAAACTGAGAAATCCAGTGTGTTCATTAAATCCATACCAACACTGTGATCCATTGTTATAGGCAGAATTACATGATTCTAAAGTGAATTTATATAAATGAAATCTTAGAGGTAGATACTCAAAATTGTAATCACATGATGCTGTTTTTCTAATTCCTAGCATTTTTAAGGAAACAGTGGTTAATGCCTCTGTTTACTCTCAGAATCAGTATTTAACTTTTCAATAGTCCTGCCACACTTCCTACCAGAGATAGGAGGATAAAAAGATAAAATAAATAACTATTCATAGAAGAGAGTCTTCCCTCAAACCTTTTTTTCTCCACCTTTGAGGATGATGGTATTGATTAGAATTAAACCCCAAATTTGAACAACTGTATATTAGGTTCTTAAAATGAATATCATTATAGAAGGAGACCAAAGCAATGAAGTTAATTCTCTTTTATTTGTTAAACAGAGTTCCCTCCTTTCCCCCACCCCTTCCTCCTTCTGGGCTGGCCTGTCACGCCTTCTCAACACGCTAAAATCATTCAGAGTGGCTTGCAGGGAGAAACACGACATTTATGGTAAGCGTCAGCCTTCAGAGAAAGAAAGCAGTTCATTAATTTACTTCACACTTACTTCAAAGTATGAGAGTGTACCTTACCCCCTTAATCAATAGATATATATGATATACAGTCAATATCCCAACACTGTTAAAAAGGGGTCAGAAACACACTCTCATACCACAAACATCAGCCTCAACTCTGCTCCATGAAACAAATGCTACAACCTGACTTTGGAGTTCAGTAAACCCCAGGAGGATTTTTTTTTTTTTTTTTGACATCTCCAGAAGCTGTGACGTACTTGAGGAAGGTTCAAAAACAATAATAAAATTAACATGTTTCTCCAGTCAAAACAAAACACTTCTCTCAGCTAGTATCATTTTAATCAACTCCGACTTAAAATTAGATTTCTGGGAGCATTTGCAACTGCTTCAAAATGTGAATTACTTTTTTTAAACATATGAATATTCAATAGGGCTCCAAGGGCTGTGGACTTTTTGTTACACTGGTATGGTGCTTTCTGTAGTTTATGATGTTTCCTTGTGGTGGCAGTGAAATTGTAATTACATTTCTGAAGGCAACTAATAACACAAATGGCAAGCAAGTTCTAAAACCCACCAAATTTGAACTGTCTATTGACATGCATACACACTCATAGATATCCGGCCCAAACGCCATTAGACACAGACGCCTCCATACATGTGGTCCACGATTTGTCAACAGCTTGTTTCTATTCTCAGATAAATAAAACTCAAAGATTTCAGTCAAAATCCTGATTTTTTTTCTCAGAAAGAGGCGGCGGGATTTCCTGCGAAAACTCCTAAATACCATAAAACGCTCAATTTCTCACCCCCAGAAAAAACAATACTCTCCCACCCCCTTCTCTATCTAATCCTTTTGTATTGAAATTTACTCATCGCCACGGGACAAACACACCCTCTCCCCTAGAGTGAGACTTGCACTTCCAAAGCCGAATCCCACCTCAGAAGAAAAAACAAAAAGCTACCGCAGCAAAGTAACAACTCTTTGACGCAGGCGCACACAAGCCCTAACTCTCTTAAAAAAATACCCCTCAGCCTCCCTAAATTTCTACCCTTCGGCTGTAGAGCCAGGAAAGGAGAGGAAGGTATTAATACGATTTTCTTTTAAAATGTAGTGATAGTATCCATGAAATTAAGGGGGGAAAAATCACTCAACATTTGAGCTACAGGAAACCAGAGGAAGTTGGCGACAGTGATAGCGTTTGTGAATATTTATTTATTCAGCCTCACTCAACTTCGCAGTTTCACTCTTCAAATCACCATGTCTCTCTTTTACGTATGTGCACTTCACTGCACTGTTCCTGTTCTCCACCCCCAGTTCTGTGGCACAGACACACACAAGCAAACACGATTCCCCCTTCTCTCTCACACAAACATTCACACAGCCTTCGTCTCTCCCACATCAAGCGGACACACACTCATCCACCCTCCCCCTCTTTTCACACACTCATATTCACACTCCTTCCTCTCCCACAACACCAAACACACTGAGACACCACCTCCCCCGTCCACGCACACTTTACTGCACTGTCCCTCTTCTCTCCCGAGGTTTGTCACTCACAGTTACACTACACTCACACCCTTCCCCTCAACACTTTACTGGTCCGTCCCTCTTACCCCCCGTTGTCACACATGCAGCTAAACTGTCACTCACAACCCCCTCTCCCTCTCTGCACTGTCCCTCCCCTCCCCCCGTCACTGTTACACTGCTATACTCTTGCCCCCAACCTCCCCCCATCCCATCCCTCAGTCTGCAGTGTCTTCTTCTCAGCTTGGTCACACTTGTACACAGTTACACTGTTATACACACACACAACCGCTTTGCAACACACACACAGTAACCCGCGCCGCTCCCGCTCCAAACACCACCCCCCCACACCCCCCCGAGGCGGCCGGCGGCGGCGCCGATGACCTCACGGCGCGCGCGCGGCGCGGCCCGGCGAGGCCGCAGATTGGCTGGCCGCGCCTCCGCGGCACTTCAAAGCCGGAGAGGGAGCTACAATTGTGGTGGAATGGGCGGAACTGATCATTGTATTGCACACCTCTAAAAAAAACACTGCCTCTGATTTATCAATATAAAAAAGATCCTCTGAGAGGAGGAGGGCACTTTTGTGTGATGGCAACTTCACTTCTAGGGGTGAGTCTCAGGATTTTCTCTTGCTGGTTTAATTAGTTTCCTTTTATTGCCGATCGGAGGGGGTTAAAGTCGCCCCGGCCAGGCCACGGGCTATCAGTCTCTATTGAGAGCTTTTTTTCCCCCCTTTAAATACAAGTGAGTTTGGAGAAAAGAAAGAGGGGGAGAGGGGGGCAGAGTCACTTTTTTCAGAGCAGGAAAAGGTTCGAAGGGCATTTAGACAAGCCACCTCGCAGCGCCCGGCCTCTCCCCGCCTGGGAGACGTGCGCCCAGCCCATTTTACGTGCGACGATTTCGAGGGTAAAGAGAGCAAGTTTTTCCTCCTGGGCAAACTGCAGATTTTCCCTCTTCCCCTTAGAAAATTCCGCAGCCCGCCTTGTCTTGCAGGTACGTTGAACCCGTCTCTCTTTCTCTTTTTTACTATTGTAGACTTTTTTTTTTTTTTTTTAAAGAAAATCAGGAAGAGCGAGCCAGCCCTATAGTTTGACGTCTTTTGGCCTGGGAGAAACAACCCAGGATGGGTTTGTGGGGACCGGAACAGGATTTTCAAAGCTCTTCTGTGGATTACAGGGGTAGCGCTCTTAAAAGCAATCCAATGGTTTTTCCCCAGGCTTCTCCGCAAAGGAATCTTCCTTCCTCCCCAATCTGGACTTTTTGCTTGCTTGTTTGTTTCGAAGTGCCTGGGGCCTTGTGTGCGCAAGAGTGTTGTTTTAGCTGAGAATACTTGTCAAACTCTTCTTTAGCATGGCGCTTTGCTCCCGAATCAGACGCCGGCAGCCAAACTTGTCCCCTCCCGTAGAGTAGAAAGCAGCCGGGCGCCGGGGCTGTTGGGGGAGCCAGGTGAGTTGGTGGCGCCGCGCCGCAGCGAGAAATGGGGTGCAGTGGGGCGTTTTGGAGGCTACCGGAGGACTAATGCACATTTCCTTCCTCCCTCCCCCACTGGCCCTTTGCCCACCTCCCCTCCCCCACCCCGTCTCCTCTCCTCCTTCTCTCAGGAAGAACCGAGGTTGGGATCGACTCCTTTGGCCATGCTTGCTGCTACCTGTAATAAGATCGGCAGCCCCAGCCCGTCTCCCTCCTCCCTCTCGGACAGCTCAACTTCCTTCGGCAAAGGCTTCCACCCCTGGAAACGTTCCTCGTCCTCCTCCTCCGGCAGCTGCAACGTAGTGGGCTCCAGTCTCTCGAGCTTCGGCGTGTCGGGCCCCTCCAGGAACGGCGGCTCGTCCTCGGCCGCGGCGGCTGCCGCGGCGGCGGCGGCTGCGGCTGCGGCCCTGGTGACCGACTCGTTCAGTTGCGGCGGCTCGCCGGGCTCTAGCGCCTTCTCCCTAACCTCCAGCAGCGCTGCCGCCGCTGCCGCGGCAGCCGCCGCCGCCGCCTCGAGCTCTCCCTTCGCAAACGACTACTCGGTGTTCCAGGCCCCTGGCGTATCGGGGGGCGGCGGCGGCGGCGGGGGCGGCGGCGGCGGCGGCTCCTCCGCGCACTCGCAGGACGGCTCCCACCAGCCAGTGTTCATCTCCAAGGTGCACACCTCTGTGGACGGGCTGCAGGGCATCTACCCGCGCGTGGGCATGGCGCACCCATACGAGTCGTGGTTCAAGCCCTCGCACCCCGGCCTGGGCGCCGCCGGCGACGTGGGCTCGGCCGGCGCCTCCAGCTGGTGGGACGTGGGCGCGGGCTGGATCGACGTGCAGAACCCGAACGGCGCGGCGGCGCTGCCCGGCTCGCTGCACCCCGCCGCCGGGGGGCTCCAAACCTCGCTGCACTCGCCGCTCGGAGGCTACAACTCGGATTACTCAGGCCTGAGCCACTCAGCCTTCAGCAGCGGCGCCTCTTCACACCTGCTTAGCCCCGCCGGGCAGCACCTCATGGATGGCTTCAAGCCGGTGCTGCCCGGCTCCTACCCGGACTCGGCCCCGTCGCCGCTGGCCGGAGCTGGGGGCTCCATGCTGAGCGCGGGGCCGTCTGCGCCGCTGGGGGGCTCCCCGCGTTCTTCCGCCCGCCGCTACTCCGGCCGCGCCACCTGCGACTGCCCCAACTGCCAGGAGGCGGAGCGGCTGGGTCCGGCCGGGGCGAGCCTGCGGCGCAAGGGCCTGCACAGCTGCCACATCCCGGGCTGCGGCAAGGTGTACGGCAAGACGTCGCACCTCAAGGCGCACCTGCGCTGGCACACGGGCGAGCGGCCCTTCGTGTGCAACTGGCTCTTCTGCGGCAAGCGCTTCACGCGCTCCGACGAGCTGCAGCGGCACCTGCGGACCCACACCGGCGAGAAGCGCTTCGCCTGCCCTGTCTGCAACAAGCGCTTCATGCGCAGCGACCACCTCAGCAAGCACGTGAAGACGCACAGCGGCGGCGGCGGTGGCTCGGCGGGGTCAGGCAGCGGCGGCAAGAAGGGCAGCGACACCGACAGCGAGCACAGCGCCGCGGGCAGCCCGCCTTGCCACTCCCCGGAGCTGCTGCAGCCCCCCGAGCCTGGGCACCGCAACGGCCTGGAGTGACGCGAACCCCGCCCCTGCCCCTCTCGCCTTCCCCCTCCCACCTTGGTCCGCTTGGGCCCTGTGGGTCCTGGCCTCAGTTCCAGCCTCTCTACACTGCACCCTGCTCACTCTCTCTGTCTCTTTCTGCCCGTGTCCCTCTCTCTTTTAACTCCCTCTGTGACAACTTTGTAAAGGGAATGTGGACATGTAAGTAACACGCGTGGCTCTCCTGGGCCCTGGCTGTCTCTCTCCACCGGGTGACACTGTCGGAGCCCAGTACAGCCCAAGCCAGCGCCTTGCCGGGCCTTTAATTTTGGTCCTCTCCTCCTCGTCCTCCCTCCGTCATCCCCAGCTTTGACGGGCACATCTTTTAGAGGAAAGCGGCCACTGGAGGTAGAGCTGGACCGATCCAGTGCCTGGGAGACCGGGGGCCTCCGCACGTGCGGTAACAACTAGGCTGAGCAAGGTTGAGCAGCGCCGTGGGGAAGGCGAGGCAGTAGGCCCACCCATGGCCTCCCCCCGCCCCCCCCCCCCCCCGGGCTAGCGACTTGGTACCAGAACCTCAGTCTTGGGCGTCTAGGCTGCGGAGCGCCCTGCCCTGCCGCTGCGCGCCGCTGCCTGTCCTACGCTGAGCCGTCGGGAGCCCATCTGGCGGCACCGAGACCAGAGTTTCCTAGTTTAGCTCTCCGACGACAGCTCTGCCTCTTTTTCTTTGTTCCCTGGGGTGGAACCGAAGCAAGTTTTAGCTAAGGGCAGTCTTGGTGAATCGCTGCAGCAGCCTTCCTTTATCTTTATAACTTTTTTTTTTTAATGAAAAAGAAAAAAAAAAAACTAAAGAAAATAAGAAAAACAGCATCCTTCCATTTGGTTTCCCTTCTAGATAGCTTTTCCTCTAGCAGTGAGCAAGTCTTTCTCTCGAAACTTTGCTAATATTGATCCCAAAGTTATTTTGATCACATTAACTTAACTTATGGGTTGGGGTTGGGGGTGGGGGTGAGGGTAGGTGTCTTTTTCTTATGCAAAAATACCCCTTTCCGGTGAGACCAGATTAACTATCTCCGTGTTTGTCCTTTTCTACCTCGTTTTCACCACTCCCGAGCATAATCTCCTTTTTTTTTTTTTTTTTTTTGCTAGTCTAGCCGTCAATTTGTATAGTACCCATTTCTGTAAATTTTTGCAATTCGTTGAAGATTCTTAGGGTTAAACTTTTTTTGTGTGTGTGATTCAAACTTATAAAGAAGTGAAGAAGCTGTCGTTTATTTCAGACGAGGCTGTAGTTTAAATGCCAAAAGGGAAAATAGAAAAAAAAATTGTAAGATATATCTGAACCTAATGGTTTGTACAACTGGAGAATCGTTCTAGATTAGGTATCAATTAACTATAACTCCACCAATGTATGGGTGCGAGGTGCAGTTGTCCAGGAGACGATTTTGTATAGTATTTTTCTTGTACATTACTTCCAGTAAATATTTGAAAATATATTGAAGTAAACTTGATTTTTTTTTTTTTTTTGGTCACAAGAAAATATTAAGAGTTATTCTTGCAGTTCTGATGAGCTGCAGGTTTATTGAACTCACTTCTGGAGGTGCAGAGCCACAAACGCACTTTCCGGGCCTAGTTTTGCTCGAGTATGAATTTAGATAGGTATCAAACTGTAACTAAGACAATATTTGATAAATGTGGGATGACACTTAATTTAATGGAGCATGTACTTATTTGCATTTGCTGGCAGTTCAGGCATAGTTAAAGTGAGAGTTCACCTATATTTCATAATAACTGGGTCTGCCAAAACCCATGTGTTAAATAAATTGTCCAAGTGAATCTCAACTAATTTTGGCCTTTGTGTATTTCCTAAAGGTAATATTGTAAACTGTTAATAAACACTCCTGACACTACATTTAAATGTTTGCAGATTCTGCAAACTAATTGCTCATTGTAATGTTGAAATAATTTGGATATTTCACATTGAAATGAAAAGCCTTTCTCTGGAACATTTTAGACTTGCATTTTAAATGCATGAAATGTAATTGATTTATTTGTAATATTTTAAATGGTATTAATAAACTCAGATAAAAGACTAGGTCAGTTAATTTGTATTTTTTTTCCTTTTTAAACTATGGACATTTGCATTTATCTTCAGTTAAATGTCTAATTTAAACAAAATATAATCCTGTTTGTGGTAATATTTAAATAATTGCCTTTAAGATATTACTTAGATGGAATGCTATATTTGGCAAAGCTGTGTTTTCTCTATTTACCAAGATAAAGACTGTAGTGTCTAAGAAATGTAATTAATTATTTACCAGTAGATTTAGCTCCAAGCATCAGGATTTACTGACCTCTTAAAATTTGTACAAAGTCACCAAACAATCTAAAGAAATTTCTCTGTTCTGCTTCTTCTCACTCTCCAGAAGGATTCAGGTTGTTGGCCATTGATTGCATTTGGTATTTAAAAGGCCACATCTTACACAAGAAGATCAATACATCTAAAATAAAAACATGGGTTTGGGGATAACTTTTGTTGTTAGGGGGTGGAGGAGGTCAGGCTAACAAAAGCTGGTTTTTGGCATTCCATGTCTTAGCTAAAGATTATGTAGAGGTAAATATCAGTAGTAGATTCCTGTTGAAATGAGTTATCTGTTCTTTTAAAGTCTCTAAACAGCCACCAAAGAAAAGGAAGGTTAAACCTTAATCTATCTACTAGGCTACTGTCCATAGGTGTCAATGATGCCAATAAAAAAATATTGTCTTGTTATGTCTAAGTGCATTTAAGCAATGGGTGTTCCTTGAGCCATACTTTGAAACATAAAATACTTTAAATGTTGATTGCTGTTTTATCAAACTATTTCACTATTAGATTAATATTATTATTTTGAAACAAACTGAATAAAAAGTTAGAGTGTTCAGATTCTCATAAGTTTAGCTTCTTTCTTTCTGTTTGCATTCCCCCACCCTAAGTTCAGTCTCGGTGTGCATCTTGAACTAAAAATCTTCCAGTGAAATTTATATAGTCTTTATGATCCATAGAAATGGAAGTGAAAATAGAATGCTATAAATACTGTAAATTCAGAAGAAAAAAAACAATTAGGGATAAAATATTTTAGAATAATGCAGTTTGTGCCCAAGTAGCAGAGTGCCTTAATCCTGTTGCCTATGCTGATGTTTGAGACTTCCAATCCTATGGTTTTAGGCAAGCAAGTTAGCTCTGATTCTTTGCTGTACTATAGCTCTAAATAATGTTTTTAAAAAGTAAAATAGTCTCCTTCGTCACTTTCTTCCTAGGACTCACACACAGAACACAATTAAATGTTGCTTCTTTTTTATTGAAAGTTGCAGAGCTGAGGGATTCGGAGAAAACAGTTCTGAATGAGTTAAATGTAGTGGCAGGTAAGCAGAAAGCAGCTTGGTACATTTATAATATCAGTTGTATTATACACAGAATCACATTTGATTTACGAAGTGGGTGATGACAAGGAGAGATATTGTCTGGAAGAAGATTTCTTTGGGGTGGATGAACGGGGACAGATTTTTCTGTAGCATAGATGTTCAAACTTTCACTTTCTTCCTTTGGCTCCTCCTCTCTGTTCTACCTTTGGTTTATTTTGTATTGTTGGTTATTGAGCAATATTTCTAGATTCATTTTCTGCAGGGTGGGCAGGGTTCCCTTTTGGGGATGAACATCTTTTTGGAGGATAGAGGATGAAGTGCAAAATTGTGGTTTCTTCCTGCTTTATCTGTGCTAAAGCACCTCTTAACAGTGCCTGCAGGCTCACTCAAATGAAGCCAAAGTCTTGGTCTCACTTTGAACCAAGGGACCAGCTTCCAGTCTTACAGATCAAGGTAGAGTTAAACTAGTTGTTGACCCAGAGGTCAGGCCAGCATATATCAGTCCACCCTCTGGAGACTAGAATAGGACTGCAGCTCAGTCCAGCTTTTCCGTTAACCTGTCTCATTTCTTCCCCAAACATGAGTGTTTCTTCCTTATCCTGCTTTTTCCTGTTCTGGTCCAACTTCTTTTTGGATGATGTCTTTTGCTTAGGGACGTGACTGTGATTTGTTAAGGTTGGGCTATCAACAAAAATATTTTAGGCTAAAACTTAATTTAAACAAATGTGATGAGTTTTTCTCATCCCTCTCCTATAACAACTGATATTAGAAAAAGTTCCTGGATGGGTTTGCCCTCCTTCCACTGTCCTCTTAACTCCAATCTTGGTATAACTTCTCAACTGAGGTTCCCGTGGGGACAGAATGCTGAAATTAAAAAAGACAAGCACGTGATGAGACTGGACTCCTGGGCGGACAGATCGATAATCCTGCCATCAACATTTTCATCTCCCCGTGGATCTTTTGGTTTGATTATTGAATGGAATGTTACAGAAGGCCACTGGAGGAATTTTTTAAACAAATATTTTATTTTAGAGGATTAGCTCAAAGGTCAGATGATCTTTTAGGCTGGTAAATTAAGGTAGGAACTTTACAGAAAAAAAGTAGATTTGATTATTCTCTGGTGGCCTAAAATGGTAAAGATGAATATTATTATGAAAGAAGTTCTACATTTTGCTCAATTTTTCATACAAATAGCCTCAAAGAGGGGTTAATTTGATGCAGGTATTTTGAATAAACTGGGGCTTTTAATTTCCTGCTGGCTTTTGCTGCTTCTGTCCAAACAGGCAGGAAATATTATTTCTTCCTACACCCCTAAGAAAAACCCAGGTATGATCAAGTCTCCTCTCTCTCTTTTAAAAATATGGTTTCTATAGTTGTTTGCTTTTTTCCCCCCTTTCTTTAAAAAATGCCCCAGCAGATTAATTCTATCGCTGTCTTTAAAGAAAATCGTATTAAGGGATCAACAGGAGTGAAGTGTACTCATTTTTAAGTTAGGACTGTAGTTCTGGGTGGCATCCTTTGAAGACTTTGCTCGATATACAATTGTTGCTGTTGTTTAAAAAGTAAGATTCAGAATTTGCTTTCGCCCTATTTATTCCCTGCTTCCGGATTAAAGGAAAGCCGATAATTCCTTGCTGTCCTGGGCTCCAGCGGCTGAGGTTTAAGGGGATGCGCGTCAGTGGCCATCTCTTTAGGTTCGCTGTATTCCCTGCGCGCAGAAGTGTTGATTTGCTTGGGGGCGGGGTGGGGTGGGGTGGTGGAATCTATTTCTTTTCGTCCCTGGGCGCGTGTTTAATTTAATTTAATTTTCTGCGGAGTCTCCTGGCGGTGAGGAAGCAGCCTTATACATTTTACTTTGGTTCCTAATGACAGTCGGGGCTTCTAGAGCGCTAGAGACAGCGAGGAGAGCTGGTGGGGCGTGGGGAGTGACTGGGAACAAGAAATAAAGCGCCCGCTCAAAACTGCCGCTTTTCATGGTGTTCTTTCAAGTCCATCTTATTGGGGCTTCTTTTAAGCCCACTCCCTAACTTTACTCCTCAGACAAGCATTTCTTGCTGCGCAGGAGGGAAGGGTGGAGGCGCCCTCTGCATCCCTTGCGGGGTTCGAGGCGGAGGTCTGGTCTGCCCAAAGTTCCCCTCATTCTCTGTTCCATTGAGTTCAAGGGTAGGTTTTGAGCCCAGGAGAATTTCCCAGCCTTTCTAAACGCTACCTCCTCTTTCCTCTCACTTCTGGACGTGCCGGCTGCTCTCAAAATGACCCTCCGAGGCCCCCGGGAAGAGTTCGGAGGAGGCGAGGCGCGTCGTCCGCCCGAGGGTTGCAGTGAAGGGTGGGGCGGCAGTCGGGTCTACCCGCGAGCCCCGGTCCCCTCCCGCAGTCCCCCTCGTGCTGCTGGACAAGCCGCCCTGCGCGGTGCCAGCGCACACAAAGGCGTCGCGGCCGCCTCCGCCCGATGCGCGGACTGCGAGCGCCACCACGTGCCCCGCGACCGCGCTGCAGCGCGCCCGCCGCAGGCGACACCAGCCCGAGCAGCCCGCGCTTCCCGGAGCCTCTCTGGCTCCACAAAACCCACCGTGGGAATCGCCGCGGTGAGCCTCCCCCGCGCTCACCTCCCAGCTCAAAAGACACTCGAGGGGCTTTCCTGGTGGCGCAGTGGTTGAGAGTCCACCTGTCGATGCAGGGGATACGGGTTCGTGCCCCGGTCCCAGAAGATCCCACATGCCGCGGAGCGGCTGGGTCCGTGAGCCATGGCCGCTGAGCCTGCGCGTCCGGAGCCTGTGCTCCGCAACGGGAGAGGCCGCAACAGTGAGAGGCCCGCGTACGGCAAAAAAAAAAAAAAAAAAAAAAAAAAAAGATACTCGGGCCGGATAGGGATGGGGGGATTCCCTTCCCTTCTTTTTCTCTCCGAATCCCCAAGCATCCTTCCTCTGTCCTTGGCCATCCGTGCGCCTGGACCCTGGGGCCTCTGTCTCACCCTATCCGGGGCTGATAGGCCAAGTTCTGCGTCTTGCCGGTGCCACCCGGGCCTGCCGCGGCGTGGACGGGCTGAGGGTGTTCATCCCGAACTTGTTGGATATTTCTCTCCTGACTTTAGCAACGACTGTTCTCTTTTCTTGGCCAAACTACTTTGTTCACTCTCACCCGCCTCCTCCCCCTTTCCTCCCCCGTGGCAGATCAACAAACTGCAGCGTCCTCCGTCGGCAGGAAGTGTTCTTCTTGTCATTTTATTATGGGTTTGCCAGGAACTTGTGCACCTTTTCTCACACTGTTATCTTAAGGGAAGCAGAGTCAAGTCTGATTGGCTGTGATTTTTGATTTCAGGAATCAAAAGAACAGTTTAGCCACTTAAGGGACTATCTAGGGGAGAATCTTACCGATAGGTAGATATAGACATATAATCACTGTACCTGTTGAACAGAACTCAACTTGTCTTTACCAAGTTGTACCTAAATCCCAACAACCTCTCTTGGGCTTTCTTCCCTTCCCTTCTTGCCCCTCCACCCTTCGGGCAGCTGGATATTTGGGGAGCGCTAGCCACATTCTCCAGGCCCCGTATTTTGGTGACATCTGAAGGAAGGGGAGGATGGATCAATCTCTAGGAAAGAGTACCGTACTCCCTTTAAAGATCTTTACTTTGAAAACGTACCTGCCGCTCCCTGGGGGCGGGGGGCTGAGGAACAGAGCCCTCTCCCAGGAAGCCTCTCCCTGCCCCTGACTCTCTTAGGCGCCTCTAGGACTTGGGCCCTTTGGTCTTGAAAGCTCATCGTGCAGGTTTGGATCTATGGGTTCCACTTTGTACTCTCTAGATATGCCAGGGATTCAACTTGGCATGTATTTTTGGTTATGCATGCACCTTCTATACGCGTTTAAGGCACCCTGTGATGCGCTGCAGTATAAGCATCTTCCTTAATACTCAAGAGTTCTCAGAGCTGCACACCTGAGTGTGATATGGCTCCAGCCATTCCTGCCTGTGGTTAAATCCACGGGCTCCATTGACCCCAATCCCAGTAGCAGGGAAGGGAGGGGAATGGCCTATCTGGTCTGCAGTGAGGGCCTCGCGCGCCAAGCCCCTGGAGCCTCCCAGTAGAAGCAGTCTGGCCTCCTGGAGCTGCAGGATATATTTGACACATCCACCTCCGGAGCCTCCATCACCCTCCCCCCTCAAACCAGCCGGTGACGAGACCCCCACCTCCACCCCTCTCTCCAGGGTCCGGAAAGCCGGGAAGCGCTGGAATGTCGCGTTCTCTCACCCTATTGTGCCTAGGTGTTGCAAACCACTGGAGGACAGAGCTTCGGGCTTTGATCTCATGTCCCGGTCATTCTTTAGCACAGAGGGGTGAGTTTAAATTAAATTTCTTTCTCTGCTGATAAGTTCTAATGGGCCTCAGAAGGTGAATAATTATGCAGTAACATTTCATGGGTTGTTGGAGTGGGAATTCCCACTGCGCTGTCACCAGGAACAGCATTTCCCCTGTACCTCAATGGTAAATGAAGCTTCACAAGTAAGCTACAAGCGTCTTTCAAAATCTACGAGTGGATAATCCTTCCCTGCCCTCACCTTTCTTGCCCCTGCAAAGCAGTTTGGTGTCACTTTTTAAATTTAAGTTTTATTCGTGGCTTAAAAGTACTTTAAAAATCTCTACTAAAGGATCTTATGTCTGAGTGTAAAAAATTTTTGCTTTGATGATTAAATATGCATTCCTATCAAGACAAAGTACACATTGATGAAAGCGGAGGCCGCATTTTCCTGGAAAAAGGCAGACAAGACACCTGGGATTTGCCACCAAATACCTGGACTTAGTCTTGCTATCTCTCTTCACTTATTTTAGTGAATTAGTGCTTTTTTGCTTGCTTTCTGAGAAAAAGGGTCAAGACCTGGAACTGCTACAATCAGTGTTCTGAACCTACCTGGTTTGCAGTTCAGAAATGTACTTTCTGTGGGGGAGGGGGAGGCTAAAAACCATAATGCATTGCTGCTTCATTCAAAATAGCCATCTACCTATTTGAGACTGTGGGCTTCTTTAAGATTTTGATTTATAGTTACTTTCCCCCTAAGATAGATAAGAAACAGCATCAACAGTTTGAATATTTAAATGGATCACGACATTTTGACAGACATTTTAAAATCAGACTCTTAGCTTAAATCAAAGAAATCTAAATTTGTAATTTAAAAGCACAGGGGAACTCTTTATGGTTTTCTTCTTTAAAGAAAATCCTTTATACATCAGTGTTTCATTGCTTAGCATTTTCCTTGTTTACTTTTCTTCCCTTTAAATTTCTTCCTTTAAATGAATTGAGCTCCCACAAGTTTTAAGATTTCTAAATCAACACATAGAAACTGGAGCCTGCTTATCAAGTTTTCACTCCTCTCTTGGCAACTAATTTGAAAGGGCCCAAACAATGAGTTGATTTACATTATGCTCATTTCACCCTGTACTCCATGTGAATGTTGGAAAAAACCCTCAATACTTTATCTAGGGTTATCTTTACAGCTTTGAGGCGACCGATCCTTCCAGCTTTAAGTTTTTTAGCCACTCCATTTTAAGCACTGAAATAGAAGAAAGAAAGTAGATGTCGTGCCCTCCGCCTCCCCCAGAGTTCAGGTGATTGTCTAGTTCAACTGAAAATAAGGGATTTGTACTGCCCAATTTTGCACCCAATTTAATGTCCCTAATTATTCAGGTACCCTATCATCAGGTTTCCCATCATTTCAGGAAGTTTTGTGCTCATTCTTCTTCAATGCTTCGTTTCTCTCTTACATACCTGTCCCTTATTTTTTTGTTTGTTTTGTTGTTTTTATAAGCACTTTCCCCTTTCAATTAAACAAACAATGGCCTTTGTAAGGGAGGGGGAACCTAGTAGGTAGAAATGAATTTAAGTTATTCACATTGATTTAGTGAATGAATATTATCAAGTTATACATACTCTAACAGAATTTGACTATAGATATATGAAGTCTCAATGTAAGAGAAAATAATCATTTTTATAACATTAAATTCTATTTCTCCCAAACTTTAAGAAAATAAGGTTCTTGTAGGTGACAATTCAATAGCCTTTGTACTATGAGGCAAACTAAGTTTTGCTCTTTCTCCCAGTAAATATTTGCTCTTTCTCCCAGTAAAAAAAAAAACAAACCTGTAGTGGTTAAGTAGAGGACTGTACACATATATTTCCTATACCCTCAATAGTGACATATTTTAGTTTATTATCACAATTGAATGTTATAATTGTAATGAATAGGAAGCAGTAAAACCACCTTGTAAATATTTTGGCAACAGAACATTATATATTCTTCAGTTGCATACACTTTGTAGAAAGCATATGATATAATTTATTTAGTATATGGTGTAATGATTAAATTTGAACATACTTTGCTTAGTGACATGTTCATTTGAATGTTTTAATATGTATACCCAGGAAAATCAGAATCAGTGAAGTGTTCCATTCTTAAAATTCACCTGTTGTTTTGTAGAGAAAATTTTAGTTTCAAAAGAGGGGTATAATAGTGATCCCTGTTGTAGAGGAATGGCATTTATGTCTGTAAAGTGGTTTAGAATGACTTATTACTTTATACTCCAAAAGAAGTAGCAATTTTACTTCATTGTTTTAAAGTAAAGTTTTCATTTTGGAATAATTTTAGATTTACAGAAAAGTTGTAAAAATAGTATAGTGAGCTCTAGTAGTTTTCTCTGTTATTAACATCTTACATTATGATGGTATATTTGTCAAACCCAGGAAATCTATATTGGTATATAATTTTTTAAAATAAAGAATTAAAGGCAACAAGTGTTGCACTGCACATCAGTCAGTGGTAGACTGCAGCTTAGGAAAATGCTGACTTCTTTTTGCTCAACTTCTTATATAGCCAACTTGCCTATGCAGAGGCTATGTACTACATTAGCAAGTTATGTAGAAAGCTATTCCTCAGGAAGGTTTTTAAACTATAGTGTCTTAGAATAAAAAGTTTTTTATTTCTTTCATAGTTAATTAAAATCTAAGAAAATATATCTAGTTCAGTTTTCATTTTTTACTTTATGTATGGAAGCATCAGATTAAATTTTGAATGGTTGACAGTTTCACTTAAAATTATCAAAAATTTATTCTTAGCAATGTTCTACTTGTAGCCTAGACCTATTTTTTGTTCTACAATTTAAAATGACTTATTTACTCATTATTGTACTACAAAATACGAATAATCTAATGTTTCTATTTATTTCCTCCATATTTTTGAAGTTAAATTTTAGGATCATTTTTACTAAGGAACTGAGTTTGTCAGAATATAGAAAGCTTTAAAACTTAATGGTTGAGTCTTTTTTTTTTTTTTTTTTTTTAAGCACAAATAAATGTGTCTCTACACTCCATGGAGCAATACACTTGCATGGGTCTTTGTCTTGTTTAAGTGAGATTATAAGGAGTTTCAGAAAAAAGGAAAGTATCCTTTATTTAAAATGTATTTTCACTCTACATAGAGTTGTTGGATAAAACACAGGAAACGCAGTTATATTTGAATTTTAGATAAACAACAAATAATTTTTTTTAGCACGAGTATGCCCCATGCAATATTTGGGATGTAATTATACTAAACGTGATTTGATGTTTTTTTTAAAAATTCAGATTTAACTGGACGTCCTGATTTTTCATTTTTTTTTCATTTTTGAATGAAATTCATGTATCTATAAGGACAAATTTAAAAATAGAAGACAATATACAAACAAAGTAACTCATGCCTGTTCATGAACATGCTAAGGATAGCGTGCTGTACTATTTAAAAGGGAAATGCAAGACATAATGAAGTTAAAAGTTACTTGTTACCTGTAGGGTGAAAATATAAAATTGATTTTCCTATCACTCTTTTCTGTTTCTTATTTTTCAGCTTGTTTGGCTTCCATCTGGGCTTTACACTTTTAGAATGCTAGTACTACCTTGCCATACTAAGAAACTACATTCATCTAGCTTTCAAGAAAGTAATATTATACTGATGTGTGCACTCTTCTTTTTAATATTAATGCTATAAAAAAGGAGGTATCTAAAAAATCACCCTAATTCATTAGTTTCATGCAGTTAGGACCCTATACTGAAGTTTTGCTTTTGCAAATTCGATTCCGTAGATACTTTACACTACCCCCGGTTTAATTGCTCTTACTTAAACTGCATAAATGTGGATTCCTATATTTCCAGAAGTCATGTATAAGTTGTAGTAGCAGTACTGCATATGAAATTCAGTTGCCAGGTATTCCATCGATTACAACTAAATAACCAGAAGTTAAAGTTGTCTGTACCAGGAGAGTTTGTTTTTCCTTCTGTGCAAGTAGTGCTATTTAGGACATAAAGGTAATAGCCACTTATTATTTTTTTTATAGGGTTTTTTTTTTAAATATTAAAGTTTTGGTCTTTTTTTTTTTAATAAGTAATTCAGTGAGGAAGGCAGAATAATTCTTTATTTTATTTATTTATTTTTGGCTGTGTTGGGTCTTCGTTTCTGTGCGAGGGCTTTCTCCAGTTGCGGCAAGCGGGGCCACTCTTCCTCGCGGTGCGCGGGCCTCTTCACTATCGCGGCTTCTCTTGTTGAGGAGCACAGGCTCCAGACACGCAGGCTCAGTAGTTGTGGTTCACGGGGCTAGTTGCTCCGCGGCATGTGGGATCCTGCCAGACCAGGGCTTGAACCCGTGTCCCCTGCATTGGCAGGCAGATTCTCAACCACTGCACCACCAGGGAAGCCCATAGCCACTTATTTATTCATGACATTTTCTCAAGAAGCAATCCATTAACCTAATGTAAGAGTTTTCTTTCTTGCGATTCATTTATACTATTAATTTAATTTTTCTAACAATTTCCTATCTTTTGATAATTATTGTTTGTGATTATCCCCAGAAATAATGAGTAAAATTCTGTGTAGCTTAGACACGATACAGGCTAATAAAAAGTGAGGGGGAGAATGAACCTGGCATCTGAGGTTTATCCATCTTGCTTTCACACAGCTCAAAGGGTAAGTAAAAACAATATTTACAGGCCATGTATGCCAATCAGGTAGATCATTAAGAACAATACAGGCAGTCTTTTATCCATAAACAGGGAATTTATCAAAAACCCAGGCTTTAAAGGTAGCTGCTTTTACCAGGCAATACACCTATTACTGTAAGTGTCCAGAAGAAATGGGTAAGTGGGAGGTGTAGGAAAATTTACTTTGGAGGCTGCCTTGATGGTAGCACTCCCTGAAAATTAAATTGTAAGCAAGTTTCCACAAACTGCCCTACTTTTTTTCCCCACTTTACTTTGTTTTATAAAACTAATTAGATATTCATTTGGATTAATAAATATTTTTTAAAATGTAATTACCTCTGTGAATTTTGAGGGAGGCCTTCACATACAAATGCAAATTTGTCAACTCATAATACCTCCATCCTAATCCAAAGATTTTCCATTTCAACAGAAGTTTTCAACTTCATTTTTTTGGAGACTCTTAGATGCTCACTGAAGATACCCTAGAAAGTACAAGGAATTGTGAAGAAGCAGAGAAAACAAATACCTTAAAGCTACTTCTGAGAAACAAAAATTATGTCTTATAATCTTTGTTCCAAGTGACTTTTTTCTTACATGTATGTACAAGAGTATAACCTACTTTTTTCCCATTAATATTAAAATAAATTCCCCCCACTATTAAAAATTATCTGCAAACACAATTTTAAATGGTATGGACCTCATATATCAAAATTTTACTACTTCCCCAATATGGGGCATTTAGCTGTTTCCAAATGATTGAACATCCTTTTGCATGACTTTTTGTTCTAATTTCTGATTATTTCCTTAGGATACTAAAAGAGGAGGGAATTCTTGAGGGATAAGAACATTTTAAAGGCTCTAGATAGGGATGACCAGATTACTGTCCCTGTAGCAGTTTATACTTCAGGAAACAGCTGTTGAAAGAACCAGCCTTAAGTGCACTGAATTCTTTGTTCACTTAATAAGGAAAAAATGAATCTCATTATTGCTTTAAGTTGTATATTTTAGATCCCTAACCTTTTCTTCCACATCTTTATTTGCTATTTTTATTCCCTCTTTTGTGAATTGTCCTTCCATGGTTATGACCTTTTGAATGAGGGTCCACTTGGTTGCAAAATCAAGCAGATGATCTGGGCCAATGGAGAACATTGTGGGGAAAGAGAGTGCTGGCTCTGGAAGCAGAAACTCCTTTTAAGGCTTTGCACCATACAGTTCCAGTAAACTGAAACCTGCAGATCAGTTTCCATTTGTTAGTACCAGATTAATTACAGTAAGTGGGCAAAATGGAACATAATATGTGTTATCATTTTACAAAAGAATTTTGGGAAACAATCTGTTGTATTTCCCAACTGAGAGTGGACACCACTGTCACATGGTACTAAATATAGATTCACTTGAACATGTTAGCTGTAACTGGTTGAAAAGTTAAAAAAAAAAAGATTTCAATCAATGAGTCTACAGGATACCCCCCGAAAATGACATGATTTTTATAGTTTACTTTTTTAACTGAATTAGCCAGATGTTTTGGCCCCTGGCTGCACGAAGCCACAGAATTGACCTTTAAAGAGAGGTAATTCATTCATGGCCACCATACATAATGAGTCTGATTTGAATCAGCTGTCTTAGCGGGACAAAAAGATCTGTTTTAAAATGTTGATATTTTATGACTGTTGGAGAAGTAACGTCCAAGAGTAAAGTTACGTCTACTTAATCACTAATTAATTCTAAGTTTCTTAAAAAGGTTTTCATAATTCTACATAAGTTATTCTTTAACAAGCTTGAAGTAATACCTGCATGACATATTCATTAGCCCTTGAAAGGAATGCTTAAATGCAGCCACTAAAGAGGCTGTCACTCTTGAATTGTTGGGAAAAGAGAAGGAAGAAGGGGGTAAGTAGATTGGACATATACCGTATCTCTAATATAGCCTCAGCTTGTAGTAGAGTAAACTGTATCTCATAGTGATTTTTTTTTTTTTTTTTGCGGTACGCGGGCCTCACTGCTGTGGCCTCTGCCGTTGCGGAACACAGGCTCCGGACGCGCAGGCTCAGCGGCCATGGCTCACGGGCCCAGCCGCTCCGCGGCATGTGGGATGTTCCCAGACCGGGGCACGAACCCGTGTCCCCTGCATCGGCAGGCGGACTCTCAACCACTGCGCCACCAGGGAAGCCCCATAGTGATATTTTAAATGATACATTTGCTGCTGTTCAAAAAATTTTAAAAACAAGTCAACAGCCTACTTTGTGTTCAGTACTTTGGGTTAAAAATAACCCTTAAGCATGATCGTGAATCACAGTCATAATTGGAGAACTTACTTAAAATTGTAAAACAGAAGTAAAATATTTCTTGTGTCCTTTCTTTAAGGAAAAAATGATCATTTGAAAAAAATAAAAAATCACCCCATCATTCTGACCTTATGACTCTATTTAAAAATTTAATAATATGTACGCATTATAGCATTATAATTTTAAAATGCTCAAACTGTGTTAAAATAACTTAAACCTTGGTCTGTGAGTCTATATGTATTTACTTGGAATTAAGCCCAATCTATTTTGATCTAAAATTGTTACAAGGGGACAGAGGTTAATTTAGTTTGTCCTCCAAATAAAGTTACTTGATTATTAAGTAAATTTAAATATTCTATTGCGTATAACAAACTAATAGAGCTCACTGATGTTGCTAAATAGACTTTTGTAAAAGTAACTGCTCTTTCTTCTTTTAACTATATATAGGAAATTCTGAATACACCAAAAAAAAAAAAAAAGGATACAAGAGCCTGTGCCTTTTAAAAACTATACTACAGCAAAGAAAATAGGTGAACACTTATTGGACTTCATTAATTATTCTATCCATGCTCAGGTTTACAACTTTTATTTATGAATCCTATATTTAAAGTGGCTGGTTTTGGAGATAGTTTTTTTGTTTTTGTTTTTTAATTCTGGTCTAGAACAATGGTTCTCAATTTTGTTGTTGTTAATAAACCCCTTTGAGAATTTGATGCAGGCTATAGACCTTAATTTAAGAATATGTTAATCTCAAATCAACACCTCTCTGACACCTATAAATAGACTTAAGATTTAGAGCTAGAGGTGTACTTTTGAGTCCTTAGTTTGTATGCTCTACTAAAATGTTACACATTTTAGAAGAATTTTACCTGAGTAAATCAAAGAAAGTGTCTTTTATCTTTGGCTTTGTAATCTACCTTGGTAAAAATGAATGTGGAGAAAGGAGAAAGGTTAACTCTTTTCTGACGAGACTGGAGTTTCTCTGAAGATTCCAATATTCACTTAAGGAGCAACTTGAAATACAAAACATCAGCGAAGAACCACGGGATTGTTGTCCTTCACATTTCAGAAGTTAATGATTAACATTTTGTGATGTTTTGTACTTCTCTTGCTTATTCTGTGTATGCTGGGTTCCGAATGTTTTGTCTAGGTTAATGTCATAGACCTTCCATCAGTATGGAAATATATGGAATTTTATAGTTTTTATAGTCCATCATTAAATATCCCTTTTAAAATAATTTTATTACTGAAGCAGTATTTATTGTACAGTATTTGGAAAGTTGTTCTTATGAACAGGAGCCTCAGTATAGTTGAGCAAACCTGAACCACTTTTGATGGCTCCACCTTAGCCAATACATTACCCAGTGCATATGTTACTACGTTTTTTTTTTTTTTAGTTGCAACATTTGTAAATCTGTCTTAGTTTTTGTATAACATAGCTATCAAGATCTTTTTTATCTTACGCAAAGAGAGGAATGATGCATCAGCAAGTGGGCTGCAAATGGAACAAAAGAGTTATGATAAACACCCTGAAAATAAGATAGCAGGGGTGAGTCAACAGTGAGAGAAACAATCTATGTAGATCTCAGGGTCTAATCTTCCTCTACACTTGTGAGTGTGTGTGTCTGAAGGTAGAGTAAACTGAACACTTGTGGGGAAAATGTGCTATTGCCAGAGCAGCTATATTTCTAACCCTTCCGAATTGTAATCGGGTTGTGTACGAGAATTTTTTTCAGTGTGGGTGGGCAGAAAATAAAATCCAGCTTCACATCAGAAATTTAACCAAAGAGGAACCGTGCACCTTTGTATGTCTGCAGTGTAAGGGGGAGGCACAGTGCAAGTTGTTTTCTATGTAAATAATTCAAAAGTTCTACTTTACCACCTCCAGTTCCATCTTAGAGGGCTAATGGGTTAGTTGAGTGTGGGTTATAGAGTCAGATTTTCTGAGCTGAATCCTCATTCTGTCACTTCCTTGGTGTTTGACCTTGGGAAGATTCCTTAATTACTCTGTGCCTCAGTTTCCCCATTTGGTAAAATTTGACTAAAAGAATGAATCTTACCGTCAGTAAGTTAATGCCTATAAGGCTCAATTGTAGTGCCTGATAGATGAGTGCTCAGTGTGAACTTAATTTTATAAGTTCTATATAAAAACTATATATTGGATATAAAAACTAGAACTTATGAATCTAGCTTATTTTATATTATTGATCTTATTATTGCTACTACTACTGACAGGAACATTTCATTTTATAATAGAAAGCATTCTCTGTTACTTTGGAGGTTTTTTTTTTCCCTGTCTCCCTCCGTGGGAGCCCTGTCGACCTTGCTCTTATTTGGTGACCCCCTCTTGCTCCTGTTTTCCTTTGGTGTCCTGTACATACCATCCTGTGAGAGCCAGGCTTTTTGGCTTATATGTTGCTCTTAACCTATCTCTTCTCAAGGGATTTAGCCCTAGGAAACTGGGGACTAAAGGAATTTATGAAACTAATGTAGGCAAAGGTGTAATTCTGCTTTACCTGGGGCCATGGAAGTAAGAATTTTACATTTAAATTTGTACACCTTTTTTAGGTTTTCTGAGGATTTGATGGTAGAATATTTTTTCCTTCCAATCCTAAGCTGATTGCTTGAGTGTATTTCATTCTTTATTGTTTGAGTATTTTCAAATAGGTTTTTCTTCTTTCTCTAGTTCATTCTTTCTCTTGCTCTCTCTCTTTTTTGCTTTACAATTGTCCAGAATGTTCTGGTAATTTAACAACTTCAACTCTTTTCCTAGAATCTCTTCTTGACTTTCAACTGGAAAGAAAATATTTTAGCCATGTATTACATTACTGGATTGTAGTAAAGTTGATGATCAAACAAAATACCTCCATTCAATAGCAAATTTTACTTGGCTTATAAAGAATAGCATTCCATCATTTACTACATCTACAAAAACACAGATCAGTTTACAAGACCATTCTTTCCCTCAGTTTAATAATGCAGCAGTGATTGCATTCATTTACAGAATTTCACACCTAATTGTCTAACTTTTGCTTTTCTGAAATCTCAATAAACAGATCCTCAAGCAGTTTAAAAAGTAAAACATTTTAGAAGGATTAAATTGGACCTTGATAATTACGTATAAATCATTAAGAAAACATGCCTAACAAACTCAATTACATTGGTGATGCTTTTCAGCATATTTCCATAGACATTATAATCACAGATACCATGCTTTTGTCTAAGAAGTGTGACTCTTTCAAAAATTTTTTAGCTTGGAATTCTCATATTTCTACAATTTTACCAGGGTAAAACGTGTCCAAATCCACAACACTTATACATGTAAGTAAGCACAAAAGGAAAAACATATCTCGTAACTTGGGCTGAATTCAATCTTGTTTCAGCAGTGTGGATGTAGAGAATATTTTTAGGGTGTGGCTTGTTAATTTTATTAGACTACGTAACTGCTGGCAAAACTTTACTTTGATCCTCACATTGATATACTCCTGTGAGCAATGACTATACTCTCAGTTTGGCTAGCCATCTTCCTGAATAAATTGTGGACAGAAGTACTTGGTGCTATGATGGAGACTGTGGGCTCTGGAGTTAGATAACGCTGTGAATACCAAAGCCCAGGCCTCAGCAAATTACTTAATTCCCTTAAGCTTCAGTTTTCTTCTCTTTAAAGAAAGATAATGTTAATATTTGTCATTATAGGGTTGATATAAGGACTAAAGAGACAATGTACATAAAGTGCTTATCCCATGCCTATGTGAAAAATTTCACACAAAAAAAATAGCTCTGATTAGAAGCAGTAGTTTAAAATGGTTTTAGGAAAATTCAAAAGTATACTGAGTCAGAAGTGTGTGAAAGCTCATATATTTACAGTATTAAGGATGCTATTTTTACTTGCTAATGCATAAAGCATTTTAGTGGAAAGAGAAAAAGGTTAAGAAAGTAGAACTTAGTATAAACTTCTATTTAATAAATCTAGTCTCAGGATAAAAGCAAATACCAGCAACAGCAGAATCCAGTAGCAAAAGTGAAGGGAGAAAGACAAACACATTCCAAATCCTTGCCTAGCAATGAGGATGGGTAGCATGTTGCAGTGGAAATAGCACAGGGCTTGGAGGCAAGATTTGTGAGTTTTTGCTCTCTCATCAACATATAACGATGATGTTCGATTGGATGTTTTCAGGGTTCTTTTTTAGCTTTTATTCAGTGGAAATCTAAGAAAAATTGTCTTTTCTTTTCAATGGAATAAAAGTTTGAATGCTTTGTAGTAAGCTGGGCCTCCCAAAGATAGCCACATGTCAAAAGGGTCTTTGCAGATGTGATTAAGAATCTTGAGATGGGAAAATTATCCTGGATTCCCTACGTGGGCCCAATGTAATCGCATGGGTCCTTATAAGAGTAAGAGAGGAAGGACAAAAGCAGAGAGAGATGGATGGAGGTATGATGAAGGAATCAGATATCCTCAGGATGCACGCTGAGGAACGTGGGAAAAGAACAAGGAATAGATTTTTCTCTAGAGCCCTCAGAGACTGATTTTAGACTTTTGTCCTCTAGAACTGTAGGATAATAAATGTGTGTTGTTTTAATCCACTAAGTTTGTGGTAATTTGTTATAGCAGCAATAGAAAAGTAATACAGGCTTTATCAGTGTGGTTTTGCTAAAAGGTGGCAAGCTGTGTTACTTGAGGTACTATGTAGATATTTGATGATCCATGCATTTTTTTTTTTTAATAATTATGGCTTTTAAATGAGCTTTTTAATTTCTGTTTTATTACTTTCAATTTTCCCAGTTTCTTCCCTTCATCAGTTCTTATAAGTGAACTTTCCAGTCAGCCTATGATTCCACTTCAGTAGCCCTCTGGGAATAAGAGCTCAAATTAGAACAATGAATACACAGGTGGACACTAACAGGAAATATTTTCATATAATAGGTCATATGCAAAGCACGCTATACATACGATGAAACTGACACATTGAGTAGGCTAAAAACCAGGTTATTAGCTATGACCTAAGTTGACTTAACATAAAAACACACCACAGCTTGTTTTAAGGAATGATAAGATATAAGGTAGGTTGGTTGGGCTAGTTATAAAAGAGGTGTGACATAGTGGCTTATTTCTTTTTGTTAATATCTGTGCCTTATCCTTGCTACATTGGTTCAGTTTCACTGGTACCCTCATTGGTGTTTCAATTATTTTAAGACTCAGTGAACAGCCCTCCTTTCCAGGAAGGAAAGGTGGTGCAAAGGACAAGATGTGGTGATGGCTGAGAGCTACTACAACATACTAACATTTAAAGGATGACTCCGATGGATCCTGACCTCCCTGGTCTGCTGCCTTCACTATATTTAGGGCTTTCCAGGCCAGGTATTTAGAGGTTCTCCTGTACCCACCCCACTGCCCACCTTCCCCTGCTCACACCATCCCCCCTCCACTGGTGCTTCCTTTTTGTCTCCTGTAACATATCCAAGCCCAAAGGTCAAGTAGAAGCAGAGGGCAAGAGTGCTTGGACAAGTTTGGACTGAGGTCAGCCTAAATGAGTATTAGGCTATGAATCATGACGGCAGAAGTCAGTGTTTTCCTGAGACCAGGAAGTCCTCAAGACTAGTGAATGCCTAGTAAGATAGATAGAAGTCTTGTGGGAAGTTAGGCCCACAAGGATCTAAAAGGGATTTGGCAAGGTACACTCAAGTGCCAAATTATTTCAAAATTAAATAAATGAAACCAACTCAATCACTATGATAAAAGACCATAATTAATTAAATTAAAATTGAAGTTAGTTAAAGTAAAATTAAAATTGCGTGTGAGTGGAATGAAAACATTTTTATGGACTTAGGCTAGCCTAGAATAAAAGCTAACCATCCAATGGGTCACCAGTGATGGATAATACCCGTGACAAAGGGATGGCAATATGTGACTGTTGAAGCAAAAACCATTTGCAGCTCACCAGCTCATCCTTTCAGTAAAATGTAAGCCTCATTTCTGTATCAATAAAGCATACCTGCTATGAGAGACGTCCTTCTGAGCTGAGTCACCTAGTATTTATTTAATATCTACAATATCTAAGGCACTATAAGAAGATAATGCTGAATCAGCTAAATGTGCTGATTTGGTGCCCTGAATAATGCAGCATTCATTACTTACAGCCCTTACGTAAATATCAAGTTGGGAACTATAAACCTAAACATATTATTATTTAATAATTAATTTATAAGAGCTTTAAGGAGTGATTTAAAATTTAAAACCTAGACTTAAATCTGCTAAAGTACCTTTTCATTTCATTTTTTTTAAGATAAAAATCTCAGTTCCTAACTTAGCTTCTTTTCCAGTTATAGAATACCCCGATTTAAGAAAAAGTATACGGATTAAAAAGTCAGACTTACAAAACTGATAAGGTATGTGCAAATGGTAGTTCATTTTGAAAAAATTTCTACAAGTATTCCTAAAATCCTGACCTCACTGAAGTAATTCCATAGCTGGCTGGAATAATTTTGGGGATGGGGTGCCTTGGTTCTATTAAAACTAGTGTTTTAAATAAAATGATATATTTTAAAACCATTTTAAGAACAGTACAGCAACTTTAAACTTTTAAACTGCGGCAGTCCCTAAAAGCAGCTGGTCTCTACTTATTTTCTGCCTTCATCAGCTGATAACCCCACAGATCCTTGTAGACTCTCTGGGACCCTAATTCTCAGCATGGTTGCTTGTTCCCATGAAGGCAGTGACTTTAAGAGAATGCTGATGTGGAGCATCCTTTAAAATCTTTTGAAATAAAAATGCAAATAAAAAATTAGACAGGGCTATTAATTAGAAAGGAAAGTGTTTCTCTGACATCTGTAGGTATGACGGTAGGATTGCTATGGATAGGCTCAAGGGGAAAGTAGGCATTGCAGGTATTTGCTAATCTAGGAGGCATTACAGACTTGGGCCTGGGCTGCTCCTGTTCTGAGGAATTAAGCATATCCATAACATATTGCCCTTTCCCTCCTTCCCATCCTACTCTGGAAAGAGAAAACACCAAGGGCTCTATATCCACACATAGCAAAGGGGCCACAGGCTTTCAGTGCCAATGCTTTTAAACAATAATCTGGTTCTCAATCCCCTAAGCCTATTTTTATTTTGCATTTTCTAAAAAGTGGCATAAGACAAAAATGGTTTTAATTTTTTTCACAAGATTTCAGATTACTGGCAGAGGGTACTTTAGAGAGGCTGGCTGTAAGTATCACTGTAAATGGAAGAAAATACAATTAAGGATGGAGATAAATCATTAGATGAAATGACATATTTAAGTAAATGGAAAACATGATTCAGTTTACCAATATTGTTATTTACACAGAATTTTTAAATCATACATATATTACATAAAATACATATAAAGTTTAAACAAATTACTTGATTGAATAATAATAGAGAAAGGCATTTAAAAATTTTCACCCGTAATAAACGTAGCTCTTATTTTAAGTAACTAAGTGTTCATACACGGGTAAGCTTGTGACTTATTCTGCCTAACCGAAAGCTTGGAATAATAGAATCTTCAGAATGGATCATGTAAGGCATTTCACTTACTGAAGTGGAAGATAACTACTTAATTCTGCCAGAAATTTTACACTGTAATCCTATCCCCCTGACAAAGGAATATAATGGAATTTTGGGAAACAGTGGATATTCACTGAAAGAAGCATTGAGAGATATTATGAGAACGTCCTATGGTCTGGAGTGAAGGACTACCTCAAAGTACTCTAATTTGCTACAAAATTTGGGAAGTTCCAAATTAAAATCATTCTCCCTGCAATGCCACAGGCCCAACTACATCTTACTCTCTCTTTGCTAAAATCTTTTAATTTAGTTAACTGGGTAATTTTTCCCTCTGGGAATATATTCCCAATTTCATAGTGGAAGTTTAAAGGAAAATATTCACTTTGCAGCAAATTGCTTTATAAGCAAATGTGCTTTTTATAAAGTGAAGGATACAGGGATTATCTCACTTAAATGAATTTAGTAATTTTTGTTTCCTTTTAAAAATCTGAAGGGGGGCTTCCCTGGTGGCGCAGTTGTTGCGAGTCCGCCTGCCGAGGCAAGGGACACCGGTTCGTGCCCCGGTCCAGGAGGATCCCACATGCCGCGGAACGGCTGGGTCCGTGAGCCATGGCCGTGGGGCCTGCGCGTCCGGAGACTGTGCTCCGCAGCGGGAGAGGCCACAACATTGAGAGGCCCGCGTACTGCAAAAAAAAAAAAAAAAATCTGAAGGGAAGATGGTGTGTAAACAGAACATGTCTGTACTTGAATAGCATGATTCTATTGATACATGCAGTAAAGGAGATCAAAGCATGCCAAATAATTATTAAGTAATTCCTAATTCCTACTAATTATTCTTTGCATTACACAAAGATCAAAATATGGGTTAACTCCAACAGCATCACTGCACTGACTGTGCATTTACTAATTTAAAATGTATGTCTCGATTTCTCAGGAGCTCTTGATGAGTTCCTTGTTCCTTTATTTTTCCACTGTGCAGAACCACTATCAGATCTGCATTCTGTATCGTGGAGAGTCTGTGAGCCACAACTAGGCATGTCCTCCCCTTACTGGCCTTATCAAGGGCATGCTGAACCACCTGGAAGAGAGAAGGACCTGTGATTGCTACCTTGGGTTAAATGCTAATAAACTTGCACAAGTCAAATTAATTAAGGTAATCTAATAACATTCATTGTGTATTTGCTTATCTCCAAGGAAACTACCCTACTTTGTGAAATACCCTACTCAATAGAAATCTAGAAAAAGTAATTATAGACACATTAAGTAATACTTTTAATTTGAAGAGCTTTCATGACAATGAATAAAAATTAGGTGGTTATTTGTGTGTAAGTAAGTGGTTCCGAAGTCAAAGCTGGAAAGTAGTATTTCCATACCCAAGTGGAATTGTCTAATTTACTTACTTCGTTTCTTCTCACAGTTTTATTTTTTTATTTGTTTGTGTTGGGTTTTTTTTTCTTTTTTTTTAATATTTAGTTGTAAAACTGTCCTGGCTAAAACAGCATCTCAGCTACAATGAGGTTATAATGCTATATAAGAAGAAATGAGGGAATTCCCTGGTGGTCCAGTGGTTAGGACTCTGCACTTCCACTGCAGGGGGCATGGGTTCAGTCCCTGGTTGGGGAACTAAGATGCTGCATGCCATGAAGCACGGCCAAAAAACAAACGACGACAAAAAAGAAATGAAAGTGGAGGGTGAAAACCAATATTTGCTGAGTATATAAAACATTCCAATGATGGATATTTCATTTAAATTCTTTCAGTAACTCTGTGAGGATTATTTTCATTTCCCTGATGAGTAAACCAAGATTTGAAAAGTCCAGGTCCCTGGACCTAGGCCACACTGCTAGTAACTGATGAATCCAGGATTACAGCCCAAATATGTCTGGTTCCAAAAGTCCCATTTTTTTCTTTCATAACACACTGTTTCCTTGGAAATAAAGAATGACAATCATCTACAAATAGCAATTGTGTGGTGATTAATCACACGGGATCTTAGGTCAGACACCATCTATTAAAATTTAGGGAAGTTTCTTAACTTTTCTAAGCCTTGGTGTGCTGATCTGTAAAATGAGCATAAAATAAGCTAATTCATCAAGTTGTTGTGAGGATTGAGATAGTAGTATATAATAAGCACTTGATAAATATGAAAGATTATAATTCATTCAACCAACATTCATTTAACAAATAAGAACATGCTATATGCAAGAACTATTAGGGGACAAGGACATAGTAAAATTAAACATCTGAAGCACCTTGCAGTGTAGGTTTATTGTTACATGTCTGTTCGCCCCCTTGTTTCCTTCTCAAACAGAGCTAATAGTCTATAGAAGGTAGAGTAGCAGGCTCCAACATTGCAGGGTAGATCACTCTTTTATATATGTAGATTGCCTTATTATTTTGTTTGGTATCATTAAAATAATAATAAAACAGGAAAGTAATTTTCATTGGGCTTTTTCCTTGAGTGGAGAAACATTTCAAGAATTGGGTCCCTTTTGATAATGAGACCAATTCAAATGAGAAAACCTTTCTAAAACATGAGATGCCCTGTGTCCCAACTCTCTCCCACCTCCCCACCAGCCTCTAACCTTTTTATAAAGGCCAAAACTTTAATTACAACTGGTGACCCTATGACTACAATTCTCTCCAGGCCTTTCTTCCCCAAACTGAGCTTCATTTCTTCCACAATACTCCACTCTCATACTTCATATTACATCCTGAGATGAAAGAAGAGGCTGTTACCTTTTCACTCTCATTATCAAGGGCTGAAGTGGCCTCATCCAACAACAAAATTTTTGGTTTTCGGAGAAGAGCCCTTGCAATAGCTAGTCTTTGTTTCTGGCCACCAGAAAGCTGTGTTCCTTTCAGTCCAACTTGTGTGTTGTATTTCTATTACAGGAACGTGTAATTAAGAAAGCAAGGCTTGGTTATTTAAATTAACATGGCGACTGTGGGCGAGAGCCATCTAAATATTTCAAATTTTGCTACTCTCTAAAATTTGTGTCCCAACAAGTACTAAAATCTATTCTTGGGCTTTGTTGCTAATAAATGCTAAACCAGCAGTAAACACTACCATCTCATTTACATATCTAATCTGATCACAAACAGTAGACCTTTGCCATTGTGCTTCTACAAAGGAATTGTTCAAATTAAAGCATAAGAAAAAAAATTATTAGGGAAAAAAAGTTCCCAGTAAGCACAAATCTTTCCCCATTAAGTTAAATTGTCTTCTGTTTTCAGATCAAAATGATTTAAAGTATCATTTTAAAGGAAATCATTGGGTTCTGTAACTTTGACTTTCACCAACCCTCTATGGGCACATCTCTCCAGATGCCATGATGCCCTTCTCAGAGGTCCAGGTATCATCCTAGCAGTAAGTTAGGCTGACATCTTGAGACAGTCCATTCACCTTTTCAGGCCATGATAGTGACATTTAGCACTTCACAATGTTTCTACACTCTCCTATATACTAATGACCCCTTTTTCAGTATTACCCTCCATGGAAGGGTAAAGGAAGTTTTTCACTTATCCTGAAGCCATCCTAAATCACAATGGATCAGCAAGCAGGCTCCCACTTGCTTTCTAGGTTGTCCTGTTAACTCTGCTTCCCTCCAAGGTTTCACACTGCTTTCTAGTAGCCCTTGCCAGTTGTCTGAGAAATACATGCCATTGGTACCCCGACAAGGATGTGTGGATGGATGAGCTCCACTGGGAAAGTGAGTCCAAGTGTACAGCCTTCTAAAGGTGGATCCTTTAAAGGTAGCAGCATTATAGAGAAGATGCAGCACACGACTGATGTGCTATTTATCTTAGTGCCCTGGAGAAGCCTGATTCAATTGCTTTCCCTCCATACCTGGCTGCCTTTAGGAGGTGCCTTTCCAGCAGAGTGGGTTTCCAGACAGCCTATGATATAACTTTATAACAAATGTGTCTGCTTCATGTCAAAGTTCATTTTTCAACTTAAAATGCTCAGTTGCTTACTTTATATCAAACAATGGGTATCTGAATTACTAACGCCCAGTAAAAGCATCCTTTCTGAAGTGAATGCTCTACGAAGAAAACAGACTTTAGCTAGCTCCTCTGTGATTTTTATCTGGGACTGCTAGCACGCTGGGTCTCTTCCTCCTAAAATGCATTTTATTAAAATTGGAATCATAGGGCAACAGATAATCAGGTAAAACTCTGTAGTTCATTTCCACACACTGCAAAGTTCCCATCTCATTAGGGAATTCAATCTTAAGCCAAAAATTGAGAGAGGATTGGGTGGGAATGATAATGGGCTTGTAGCTCTTTCTGCCAGTCCAGCTTAAATTGTATGTGGATTCCTCTATTATAGCTGAAGAAGATACAATACTAGCTTAGAAATCACTTTGCATCTCTTGGCCTTCTCTGGCTTGCAGGGAGATGTAAGTCTCAAGAATGAATTGGTTGAAAATACAGTTCAGATGTTTTTGCCCATCATTAAGCAGAACAGATTATAAATGTGACTATACACGTTGTCTCAATAGCAACCCCAAAACATTTTCAGACACTTAAACTGAAGGCTTTTGTTTGTTTTTAATGAAGAACTATAGGATTTCATTCCTTCCTGTTTAAACTGAAAAGCTAAATTTTCTGGCAAACACTGGGATAGTGAGTGCCCTGAAATCACCTGTTTTATGAGACACTGAAGGGGCAATGGCTGTTCAATGTGAACCTGGGTCTAAATACCAGTTGGATCCTGGAGGGAACATCAGAAAGAGTCTAGTCCTAAACCAACTGCATTCTGGAGATCCCTGCAGGCCCTGGAAAGGAGTTTCAGTGTGGTTCCAGCGGGAGACATCATGTGGCTTGACTGAGAGCTGCCACCCTGTGAAATTGTGGCCGCTAGGGGACATCTACACCTGCTATGTTTCTCCGAGGATCCTCAAGACCAAGTCAGTGTTATGCCAACTCGTCTTCCAGGCTGATATTTCCAAATGCCTGCAGGTTATCTCCATGGCACATACCATAGATGTGTTACCCTTAGCATGCTCTGAGTTGATGCTCTGCTATTCACCCTCCTGCCTTGATCTGCCAGATAGGTCCATAATCCTTTATCTGAAACCCACAGGGCTATATTTGTTTAAGAAGTCTATTTTTTTTTTTTTACTTTAGAAGAAAATATACTGTAAATTGTACATACTATATATTATTTATATTTAATATGTGATATATATTATTTAACACCCCCAGAAAGGGCTGGGTAGCAACCAGTAATCAAATATATGAATATTTCTGTAGAAATATTTGACAATTCATTCTAAGTAGGACTAATAAAGATTTCATAAAGCCTCACATCATTTTGGCCACCCAACAAATTGATATCAAACACATGGTCTTTGTGCGTGGAGGGGAGAGGAGGGCATGGAGTTTAAGAACTTTTGGAAATTGGAGCTGGGGGAAAGAAAATGCGGACCTGAATTTCTCTCATCTAGACTGTTGTAATGTACCAGGACTTGCCCCTTTCATGCAGTGTATGCCATTGCCACAGAGACCACAGAGCCTCTTGAATGAGCAAACAAAAGGCTGAGCTGCAAATGCAATTATTTTCTTTAAAAATTTGATCATGTCAGTTCTCGGCCTAAAAATGTCTAGCGGTTTCCCATTTCCAAACGTAGCCTGGTAAATCAGAACCTTCGCATTTAGTCCATGTGCATATTTTGTTTGGCTTCTTCTTCTCAATTCCCCAGTTTATGCTTTATGCTCAGAATTTTAAATTTATTTTCCCCAAAATACCTAAAACCCTTTCACATATACGTGTTTCTTCATGAGCTTATTCTGCCTCCTAAGAATGGTGTTGTCCCCTCTCTGCCTAGTGAACTACTCATTCTTCAAAACCCAGTTGAAAGCAACATCCTCTGTGTGGTTTTCTCTGAGCTCCAGTGACACCATCGAGAACATGAAGGCCAAGATCGAGGATAAAGAAGGCATCCCCCCTGATCAGCAGAGGCTCATCTTTGCAGGCAAACAGCTGGAAGATGGCCGCACTCCTTCTGATTACAGCATCCAGAAAGAGTCGACCCTGCACCTGGTCCTCCGTCTGAGGGGTGGCTGTTAATTATTCAGTCTTGCATTCATAATGCCCAATGATGGCATCACTCTGCACTCTAGCCATTTGCCCCAATTTAAGATTAGAAGTTATCAGTTTTAGTAATAGCTGAACCTGTTCAAAATGTTAATAAAGGTTTTTTTGCATGGTTAAAAAAAAAAAAAAAGGAGACTTTGTCATTCCTTCTTCTGTACTCTCACCATATGCTCTGTGTGTTTTCATTCCAGCAAGCTGCCCAGTGTATTATGTACTTTCTTGCTCACTTTCTACAGACAACCTTAAGGTAAGTCCTGACAATCCACTTTTATGACATCTTTTACATCCTTTTCCTTGTTTTACTTCACTTTATAATTATTAATTCAGGCCTTCATAACTTAACCCTGGAAGTAGCTCCTAAGTGATCTCCCAAATTCCCTATCTTCTCTTCACTCCAAATGGTCATTTTCATTGCTGCTAGACTAGTAGTTCCACTGTCCTATTCCAGAATGATATTTTGGCACCAGATTTCTCTATGGTTGTATATATTTTAGGGGTAACAGTGATATGAAGGTAAACTAAAGTTAAAAACACTGAGAAACAAGCTATTCTTTCTTTTGGAAATAACATCATGTTGATTCTCAAAGTTTATTGTAAAAAGGACACTGAATCTCTGCAGTATGTAGTTTTGGGTAAATCTGAGAAATAGTACAATGAAAAGAATGAAAGATAATAAGCAATTTAAGGACAAAAGTCAAATGGTACAAATATAAAATGGATAGCATTTTACCATGTATAAATTAAAGAAAAAAACCTATCAGGAGTATGTGGATAATAATCTGACCCTGAATCAATAACGCAATGAATGCCTTAGTAAAAAAAGGGAAACACATAGGGTCACAATATTGATAAAAATATGTTACTCCTTCTATTATAGGTAGTAATGAAGAAACTTACTGGAGTTAGGGAAATTGTATTAAAGGCCCATTTATAGTTAGAGGCATCAATTAGTATGGACAGGAGATGGTGAGGGAAGATCTAGCAGTATAAAAGAAAGTATGGTGACCAGTATCCTCCCCCAAAGAACAGGGCACTAGATTAGTTGTTTGATATAATGCTTACTAAACTTTGGCATTTCCTTTTAAAGTGAGCTAGAAAATCACATTATAAAAGTTGTTTCCAATCAAAAGTAGGTATCTATATTTTTATTTTATCTATGTGTATATGTAGGTTTAAACAGATATTGCAAGAATTTTAAGCTGCAGTTACAGTGTCTCTATGCACTACTTCTGGATTTGTATCAATGCTTGCTATGCTAAAGGCTTCTCTACAGTTAGCCAAGATTTTTAACTTTTCTGAGATTTTGTGTCAGCCATCACAGCCAATACAGAGAGGTCACAAAAATGGCAGGCATTTACTTAACATTTGAGTGGGAAAAGGAGGCCCTAAACAAGTCAATAAGCACCAGGGTAATTTTAGACTGCGATGAGTGCCCTGAAGACTATGTGATAGGCTATAAGGGCTGGTGGGGACTCTTTCAAATAAGGTGGCCAAGGAAGGCCTCTGCAAGAGTGACATCTGAAAGATCTTGAAAGTTAAGGAGCTGCCTCTTCAAAGAGCCAGAGGAAGGGAGGCCCCAGCTGAAGAAATGGCAAATGTAAATGTCCTGTGGTAGGGAAGAACTTGGCCAACTGATGAGACAGAAAGAAGCCAGTGTTGCTGGAGCAGAGGGAGCACATGATGTGCAAGGCGCTGGAGAGGCAAGCAGGGCCAGATCATTGAAGGCCTTGCCAGCCACATAAGGAGTTTTGACTTCATTCTTCGTGCAAAGGGATGCCATTAGGAGGTTTTAAGCAGGGAGGGGTATGATTTACTTTATGTTTTTAAAAGATCCTTCCAGTTGCTCTGAGGCAGAATTAGAAAGGGGCAAGACTGGAAGCAGGAAAATAGATTAAGAGGCTACTAAGGTTGTCCAGAGGGGGATGATGGTGGTGTAGACATGGCAGAGTATAAATGAATAGAAGGTGTAGAATCAAAATATGAAAATTAATTCCGTGAATATTAATACAGTTTGGTCTTGGAAAAAATAGTCACACAAAAATCTCAAATTTTGCTTTTTATATCTAACTTTACATTAGATGCTAGCAATAACTACATTGTATAATCCATGGAGCACATAAAAATAACCACTTAGGCCCAATAAAATACTTGGGCTTACTTGACAGCTTTGTAGTTCAAGATTTCAGACATTTTCTTACCTCAGGGAGACTCTCAATAAAAGAGTGGATATTCGCGGCATTTGCTACTTCTTTTATCTCATTCAATGGCACGACATGGCTGTTATCACCATAGGCAATGTTCTCAGCAACGCTACAGTTGAATAGCACAGGCTCTGGAGAAACGATTGCTATTTGGGAACGGAGCCACTGTACGTTCAATTCCTTTGCATCCACACCATCAAAGAGCTGCCAAAAGCAGAACGGAAAATGGTATGTGAAGATCCAACAACTGTATCATGTTACGGTTCACTGTATTCAAACATATACAAATCATAACAAGAAGGTTAGGAATTCAAGTTGTTTCATAGTATAATGTTACCCAAGGAAGGTTCATAAATCATATGTTGTATAGAAACAGACAGCATGTAACTGACTAAAGTACCGACTCCTAAACTTACTTGACATTTCTAGGAATGGCTATATATTCTAGAGACCTGCTCAGAGTCTAGGATAAACGTCTGGTGCTCTGTACTGAAGTCAGATGAAAAAATACCAACCTCCACTGCAACAGGACCCCACTTTATTAAAGCCTGGTGAGAGAGTAGGTGCAGAATGATACAGTAGTCCACATGCAGCAATAAGTCATTTTGTACAAAGCCATGTTTATTCACATGGACGTATAACAAAATTCAAGTGACATTTGATGAGCATACCTATTATGTGATGGGGACTCTTCAGACACTGGGGAAACAGTAATAAACAAGACAAAGCTCTTACCCTCCTGTAGCTTATATTCTGGTGGAGAGAGGCAGGCAATAAGCACACAAACAACTCAATAACATCAGAAAAAGAAAGTGTCATGAAGACAAGATAATGGGATAGAGGGTGACTAAGGATGTGGTGAGGATTTGGGAAGGGGGCGACGGGATGCATTATATTCTATCTAAGGAAGTAGCATTTAGACTGAGACATGAATGATGAGAAGACATTGGCAAAGAAGTTAGAGTAAGAACATTCGAAGCAGGGGAATAGCAAGAACAAATGTCCACAGTGTGTTTAAAGGACATAAAGAAGCCAGTGAGACTGACACACAGTGCATAACGAGCTAGGAAGGATAGGAGAGGAGTTTGGAGAGAGAGGCAGGGGCCAGATCATGAACGACCTTGATTTGATGGTATGGACTCTGGTTTATTGTAGCTGTGGTGGGAACTCATTGGAAAGTTTAAAGGAGGGAGTGTGCTATGCTATGTGCAAATAGGTGAATGTCGCCTGATTTTCATACTCATTGTTAACTCATTGTTTTCTCTTGTAACAAGGCAGCCATTTTGGACTGTTCCATTTTTCAAAGAGTCTTTGAGACTCTGTGATGGGGAAAAGACTGTAAATTGCAGCAGAAGGATGACTAACATGACAATTTTTGACTTTTATGGACTTATGGTTTTTTGTGGCAGTAGGAGAAGGCAGAACAGGAAATTGTCTTTGTGTGTGTGTAATTTGGTGGTGGTTGTGGGGAGAGAATAATTGAAAATCTGAATACAAGTTAAAGTAAGAAAAGTGCCAGGTGAGAAAAACAGTCCTTGGAGTTCAAAGGAGGGAGAGGTTGCATTTTTTTGAGATCAGGATGCAGAACTTAACGGAGCTGATTCAAAGAAGCTCTAATCATGTCTAAGGTTTTGAGAGTTGGGAGGTGGAGACGGCCAGAGTGAATAGCAGGAAGCCTGAACCAGGGAGGCAGAACAGAGTGACAAAAGAGCCCAGATGTTGATATTACACCCATCTTCCAACACCTGTATTCTAAGAGAATTCCATGGCTTATAAGATCAAAATTTCTGCTCTATAATGGTTGAAGAATCTTTGGAGCTTTGATCTTAGCCTCAAAGTCCTATCCATCATTTCTTTTATTGGTTTGCTTATCCTCTTAGTTAAGGCATAGAGTTTTTTTTTTCTTTTTTTAACTACTGCACTGTTTGCCCTCCCCAAATCAGCGAGGATGCTTAAGCCCAAGGGAATGTTTAAGAATAGCCCCACTAACCCCCAGATAAGTTGTATTTGAATTCAGTCTTACTACTTGTCCTTTCACTGGGTCATAAAATCTCTGTAGAAGTTGGACAGAAGTGCTTTTCCCACAGCCACTGCTCCCAACAAATGCTACAGTCTTCCCTTTCTCAATGCTGAGGGATAAACTGTGAAGGATTAGAACATCTGGGCGGCATGGATAGAAGAAAGAGACTTTTCGGAACTCTATATTCCCTTCACATGTGTCCTGTGAAAGAAAGTTGGCAGTGTTTAGAGGATGACTTAGAAAGGCTGTAACAAATTATAGCACATTGGCTGAGTGCTTTCTGAAAATTGTGCATGTTTCCACAACCATTTTAATTTTATTATTTTTTAAATAAATTTATTTATTTTTGGCTGCATTGGGTCTTTGTTGCTGCGCATGGGCTTTCTCTAGTTGCGGCGAGGTGGGGCTGCTCTTAGTTGCGGTGTGCAGGCTTCTCATTGTGGTGGCGTTTCTTGTTGCGGGCCCTAGAGTGAGCGGGCTTCAGTAGTTGTGGTACATGGACTCAGTAGTTGTGGCTCGAGGGGGTCTAGAGCAGAGGCTCAGTAGTTGCTGCGCACGGGCTTAGTTGCTCCGCGGCATCTGGGATCTTCCCGGACCAGGGCTCGAACCCGTGTCTCCTGCATTGGCAGGAGGATTCTTAACCACTGCGCCACCAGGGAAGTCCAACCATTTTAATTTTAAACATCGTATTCCTTTCTATAGAGTTGCTGACTGCATATTTGTTTCTGTCACTTCTGTTGAGATTTTTATATCTGTAGTTCTTGTCTTCACTACGGGACTTCACCAAGTTCCTAAAATCACTAGTTTCCTTTGGCTTCAGTACCCAGTCACAGTGCAATCTGTAAATTAGCTGTTTGACCAGCTGCTCTAAATAAATACATTTTTTAAAAATTAGTTTGTGCTTTATAGACATTTATTGCTTAATTCAGCATAGCTGGGGTCCTCATCAACTGTACATATAAATGTTTTTCTTTTTGTTTTTTTTTTTGCGGTACGCGGGCCTCTCACTGTTGTGGCCTCTCCCGTTGCGAGGCACAGGCTCCGGACGTGCAGGCTCAGCGGCCATGGCTCACGGGCCTAGCCACTCTGCGGCATGTGGGATCTTCCCGGACCGGGGCATGAACCCGTGCCCCCTGCATCGGCAGGCGGACTCTCAACCACTGCGCCACCAGGGAAGCCCCTATAAATGTTATTTTTGTAGGTTGGACCATGTTTTACAGTTAGTATACATTGTATTTTGAATTCAGATTTATGTTAATGGATCATTTTTTGGCAGTGACACTTGCCTAAAAGTTTATCTTTCTCTCTATGCTTCTTTCTCTTTAGTGGTTGGTAATTTGTAAACCAATACTTATGTACACCAGGGATGTTTATAAAAGACTTTCCAGAATGATCAGTAAATGATGATTAACTTTCCATTTATATATTTGGTTCATAAGATTTTAGCTTCTTTTGAACTTCATTTTTGCCCTCAATCAACTGCATTTTAAGTAGTCAGGTTTAATAGTCATGCTCAGCATATTCCAAGCCCAGTATATAGGTAGGAGGCGGGGGTAGGTGGAGGGGAGGAGTACCAAAAACTGTTTGACAATGAAATTATTCTGTTGTCAAAGGAAAGAAATGTTAACATATGGTTAAGAGGTCTAGAATTAGAAAAAATATATCCTGGAAGGATATATGCCAAAATATTAAGTTATAGTAGTAGCTTATTTTAAGCTTATTCAATGCTTTTTGTTTTGCCCACTACAACACATGAATATTATTTGTGAAAAAAAAGTTTTTAAAATAACCTCAGGATACTGCAGAATAATGAGAGTGCAATTATTTCTGTGTATGCTCTGGTGCCTTTTGGAAAGGCATAGAGAGATGTTCTAAATTTCTAGACTTAATACGTTTAAAAATTTATTCCTACTATTTTAAACATTTTGTTATGGAATATTTCAAACTTCTATAAAAGTAGAGAGAATAATATGTAACAGACTGCTATATGCCTATCTCCCAGCTTCAATAACTATCAATATTTGCCAATTTTGTTTTATCAGACTTTAACTTTTTTAAAGCATAGGGACTGATATTTATAAGTATTCATATATTAAATAAAATAAAGATTAAATAACAATTTTGTAGTCTTTATAAGGAACATTTCCACATTCTATGTCTGGTATACAGTTCTATGAGGACATTTATCAATGAGATGCTCAATTCCTCTATTGTAATGTTTAGAAAGAAATGAGTAGTAATATTATTAAATATCTAAATTCTAAGATTAAAAAAGTTTCCTACATACTTTACTTTCCAAAAGACAAGTATAAAATCTTATTTTGACAATAATGTATCTTAGAATATTCTATTTTGAGAATTTCATGATCTTTTTGTTTCTAACAACCAGGATTCCTTCTAATAATTATGAAGTTCTAGTGATAATGTACTATTTTAAGCTATCGTACATATAAATCTACTGTTAAAATTCTAGAGGGAAATACTTTTAAATGAAAATTTTCTTTTAAGTATATACCTAATAGCTATTCTTTTAAATTTAAAATGTCTAGAAAAATTGAATATATGTTTAATGTATAAGACTACTACTGAGAGGCTTATTTTGAAATTATACAATCTTCCTATTGCTTCCCTTTTAATATTCACAGTCTTTTAGAGTTTGTGACTAAATATGTGCATGTGTTTTAATATTTAATAATTTAATAAATATAGTTCCCTTTTTCTCTCTTTTGTTTGCAGATATATTTCCCATGAAAAATGGCATCTGAAGTTGCAGGGCACTATTTACTTTGCATATGTTACCAGAGGCAAAAAATGAATAAATCCTAATGCAAATCTTTATCCCAGACTAAAACTTTTGCAGTCTAAGTAAAATGAAATATATAAATCAATCATTTGTTCCAGAATATTCTCACGGCATCAGGCAAATAAATAAACTAGAAGCACATATTTTTAAATATAAAGTCTGTACATTTTAGTAACAGAGGTGAAAATTTGATTAAGACCCCCTTTCTCCCTTTGTAGCCGTAACAATTATTTATACAAGCTTTTAATTCTTTATAGCACTCTCTTTTGCAGTTATCAGATAATGCCTTCATTTAAGTCTCTATTTAGAGAGCATGCATATAGACAATTAATAATAAGTGGACATTTGAAATCAGAGTTGTGCTTACGGGTTTTTTCCATTCTTGACTATAGCTGTCTATAGTTGGTTTCTTTTCCAACAAAGCAAACAGATGTGCAGCCCCAGATTTGGCTCTCGAATATTCAGGTGCCAAAACAAGTGTTTCTCCAATGGCCATAGCTCCATATGCAATTGCAGTAAAAACTCTATCAAAATATAAAGCATTTGAATCTCAATTAGGTCTGTTTTCAAACAAGAGCTGTAAAAGCGAAGGAAAAATCAGGCACTGGAATATAATCTTTTGGCCCAGACAATACTATCAATGCTGAAGGCCTAACAATGATATCTCTTTTGTAATTTTCTACCACATAGTGATCATCCCTTGCCTTGTACACCAAAATAACCTTTGGAGCTCAGGTAATCTTAAAAATTTCTTTTCCAATTAGAAAGATAGCTCAAAGGCTCTAACTAATGAATATAAAACTTCTTAGCCTCCTTGATATAAGGCTCATTTGCTTGGAGATTTAACAGAGAATTCAACTAACAATAGGAAGAATGTGTCACCAGTAGTGAGATCTGAATTTACACAGTAGATATGAATGTTTTTTTTCTTTTTTTGCATATAATGTAGTTAGAACAGATAACTGATGTCAGATGATTGGTTATCTGTCTGAAGTGCTACATGATTTAAAGAGAGCAAAGCATGGAGATTGTACTTTGTTAAGGTCTTCAAAACAATATCTGACTAAAATGTACCTTAGCCAGGCTGGAAGAAGAGCTTTGATCTTTGGTCTGCTATAGATTATGATCTCAGTCTTAAAATATGTTAATTATAAAATGGTAAGTGTGCAAATGATGTTTGGAAGCACACAGATTGTTCACAGAAATGTGGCATATCATGTGGCCATTGTTAAATATTTTCCTCTCATTTCCTTTTTCATTTCAGCCATGAAAACATATTACTAGAATGAAAAATAATGCATCTCAGTGGCAGAGCTAAAGGTATAATTCCGTTTCACTGGCAATATTTAAACATTAGGCAGTAAAAAGACATCACAGAACCCAGTTGTTTGTTTGCTCTGCTGGATCACAGCAAGGTAAACACACTGGTCTCCTTGTGAATTTCTTCAGAGATGGGACCTACTAAGCGCTGGATTTTGATGCAATCTCTTCAGTGACACAGACCTCAGATCTTGAATCTTGTTGTCTTTACAAATGTCAAACACAGTATAAAATATAAAACCAGTTTACTGGGATGTGAGACGCTAAAATTTTGTAGCCACTAGTTCTGTGATGTCAGGCAGTTTTAGTACTAATATTTAGTAAAATTATTTAGAGCTCAAAATGCCATTCAAAATACTTAATACTCAGCTATAAATATCAGAAGTGGTTATTGAATTTAGGTTACACATCAGAGGTTTTTTTTTTTTTAATGCAAGGAAAAAAAACCAGGCTGAATCAGACTCCAGCCTCAGTCTGATCCAAGAGTCAGCAGGTAAGATGGGAAGAGAATTGGATTATGAGTCAGGAGACCTGGATTCTAGTCCCACAGGGATGGAGGCTTCTCAGAACAACTAAGAAAATACCATTTTCCTCTGATTTGAGATGTGCCAAAATATCTACCTGTCGTAAAATTTGTGTCATTAAAAGTCAATTTAATCATTTGGCCTAAATGTACAAAGGCTGATGTCTTTGTTAGGTCTCCCATAAAATGAAATTTACTGAGAAGGGTAGAAGGGAGAACTTGTTTCTGTGAGAGGTAAATGATCCAAAGGATGCACAATAGAGCAAGAAGAAAAGTTTTAGTAGAGAAGGGAGAGTACCAGCTAAAAGCCCTGATGCTGTCTTTATTGTGTATATGTTGAGGGGAGGCTAAGTGGGATGGGGGTTGACGTTGATGAGGATTACATTGAGGAACCTAACTTTGTGGTGATGGGACTATCTGGGGGTTGAGTCAGGGACATCAATCTCCTTTATACTTTTTCCCCAGGTGGGTTCTTTATAAAGAGGCCAAAGCTGGTCTGCTATAGAATCTGTCCTAACCTAGTCTGGCCCAATTAGATAGAGTGAACTAAGTTGCATTTCACTTCCACTTAGAAAGTATTTATTGCACAATAACCAGTGCTCTAACTCCATGAGAGAGTTAAACCAGATCCTTCAAATTGGTCCAACCTCCTGGAGGCATCTGAGCCAAGAGCTTACTCCAGAGAAATGTTCAGGCCGACTTCCCATGCCAATGTCGGTCTTGGGAATTTCACCCATTTGGGATATACAAAGAGGAATGATTTGCTATAATGATGAATGTTTTAAAGTCACTAATAACACATTTGTCAAAGTATTAACCTATCATAAATGCTTATATAGCCCCTTCATGCCCAAATAAGATTACAAGAAACATTCCACCGTTCAGAAATGATTTTCACGTTGAAACAATTCTTGAACCATAAATATGTAAAGCAGGAATTCAAAAACCTAAAATTTAACTTCTACAACTTTCTTAATTTAAATTGTCCATGGAAGAAGAAATCTTATCTATAGTTTATCCTTATATGGATTTACACTGAGTTTATACTGCTTTACTGAATTTATAGCAAAAACCTCCAGGTTGGCTGGGGTTGAGGAAAGAGAATATTGAGCAGGAAGAGGTCTGGAGAGGGTTTTCACGTGCTAGGCTTCTTCTTTCCTAGTTTTATGGATTCTTCATGGGTTCATGGGGCCGTTGTCACTGCACCATTGCTACAATGATCCTTCCAAGCATTTTCAAGCAGTGGGGAAATCCCCTTGCCCATCATTGCTGCTGAAATAGAATTAGAATTTTTTTTTAAATAAATGTATTTATTTTATTTATTTATTTTTGGCTGCATTGGGTCTTCACTGCTGCACGTGGGCTTTCTCTAGTTGCAGCGAGCAGGGGCTACTACTCTTCATTGTGGTATGCGGTCTTCTCATTGCTGTGGCTTCTCTTGTTGCGGAGCATGGGCTCTAGGCGTGCGGGCTTCATTAGTCGTGGCTCGCAGGCTCTAGAGCACAGGCTCAGTAGTTGCGGTACACGGGCTTAGTTCCTCCGCGGCATGTGGGATCTTCCCGGACCAGGGCTCGAACCCGTGTCTCCTGCATTGGCAGGCGGATTCTTAACCACCACGCCACCAGAGAAGCCCGAATTAGAACTTTTAAAGGATCTTTTGGCTGGGAACAACGTAAAAAAGCATAGAAATGAATAATCCTAATTTTAATACAATTGATCCAAATAGAAATACCCAGCATAGTTACTGGTTCAGGTCTATTTGTCTCCCCTTAACTCTGCTCCCATATCCAGCTTGTATACCTTTGGTGACTTATTCTAAGAGGAAATATACTGGGCAGTTCAGAGACTGGACTCTGAAGCCAGATCACTGGGACTACATTCAAACTCCATCATTTATTTGCTAGTTCTGTGACCCTGTGCATGTTCTTTGTGCTTCTGCTTCCTTACTGACAATTGGAGATAACAAGACCATCTACATCTTATGGGGTTGTTGTGAGAATTAAATACATTAATAATATGAAGTGTTTAGTATAGTGCTCATTAAGTGTTTAAGTTATTGTTATTCCTCTCATAGAACTGAAAGTTAATGGGACACTTTCTGTTGGAAAGTAAGTTCTCACATTTCTATGGATGTAGATTAGCATAGCAGGTCACACCACAACTTCTGAAGTCCCCACTCAGTAAGTTTCTTTTTTTTGATTGGAAGATAGAGTATCTTTCCTCACAGGGGTGGCTATTACAATTATTCCCATACTCATACTCTTTTCCCCTAACATCCATATAACAGTACAAAGATCCTTTTCTTTTCACCATAAATCCCTTTCTCAACAGAAGGGAGAGAGAAAATATACAACTTATATTTATTTGGTACTTTGGGTTTTACAGAATGTTTTTGTATACATGTTACCATTTGATCACCTAGGAGTAAGGCACACACATCACTTTTTAATAAATAAGGAGACTCTTTATCTCAGAGAAATAAGTAATTTGCCCAGAATCACATAGCTATGAAACTGTAGGACTGGAACTTGAACCTCCTTGTTAACTGTTTTCCCTTACACAGTGCTCCTTCTAGTGGAAAGCTGACCTGAACTGTCTCTCCCTGCATGTTGGGGTTTGTTACCACTTGTTTCCCATTTTAGAATCTTCAGAGGACCCTAGATAGCAAATCCCCCTTGATTTGTCTCCTTTAGATCCCTTCAATGGTTGATCCCTCTATCTGGTCTCCTTATCTTTTCCTCCTAACCTCTGCATAATCTCTGGGGAGGAGCCTGGCAGCAGCTGGGTGGCTGCCATGGCAACGAACACAAAGAAGACTTTCCTGTTTTCCTTGTTTTGGCTAACTAAGGTTGTTTTCCTAATTATGTTAACACAGTTCCATGGCTGCCTGGCCTACCAGAGCAAAGATGATGGTGGAGACCTAGCTTGCTTTCTATCCCTTTTTATTCCAAGCTGTTAACCTACTATTAATATTCACTGAAAACCCACCTATTGTTCTTTTGGCCAATAACCACATTAAATATTCAAAGTTCAATATGATTTCCTGTCAAGAACTGCATTTGGATTTTTGGAGGACTAGGCCACAACACATAAGCTGCTTGGCTCTCTGCTTATCAGGCAGTTTTCAAAGCTGTGGCTTTTATAATTACTGTACTGAAGGCTGTCATGACTTGATTCTTTCTTACCCATCTGCTCTACTTAGCTTCCTGCTAATATGCGTAGCAAAGAAGGAAGAAACAGAGAGAGGAAAGTTCTGACGTGGGAGTATGGAGAATAACAGAAACCTCTGCTGGAACACTAATGGTTTCTGGACTATACTGCAAAGGCAAGTTAGCTAGAAACTAACCTAAAGGCACTAAAATTCAGATGGGAGAAAATAAATTTATGTTGTATTTCTCAAAGTCTGTACATTTAGACTGAAGTAAATCCAAGGTGTTGCCAGGGCTAACAGAAGCAGAAGGGGAGATTTTTACTACACGTATGTGTATGAGAACGTAAGAAAGAGATTTTCTGAATGCCTATGCATTGGCTGCAAGGCAGCAGAGGGAAAATGTCACCACCTTTTAAAAAATGCTCATTTCAGAGAAACTTCTACAATAATAGAGATGGATGGAGACAGTTTCTACCATAAGAAATGTATGTTGCCTATTTTTTTAGAAGAAAAAGCTAAGGTTTTGGTTAAGTAGCTTTGCTGATAACTTAACTTTATGAGCACATCAAGGGATTCTGCTGTTAAAACTCCCGTTGTGCATCTCCTTCTATAAGGCACACTGTCATTTCTGAAAGAGAGACAGCTTATCCATCCTGGTAGCTATAAATCATGAAAATACATTCACATTTTATACAGTGAATAAAGCATCTTTATTTTATACAATAAACTAAAATATGACTTCCCCAGTTCTTATATAATTCTAGAAAAGTTTCTGGTAATGGCCAAAAGAAAACCCTGAGGTTTCAAGTAGCTGTGGAGAGCAGCCTGGAATTCAGTCCCTATGCTCATATTTCTTAAAGAGTGATCTTCAGATCCTGTGCCTCAGAACAGTCTGGGATGTTTGGTAAAATGTAGTTTCCTGGCCCTACACCAAATCTACAGATCTCTGGGTTAGATCTGTAGGGTGAGCTCCAGGTATCTGCATGTTTAACCAGCTCCTCGATTGATGAGTTGGGAAACCATTGATTTAGAGAATGGCACAAAGTTCTTTTCATGTAAGGAGGGTTCTAGTAGGAGAGAGTTTTCTTTGTAAAATCTTCCATTCAATTAGCTGATTATATAGAAAGCTGTCTCTGTCCTTAGATTCTGGAAGGCACAGAGTCCTTTAGGCCAGGTGTAGTTTAGTGTGTCTAAAGGGACACTTGTGATATGTTTATGGTAGCTGGGGACCACTTTGGGTCTCTAAGAAAACTGAAGATTTTGCTATTGAAGACAAATCTCATCTGTTCACATTTTGCACAGCCCCATACCCATATTTCCCAGAGCCTCTCTTCTTTGTCCATACTATAAAAGTATGGGTATCCTTACTTTGTTTGTAGTCTGGTTGAATGAAACTCAAATCAAAAATGATACTCGTGGTCCAAGCTCAGATAGCTCCTTGTTTCTTCCTTCCCTCAGGGCACTAGGAAATACCAGTGTGATTACTGTTCATTAATCGTTGCTCTCATGTTAACAGTCCTACATATGTTCTGACAGCTAAAATTCTTACGTCTCCAGAAATGACCCTTTTCAATGAACTTAATGAAAAAAAAATTCAGGATATATGGTAGTCCAGCAGGAGGAGGAATTTTTGTATGGGGGCCTTTTGATTCTCCTATATTTTAGGGTCATAAACTAATATTAAGCAAGTTACTTGTTCCATTTATGGTAAGAATCAGCCCAGCTCTGGATATTTAAATGTTTGGAAAACTATACAAGAATTTTTAAAAAAACAATAATTTTATAGAAAGGTTCTATGAAAGTTTGTCACAGAATTAGTAATCATAATTAATAAAAATAAATGTCAACTAAGCAAAGCCCCTAGCATCTTGAGTCATGAACTTGAATCTGTGCTCTGCCACTTGCTGATTAACTGACTTTCGGCAAGTTAGGTAACTTCCTTGAGTGTTAATTTTCCCCATCTGTACAATGGGAATCATAGTATTTCACAGGGTAGTGGAGAAGATTAAGCAGAAAATGTATTACAAATCCTTAATACTAAGTAAGGACTCAATCAAGTTTGGTGTTATAGTGATTATCATATGAAACAGAATTGTTGGCAGCCTTGAGAGGCCCCATTCAAGAAATGTCCTGCCTGATGTCATTTGCAGCCATGATAGTGATTGCATGATTTTGAAGTTGTATCATTCTTTAACTAAGAAAATTCTTTGCTTAGTTTTAATCTAAACAAATCTCAGTATGGAGAAGTAGACTCCCAGCTACAAACATTCTACTTTTCTATAAATGGCTGTCTTTGACTTACATCCAGTCCTTATGCCAGAGCACTTGGATGTAGAAGGGAAGAAAAAGAGAAGAATCTGTAAAAAACAGGAGTGATGTGGAAAAGTTGAATCTGGGAATACATTTCCAGGAATGACTGGACTGCTTAATTATGCACCACTCCAAGTCTCTCCCTTTATTTTTGGTTCAGTCTTTTATTCAGTGAATATTTATTGCGTGCCTATGATGTTCCAAGCTCTTGTTTTTGGCTCTAGGGAAACATCAGTGACCAAAACAGGCTAAGCTCTGCTCTGACTGAGCTTACAGTCTATGCACTCAATAAATCTGGAAACAAAAAAGATAATTTCACATAGTGGTAAGTGCTGTACACAAACTAAACCATGGTAATGGGATAGAGAGTGATGAGGAGAAGGGCTAAGAGGACTACTTTGAGCCATCAGCAAAAGTCCCTCTGAGGAGTGGACTTGGGAGCAGAGGCTTGGATGGTGAGACAGAGGCAGCCCAGTAAAGAACTGAATGATTATTCCAGACAGAGGAAAGAGCAAGTGCAAAAACACTGAGAGTTCCAGGGACAGAAATGCAAGTAGGGGTCTGATGTGCAGATCACAAAAAAAGACAATGGTAGATGAGGTTAGAAAGGAAGGCAGAGGCCCCAATGTGTAGAGCTTTCAGGTCAGAGTAAGGAATTTGGTTTTATTCAAATTTCAATGGGAATTCATTACAGTATTTTAGTAAATTGATGGAATTGGATTTGTGTTTTAAAAGATTAGCCTAGCTACTGTGTGGAGAATGGATTACAGGGAAGCAAGAGAGTGAGTACTGGGACATCAGTGAGCAGGTAGTTGCAGTGGTCCAGTCAAGACAGGCAAAGAGATAAAATGGAAGGTAACATGGGTAGAGATGGTAAGAAGTATTTTGGAGTTACAGCTGTTAAGACTTGGTGCTGCATGTGGTGGGTGAAGGCAAGAGAAGAAATAAGGGATGACTCTTAGATTTTTGGGCCGAGCAACTGCATAGATGGTGGTGCTGTTTATTAAGATGGAGAAGTCTTGGAGAAGAGACACTTTGGGAAGGAAAAACTTCAAATTGTGTTCTGGACACATTAAGATATGATTAGATGCCTAAGTGGAGATGTCCAGTAGGTAGTTGGATAAGCATGTGGTATTTAGGAGTGGGGTCAGAGTTGGAAATACACAGAAGGGAGTCATCAAGATACAGGTAATATTTAAAAAACCATTAGATTGGATGAAATTACCAATTAGAGTGTGTGGATGAAAAGCACTGAGAACTCTAAAGCCCCCCAACACGTGGAGGCCCAGCAGAAAATCAGGAGCCCGTAAAGGAAATAGAGGAGGAAGGGCCAATAACAAAGGAGAAAAAGCCTAGAGAAGAAAATGTTTCAGGAAGGAGAGTATAAAATGCTGCTGAGAGGTCAAGTTAAATGAGATGGGAAAACCGGACACTGGATGGGTCATGGGTGGGCAAGATGGAGGTCAGTGGTGACCTTGATAATGAGTCTTTCTAGTGGAATGGTGGGAATCAAGGCTTGACTGGAATGAGTTTAGGAGAGGTTGGAGATGAAAAGGTGTAGATAACAAGAATAGGCTACTCTAGAATTTGTTTTGCTGCAAAGGAGAACAGAGACATTGAAAGTAGGCAGAAGGGGACTTAAGGTCATGGGAGAGATTTCTTTCTTTTTCTTATGACAGGTGATTATAAAGCAAAGAAACAGTAGTGACAGAAACTGATGTGAAGAGATGATTGCAGGAACCTACTGCAGACGAGGACCTTAGTTCTTGCATGGAGATGGCAGCATGGTGAGTCAGTGGTACCCTAGTGAGTTTGGTGATGGGAAAATGAGGTGATTCTCTCTTGATTGCTTTGTTACACTATCTTCAGCTAAATCCATTAGAAAGTAACTGGGATTATAATTGCTTTTATAAATGAAAATTCTTCTGTGAGAATTGATAAAATCATCAGACATCCTACATTAGTATAAATATATTTAATTGGCTTGCTCTCTACTAATACCAAGGAACAGTTATATGAAGGAATGGGACACTGGGAATTTAAAGATGGCTGCAGAAAGTTTAGAGCAACGTAAGGAAGACATGTTCTGAGTTTCAAACGATTGGCTTGCAAGCAAACTTTTGGAATACAATCAAATTTTAAGCTTGTGATTGCCTGCATTTCATAAGAACCAAAGAAACAACTTGCTAATTTAGTGCAGGCTGGTGAACTGAATGAAGTAATTTAGGTGATTCTACATTTGGTTTCTTGCTAATTTATCTCTGTAAACTAGTCTGTGTAATCAGAATGAAGTCCAAGGCTAAATGTCATAATTGTGATTTATATGTTCACACGGACAGTACTGCACACTGTTTTAGAGGGTAGGAAAACATGGTAGAACAGGGAGCCTAAAATTCCTGTTGACATTTTACATACAGATATTCCATTTTATAAGAAAATCTGCTTCATGAAACCTCTAAGTGGCCTCACAGATTCAAAAATATTAGGTTGGTGAACTGTGGATGCTTTCCTTCTGAGTGCCTAGCAAAGAAACTTCCTGGGAACTCAGTTAATGTTTGATAGATAAACAAACAAACAAACAAACAAACACATGAAGAGGAACTGAAAATTATTCCAAGTTATTCTGAAATTATTTGGCTTCAAATGACTTTTGGTCATTTCTTCAAATTGAATATATCCTCAAAGTACAAATATGTGCCACCAATAAGGATATTCAAAAGAATGTGTCTGAGTGTTGAGAGGTAAATCCCAAAGAGGAGTTCCCGACATTTTTTGCCAAATGGAAGTATCCTTGAAACAGGTGTAACCTCCCAAGTCATTATATTGAAGAGGCTGATCCTTGCTTTGATGTGTATGTTTTGGTGGGCTTCTTAAAAAGAAAATAACGTTACTTTTTGGAGTCAAATATTGTATGGATTTCTCTAGCTCTAAACATTTAGCAGTGACATTTATGATACAGATTAGTAACAATCTGACATTTTAGGGAGACTTAAGAAGCTCAGAATTAATACCCAAGATAAATTTTTCTAATTTCAGAATTTGAATTTAGGTGTTTCTGTGAAGTAAAGAAATTCATAACTATGTGAACAGAGTTCCAAATAGAAGCACCAACAAATGCTTTGGGAAGAGGCAGCCTCATTGGGATGCCATGATCAATTCTCAATGTGACTTTTCTGAAGAGAAATACTCATTTACATGTGTTTCTCTTGGAGTATTTGCTTAGCAAGGAACTTACCTCACTGATTTACAGTCACACTTGATAAAGCCATCTCCACCTTGGAAGACAATGGATAACAAGAAGGCTTTTTTTTTTTTTTTTTTTTGCGGGACGCGGGCCTCTCACTGCTGCGGCCTCTCCCGTTGCGGAGTACAGGCTCCGGACGCGCAGGCTCAGCGGCCATGGCTCACAGGCCCAGCCGCTCCGCGGCATGTGGGATCTTCCCGGACCAGGGCACAAACCCGTGTCCCCTGCATCGGCAGGCGGACTCTCAACCACTGCACCACCAGGGAAGCCCAAGATGGCATATTTTACCCCTACATTCCCAGGTCTAGTAAACTGAAGTAGGAAGCAATTCATCTGGGAGTTTAACTCAGAGTACCTGTTATATCAGTATTTTACCAGCTTGACTGCACTTATATCAATAGATATTAAATAACAAAAAATTTTAAAATTTCCCCAACATGTCTTTTGCACATATATGATTTAAATGATAATACACTCTAAACTAGACATCTTTCTGGTTAATTTAAGTACATAACCCATTTACAGGGTTTATATATTTGTCCAACTTACCTGAACATGCCCTCTGGGGTCATTCGTCCTGCTTGAATTAAATAAGTTCCAAATCGAAAACACGCCGCATAGGCAAAATATACAAAGGCATGGCTGAATGCGTAACAGATTCCAATGATCTGTGCTTTCTTCAAGGTATTTCTGAAATGCACAAAATTTACTAGATAATGGGGCATGAGGTATAGTAAGGTCCTTTAAATAAACGTAGAGTAATGAGTACAGAAGGTAAAACATGTTATCATTTGGGGGTATACACTTTTTCTAATTATTAAAGAGAAAATGACTTTTTTTTTCTTTTTTACTTTTTTTTTTTTTTTTTGCGGTACGCGGGCCTCTCACTGTTGTGGCCTCTCCCGTTGCGGAGCACAGGCTCCGGACGCGCAGGCTCAGCGGCCATGGCTCACGGGCCCAGCCGCTCCCGCGGCATGTGGGATCTTCCGGGACCGGGGCACGAACCCGTGTCCCCTGCATCGGCAGGCAGACTCTCAACCACTGCACCACCAGGGAAGCCCCGAGAAAATGACTTTTTAACTACTGAGAATTATTATAGAGAAAACAATAAATGTAATGATTTTCTCTATAGGTATATGCTCTATAGTTCAATGTAACAAAGCTGCCTCTATGTATTTTCAAATGAATGGACAAGGTCTGTGAAAGGATAGTTACTGAAAGAGTTAAAGAGATTTGGTTTAAAAATATTTTCTATCCTAATGTTGCACTAATAGAATAGTGGGAATTAAATGGCGGTACCAACCACAAGCGTGAGTGTAAAAGAGTACAAAGCTATCTTTCTGATAAAGTAATACAAAGAGTATCACTAAGTAAATGTGGTAAGGAGGACTAGTTTAAAATTAAAAGAATTGATCACATTTGTTGTGCATATATTCATTTTAAAATGTGAACTCTTTATAGAGATTCAATATAAAGGGCTAAGCAATATTATTTTCTTTCTTAAATATGTTATTTCCTCAATCATGTTTCATGGAAATAAGAAAAATATGCACACTTTGTTATAGTTCATGGCAATGTGGGAGGACCTAAAACATATATTCTAAATGTGCTTGCTCTCAATCCTCTTTCTAGTTTCCTCTTGGTGGAGTCATATAAGGAATTACGCTATGCCATTACTAGGAAAGATTCCAGAGCAAATGAGTTGGCAGGCAAACCACTGGAGTCACCCAGGAGTGCTGCCTTTATAGGAACAAACTATAGTTAACACAGTCAGTATGAATCTACAATCACCTGTGCTGAGTCTGAAGCGTCTCCTCATACATTTGCCTGATGGCTTTTTCTCTTGTTAATGACACTGTAGTGCATATATTCTCCACAGTTTCGGTTGCTATATTATAAAACAAGATAATAAAATAGAGAAATAAAATTAGTAATGGCTGAACTTCTGGTTGTGAGTTACAGTCACAACAGGGACATATTAAGTACATTAAGTCAATAAGTTTTTCTGATGAGTTTTCTTAGCTTCTTGTTTTTCCTTCCCCAAAATAAGACAGGAAAATAATATATTAGGATAATAAGCTCAAGGAAAATTCCTTTTGAAAAGATTTCGTCCACTGGTCTAAATTTAGCCCTCTTTAAGTCTTCATTGAGTTTCTATTTAAACTAGTTCCATAAGCAGAGAGATCAAACATTAGTGAGCATTATGTCCGTATGTAATTATGCAAAGGAGCTGTCCTATGAATTATGAGCTGATTTAAGAAGAAGACAGAAGAGAGAATCAAGTAAATAATTATTTTATTCTAGCACAGAAATGCAAATAGCAACCAAAGTTCTCAGAAACACTGCTGTAAAGTAACATGGAGTGTGGCTTTTGAATTCTGTATAAGATATTGTATAGCTGTTTTTCATGTTGATGTCTGTGAACTTAAAAAGATATTTAGGTCAAATGTAATGCTTCTTCATAGTTATATAGTTTTCAAAAAGAAGGGGGATCAAAAATGGAGGAGACTTTTGGCGCAGAATAACTTCTTGGACATGAGAACACATGTTGACTTGAAAGAGAAACTTTTTGCTTCCACATTCTCTTTCCAGGCTGGCAGAGTGGACTGTGGGACAGATGAAGACCTAGGTGGATACCCAAGGTTGTTTGAAGGAGAACTTGGGTTACGGGAGAGAACTGATATGTAGACCATGGTCAGGACACCTGGATTCTGCTCTAAATTCTCATAATTTCAAAATGAACTCAAAGAAATCTCCATCTGTAACATTTTGTAGTGCATGAGGAAAATCGATGAGAATGCTGAAATCTTGAGGAAAACAAAAAGAAATGAATGAAAAAGTCTTGTGATCATTTTTCACAATAAAGAAAGGACTGAAAGCAGAACCTTAGAAAATAGTCCTTTTTTAAAAACTAATATGGTCATTTTATTTATTTTTTACTAATATGGTCATTTAAAACCTGAAAAATAAAACACTTGATGATTTTTCCAAATCTACACATGCAACCAAAGAAGGACCAATATGTTTTATTGGTCCATATTCTAAGTTTTGGTGTTTGGTAAAGTGACTGATTGAAAAGCTAGTGGGAAAGGACACATTGCTTATTTGATTGCAGTTATTGATTGTATACTCTGAGGTTACTTTAATAATACAAAAAGGAAAAAAATCAAATGGCACATAAGCAACTAAAGCTCATGACATAAAAATTAAGATGAATAAAATATAATTAATTATGGCCAGATTAACTTGGAAATTGTGATAATTTGCTCACACGGAGGGCTGAACAACTTTTCTGTGTTTCTGAAGCAAATATATGCTATGTAGTTCAGTCTGTACTGCTCAAGCAGACATTCCAAGGGTCCTTATCTAGTGCAAGAAAGGTGGAAAAGTCCAAGGGTCATGAAAACCAGATTTCTATGAGTCCTGTGCTTGGTTGGATCCCTATTCATGAATATTCATGCTATTTATAATATGATACAATCACTGTGATACAGACCATAATGATATTAAAATCATCTTTATATTCAGGCCTTTCACCAATGTGATATAGATCTTTGAAACTATATCATGAGAGGAGTTGGGGCTGGGTGACCAAGAGAAGACTTGGCATTTACATGATGCGGCTTCATAGCGTCACGAGAAGCAGGTTTTGGACCTCAATCAAGATGAAAGGCAAGAAGAGAAGGATAGAAGGCCACCAAAAAAAAAAAAAAAAAAAGAACTCCTTACCATCTAAGGTGTAGGCAGCAGCCTGCGAAAGTAATGCACTGCCTGCCACTGGAGAAAAGGGTGGATAAAAGATGGATATATGCTCAACAGGGATGTTGTACAAGAGATTTCTACTTTGGGTGAGTGGCTGGATCAAATGACATCTCTTTCAACTTTTAGATATTATGGTACTACATTACTAATGTTTCTCTAAATCACTACTACAATGATTATCTTTATGAATATGATTGATTCTGAGAAACTTATATATGTCAAAAAATTTTCCAAGTAAATACATTGTTCATTTTGATCATTTTAAAAATGGTCCTTGTCTCTAAAGCTTTGTTTTAGGCACTACCAATATCAGTACCTTGCCTTGAATTTAGTAACTATTATATTTCCTCTTTATTTTGAAAAATAAAATACCCAGAATTATTCAAGACATTCAATTATTCAATAATCAGAGAATGTAGAATCACAATGTTAACAAATTCCCCCACGATTTGGTAACAGTAATAATGGCTGACATTACTGAGTGCTTACTGTTTTCCAGATACTATTGCATATACTAATAAGACTAAGTGTTTTCTGTAATAGTCATAAAGATCTCTAAGGGGATACTATTTTATTTCCACTTTACAGAGGAAGAAACTGAAGTCCAGAAAGGTTGATGTAACTTGCTCAGATCACACATTTGTTAGTGGTAGAATGTGGATTCTAATTCAGCCAGTTTGACTCCAGAGCCTATGCTCTAAATTATGCACCCTATTGCTATGACATTATCTACACCCCATCTTAAACTGATCTGTATGAATTTCAATACATATACATCACTTTACAGATTCCTAAGAAAGGAAGTTATGTATTGTAAGGATAGGAGCTCTTATTGATTTTCTCTTAAAAGGTTATGATGGGAACAACAGTCTTTATTTTACCTTTCCAGCATGCTTAAGTTCTTGCTTATCCTTGTTGGCAAATCCAGTCATTGCTGCCATTTCAATCATTCCTGTCAGAGCAAGTACCGGAGCAATACTCAGAATCAAGAGTGTCATCTCCCATCCATATATGAAGGAAATGATAACTGAAAGTCCCATGTTAGTTACATTTTGTGTTAAGACACCAACCCTTGAACCTGTTGCCTATAATCAGACATATTTTGGAAAAAAGTCAGCTAATTTTAAATTTACAAGAATTGCTATTATAGTTTCTTGCAAAATAAGATAAGCTTTCTTTTTTAGGATTTATACATAGATTTTTATTTTGAATTTATACTTAGAGATTAAATAATAGTTATACTTTAAAAATGTCCACTACTAAGGAGTCATTATGTTTTATTTGTCTATATTATGTCTGATATTGTCCTTTGACATGTTCCTATTATTTTTGAATATGTTCTTACTTTCTGGCACAAAAAGATTTTCCAGGCCCTACACCTGAAATCTGTCATTTCTCCAAGGAGTTCCAGTTCCTGTTAGTGGAGAATGTTATTTAGGACTTACTATATGAAGAAAAAAAATTTTTTAATTAAAAAAATCAATATATGGTGCTAGTTGTACTCATTATCAGTGGAATGTTAGTAGATAGAACTGGGGAGTGTGTGTGTGTGTGTGTGTGTGTGTGTGTGTGTGTGTGTGTATGTGTGTGTGCATAGATGCAAGCACATATTGAAATCTACATTTACTTCTCTATTTACATTTCTTGAAATCCATGAGTTCATACCAATACCTCCAGTTCCAATCCAAAAACACAAGGTTATTTCCAGCTTTCTCCCTTCTAATATTTGTTATCCCCTTCTTCAACAGTGAGAAACCTGGCTCCCATTTTCTTTAACAGAGTTCCTTGATCAATCTCTCTGCTATCATGCAGATCGTGACCAATCTGCTATCATGACCCCTGTCTCTCCCCTGCATGCATACCCTCCTCACTCTTCTCTGGCTTGGCTTTCCCACATGAGGCTGCTGCCTCACATGGATGCCCAACTTACCATATGTGGGCTCCAAAACCAACCCTGCCCCTTCCCCTTACACTGAAAAAGGGCCGGTACTTTTTAGTCACTACACTGTAGTAGTGCTGAATGGAATGATTGAGGATATTCATTGAAGTATATACTTTGGATATGATATCTTGCGGTCCCTTTTCTGCACTTCATAACTTGGTTTCACTCAGCAAAGGTCTAAAGAGGCAATATCAAGACAGAAAAGGAGTTGGAAACATCATGGTATGAGGTAACTTAAAAGAAATTTGGAAAAAAATCTTAAATTAAGTAGAAATATCTTCATAACTGCTTTACGAGAACTGCATGTCTTATGAATTAACTTTCAGTGGGACACATGTTAAGTAATAAACTGAAATGTTAAATTCCTTTATGCTGTGATGAAAATATGAAACACCTATTTACCTAGAAACACAGCTATAATCAACCAAGATATCAATTCACATTTTCAAACATATGTTTTGCTCTGATCATGAAAACATGGCCATTGGAAAAGGTCTAAATAATGTTAAAAATTACATCCTTCCAGACATAAATACATACACACATTCAGATTAGGATTATTGTGTGTATTCAGCTTTGTATCCTGCTTTTATCTCTTTACATTATACAGCAAGCTTTTTCCTGGGTCACTAAATAGTCTTCAAAAAATATCTAGTAGATTGCTTCCAATTTTTCACTATTGAAAGCAAAGATGTAATGAACATCTTTGTGCAAAATATTTGTGCTCATCTTTTATTTCCTAATGTTAAATTCCTAGCCTGGAGTTATATGTTAAAGGGTATATACTCTTACATTCTTCATAGATATTGTCAAATTGCTTCTCTACAAGGTGATATCAATATTCACTGAAGTATCCCCCAAATTAGTATCATCATTAAAATAACAATAAAAAGCCCTCTTTCTCCACAGGGCTCTGACTTATTCCTAAAAAACTTTTGTGGTTTTAGTTTCAAGACTGCATCTGATAATGATCCACTATTTTCCCATTTTTTTCACTGAACTATCAAAGAAAACCCCCAAAAAGTAAAAACAAATAACAATAACAAACACCAAACAAACCACTAAATACTGAAAACTCAGACAGGTAACCCATTTTACATGCTTTAGGGCGTTATACACTAACTCTAAGCTATGAGGCTGAAATAAAAATGTCATTTGGTACTAATGCTTGCTTACACTCTGCCTCTTGAGAGTTTAAGGATGATGCAGAGATAAATGATGCCGTATATTATGGACTGAATGGTTCTACACCCCCCACCCAAATTCATATGTTGAGGTCCTGAATCCCAGTTCCTCAGAATGTGACTGTATTTGGAGATAAGGTCTTTAAAGAGGTAATTAGATTAAAATGAGGTTTTGAGGGTGAGCCCTACTCCAATATGACTGGTGTCCTTATAAGAAAAGGAAATTTGGTTGCAGACATGCTTGCATAGAGAAAAACAATGTGAGTACACAACACGAAGAAAACTATAAGTCAAGGTGAGAGGACTCAGAATGAAACCAACCATGCCAACACCTTGATCTTGGTCTTCTAAGCTCTAGAACCATGAAGAAATAAATTTCTGTTGTTTAAGCCACTCAGTCTGTGGTACTTCGTTATGGCAGCCCTTACAAACCAATATACTGTACTTGCTCCTCTCCTCCCACCCTCACCATGAGTTTCAAAGTTATATAGGTCAGATAGCTGGATGAAGAGGCTGTGGAACTTAAGTACTTGTACTGTTGAAGGTCCCACCCCACATCAGATTAACTATGGAATGCTCCTACAGCCACATAAACATATATATTTTTTGCTGTAAAATAGAAGTATTTTTAAAAATTACAATCAAGTTTTGTTAAGAATAAGATAGTCACTGTTCTTTTAATGTAAAATTTATCTAAATATTACTAAGAAATTACTTGCCATCAATTACTTGATAGCTATGTTTTTAGGCCTTTATACATTCATTAATTTCCACTTTGTACTTTCTTATTTTGAGGTCAATGACTTTTCCTTTTTCAGATCTCAGTTTTTGGCACGATATCTATATTAACAAAAGTGGAAAACATATCCAGGGAACAGTTATTCTTTTCTGTTTGGGTATTTCCTATTAGGTGGCCATAATATAGTTCCTTTTTTCACCACCTTCCTCTGTTTTTATCCTATTTACTTTAAGATTACAGCTCTTTACAGGAAATCAAAAGAAAATGAAGTCAAAAGGTGAAAAATAGGAAAAGTAAAGACAGAAAGCATGCTGAGGATTGTAGTTTTTGAGTATAAAATTATGCGGCGTGTTGGAAAAAGAGGTAGAGGGAATTATCAGAGGCACATCAGATGAACATTTGATAGTCACTTAAAATTAGTCTAAGGAGTATGCAAACCAACCTCATGTCTAAAAACATACAAGTGTAAACTTGCCAAATTTTTAATGGAATGGTCTTGTATTTGAGCTTTTTGTTTGGGACATAAGAACTTTCTATAAAGTGACTTGCACTTGCATAACCTTGCTTATTCAATAAGCTTGATTTATTCACTCTTGTACTAATCTGCTTCTTGAAAGTAAGATCATATACCTTTCTAAATGGCATTTTAGTTTAAGCTACCAGAAACTTACTGAAATATTCAGTCAACTCAGCCATGGACAGGCCACAAACCCTGCCTTTTGGTGATGGTAGTAGGATAAGAAGGATCTGAATATATCTTTCCTGTTCCAGGAAGAATTAACAGAAAACAACAGACATCTGGCCTTGAGAAATACTACAAGAACTAAAAGACAATTTAAAATTGCCTTAAAGACCTAGAGAAATAGTGTAGCTCTGGAAAGAATTTAGAACTGCAATCAGAGGAAATTTAATTAAACTTCTTTAGATTCTTTATCAACGTGCATGAAGATAGAATTTTTCCTTGGAAATCAAGAGCAGAAAGTCATAATTAAATAGTTCTACAGATAACAATTATTTATGGAGTATCTACTATGTCCAAATACTATCCTAAATGTGGGTCATATAACTTTGATAAGAAAGTTCCAGAGGAATGGCTGCCATAAGGAAATAAATGGAAAGATACTCAGTAAGCAATTGTAGAAATAAAATTCTATATAGCAGGATTTCTGCTTCTGGCTAACATGAAGAGAGGGAATGGATTTGTCCTCCCATCTGAAACAAATAAAAAATAGACAAAATATATGAACCAATAGTTTTCAAGATACTAGATCTAAGGCAACCAAGGGTGAAATGGGAAACAAACGAGGTGAGCCCTATGTTTGCCACGGTTTACCCCTTAAAAGAGCTTCCAGGCTTCAGGATAGGAAAGGTAAACTGAGATAGAGCCTAACAGACTCCATAAGTGGAGTAGACAAAGCTGAGTCTGGAGAGGCCAAGGAAGCTAGAGTTTGCAGCACAGAACACTGAAGAAGAGAGAGGTATACAAAAAGAGAAATCTGGATATCTGCAGAGGGTCCTCCTTGAGTATTCAACTGAAAAATGCATGTGTGAGGGCTAGTCATACCAGTCATACCAAGACCATACGCTTGGTCATACCAGCCTGACTGAATAACCTCATGATTCACTGGTCATAGGGTAGAGTATATTGAAGGGTCTTGCCTCAGTTGTTGGCTCCAGTCCTGCTTAATAAATCTTAAAATCGAGACCCCCCGCAAGATCAAACTGTTCCCAAGTAACTTAACTGCATCCCAGAACAAAACAAGAATATTTCTAGAAATACAAAAATATTCAGCACCCCAAAATGCTAAATTCACAATGTGTGGCATCTACACAAAAATTACTAGGTATGACAAAAAGCACCAAAAACGACCCATAATGAGCATAAAAATCAATCAGTTGAAACTCACCCAGACAGACAATGACATTAAAAGTTATTATCATTGTATAACATACATTCAAAAAGTTAAGAGATAATGAAAATAAATGAAAACGACCCACATAAAAATTCTACAAATTCAAATGTCAGTATCCATAAAAAAAGTTTTATTGTAACACAGCCATGCCTCTTTGTTTACCTATTGACTATAGCTGTCTTAGGACTATAATGATGGAGTTGAGGGGTTGCTAGAGAAACCATATGTGCCGCTCTCCTTGCTTTGTACTGCTGCTCACTGTGATGACATTGTATATAATTTGGCAGCATGTTGAGTGCCCTGTGTGTTGCTGTACTGTGATATTTCATCCTAGTTTTAAAAATTACCATTGTATGCCCATTATCTAAAGACAAGAAAGGAAGAGAAAAGTGGACTTTGGATGTCCTGCTTTTAAGGAAGGCACAATGGACTGTGGATCACTTTGTGTTCTAATTAGATGTCACAGTGCTGTGTTTATTATGCCATGAGACTATACAGTCTTAAAAATATACAAAACAGGTCGACATTAGCAGACTAAGCACGCATCACAAAATTCCTATTTCACAGGAAAGTAACATTTATAAAAATTAGAAATGGGAAACAAATGGAATGGAAATAACACAGAATGGAATAACAGCAGAATTTCTTCATAAAACTAAAAAGTGAAAACAAGGCTGAATCTAAAGTAAGTTTCTGAGTGGCTCATTTATTAGCTAAGCAAAGAAAGTCACTCACAGATAGTGAGTTAATTAAATCATGTTTGACTGCAACAGTGGAAGAAATCTGTTCAGAAAGCATAAACTAATATCAGATGACTAGCGTTTTGATGAGAAGAACTGCTCAAAAAGTTGAGAAAAACGACAGCAATATCAATTATCAACTGAAAACCAACATAGGTCATTTTGAGTAGTTTTCCCTGGCTCTTGATGGGTTGACATATGTTACTGATACTGCTCAACTGTTGGCTTTTTTGAGGAGTAGATACTGAGTTTGAAGTGACTTTAAAATTAGCTGCTATGAATAGTCTGTGTGGAACAACTGAAGGTGAGAATATTTTCAAAGAAGTTGAGAGATAAACTAGATGAGTATAACCTGAAGTGTAATCTGCTAAGATGTATTATAACTGATGGTGGCAAAAATATTTGTAGAGCAGAAAAAACAAAAAGGTTTAGTTGGACAAATTACAAAGTTTGTGAAAATGTAAGGTGTTTAAGGCCTATTGTTATTCACCCTATTATTCATTAGCAAGTATGTTGTGGAAAATAAATGAATTTATCACACATTATTGGACCAGTGGCGAAGTTCATTTGCTCCTGTAGACCTTACTATCTTTATTTCTTTTTTTGTCAAAAGTGGAAGCTGAATTTCTTGACTTGTCTTCCCAGACAACAGTTTGAGGGCTTAGCAGTGGTAAAGTTTCACTGCAAAGTTTTGAGTTCAGGGCTGAGATTGAAATTTTTTTTTTTTATAGGAAGGACCACCTTTAACCACTATGGTTTTGGATATTAGCTTTTGCTGTAGACTTGATAATGTCTCAATTAATTCAACCTAAAATTGTAATGCAAAACAGCAATTATATGCCAACCTTATACTGTGGTAAAGTGATTTCAAAGACTACTCACATTGTTTGAATTATAAGTAATGTTAAGCTGTTTTATACACTTTCCATGTCAAAAAGTTAAACCAAAAGGTGAGGTCACCATTGTCCATGTAATGATACCCTAGCTCTACCTAATCAATTCACTGGGCTCTAGGAATTAATAAAGGAAATTTTTATTTCTTGGGGCAATGTAACTGTAGTTCTGATGAGAATTCTCGGAACTAACATTGTGTCTGTCGGTATATCAAGTGTACACTGTGGCATCAGTCACACACTTTCATGTGGACAAAAGTGAGGTAAGACTTCTGGTTGATGAAAAGGGGTTGCTAAAATATACAGAAATAATACTTTGTAACTTTGTGAAATTCAGTCTCCCAAAGAATTTAAAATGGCTTTATACCTTTAATAAAACTACATACTACACAGAAAATAGTCTGTTGACAGATGTACTGGCAGTAAGCCATTGCCTTGGGCTGAAATAATACCAGTTAAATTGGTTGTATTCAATCAACTATTTCAGGAATCATTTTGTCCTATAACCTTATTTCACTAACATGTTTTTCTCATGACTCTCAAAGTATCAGAACATCTAAAAATAGCCAGGAATTTATATTTTTGGTAATTAGTAAGGGCTTCAGAATAAAATTTACTGTTATTAAAGGGTTAGTTTATAAACATTCATCCTAATACATTTGATAAAATAACATGTAACTGAAATTACATGATGAAGAAACTGAGATGGAAATATCTTAAGTTGATATGATAGGATATATGACCCCAAATTATTGTTTACTGATTCATCTCTAGTGTGGTGTGTCTTTGTGATAAAAGAAATAGTGGACAACTAGGATTAGTAAATAATCTTCCTTCGATAGAAAGAGAATCCATTCAAGTTAGATATGAATCTACCTATATATGGCAAAGCAAGGGTTTATGTGAATTATATGCCAGTAGACACAGTCTTATTCTTGGAATCCTTCTTTGGTTGCTATGCTTTCCAAATTCTTCAACTTTAAATGTGCCATCAGTATTCCACCCATCTAGTGTTTAGCTACTACTTCTTATTTAATGAAAATGATTTGACTTGCCCAGAAGTTATCATGAGACCAACATTTACTAACTGAAACAGGAAATTTTCAAATGATTCAAATAGTATTAGTCAAAGGCTTATAAGGAATCACACTGACAAATATTCCCATTAATTTTTCTTGATGAGAGACAACATTATGTATTAGAAACAACTAATGGGTATTTGGAGGGTAATGTTCGTCTTTAGCACTAATTTGTTCTTTTCATTTAAGTAAATACTGAAAGAGATGTCTCACGTATCCAGTATAGCTTATAGTAAGAATACTTATTTCACTGGATTCTTAAAAGATCTGAATGATGATAGGTAGTAAGAGAAAAACGTGCACACAGCAAAGGAAAAAAAACCAAGTTTTGTAGAATGGGGATTCAAAGGGAATTATAGGGATTGATACTTCTGCCAAAAGTAGTGAACCATTGAATTTCTAAACACAGATGTTGTTATTTATCTGATTCTATTGTGCTATGGAAGATTAATGCTATGCTCATTAGTTAACTATTAAGTGAAATTTTATCCATCATTTTCTTCCCACTTATACAAGTACAATCCAGCTCCTCAGCCTTACTTTAAAATTTAAATACTATCTAGTGAAATTTAGAGTCTTGTTTTCAAAATTATCAAAAAAAGTTTTAGGAAGAGATGAAGATGATGCCCCCTTTCCTCTTGAGCTCTTTCTACATCATAAAATTAGTTTTCCAAACCAATACAGAAGCATGTGAATATTCATAATTGTAACCAACTTGTTTTATTCTCTAGTAATATAAATCTATCCTTATATGTATATATTGAACAAAGAAGTCTTGCAAAAGTTACAAAAATTAGAATTGTGGCCATGTCCTGTGGAAATAGCTTCCAAAAGAAAATACAATTTTGAAGAGCTGTTTCAGTTGACAATTTGTTGCTCTGGTAGCAATGCTGTAATCAACATTTCAGTATTTCTAACCAACAAAAAAATACTTTTAAGATTTTTCTGTCATTCAGAGGTGCATCATTGACTTTCCTTTTCTCCCACATGAATGATAAGGAAAAAGGAAAGTCTATAATTCTTGTAGAGTTCTTATTTTAACAGAGATCAAAAACTTTACCTCACTTAAAAGTGGGAAATCTTGTTTTGCATTCCTTTTCTCAATTATAGTAGAAATCCTGCTTGTAATATACAGGTTAATTTTATTAAAATAATTGGAAGAAAACTAATAAATTACCCTTCATCTCTTCCACACTACTCTACTGCCCATAAATATTTAAGTGTCACTTTGACGTACATTATGCTCGTCATTTCTGTCATTGATTTTGAATATGGTTCATAAACATGAATTTTATTTATATGTATTGTGACCAGTCATGATCACACATATCTCTTTAACTTGATCTGTATAACAACTAGCACAGAACCACTTCCAGATGCATATGAATTTAACATGTTACATATTATGCTAAATAAGATTTTATTTTCTGGGGGGAAGGAACAACTAAACTTCATTCTTTTATTAAAACTTCTAAGTTATGTGTGTGTGTTTTCATTTTGTTACTTTTTCTTATCTTACTATTTAATTCTGAGCTCTTTTCTCTAACTCATTCTTGGTATCTTCTTTAGTCCTCTGGTTATCCTATTACATGTCCTAAATCTCCTTTATTTTTGGTTAAAAATGTCCAGAACAGAAAGGCTTCTTTATATCTTTCACTGCGAGCTCCCTGTTAGCCCTGAGACAAATCTGGTCTCCTTAATGATGTGGGTCATCTCAGCATAGCTCACATATATGCACAAACACATGTGTGTACACGCATGCATGCATACCATATACATACACCATTTAAAAATAAAAGCAGGGACTTTCCTGGTGGCACAGTGGTTAAGAATCTGCCGGCCAATTCAGGGGACATGGGTTCGAACCCTGATCCGGGAAGATCCCACATGCTGTGGAGCAACTAAGCCCCTGGGCCACGACTACTGAGCCTGCGCTCTGGAGCCCGCCCCCCACAGCTACTGAAGCCCGCGAGCCTAAAGCCCATGCTCCGCAATAAGAGAAGGCACCGAAATTAGAAGCCCACGCACCCCAATGAAGAGTAGCCCCCGCTCTCCACAACCAGAGAAAGCCCGCGCACAGCAACGAAGACCCAACGCAGCCAAAAATAAATAAATAAATAAATTAAAGATAAAAGCAATATACATACTCCTTGAATTTGTGCTGTATCTATGGCTAATATTGTTGTCAAGGCTCCTGTGCTGTTTTCCTTATCATCAAACCAGGAGATATCCTAGAGAAAAAAAGGAATTAACATATGGTCATCAAAAAGATCCTTTTCTGACTTGCGATTTTGCTACATTAACTTAGAAGCCATTTGCCTGCCTCCTTACTCACAGGCGCTTAATTCTTGTAAAAACTATGGATCAAATAACTTTTGTTTCTTACTTCACAAAGATCTATATTTAGATACAAACTGAAGAACTTAAGCCCAACAGCTTGGACTCATTACCATGCTGCAATATTATATAATAATCAATGTTTAAAATGGTCATTTTGAACCACAAAATAATTTGTAATTTTACTCCACAATTTGTGGAGAGCAGATTTTACCTAAAAAGTAAAGTAATGCACAACACAGTTTAGAAATATTTCCAAACCTTTCTGTCTAAACATATAAATGATAAAAAATAAGTCTGTCGCCTTCTCTACAGGACCCAGATAGGTGAGATTTTCCCTGACACTTCATATTGCCCCTTAGATCTTATAAGTACTGGGCCTTGTGGGAAGCTAAAGATGCAGAAAGGCTGCTGTAAAAACCCTGCAGCCAAAAAGCATGCAATTTGAAGGAGACAGGTCAAAAATACAAGCAATAGGGCTTCCCTGGTGGCGCAGTGGTTGTGAGTCCGCCTGCCGATGCAGGGGACACGGGTTTGTGCCCCAGTCCGGGAGGATCCCACATGCCGCGGAGTGGCTGGGCCCGTGAGCCATGGCCGCCGAGCCTGCGCGTCCGGAGCCTGTGCTCTGCAATGGGAGAGGCCACGACAGTGAGAGGCCCGCATACCACAAAAAAAAAAAAAAAAAAAAAAAAAACAAGCAATAAAAGCCTAACGTTATAACCAATTTCATTTTCAACAGCAAATAGAGATAGCACTTCTTAGCACCTCTCAACTTGAGGAATGCTGATTTCCTTTTATTAGTTATTGACTGTTTCCTCCCATGCACTCAAACCAGTTATATCTCTTGTGGATTAAACTACATGCAGACTGTCTCCAAAAAAATGACTGATTTTTAGTGAGTGAAGAGCAAAAGAACTGTTGGCTTACTACAACCCAGCCAGGGCCCTGATGCCCACGTTACACATTTTTGCCAACTAAGGAAACAAAAGCAAGAGAGATAGAAGGCTGTGCATTAATCATGCTGTTGTGTGAGAAGAAAGCCCCCGTGGAGGAATACGGCAGCGGCCAGGGGGATTACAACCCTGGCATGACATCACTACTCTTTAAACCCCTGGATTGGGAAGGTGTCCCAAAGAGTTTAGGGTCCTAGACACACAAAGGGCATCTTATAGAGATCATGATACGCACTACACAGTAGCCACTTTGAGAATACAACCCGAGTCAAGAGCCTAACATACCATGAACACACATCAGCAATGACAGTAACTACAGCACTCTTGATCTAGAAGACATTACCTGTTTTTTTATTGTATACTAAAATATATATATATATTTTTTACATTGCATAATTCTTTCTATATTTCAACATGACATGGAATACACAAAGAATTTCTAGAAACAATATAAAGTAAAAATATAGAAAAAGAATTTATCACTTACTATTACATTCCTGATTCTATAGTATAGTAATTGCTATAATACGCAAGGCAAAGGATACATATATGACTAGTCTTAGTCTTTCTCTGATGTTCAGTCAGCAAGATATCCAAAACTGCTTTTCAACAAGTCAGCAATTATGCACTCTAGAGATTGTTTTCCATCATAGGCATTATATGCTAAAACACTTAGCAGAGTTTCTGGAGCACAGCTGGTATTGAGTAAAAATTAGCTTGCTTCTTCTCTTCCTGATGGTAAAATGATTATAAGCTAGGCTAGCAGGTTTTCTGATACTAGTAAATCCATTTTTTTCCTGCCAATAATTCTATTAGAAATAAAAAATTACAGTAGCACTATCATAAGTGCGTGGTATGTCTTTTCTCATTTAATCATCACAACTCTATGAGATGGATACTGACTATCCATATTTTATATATGAGGAAACAGAGGTACTGAGAGATTAAGTAACTTGCCCAAGGCCACATAGCTGGAAAGAACTGAGGCCAGGATTTAAACCTAGGCAATCAGATGCCAGAGTTTTTAATCAACTATCCTGTTCTGCCTCCCATCTAACTGAAACGTTACAGCTGAGTTTCCTGACATGTTTTTCCTGCTTCAGGATTTGTTACCTCAAATCCTTTTGGAAGTAGCTTTTTGAGATTCCTTAGTGATCTCCACTAATGCCATCATCTTATGATTTAGTGACCCTCCACAGAAGCCCTAGCCAATCCAATTTAGAGAGAAATAGGCAAAAAAAACCTTCATATCTTTTAAAAAACCTAATAGATTTATAGGTCAATATTTATCATTAAGAAATATAAATTTAGCTTTAAACACAATAAGCAATGGATTATTTATAACCACTGAAGTCAGCGACAATTAGAACATTCTTTTCAACTGGAGGGATCTCAAGTCATCAAATAAAATAGAGATTTTATACCTACAAAAAGACCACACCTGATTCCATAAATACCTCTATTTCAACTGAGGTTTCAAAATGGTTATAAAAAGCACTGCAAGTTTCAGCATGATTTCTAAGACTTAAAATATCTTATCTTAGGGGAAAAAAAAACAGGTAATAGGAGTTAGGGCGAAACTGTACATTAGGAACTTCCCATACTACAGAGAAAAGTGAAATTCGTTAAGACATTTATTGAGAAAAGGCCAAATACATTACTCTTTTCTTTCAATTTAAGAAAGCAAATAAGCAAAAAGAGTGCTAAAGAATGAAGAGGTAAAACAAATGGTAAGCTGAAAGGGGCTCAGGTGAATTTATGGGAGAATTTAATAACATCTGCTGAATAGCACAGAGTTTCTGTCTGTCTTTCTATGTGTTTTGAAGAAGAGTTTATGGTTTACAGATTGCTGTATTCTTATGGGCAGAAGCTACTTAATCCAAGAATGTTACTGTCCTACTGTTCACGTGGCTAATGCTAGGCAACGGAGTAAGATCCAGTATCAGCCATCAGGATATTTGATTAACAATATTCACTGGTTTAACTGGCTTGTGGTCTTGGGACTCCTCCACCAAAAGCATCCTGTAATCCTCTAGAAAGAAAGTTCAAAGTAATGATCGGAAAAGTTAAAGTTTATACTCTTTAAGACATTCAGGAAACATTTTCAAAAGTTCCTGAAAATTGAAAATAAATGTCCTTGAATGTATAAAAACATAAATACACAAAAACCAAAAATGACCAAAATTGTCGTGTGAAACATAGTATTAGTTAATTAAAATCCCACCTAATTTCATCAAAGATTTGAGGTAGACATAAATTGTTCATAAAAAAAACCCCAAAAGCTTAATGGGGTACAAGCTTAATGTGAGCGAGACAAGATGTGCAGTCATTAAATCATTTTATGACCCTTCAAGTAGATTTTTGTTTTTCTGGATTAAGGAGTGTCTGCAGTTGTCTCTGACAGGACCTTTTTGAGAGAAGAAGTTAGGCACCAACTGCTTCAGAGCATTAAGTTGCTATGGGAAACGTCCCACTCGCTTCATTTTATATCTTGTTGTCCTCTAAGAGCACATAAAGGTGGAGGAGTTTTGTTACTCAGCAGTCCTTTGAGCACTACTGCTAAAAGTCACAAGATGTAAAAACTGGTTTTGACAACTCGGCTGGAGTGACAGTAACTCTACTTTTGAAAAGAAATGACCCTGGCAGGAAGCTATTTGCCCCTACACGGTGAGCTCTGGTGACAGAAAGTGTGGCAAAGGGCTTCAAATGATTACTGGCTTTCAGGGTAACCCAATACACCTTGGCCTTCTGAAAGAATTTTAGAGGTGCCAGTCTGAGACATTCCTGTCATTTGCCCCCAAGACTCACTTTTCAAGATTACTATTTGATACACCTAGTTTTAGTTATTTCACAGTTGTGAATGATCAGCTGTGGCAAGCCAACCTGCCAGCTAGACTGATGTTATCTGAATTCAGAGAATGGCTGCCTTCAGAAGTCAGCAATGAAAAAACTTAAACTGTGCAGATGGATGAGAACTATAGAAATTAACTCCTTTTTAAACATGTTTCCCAAGATACTGTAGTTCTTAACACTCCTTTTCAGTTTTAATTTAGCCTCCATTCTGATTCTAGAACAACTACATTATACATTAAAAGAGATTTGTCAAGATAAGTGCAAGGAACAGGGAGTGGACTCTAAACCTTGTTTTCTATAAACTGCATTTTTGAACATAACAATTTTGGACTTGCTTCTGTTAGAAAATACAGTACAATAATTCTAATACAGTTGCTGCTTGGTACACAAAAAAGGATGCTTTTAAATGATCAAAGGAAAGCTTATGTCAAGAAATTGATGTGAAGAAAAACTAAAAGCTAGAATATTTTAAAACACATTTAAAATAAAATAAGAAAAAAGCCCAACTAAACACTGACCTGATATAACATGGCTTTAAATGCCAAGTATCTTAATCTCATGGTTAAAATTTCCCCTGCTCTGCCATAAAATAATCCCTGGAAAAGAAACAAACAAACAAAAATCTACATTTATTTTTAACTGTCTGATTTATTTCTTTGGAACATTCAGTTACTATATTTACATATTTGTATTTTATTTAGTTACTATTTTTAACTCAAATAGGATGACATAAAACAGTAATCACGTACATATTTGTTTAATTCATTAAAAGTTTACCTGAATGAAATAACTGACAAAGCAAATAATACCCAAAATTACAAATATCATGGAATAAATTTCTGCATCATGCTTTAATGTGGTTTTATCATCATTTTCAAACATCTGAAAAAGAATAGATTTTTTTAATCAGGTGATTGGAGGAGAATATATTATAAAAGAAGGAGAAAAAACTAAAATGTCTATTCATCAGGATTTTAAAAATGAATTTCAGCACAGTAATTTCCACACATTTCTGGGGAAAAAATGCACCATTATACTATCCTTTACATTCATTACATAAAAAAAAATTCACTACTTCAATAAAAAAAAATAATTCACTCTTAATTCTCTCACTTAAGCTATGTAAATACAGGATCAGACAAATGAGTCCTCTATCTGCTATTAATATCACCACATATTTTCAAAGAAACTATTGAAATTAGTTTTCTGATTGAGTTATTATTTCTAATAACTTCTCATAACTCAGGTTTCTTGATATTCGTCTATTCAGAGTACTACCTGCAATATGAGACCTTTATAAATTTCTCCAGAAATTGTTCCTAAAATTAGTAGTTATACATATACTGGCATCTATGTTGACACAGTGTAGCAACAGTCCAGGAGACTGAAGACTTAAGGTGGCTCTAATAAGATCCATGAATTCATCAGCTCTCCTGGGTTCCCCAGCACAATCCCAAACTCTCATTATTTCCTCTCTCTGAGCTGGCTGGTAATAAAAAATGGCCATTGTTCAGACCAGTTGAAAGAAAGAGTGGTCGTATTTGTCTCTTTTATTACTTCAGTGCTTTGGAATGCTGATACAGCACTGGAGTCAGAATTAGAAAACAAAGCAATTTCTTTACTGATTGCCCAGTCAACAAGGTCCAGCCAAACACTTCACAATAGAGGCTGGCTTATCCCCTGAGAACATTAGTTAAACTTTCTATCATGGATCCCACACTAGGGGTGACCTACTACACGTCCCAATTTTCCCCTTGCTCGGTCAAAGTATACCAAGTCTGTTCTCTCAGGTTACACATTGTTTAAAATTGTTAAAAATATTAGCAAATAAATTTTACTTACAGTTACAATTTTTGCAAAGATGATGGAAAATACTGGATGAACAGTTCCATTTAGAACAGAAGCCAATATCCCCAGAACCACAGAAGGCCATTCAGACTTGTTTAATTTAAAAATTTTTTAAAGAGAAACTTCAGGAAGACTTGTCTATAAATAAAATACCTTGGTTATAACCCCAGTTTGAGAGCATAATGGAACCTAGAGAAGTTAGCCAATCTTGAATAAATCTATAATGTAAAATGTCAAATATAATAGGTAACAGAGTAGAAAGTAGAATTTTTCTTAGAAAAATTTTACTGCCCATATTACTGATAAAGATCTCAAAACAAAATAAATTTTACACAAAAGTGACTATTTGTGCAACTTATCACCTTTTGGCATTTCACTCAGCCACTATCATTAAAAAAGTACAAATTAACCCACATGTTCTGAGAGCTAAGATTCACAAAAGAAATGACAGGCATATTTTCCTTTACACCTGTTAAACTGGATTGCACATCATGCTCTAGCATAGGACAAAATCTAGATAGGAACTAAGCAGAGACAAAGATAAAAGTTTTTCTAGCATTTTAAGCTTGAAAATTTTGTAGCTTTGTGACTTATTTATGGAAATATTTTTCTAATATCTTGGTTAAAAGCTTGTTTTGGGGTTCCTATTTATAAGTTAAGTGTTGCAATATCTGAACATATTATTTACAATCACCAAGCCTCAGTTTCCTTATATTTTTGAGGAAGGTATCAGTTCCTATCTTACAGGATTTAAAATAAAAATTTTATTTTATATTGGAGGATAGTTGATTTACAATGTTGTGTTAGTTTCAGGTGTACAGCAAAGTGATTCAGTTATGCATATAACCATTCTTTTTCAGATTCTTTTCCCAAATAGGTTATTACAGAATATTGAGTAGAGTTCCCTGTGCTATACAGTAGGTCCTTGTTGATTATCTATTTTATGTGTAGCAGTGAGTATATGAGTATATGATCCCAAACTCCTAATTTATCCCTCACCGCCCAGCTTTCCCCTTTGGTAACTGTAAGTTTGTGAGTCTGTTTCTATTTTGTAAATAAGTTCATTTGTATCACTCTTTTAGATTCCACATATAAGTGATATCATATGATATTTGTATTTCTCTGTCTGATTTACTTCACTTAGTAAAATAATCTCTAGGTACATCCATGTTGCTGCAAGTGGCATTATTTCATTCCTTTTTACGGCTGAGTAGAGGATTGTTTTTATTTTTTTATTTTATTTTATTAAATTTATTTATTTATTTTTGGCTGCATTGGGTCTTCGTTGCTGCGTGTGGGCTTTCTCTAGTTGTGGTGAGTGGGGGCTACTCTTCACTGCGGTGTGTGGGCTTCTCATTGCTATGGCTTCTCTCATTGCAGAGCAACGGCTCTAGGTGCGTGGGCTTCAGTGATTGTGGCTCGTGGGCTCTAGAGCACAGGCTCAGTAGTTGTGGTGCATGGGCTTAGTTGCTCCACAGCATGTGGGATCTTCCCTGACCAGGGTTTGAACCCATGTCCCCTGCATTGGCAGGTGGATTTTTAACCACTGAGCCACCAGGGAAGCCTGAGGATTGTTTTTAGAATTAAGCTTAACTCAGTATTTGAAAACAGTAAGTACCCAATAAATGTTAGCTGTTGCTGATGTTATTATAAAAGGAAGGATAATATTATGCAAAATCCCAGATCTTATACAGAGAAAGAACACTGCAAGTAGCTCTGGTATCTGCCAGTCTTTCCTGGGATCCATGGAGGGTGCTATGGGGAGGTAGTGGTCACAATAATCAGAGGATAAATAACACAATGGTGAATTCCCCTTACTCTTGTCTGGAATATGTAGAGGATTTATTTCAGAAACTTAAAAAATCTTATGAATAATTTTGTAGTGAGTAATTATTTTGAATAGGAAAGTAGACAGCGAACTACTAGGCATTTCATATGTTAAAACTTCCTCATGGCATTCACTCTTGAAGTAATGGCGTTTATGAACCTAATAACCAGAGAAAGACGTCAGGAAAGACTATAAAATAGTTTATAATTCTTGCTTTAATTTTAGTCTGGCAACTATAATAGAAACTCCATTGTTTGAACAAAAGAACTTTTAAAATTCTAAAGCCTTTAAAGTCTATTTTCAGGATTGGCTAAACCTGGGGTTACTTAATAATTTGATTACCTATTATCTTTCTTTCTGAAGTTTTCTGAAGATTAACATCATAAAGAGCCTTATTTTTCAGTTAGGTCACTGTCCAACAGAATATACAGAAATTTTAAAAGTTCCATTCCAACTCTTTGTGGAGCACTAAATACAGATTTTCTTTTTTGTCAAATTCTTTATAAAATTACCTCATTTTGTAAGGAAACTAAGGCTTAGCATGTCCTAGGAACAATACCAGTAAATTACAGAGCCAGTAAATGTAGGAGGGCTGTCTTGCTCCTACAGAATAATCTACCCTTTTGCCTCTAAAAATATAAAACAGATGGAAAAAAATGGGTATTACTTAAATAAAGTTATGATAGAAAAGAATAAAATGAAATAGGATCAAAACAAAATGAAAATTTTTAGTAAAATCATGAAGGACTCTGTGCTACCTAACTGTGTTACAGGTTATAGCATGTTTTAACAGAATTTGATATAAAAATATATGAAATTAGAGGCATTTTGTAAAGAGATATGAAAACATTTAAAAAAGCTAAACAAATCTCTTAAAGATTTAAAAATTTAATCTGATATATTTTAGAGCTTTATTGCGTTATAATTTTCATGCAATAAGCTGCACATATTTAAAATGTACCATTTGAAAAGTTTAGACATAACTACACACCCATGAAACCTTCACCACAGTCAACATAGTGAACATATCCATTACCCCTGTAAGTTTTCTCCTGCTTTTGTATTCCGTTTCTTCTATACCTCTCAGCTGCCAGTGCTCTTCCACTAAAACCACTCATGTGTTTTCTGTCACTATAGATTGTTTTGCAATTTCTAGAGTTTTCTTTTAATAAATGGAATCACATAGTATGTGCTCTTTTCGTCTGGATTCTTTTGCTCAACATAATTACTTTGAGATTTACTCATTCTGTTGCATGAATTAATATTTCATTCATTTTCATTGCTGAGTAGTATTCCATTGTATGGATATACCAAAATTTATCTGTTGACATAAGTTTGGGTCATTCCAAGTTTGGGGCTATTACAAATAAAGCTACTATAAATACCCACATACAAGACTTTGTGTGAACATATGCTTTCATTTCTCTTGGGTAAAAACCTAGAAAAGGAGTGGCTGGATCATAGTAGGTATATGTTTAACTTTTTAAGAAACTGCTAAATGATTTTCTGAAGTGGGATTACTAATTTTTTATTCCCACCAACAAAATGTGGAGTTCTAGATGCTCCACATCATCACCAATACTTGGTACAGTCTTTTTAGATATAACCATTCTAACAGATGTATCATGACATCTCGGTTATGATTTAATTTGCATTTCTCTAATGCCTAATGATTTTAGGCACCTTTTTGTGTGCTCATCTCCCATATGCATATCTTCTTTGGCAAATGTCTATTAAAATCTTCTGCCCATTTTTCAATTGGGTTATTGGTATTTTTATTACTGTGCTTTGGGAGTTCTTTGTATATTCTGGACACAGTCCTTTATCACATATGTGACACAAATATTTTCTTCCAGTTTATGGCCTATGTTTTCATTTCTTAAAAAGTTTTACAGGGAATTCCCTGGCGGTCCAGTGGTTAGGACTCAGCGCTTTCACAGCTGGAGTCCAGGTTCGATACCTGGTCAGGGAACTAAGATCCATGTGGTGCAGCCAAAAAAAGGAAGTTTTACAAATAGCAATTTTATGGATTTTGGTGAAGTCTAATTTATCAATTTTTTTCTTTTATGAATTGTGTTTTTGGTGTTTATAGCAAGGAAATCTTTGCTTAATTCAAAGTAATAAAGGTTTTCTACTGTATTTTCTTATGAAAAGTTTCTAACGTTAGGTTCTTCAGTAAGGTCTGTATTCCATTTATAGTTAATTTTCATCTGTGCTTTGAGGTATGGATTGAGGATGAGTCTTTTGAATAGATATGTAATTCTTTCAGCATCATTTCTTAAAAGGACTATACATTCTCTGTTGAACTGCCTTTGCCACTTTCGTCTAAACAGTTGACCATATGTGTGTGGGTCTATTTCTTGACACTCTATTCTGCTCTATTGATCTATTTGTCTATTTTTGTTCCAATAGCACATTATTTCGATTACTATAGCTTTGTATTAAAAATTGGAATTAGGAATTATAAATCCTACAACTTTGTTCTTTTTAAAAGTTGTTTTATCCATTTTATCCTTTTGAATTTCCATCTAGAATCAGATTGTCAAATTTAACAAAAAAGCCTGCTAAGATGTTTATTGGGATTGCCTTGAACATATAGACCAATTTGGGGAGAACTGACATCTTAATAATATTGAATTTTTTTATTCACATACATGGTATTTCTCTCTATTTAGGTCTGCTTCCATTTTTCTTAGTAATATTTTATATATTTCAGTGTGGGGTCTTATAATCTTTATCAAATTTATACCCAAGTATTTAATATTTTTGATACTACTGTACATGACACTGTTTTGAATTTCATTTTCCTACTTTTTGTTTTTAGATTATAGAATTAGAGTTGATTTTTATATATTGATCACATATTCTGATCAGTTGTCAGCCAAACTCAGTTGTCAGTTGTAGTACCTTTTTTTGGTGTGACACCATAGTACCTTTTCTTGTGGATTCCATAGAATGATAATCATGTTGTAATTATGTTGTTTGTGAATAAAGACAGTTTTATATCTTTCTTTTCTATATGGATGCCTTTTATTTTCTGGTCCTATTGCACAGGCTGGAACTTTCAGTTGAGTAGAAGTGGTGAAAGTGTACATACTTGCCTCATTCCTGATCTTTCACCATTTAGTATATTGTCAGCTGTAGATTTTTGGTTGATTCCCTCTATCAGGTTGAGAGAATTTCTTTAAATTCCTAGTTTCCTGAGAGTTATCAGGAATGGATGGTGCATTTTGCCAAATGAGCTTTTTGCTTTGATTGAGATGATTGGATAGTTTTTTCTTTTATATTTTTAGTAAGGGAAATTACATTAATTTCTGAACTTTAAACCAAGCTTGCATTCCTTGGATAAACCCTACTTTGTGATGATGTATTATTCTTTTCATACATTGTTGGTTAGATTTGCTAAAATTTTGTTAACAATTTTTCCATCTGTGTTCATAAAGGATATTTGTCTATAATTTTCTTTTCTTGTAATAGCTCTAATTTTGATATCAGAGTAATGTTGTGCTCAGAATGGAATGTTCTTCCTCTTCAATTTTCTACTTCATAGAATTCACAAGTAAAGCCACCTGGGCCTTCAGTTTTCTTTATGAAAAAGGTTTTAACTTCAAATTCAATTTCTTTTTAATTGATATAAGATTATTCAAGCTATTATTTTATTCTTGAGTAGGCTTTGGTAGTTTGTGTCCTTCAAAGAATTTGTCCATTTCATTGGAGTTGTAGGATTAGTTTCCATAAGATTACTTTATTATTCTTTTAATAGCTATAGAATCTGTAGTGATATCACCACTCTCATTCTTAATATTGGTAATTTGTGTCTTCTCTCTTTTCATTTGCTCAGTCAGTCCAGAGCTTTTCAGTTTATTGATGTTCTCAAAGAAGCAGATTTGGATTTCATTGATGTTTCTTCTTTATAATTATTTTCTTCCTTTTAGTTTCTTTTTTTTTTTCTTGCGGTATGCGGGCCTCTCACTGTTGTGGCCTCTCCCGTTGCGGAGCACAGGCTCTGGACATGCAGGCTCAGCGGCCATGGCTCACGGGCCCAGCCGCTCCGCGGCATGTGGGATCTTCCCGAACCGGGACACGAACCCGTGTCCCCTGCATCAGCAGGCGGACTCTCAACCACTGCGCCACCAGGGAAGCACCCTTCTAGTTTCTTAAAGGGGAAGTTTATTCATTTGAGATCTTTCTTTTTAATATAATATAGGTGTTTAGTAGTATAAATTTCTTCCTCAGTACCACTTTAATCTTCATACCACATGTTTTGATTATGTTTGGTTTTTATTTTCATTCAGTTCAAAATACTTTTGAATTTCTCTTTTGATATCTTCTTTGATTGTGTATTATTGAGAAGTGAGTTATTTAGCTTCCAAATATTTCAAGATTTCCCAGGCCACTTTTATTCTTGATTTCTGATTTAATTCTATTTTGGTCAGGTAATATACTTTGCATTACTTGAAATTTTTAAAGTTTGTTGAGACTTGTGTTATGATCTATCTTGGTAAATGTTTCTGGTACATTTGAAAAGAATGTGTATTTTTCTGTTGATAGGTGGATTCTTGCATAAATGTCTGTTAGTTGGTTGTCAGCTTGGTTGTTGTCAAGTTAGTTGACAGTGCTATTAAAGTCATCTCTATCCCAGTTGAATTTTTATCTACCTATTCCATCAATATTTAAGAGAGGGTATTAAAATCTGTGAATATAATTGTGAATTTGTCTGTTTCTTTTTTCAGTTCTTGATAGGTGGATCCTTTTATAATTTTCAAATAACCTTCTTTATCCCGGGTAACTTTTTTGCTCTGGAATATACTTTGACTGCCACTAACATCACAGTCTACCTTCAAGTAATATAATAGTATATACCATTTAAGAAACTTGAATAGAATACTTCCATTTCCAGTCTTTTGGCTATTGTTTTTATACATTTTTACCTTTACCCCACACTATAATGCTTTTTTTCTTTAAAGTAGATTATTTAAAAAACATTATTGATACTCTTCATTCCTTTGTATAGGTAGAACATTTTTTTTTTTTTGCGGTACGCAGGCCTCTCACCGCTGCGGCCTCTCCCGCTGTGGAGCACAGGCTCCGGATGCGCAGGCTCAGCGGCCATGGCACACAGGCCCAGCTGCTCTGCGGCATGTGGTATCCTCCCAGACCGGGGCACGAACCCGTGTCTCCCGCATCAGCAGGCTGACCCTCAACCACTGCGCCACCAGGGAAGCCCCTAGATAGAACATTTTGATACTCTTCATTCCTTTGTGTAGATTCAGATTTCCACCTGGTACCATTTTCTTTTGCCTGAAGGACTTCCTTTAACATTTCTTGTAGTCTGCACTACATCTACAGGTGATGAATTGTTTTAGCCTTCTTTTACCTAAAAATTCTGCATGTTGCCTTCATTTTTGAAAGGTATTTTTCTGCAGGTAGTATTCTGAGTTTTTTTCCTTTCATTACTTTAAAGATATTGCTCTATTGTCTTATGGTTTGCATTGTTTCTAATGAGAACTCTGTGATATTTCTTGTTTTTTCCTTTATACAAATTGTGATGATTTTCTCTGGATGCTTTATAATTTTTCTCCTTATCACTGTTTTTAAGCAATTTGACTATGGTGTGCCTTGGCGTAGTGTTCCTTGTGTTTCTTGCGCTTGGAATCTATTGAGCTTCTTAGATCTGTGGGTTTTCAGTTTTCATCAAATTTGGAAAATTTTTTTCATTATTTGTTCAAATGATTTTTGGTTCCCTTTCTCCTTTGGGAACATATAAAATATAGTTATAATAATTGTTTAATGTTCCTACTATTTCTATCAAGTGTGTCATTTCTGGGTCTATTTCTATTGATTGATTTTTTTTCTTCATTTTGGGTACTATTTTCCTGCTGTTTTTCTTGCCTGGAGATTTTTGATTAGATGCCAGACATTGTAAATTTTACTCATTGGTTATTTTTGAATTCTTATACATATTATTGAACCTTGTTCTGGAACACATTTAAATTACTTGGAAACAGTTTGATACTTTTGAAATTTGCTGTTGGGTCTTGTTTGCTGGGCTCAGAGCTGAGTTTAGTCTGGGAATAATTTTCCTACGCTGAGTTAATACTTTTCTTAAGATTCAACTAAATTCCCCATGAATTTAGAGATTCCTCACTTTGGTTGGTTTAATAAGAACTATTCCTGGCCCTTTGTGAGCTCCAAGAATTTTTCCTTCTTATACTTTCCTTTGCCTTTGTCAGTTTTCTCAGTAAATGCATTAATTAGTACTCAGATGAAGAGTCAAGGGAGAACCTCTGCATATTTGTGGAACTCTCTCTCTGAGCTGCTCTCTTCCCTCTACTTCTTTGCTCTGAAGACTGCCTACTTTGGCCTCTTGGGCTCTGCCTAGGTTCCCGTTCCAGCTCTTAGGCCTATAACTTGACAGTAACCTGGGTCAATGATAAGATTCATTTCATTTGTTTCCCTTTTCTCAGGGATCACTGTCTTGTTATGCCTGATGTCCAATGTTAGAAGACTGTTTCACATACTTTTTTCTAGTTTATTAGGTGTGTCAAGCGGGAAGGTAAATCTTGTCCCTGTTAACCTATCTTGGCTGGAAGTAGAAATCTCTAATTTCATCTGGTTTCCACAGCAATTGACGTAAATGATCTATTCCTCTTTTTGTAGTACTTTTCTTAGTTGGCTTCTATGATGCCACACAATCTTAGCTTTCTTTTTATTTTCCAGCCATTCTTTAGGTGTCCTGTTCTGGCTACTGCTTTTCTACCTGAATTTAAATTTTGCAGTATCCTGGGTCTCAATCTCCTGTCCTAGTTGCTCCTCCATCTATTCTTTCTCCTTAGACTGCTTTAGTCAGGCATATCAGTCCATTTGTTTTCACCACTATCATCTCTTCTCTGCTCTGCTCTCCCTGATCCCACTTTGGCTCCCAAGTGCCATTCTCCACACAGCAGCCACATCAAGCAACTCAGTTCATGCACTCTTCTGAATAAGACCCTCTCATGCAACAGGTTTTTTAAGTAGATTAAACATTTTTTTTTAATTTGAGTATAGCTGATTTACAATGTTGTGTTAGTTTCAGGTGTATAGCAAAGTGAATCAGTTCTACATATACCTATATCTACTCTTTTTTAGATTCCTTTCCCATGTGGGTCATTAGAGTTCTTAACCTGTTTGTGTCATGGACCCCTTCAGAAAACTGATGAAGTCTATGGAATCCTTCCTAGAAGAATTTATAACAATGTACCAAATAACACATCTCAAAGAAAGCCAATTATATTGAGATATAATATTTAAAATGTTTAACAAAAAATTCAAAGCTGATATCTGATATCAGTTATGTGCTTCATTATTGGCACATTAAATAACAAGATCTAATAGTGATGAATATAAAGATATTCTGGGGAATTCCCTGGTGGATTAGGGCTCTGTGCTTCCACTTCAGGGAGGATGGGTTAGATTCCTGGTTGGGGAACTTAGATCCCGCATACTGCATGGCATGGCCAAAAAAAAAATAAAAAAAGATATTCTAAGATATCTGTAATAACTATAATGTGATATAAATATTTCTGTGATTTTCATTGGCGACATCGCAGGCCCTGGTAATACTAATGTAGTCTGTTATTTATATTCATAATTAAAGTAAATTAAATTTCTATCAAGTATAGGTAGAAAAAATAGTTGTGATTTTTTTTTGCCCATTCAGGTTAATTCCTGTGAGTCATGAACCACTGGTTAAAAACCCCCAATGACATTCTGTTACAGTAAGAATAGAATCCAAAATTGTTTTTATGTCCTACAAGGTGCTACATGATCTGGTCCCTGAGTATCTCATACACTTCTCTGCTCACCTCTCTCCTCCTTAGTCACTGTGGCTCCCAATTCCAGGCCCTTATGTTTGCTGATTCCCCTGTTCAAAATAATACCAGCTCTGTCCTGGTTACTGATTTTTTGCTTCTCAGGTCCAAATTCATCCTTTTGTCTGATAAACTTTTCTCTTTTACCACTTGGTAAGATGTCAAGCTCCGTCAGTAGAGGCTGCTGGAAAGACATTGTAGGAGGGGATTATTCTTCCTGCTCTTACCGGTAGCTTACTGGGAAAGCTCCTGCAAGATGAACTTTTTTCTCCGCTGTTTTGCCTGAACAGTTTTTTCAGAGTTGGGTGCCTGTAGAGTGCAATTTTCTTCTGTGTTTGGCCATCAAGCGCTTTCTCCAGCTCTTGGCTTACCCATTAGAAGTGTAGCCATGGGGCCCAGACAGCACAGGCTTATGTTTCAGCCAGGTCGCTGATGTCTGCACCTCTTATACACAGAACTGCACTTGACTCCTGCAGAAGGCAACCTCTCCAGCCCCTGGTTTCAGCAGTGCCCAGTAGCTTCTCCTGGCACCTAGTGGGTTTTGAAGCTCAGAACCTCCCTGTGGAAGGTCTCCCTTGGCACCTTGGAGGACAGATTTCAAGCAAGCTCCACCAGTGAGGTACCTGGGCATCTTCTCTGCTATCCAGTGAGCCAAAGCTGTGCCCTTTGCAGTAAGGCCTGTATCTCCACTTCAGTTTCGGGCAATAATGAATGCTCTTCCTTGGGTCTCTTTTCACCCCAGGGGTGGTAGTTGGTACTTTTTATTATGACCTCTGAATTCTTTAGAGTTCTCTTAATTTCCACTAGCCAATTCCTATTACTCCAATTCCCTACTGATTCATTACACTAAACTTTCTCTGTTCAAATCATTGTGTGGTTTCTGTCTTCTGACTCAACCCAGACTAATATAACCTCCCATTAACTATTCTAAAATCCTGTTTCACATTTTTCATTTCGTTATTCACTTTTAAAATTTTTTTTTTTTTTTGCGGTACTAGGGCCTCTCACTGTTGTGGCCTCTCCCGTTGCAGAGCACAGGCTCCGGACGCGCAGGCTCAGCGGCCATGGCTCACGGGCCTAACCGCTCCGCGGCATGTGGGATCTTCCCGGACCGGGGCACGAACCCGCGTCCCCTGCATCGGCAGGTGGACTCTCAACCGCTGCGCCACCAGGGAAGCCCTCGTTATTCATTTTTATAGTCCCTTCATTTCCTTGTTCACTTTTCACTGCAATACCACAGGCTGAAAGAACCCTTTACAAATATGGCCATGGAGCTGGTGCTTGGCTTGTTTCAGTTCTTGGTTGTTAATACTATCTTTCCAGGCTCTCAGCTTTGTACTCGGTATAGCTCCAGGCACTGGTAACCAAGTTTGTAGCCTCCTGTTAAGAGTAGGTCCATGACTGTAGCACAGCTCTCCACTTTGTACTTTTGCTCTATTTCTGGTTGGTAGGGATCTTGTTTTGGAGCCTGGGTATATCTAATTGGCTTTTCTCTTTTTATGTTTTATGTATCACTCCTGTGTGTATGGAGCAGAGCAGTTGTATCAGAGTGTAAATTTACCCTACCATTTTCTCCAAAGTCTGGGAAATTGCTTTTTAATTTTATGAATTTCATCTTTCTTAGGTTTTGAAAATCCACTTTATAGACCTAGTGAATTTGCAGACTTTGAGGTAGATTTTCACTTTGTTTGCAGCAATTACGGTGGTAGGTCCAACAGCTATTAATAGATGTTTTCACACAGTGTTTTTACAATATGGTACAAACCCTTTTACTGTATTCTTATACTCAGGCCTTTTGCCATATGGCAAATTATCTATGCTATTATTTACTTAATATTTTTCTTTGCATGTTTATGTAAATGATTATTATTATTATTAGTTTTTGGCTTTCAAATGCATTTTATTTATTTATTTTTTTATACTTAGGTTTTTTTTTTTACATCTTTACTAGAGTATAATTGCTTTACAATGGTGTGTTAGTTTCTGCTTTATAACAAAGTGAATCAGTTATACATATACATATGTTCCCATATCTCTTCCCTCTTGCGTCTCCCTCCCTCCCACCCTCCCTATTCCACCCCTCCAGGCGGTCACAAAGCACCAAGCTGATCTCCCTGTGCTATGCAGCTGCTTCCCACTAGCTATCTACCTTACGTTTGGTAGTGTATATTTTAAAGAAAATTAATAGATAAGAAAAAATATAGGGGCTTCCCTGGTGGCACAGTGGTTGAGAGTCCGCCTGCCGATGGGGACACGGGTTCGTGCCCCGGTCCGGGAAGATCCCACATGCCACGGAGCGGCTGGGCCCGTGAGCCATGGCCGCTGAGCCTGCGCGTCCGGAGCCTGTGCTCCGCAACGGGAGAGGCCACAACAGTGAGAGGCCTGCGTACCGCCAAAAAAAAATTATATATATGTATATATATATATATATATATGTTATATATATATATATATGTTATATATATATAAGTGTGTGTGAATGCTATGTATGACCACGTACCTAAATGGAAAGTACTGAATCTAGAATTAAAAGCAGTAGACTGGCAATGCCAGAGAAGGGCAGAGGAGGAGGTTTGGGGCAGATAATCCCAGGGCTTCAGGCTGATAATTGGCAGATGAGACCGAGAAGAGTGGGTAGGAAGATGGTGGGAATAGTTAATGGGCGGTCAACCTCAAGTATCTGTCAGACCCAAGGAGAAGAAGGGAATTCCAGTTTGGGAGGAAATAGTGGACCAAAGAGAGGAGTGGGATGATGTGGAAACTGGTGGTTAGGAAGACAGAAGCTAATATTCAGGGGCTGGATGAGAGATTTCATGGTGTCTGAAGTTAGTTAGTTAGATAGTTGGTAACATGATAGTTGGTAACAAGTTACCAACATGTTGGTAACTTGTGATAGTTGAACCATTACCTCTTTATTTTGGATGGATTCCTCAGACTTGTCAGTAAAGTCTGACTTGATGCTCTTCATAGAGCACAGAGGAATTGAGCTGATATCTTTTTCAGTAGAGTATGCCATTGAGTTCATCTGTTCATCAGCATTTTTAATATCCTAAATGAAGAATATACATGTTACCACTAGAAGAATGCCTTAAAAATTCAAAGCAACTTTATTAAGCATCCCTCTAAAATTGTACTGCTTCTGTTATTGAAAGTGGTGTATTCCTGAGCAGTTCTTGCTAACGTTTTCGGACTCGATACAGAGACAGTAAGTCCAACTCATACTAAAATGTTAGTGAGTAACAATAGCTTTTATTGTGCCTTTTCCCCCAAAGACCTGTACAATTAACTAGAGAAAACAATGTCTTAATTCAAAACAATTATTCCACTAGCAAGGACGGATCTTAGTAAAAGGAATTTGTGAGGGAGATGACTCAAATATACCCTCTCTCTGATCCCTCTTCCCAGCCTTCTGTGGAGCTTACAAATTGATAACATATAGCAAGGCAGTTAAATGTGAGGTTGGTCCTGGGCCTGAGATAGATCTCAGGAGACAATAACATTTTCCAGGCTTGCCACTGCTGCCCATTCCAATCTGACCAAAAAGCAAAATTGGTGGGTCCACCTCCAAAAGAATGAGAAATTCCGAAGCCATCAAGTTAACCTTAAAGCTGCTTAAATCATAGAATAGGATAAAGTTCTAAACCAGATTGCTCTAAGTCTAGTTTTTTTTTTTCTTGTTACTCCAAGAAATAAGACCAGTTTCAGTGAAATAAAGGAGTTACGTATTCTCTGCTTATCTGAATGTGGTGCGACTAAATTTGTGACTTCCTCGTGAAGAGATGGGAGGAGGGGAGAAGACAGAAATGAAGAGGCCAGTTGGGGTGATGGTGGCCCTGACCATGGTGGGGAGTAGAGATGGAAAGACTTAGATAATTTTGGGTGCAAGGGAGAGTATGTACACGGAAGGTTTCCCAGGGACACTGTGATTCTTTAACAAGAGTAACAACTGTTAATCAGGCATTTCAAACTAACATGAACTTTAACCAGCTATCCTAATATCTTTAATCAGATATTCCTTTATGCTATCACTTTCTTTTTTTCAGTAAATTTCTCTACCGAGAAAGAAATTTTTTATTTGGCATTTTTTCAGGAGCTATTTACTTTGTGCCAAGTTTAAAATAAAATTTTTACTTCTCATAATAAAATTTTCTAAAGAGGTGTTTTAACAGATCAAAGACAATTCCTTTTCCTGAGAAGGCTGCTAGACAAAATAAGAATGACAAGAAGTTTTGGTATGTATGTGTCTCTACCAGTTTTTATTTCACTTTTGTATGAAAACTCACTAAAGGAAGCTCACAGACTCACTATGTCTGTAAATAATTATGTACATCCTAGATAAATAATTACAGCATTGAATCTGTACCTGATTACAGCAATAACCATGGTTTGAACTTTCTTTAAAAGTTTGATTGGATAACAAACGCTAATGCTAAGAATGGTAATATAATAAAATTTATTATGCTAACAATAATTCTAGGTACTTTACATAATTGAACTCATTTACTACTCAATGTAATTAATTAATATGTTATTATTTTCCTCACTTTACAGTTTAGAAAACTGAGGCACAGAGAATTTCAACAACTTACCCACAGTCCTAAAACTATTAAATGGCAGAGTAAGGATTTCAACTTGCTGTGTCTCCAGAGCTTGTGACTGTAACCATTTTCCTATGCTGCTTTTTGGGATTGATTTTCTTAGCAGCATTAACTTTGTAATACTTATGAAAATCATGAATTGTCATAAATTAATTCATTTGGACACTATAGGCAATAGTGGCAAATAAATGCATCCAGAGTTTCAGAAATGTGGTACTGTTTATGTAGATATCACGTATGTTATGTTTACTATATATTTCCCAGAATATTAGAGCTGTTCATTGAGTATTAATATTTAAAATTGTATTATTATATCAGAATGAAAATTATTTTAGGTAATCAGAGAGTACTAATCCATTTTGAATATGGTATTTTAAATTTTTATACACTTATACCACAAACACTCCATTTTTGTTTTCCTTATGTTGTGGAACTCTTTCACCTAACACCTAAAAATGGAGTTTTAATTTAGTTATAATGAAAAATAAAGAAGTGTTGCTTCAAAGAAAGATCTGAGTGTAGTAGTTTTTTAAAATCTCAAAGTAGTGTTAATTTGACCACAGTTATTTCCTTTTATTGTTACAACTATTAGTTTGAAGATACTGAACTTAATAACTTCATAAATTATTAATTCTACTGTGGAATGAAAATCATGAAAATTCAACTGGCAAATAACATGTACATTTTATTTTTAAAGAAAAATATAGCCTAATATAAAATAAAATCGGAATCAAGCGTTTTTAAATCAATATAAGATTACATTTTCAAACTTTTAATTTTTTTTTATTATCATTGCTTTAGAGGATGTGTTTAAAAATCCTTCATTCTAGAATTGTGGAGAAAGCTGGGGTTTGAAATTCTAAGTTTGATGAGATGGAGACTCATAACTTTCTAAATTTCCTAATTTGTGAAATAATAATATTGATATCAAAAATATAATCAGAAAGTTGAAGAAGTAAAATAAACCAAAAAAGGTTGATATTAGTTGTCTGCAGAAGACCCCTTGGAAAGAAGGCTGCCTTCCAGACCAAGAGATGAAGGCAGAATGAAGAAGACAGCTAGAGCCTAATCACTATCACTTACGTTAATGCACCCTAATGGAAGAACCATGTGAAATTCAGTAGGCTGGGTCATATGCATGCAAACATGTGGATCCTCAAAAACAGGAGTTTGTCAGTGTGCCTCCAGGATTATCGTGCCTCCTCTTCATTGCCTAATATGAGCTTTCTGGTCTCCCTGTGAGAATTTGATGTATACACGGTATGGATATATGTGTGCATCCTTTCATTCAGCAGATAGATTTTGAGTGTGCCAAGCACTGGGGTAGGTGCTTCCGACACAGGAAGTCTCAGCCTTTTCATAATCTGACCTTCATTATCCAAATTTTCCATTATTCCCCCAACACTCATTACTCATGGCAGGCTGGTCTCCTTTCTGTTTAGTTACAAACCAAGTTCCTTATTACTTCCACATTACCTAGATTTCTCCTCCTTTTCCACCTCTTACCTTTATAATTTTTAAAATTTTATTTATCTATTTTTGGCTGCATTGGGTCTTCATTGCTGCGCACGGGCTTTCTCTAGTTGTGGCGAGTGGGGGCTACTCTTTGTTACGGTGCATGGGCTTCTCATTGTGGTGGCTTCTCTTGTTGTGGAGCATGGGCTCTAGGAGCACAGGCCTCAGTAATTGCAGCATGCAGGCTCAGTAGTTGTGGCGCACGGGCTTAGTTGCTCCACAGCATGTGGGATCTTCCCAGACCAGGGATTGAACCCGTGTCCCCTGCATTGGCAGGCGGATTCTTAACCACTGCGCCACCAGGGAAATCCCCCTCCTACCTTCTTGCCTTCAAGATTTCTTCATGAATACTTCCATGGGTAATCTAGTTCCCTATATCCCCATCAATCTTGCTTCTTATTTCTACAACTTGTAACATCTGTATGCATGATTCTGCATTTTGCCTCTGTAGCTAAGTTTTAAGTCTTTAAGTAGGGATTGTGTGTTATATTTCTTTGTGTTTTAACAAAAAGATCACGGAATATAGAGTTAGATTGCTCTGGATCTGCCACATACAAGATTTGAAGCCTATTTGTAGTGTGCCTGGCAAATATTAGGTACTATGTAACAATTAGTTCTTTAACTTTCATCATTGTCTAGCACAATGCTGAGGATATTAGACTCACTGAATTTCTTCACTAAGGAACTATAAATAAACCTTGGTTGCCTTGTGAAACCTAAGATTATAATTCAAGACTTCTATTTTCTAGCATGGCGTGATTTCTGAAAAGTCAAAAAAAATCTGCAAACATACATTATGTCATGTAAACATTACCTGTGACATTGCAAGTGAATAATATAGACCCTGTTTTGCCATTTCCACCACCATCCCATCTTTTATAGTCACAATCATATCTACACTTCGAATAGTGGAAAGCCGGTGAGCTACCACAATTGTAGTCCGACCTTCACTTGCCTATAAAACAATAAGCAAAGAAAATAAATATAAATTAGCAGAAATAACAAACTCTGAATATTCAAGAAAACTTCTTATAGTATTATTTGAGTATCAAAGAATCTTACCTCTGGATATAGAAGTTTGAAAACTTTGATTAGGGAGGCCAATAGAAATTAAAATAAAAAGGCAGGAAGTTAGGTTCCAAACTGGTGGATTTATAAAACCATAGTATCTTAGAACTAGAAAGGAAACTAAAGACCATTTAATCTGAGCCACCTAACAACCGCCTGGCTATTAGTAACTAAAAATAACTAAGTTTAAGTAACTTAAACTTAGTATTTCTTATTTTTTCATCTCTAAAATGGGGTACAGATTCAAGATAATATGTTTTTGACTTTTTAACAAATATTATATATCAATACATACGGAAAAGTACACATAAGTGTACAGATAATGCACTTTCACAAACCAATTACATCCAGATGCATAGTACCCCGATTACAAAACAGATCATTACCAGCACCCTGAAACCCTCTTCAAGCTCTCTTCTAATCACTGTTACCACTCACCTACACCAACGGTAACCACCCTCCTAACTTCTAACAGCTTAGATTTATTTTGTTCAGTTATTTTCTTTTATATAAATGGAATTATACAGTACATACCCTTCTATGTCCAGGCATTTTTGTTTAACATTATGTTTTTGAGATTCATCCATTTTGTTTTATATCATTGGAGATCATTCTTATTGCTGAATAGTATTGCATTGTGTGAAGATACCACAATTTATTTTCCATTCTACTGGTCATTGACATTTGGGTAGTTTCAGGGTTTTCCTATTATGAATAGATTCCTACACATATTTACTTGGTGAACATATGTCCCCAATTCTAGTAGATGTATACCTAGGAGGGGAATTATTGAGTCATATGCTCAGCTATTTTAGATTCTGCCAAACAGCTTTTCAAAGTGGTTGTCCCAGTTTATAAATGTTTTCCAACAGTGAAAGAGAGTTACGTTTACTCTATATTCTCACCAACACTTGGTATTTTCTTTGTCTGGCAGGTGAATACTATCATATTGTGGCTTTTATTTGCACTTTCCTGGTGACTGATAAAATTGAAAAACTTTTCATATCGTTAGTGGCAATTTGGATATTCTCTCCTGTGAACTGTATGTTTTTGTTTGTTTTTCTATTGGAACTATCTTTTTCTTGTCAATTTTCAGAAGTTGTTTATATATTCTATATATGAGGACTTTGTCAGATACTATGTATTACAATTATTTTTCCCCCTCTATACTGTTGTTTTCGCTCTCAATGGTGTCTTTTGATGAATAAAATTTAAAATTTTAATGAAGTCCAATTTATCAACTTTTCTCTAATAATTTATATTGTGTCATGTTTAAGAAATCTTTATCTACTCCAACGTCACATGAATGTTTTTCTATCTTTTACAATCTTTATCATTTTGCCTTTCATATTTAGATCTATAATTCATCTGGAATTGACTTTTGTGTGTGGTGTCAAGTAGGAGTCAATGGACATTTCCCTATGTAGTTAACCAATTGTCCCAGCAGAATTTTTTGGAAAAAAAAATCCTTTCTCCATTGCACTACAGAGAAGTTTTTGTTATTAAATCAGGTGACCATTATTTTGGGTCTGTTTCTGTATTCTGTATATTGTTCTACTATTCAGTTTGTCTATAGGTCTTTATATATACTAATCTAAGTCTTCTAGCTTTATTGCTACTCTACAAGATTGTCTTAACTATTCCTAAGGTAATATATTTTTTGTAAATGCTTAGCACAATAACCGATACGTTTGGCATGCTACAGGCACGCTAAAAATTTCTGGATATTCAAGGACTGACAGTTAATATTATTACAATTATTATTACTGCTATTTATTTTTATCATTCTCATATTTTATCCTTATCTATTACAGAGAAGGAAATTGGAGCTCAGAAAACTTTAGAAGCTTGCTCAAGGCTTCAGCCAGTCATGGGAAAGACTGGTATACTAGAATCTGGTATGATGTTCTCTGTTCTCTAAAAAGGGTCTCTCCATTGCAGTAGTTGATGAAGGAGATAAGTATTTCTTTCAAACTCCTCTATTCCAAATCTATAAGAGAAGGAAACTTGAAAACAATAGTTATTAAGATTAAATAACACTGTGGAAACAGATTTATGATATAATGTTATATGGAAAAAATACAGGAAAAAAAGTTGCATCATGTTATAACTAAGTTAAAAAAAAAAAACTATCCATAGAAAAAGACACCTATATAGTAATGTAGCAAAATACTAAGAGTGCCTATATTTAACTATTGGGCCTATGTGTTGTATTCTTCTTGTTTCAATTTTCTCAATTTTATTTAATGTATATGTATTTCATTTTTGTTTAAAAGAAAGCTAAAACAATTTGGAAAAATATATTCCATTTTTAATAGCTTTTGTTTTTATGAGTAATATCTATATGCTCATGAGCAAAAAGTAGGTGCTATTATGAAAAACTGAAAATACACTGTTTTGATTAAAGGCCTTTTTAACTATTATATTTACAGCACCTTATTTAAAATAAAAAAAGGATGAAAGTTATATTCTGATATATTTGGCTAATATTAAGGTGATCATCTAAAGTATCATCAAAAGAAGGACATTCTTGAGTGGGACAAAAGGGGCAAACTGGAAATTTTTCAGGACAACTGGGAGACGTAATTATAACTTAAAATCATTTGAATTTATGGTCTAGGGTCAGGAAAGTTAAAGAGAAATCATATATACCACTCAGGTTCCAAATAGCAGTAGAGAAATGCTTACTACGTATATCGAATATTCTACCTGGGCATTAATTTTAAAAAATACCCAGGGAAATAGGACTGGGAATGAAGACACTATAACTTATCAAACCTAGGTTTCTGCATTAAGCAAATATTGTTACTAAGTTTGGCTCTTGAAACAGACTTATCTGTAAATATCATATATATGTATGCACACATATATTTATGTCAGGAATACATGCACATATATAAACATATTCAATATATGTATAGACATATACATACTTGATGTGTATGCATGCGCATTTTGCATGCACATTTTGTACTCAAGCCAACCAACATGCATGTGCATTTTGTACTCAGCCAACCAACAACCAAGAATGTTATAATTTGGGTTAGTAATGAGGAATGATGCCTAAAGTTCATAGGAGGGGCTAGGTCACTGTATCACAGTCATCTAAAGTTCCTCCTAGTTGTGGTGGCAGTAAAGAGATCACTGGCAGAACCAGCTTCATGGGTGTGTGAACTATGCAGTTGCTCAGGGCCCCATGCTTAGAAGGGTCCCACTCTTGGTTTAATGCTCTGCTGTTGCCATCTTGTAATTCTTAATAATTTTTGAGCAGGAGGGCCCATATTTTCATTTTCACTAGGGCCCTACAATCATGTAGCTGGCCCTGATCATTGTTAAAGGTAAAAAGGTTTCCATGTGGGTGTACCTAGCTGGTTTGTCTCAAGCATAGATATTAAGAGAGCTCTTTAAACAGGTAGATAAAAAGAAAAAAAAAGAAAATTTAACATCTATCCAAGGTAGGATTCCTTTTTGTCACGACCTCAATAACATTCTAATAATCAGACTGTAATTATTATTCAAAGCATCTAAATTTGTATTACAGTTAACCTACATCTCCTGTCACATAGAGTAGATAGAATAGATAGTTACTTCTGCCCTCAGCAGCCCTACCTGTGTTTCAGACCTCTTTTTTAAAAATACAAGATAATGAGACAATATGACTGGCACCAAATTCCCCTTGATTTTTTTAGTCTGAAAGCAGATCATCACACTGCATGAATAGCTAAGCAAACAACAGACTAGGAATGGAGTCCACTGTTTCAAGTAAAACTCACAATACAGTAACTCTGACATATATAATGATGGACATAACTGTTATTGTATTACATGCTAATTAAGTACAAATGGTAAGCAATCTCATATATAGACCATAAAGAGTACCATGTTTATAGAGGAAATCTTAATTTTCAATAATTTTTTGATCACTTCTGTTCTCTGGAGTCACAGTTTCTAGGTTTGAGTCTTGTTTCTGCCATTTTTGGGGGTCTGCAATCTTAGACTAGTTGCTTAACTTCCCTGAGTCTTAGTTTCCTCATTTGTTAAACGGGGAAAATTATGCTACCTATATTTTAGGGTTATTGCACAGATTAATATCCTTGGCACCATGCCTCAAACATGGAAAGTTTGCAGTAAATAATAGCTTTCATACTATTAACTGTCTTCAGGCTGCAGACCCTTGACTATTTACTGAGAGCAAGCCCAAAGATAAGTCAAGGTCTTTAACTTTGAGAGAGCTAATAAGGGGGGCAGAAAAATAATTACAACGTAAAGTAATAAATCTGTAATTGAAGTTATATAAAAATACCACAGGAGAGCAGAAGTGATTAACTGTCTAGTTGAATGAAGATTGTCAAATAGATGATTTTGAGTAGGGTCTTAATGAAAGAATAGAAGTTTGCCAGGGAGAAAAAGATGAGGGGTAATTATGATAGAGGCTATAGCAAATCAGGCAGTTGGGCTTAAAAGGGCATGCATTCAACAGGTGAATGGATAGGTGCACATATACAATGGAATATTACTCAGCCATAAAAAAGAATGAAATAATGCTATTTGCAGCAACATGGATGGATCTAAAGATTATCAAACTACGTGAAATAAGCCAGACAGAGAAAGATAAATATCATATGATATCACTTACATGTGGAATCTAAAAACTGATACAAATGAACTTATTTACAAAACAGAAACAGACTCACAGAAATAGAAAACAAACTTATGGTTACCAAAGGGTAAAGGGGGGGGAAGGGATAAATTAGGAGTTTGGGATTAGCAGATACAAACTATTATATATAAAATAGATAAACAACCAGATCCTACTGTATAGCACAGGAAACAATATTCAACATCTTGTAATAAACTATAATGGAAAAGAATCTGAAAAAGAAAAAAAAAAATATATATATATACACACACACACACACACACACACATACATATATCTGAATCACTTTGCTGTACACCAGAAACTAACACAACATTGTAAACTAACTATACTTCAATTAAAAAAAAGGGCATGGATTTGTGAAGAATATTGAGGTTCACATGTAGCAGAGTTGTTTGAAGAATGGAAGGTCATGGAGCTAGGAATAGAATTTAGGGCTAGTTAACGTAAAGCAATTTTAAAGAGTGTTTCTTCTGTACGGAACAGAATTTACGGGAAGTTTCTGAACAGGGGAAAGGTGTATATAAATGAAATTTGTTCTTTACAAATTATCCATCACTCTGTATTTACATATGGTTTCAGGACTTTTAAGGTCTTTCTAAACCCTTAGATTCTATTTTTTCCATACAAGTTATTTTATCATGTTTTTGAGATTTGAGTGGTTACAAAATAATCAAGGTAAAAATGTTGATGCTGTGGTAAATAGCTACAGACATAATAGTTTGAACTGTCTTTATTGCTTTTTTTCTCTTTTTACTCCTTAAGACAACTTAATTTATATATATATATATGATTAATTATTAACTACTGATGGCAAAAATAATTATTACTTTTGAAAATATCTTACATTTTAAAGAATGTTAGACTTTAAAAGGTTCTATAACTAACAGTTCTCTGTTTGGTTTTGCTCACACTGTCCCATGAGCTGATTTGGAAAGTATGCTTATTTTCCTCTAAGAGATAGAGAAACTGAGGCTCAGGAAGTTATGTAATGGATGTCAGTCCACATAGCAGGCAGTTGGTAATGCTGAAACGCACACTCAGGTCGTTTGAATGCTTTAAGTCCACAAACCCCGCTGCATCTCTGTGAGATGTCTTCCTGTTAATGTGACTAAAGCCCTTTGCATTGACTGCTTCTTATACCCTACAAGTTTTCTTTTCCTGTACCTTACACCAGCACTAAGTGTAGGCTTTTCATTCGGCCTACTCTTTTTGTACACTTCTGTAAACAGTTTTACACATGAACAAAGTAGAACTATTTAAACTCCTTGTGTTGAAATGCAGGTAATGATGAAAATTACTGATCCTTAATAGTGATCTTACAATACTGAGCATGCATACCAAAGAGCTATTTTCAATTCTATAATATATACTTCATTTAAATAATATTTATAAACTCTACTCTCTAATAGTTTATACTGTATGGTTTTAAAAATGGGTGATTTCTGAATTTTGTGAAATATAAGAAGTAAATATATTGGGAAAGGAGAATACCAAGGCAGTGCCTCAAAAAATGAACAGTCAACTGTATAAAATAAAAGACAGAATTTTCCTTTGAACCAAGATAGAGTATCATGGATAAGATTTATTCTCCCACCTGAAACCAACAAAACAACTGGAAAAATGGTTTTCAAAACACTGAATATTTATTAGGCAATGAAGCACAGTGACCCCTTGAAACACAGAAGGTGAGTACTACAATTGCCCCAGTTTATTTCCTTGAAAGAATTTTCAGGGTGCAGTGTGTGGAGGAGGAATGCAAGTGGAGTTGGTTGACTTGCTGAGTTAAGGAGGTGGGGTTAAGGGTCTGGGAAGACCAAGACTGCAAGAGTTCACAGAGAACAGTGCTAGAGAGGAAAAAAATGCAGAGAGAACTTGGGAAATCTTTAGAGGATCCCTCTCATGTATTCAATGGAGAACTGACTGTAGAAGAATGTGGAAACTACTCAAGGCTAGAGAAGGAGGCACCTGAAAGGATTAGAGGGTATCATACCTGTTCCAACCAGCATGACTGCGAAACTTTATAATTCACGGGGGCATTGGGTAGAGTACTCAAAAGAGTCCTGCCTCCATAGTGGAGAATACTTTGCTTTAGACTAAAAATAGCTCTGGTCTAGCCTAACAAAAATTAAAAGTAAAGAAAAAATGTCAACTTGTTTCTAAGTAAAAGCTGCATCTCTCAGCAAAAGTCAAGAATATTTCTAAGAATATAAAAATAACCAGAATCCTACAAGGTAAAATTCACAATTTTTTTTTTTTTTTTTTTTTTTGCGGTACGCGGGCCTCTCACTGTTGTGGTCTCTCCCGTTGTGGAGCACAGGCTCCGGACGCGCAGGCTCAGCGGCCATGGCTCACGGGCCCAGCCGCCCCACGGCATGTGGGATCCTCCCGGACTGGGGCACGAACCCGTGTCCCCTCCATCGGCAGGCGGACTCTAAACCACTGTGCCACCAGGGAAGCCCAATTCGCAATTTTTGACACCCAATAAAAAATGGCCAGGCATGCAAAAAAGCTAGAAAATACAACTAATAACAAGGAGAAAAATCAATTAATGGAGCCTGCTCCAGAACTAACACAGATGTAAAATTTAGCAGACAAGGACATTAAAGAAATAAATAGCACTGGAAATGGTAAATACATGGGAAATTATATAATTTTTTCCTTATTATTTAAATCTCTTTAAAAATAAATGATTTAAGTAAAAAAAAAAAAGAAAACAACAACAGTGAAAACAATGTAGCATTGGGTTTATAATACATGTATAACTTTATAACACATGTATATTACTATTAGATAATTAGATAATTATAATAATAATAGTTTGAAGGCCAGAAATGGAGGAATGGAAGTATACTAATGTAAGTCCTTTTTACTGTATGAGAGGTGATGTAATATCATTTGAAGGTAGATGGTGATAAGTTAAAGGTATATACTATAAACCCTAAACCCATCACTGAAATAACAAAGAGTTATAGCTAATAAACTTACAAAAGAGACGAAAAGGAATCATAAAAAGTACTCAGGTAATCCAAGTGAAGGGAGAACATGAGGAAAACAGGAGCAACGGCAGAAAAATAGCAAAGATGATCTATTTAAATTAATTCATATCAATAATCACATTAAATGTAAATGGTCTAAATACTCCAATTAAGTCAAGGATTGTCAGACTGAATACAAAGCCAAGAACCAACTGTATGCCACCTACAAGAAACACATTTTTTAAATAAAGACACAAATAGGTCTACATTAAAAGGATGGAAAAAGACATACCATCATAACTCTAAGTAAAAGAGAGCTGGGGTGGGCTATATGAGTATCAGAAAAAGAAGACTCAGGAGCAAAGGACATAACCAGAGTAGAGAAGTTTACTTCATAATGATAGAGGGATCAATTTATCAAGAGGACCTGACAATCCTGAATGTTTATGCCCATCATAACAGAGATCCAAAATACATGACACCAAAATGGATACAACTGCAAGGACAAATCCAATCTACAATAATAGTTGGAGAATTCAATACCCCTCTCTCAATAATTTATAGAACAAGTACACAGAGAATCTATAAGGATAAGGAAGACTTGAATAACACTATTAACTGACTTCACATAATTGATATTCATAGAACACTTCGCCCAACAACAGCAAATGCACATCATTTCCAAGTCTACATAGAATATTTACCAAGATAGACCATATTCTGTGTCATAAAGCAAGTCTTAATAAATTTTTAAAAATTCAAGTCATACAAAGTATGTTCTCTGACCACAAAATTGTTAAATTAGAATTCAATATAGAAACATCTCTGGAAAATCCCAAAATGCTTGGAAACCAAATAACACTTCTCAAGTAAATTACCTCAGATTCAACCTAAGAAAACAAAGAGGGAAGAGCAAGTTAAATTTAAAGTAAGCAGAACAAAGGAAATAATAAAGATCCAAGCAGAAATCAATTATATATAAAGAAGGAAAATAAGCCATAGAGACATCAGTATAACAGAGAGTCCAAAGATAGACCCATACATATGTGGACAAACTGATTTTCTACAAATGTGTAAAGGCAGTTCCGTGCAGAAAAACAGTCCTTTCAACAAATATTGCTGGAACAACTGCAATGTGCAAACAAAATAAAACAAAACAACAACAAAACAAACTTCTCACCATACAAAACACCATGAACAGAAATTAACACAAAATTTATCATAAACCTAAATGTAAAACTAAAACTATAATACTGCTAGAAGAAAACATAGGGGAAAATATTTGTGATTTTGGATTTGGCAAAGATTTCTCAAGCAGAACACTAAAAGCTTGATTTACAAAAGAAAAAAATGATAAATTGAACTTCTTCAAAATCAAAGTCTTCTGTTCTTTGGAAGATCCTTGTAAGAGGATGGAAAGACAAGTCCCAGATGAGAAGAAATATTTTCCAATCAGTTATCTGATAAAATCCTTATATCCAGAATGTAAAGAATATATAAAGAACTCTCAAAACTCAAAGACAAGAAAACAAAAGACCACTCAAAAAATGGTATGAGGATAACATGTGAACAGACACTTTAACAAAGAAGAGATATGGATGGTCAATAAGCACATAAAAATGCTCAACATCATTAGTCATCGGGATAACTCAGATTAAAAGAAAAATAAGACACCACTACATATTTCTAAAATCAAAATTTCTGGATATATCAAGTATTGACAAGTATGTGGAGTAGCTGGAATTCTCATATATTATAGGAACGTAAAAGGAAAATAGTTTTGCACTTAATTAAAAAGTTAAACATACTCCTATCATAAGATTCACCCATTCAAATCCTAGGTATTTACCCAAGAGAAATAAAAGCTCATGTCCACAGAAAGACTTACACGTGAATGTTCAGAGCAGCCTTACCTATAATATTTAAAACCTGCAAACAAACCAAATAACTCAAGTGGGCATCAATACCAATAGCTCAAACTGTGGTATATCCATATAATGGAATACCATTCATCAACAAAAAAGGAAGGAACTACTAATACATTCCACAACATGCACGAGTCTCAAAACAATTATGCTTAGTGAAAGGAGCCAGACAGAACAGGATACATACTGTCCGATTTCATTTACATAAAGCTCTAGAAAATACACACTAGTCTATAGTGGCAGTAAACAAATCAGTGGCTGTTAAGAGTCAGGGAAGAAGCATTGGGAAGGTTGGGATGCAGTGATTACAAAAAGCATGTAAAAATTTTTGGGAGTGATTGGTTGACAAGCTTGACTGTGGTGATGGCTTCACAGGTATACATATATGCCCAAACTTTTCCAATTGTATACTTTAGTATGTGCAGTTTATTGTAAGTCAATTAAACCTCAAAAAAGCTGTTAAGAAAAAGAAAGTCAAACAAAAGAAACATCAGTACACAGCAACCCAGCTGGCCATGCTTGAAGTTCTGCAAGAATCCCCAATGAGACTGAGACATTTTAATGAATGTTATGTAAATATAATGAAAAAGCGGATTGAGGAGCAATTAACTGCATTGTAGGTAGGAAGATTTCTTTTTCTTAACTTCAGCAAGGTCTGATAATGGACATATGTGAGTTTCTATAGATGATATTTATGTGTAACATACTCTGCGGTAGAAGAGAGGTCTAAGTACTGCAATGCTTAGTGCTTCCTTTATTTTTCATATTGCCAAACACAGACATTTTATTAAACTGATGAGTGGATAATACTTGGGGAATGATTTTTTATTTGCTTTTTGTTTTCCTCAGTCTCTTATTTACTTTTATGTGGTAATTCTAAGCCTTGCTTATATAAAAACATTCTTATGAATGGTATGAAAAATTAGTAAAAAATGTAGTTAGCTTTTTCATTTTAGTTTTTTTAAATAAAATTTTTATTTTAGAATAATTTTAGACTTATAAAAAATTTGCAAAGGTAGTACAATATCCATGTACCCTGCACATAGTATACTCCAGGGTCAACATCTGAGATTTCTATAGTGCTTTTGTCACAACTAACAAAATAATATAAAACTAATTATTAACTAGACTCCAAACTTTATTCAGGTATCCTTAATTTTTATCTATTATCCTTTTTCTGTTCCAGAATCCTCTCCAGAATACCACATTGCATTTAGTCATTATGTCTCCTTAGGCTCCTCTTGGCTGGGACAATTTTTCAGATAGCTCTTATTTTTGAGGTACTAGACAGTTTTGAGGAATACCTGTCACATACCTGATAGAAGGTCCCTCAGTTTGGGTTTGTCTGATGTGCCTAGTTTTTAGGGGTAAGACATTCAGCCTATACTGATTCCCTTTCTCTCATTCAAACTTGAAGTTTGAATTCTATTTTGGGTCTTGGAGACCCTAGGACTTAATTACAGTGCCTTAAAAGATAATGTTAAGAACACTGTTGTTGAGTGTGAATGCATTAGAAGAACTATCACTGCAAAAGTGAAAACACCCAGATACCCAGGCTCCCGGCCCATATCTCTCCCATTGATTCAATTACATTTCCTTGAGGTTACAAATATTATTTCCTAAAAGCAAACAGAGCTCAAACCTTATTGATGAAACTATGTTACCAATTAGCTCAATGGTTTTCACAGTACTAGCAAACATTTCTTAAAACAAATTAATGCATATGAAGTTTAATTTAAAACTATAAAAGGGCACATATAACACATCATACTCAAAGGAGAATGTGGGGAGAGAGAATGCTGTAAAATGAAACAATTAGGAGACTGCAACTAGAAAAGGTCAAGAATGGTGTGCAGCCTCTTGTGACAGAATCAGAATCACAAGGTTTCCTGGTGCAGGTTTGTACTATTCCAGCCCTTCTCGTCTTCAAAGAGGGGCTCACAGGCATTTTTATACACATATATTCTCATATTTCTTCACTTATTAGGCATTACACATGGTGCAGGTTTACTTATTTTGCGAAAGTTCATACTGTTGTCTGACACCTGAAAACAGACAATAAGTGATGACCATTTCTACATTTGTGCCTTAGTGTGCATTGATGTTCCCCAGATGGGAACGGCCTGAGCTTACCCATTTGTATCATCTTTATGCTGCCAGGCTCCTGGCCTAAACTACAAACATTTGAATAAAGTCTATGTTATGTTACAAGTTAATTTGTTATATCATGAATTAGTGTCTGAGTATATGAAATAAATTACAGAAATACCTAGCACTTTAAAAGGGAAAAACTGCTCCAAAGGCCTATCAAATGAGCCTACAAGTACCATACACACTTAAGGTACTATAAAGTATACTACAAGAATACAACTTCACTACATCATATGTGTGACCTAAAACTTGATATAATAGCCATAGGGGAGAAAACAATTTCCAAACTAATCATTTCAGACTTAAAACAGAGAAGAGATTTTGGAAGCCAAGGCCTCTTAGAAAACTGATCAAAGAAATTAGAGCATATGCTTTGTCTTTTAGCAAGAATTACTGTAAAGATAAGGAAGGTAGTGCAATCCATTCCACTGTTTTCCTCAGATGCCTAGGTGTGATAGATTTTCAATATGTCTTTGTTGCTATTATTTCTTCTAGAAAGTACCAATTTGAAAGGATTTCCTAGCATCTCCTCTCCTCCTTCACAGTTTATACAAAGCTAAAAGCCACACAATTAGTTATATGACCAAAGAAAGGTCAACAGGAAGATCTGTACTTGACACTGCTGGCATTTTCAGATTACTTCACAATTCCATGCACAACCATAAATCATCAGGTAATTAGCTTGGATTTTGAAATAGAGGGTGCTTTAAAACATTCCTCCCAGAATTGCTAGGGCAGAGATAAGGGCCTGAGGAGACCAGCTAGCTTCTCACCATTGGTGGCCATGGGCCTTGAATAAGTGTGGGCAACAGGAAAAGAAAGGAGAACAATGCAAAGCTGTGAGCATTTGAGAGGGCCTGCATTTGACTGCTGGGTCAGTTAACAGGAGTAATATACTCTCTGGAGAAGGCTGGAAACACAGAGTTCTAGTGTCTCACAGAAAGCATAAGGTGGGAAACCTATGGGACCACAAGTTCCCACTGACTGCCTCCTAGAAAATTGCCTCAGGTGGACTTGGGGCCCACTGATAACATTTGCTCCATGATGCAGTCCTATGGTCTTCAAACTCTTTTTTTTTAAGATGAAAAATCCTTTCATCAAATGAAAGCACATGTGGAAACTGGATATATGTAAATAAACCATACAGGTTAATGAGTAACTCCTCTATATGAATTGTTGATGGCGGGGGTGGGGGGAGGTGCAGCCCTACCTGCTCATCTACCTCACCTCCCCACCTTCTTTCATACCTCAAGAGGCTCCTGGAAAACCGTAGTACCCAATACTTCAAAAATACAGTCTGACAAATCTCTCACTACTCTTTAACAAATTTCCACATCTTTTAGCTACCAAATTTTAACTGATCATCTACTACAAGAAAGTCTCTATGGTAGTTATATGGGGAATACAGGGTTTTTGGTGTCTTAACTACATCATTATGATGTTGAAAGCCAATTGGCCTGGCATTCTTCTGGGTCAATATTGGTACCGTAGCTGAACAATATGGAATTACTGTCACATCACTATGCCTGTCTGAGAATGCTTTCTCTTTTGTAAAACATGGTGACAAAAAGAAAAATTTCAGGCACTTAGAAGCTATATTTAATAAGGGACTCACTTCTTCACCAATCTCTTCCTTTCAACTTGCATGTGAATATGTATGCATGCTTAGGTTAAGACCCTTTAGAAAAGAAAACACATTCAAAATCTAAACTCTTTGCTGAGTTGAAGCCATGTGTACTACCTAATTAGGAACTTGGAATAGTACACTATAGTACAATGTTTTCTTTTTATAGCCTGGAATCTCTTCATTCTCACTTCTAAAAAACTTAACAAACAACTGAAGATAATAAAATTATTTATAGTCACTTAATACCATTTTCCTTCTCTTAAATTTATTAAAAAGCTACTATTTGTGAAGAAGTTTACAACAAAAAGCAAATGATGAAGTAAACAGTGAATAAAAAAACACTACAATAATTAGCTCATCTTTCTTCTAGGAGGCAATACTGTCTTACCTAGCTCAGAGTGCTGACCAATAAACAATACATTAAAGATGTCTTATTTGGTAAGAGTTAGGATAATCAATATTTTATATAGGAGTTTTCCTTATTTTTGGGGGAGGACAAAGCTTAGGAATAATTTAAATTCACAGAAATCACTAAGATAAGTATCCGTATCATGGGAAAATACCTTGCTGTATATTTTTAAGTTTTTTTCCTATGTTTTTTAAAGACTTTGAAATGTCCTGCTAAGTAATAATGATTTAAATTCATTTGTGGAAGAAAAATTTACTAGCTATATATACAATAGGGTCAAAATAAGCAGCTTAAGGGGACAAAAACAAGTCTATTACAGTCCTACATAGCAGCTTCAATTTGGGGTACAGTTTGAGTTTCTTTTCTAAGAAGGCAGTGTGGTTTTGTATAGAAAATAGTTGTTCTTTTTTTAATGCTGGTAAAGTACAGATAACATGAAATTTACCATTCTAACCATTAAAACTATTTTTTATTGACATATACCTGACCTACAATATTGTATTAGTTTCAGTTGTACAACATAGTGATTCAATATTTTTATAGATTATACTCCATATAAAGCTATTATAAAATATTGGCTATATTTGCTGTGCTGTCATTCTAACCATTTTTAAGGGTAGGGTCCTCCTGGATCTGAGAGGTCAATTCCTTCTGTGTCACTATCCTTTTATGCTCAGGCTTAGATCATTCTTTTTTTGTGTGGTAAAATAACATAACATAAAATTTTAAAGTAATTTTAACATTTTTAAGTGTACTTTAGTGGTTTCATGTATATTCACATTGTTGTGTAACCATCACCACTCTCAATCTCCAGAACTTTTTCTTCATCCTATACTGAAACTCTGTACCCTTTAAACCATAACTGCTGATTTTCCCTTCCCTTAGCCCCTGGTAACCTCTATTCTACTTTCTGTGTATGAATTTTACTATTCTAGGTATCTCATATAAGTGTAATCATACAATATTTGTCTTTTTGTGTCTGTCTTATTTCAGTTAGCATATGTCTTCTAGGGTCATCCATGTTGTAGCATGCGTCAGAACTTCCTTCTGTTTTAAGACTGAGTACTATTCCATTGTATGTACATACCACATTTTGTTCATCCGTTCATCTGTCAATGGACATGCGTTGTTTCTACCTTTCAGCTATTGTGAATGATGCTACTGTGAACCTTGGTATACACACATATCTGTTTGAGTCTGTCCTTTCAGTTTTTTTGATTACATGTCCAGAAGTGGAGTTGCTGGATCATATAAGTAAGTCTATAAGAGGCTAGTTTAAGAGCGATCTGGTTTCAAATTTAGCTTCAAACCCTAGCAGGTGTATAATCTTGAGGCAATATACCATGGTGGTTATATGAATGAGCTACAGGGCTGACTGTCTGGGTCTAGGTTCTGACTTCATTGCTTCCTATCTACTACTCAATCTCCGTGCTTCAGTTTGCACATCTGTAAAATAGGAGAATACATGTACGAATCGCATTGGGTTCTTATAAGGATTAGTTATTATTGTTCATTTGTTCCTTTATTACACCTAAAATAACGACTTATGAATGGCTTCAGGGGGTCTGTGAACCCCTCAATATTATATATACATCTTTCTGTACAAGTGCACTTTTAGATTTTTCGGAAGAGTTACAGTGGTTTATTTTTCCCTTTCTTAGTCAGATTCTCAATGGGACCCTGATCTATCAAAGGGGGAGAAGTGCTATCCTAAAAGAAGTTAGTGGCCTATAATTTAACACCAAGTCTTATAAATGTGAGCTTGATTAAGCAAGCTTGTAAAATGTCCCATGATGCTTTGGGATGAGGTATTCTCTGTGTTGCCTTTGTTCTCCTGGCTAAATTCCAGCCAAGGAAATCCCCTTGCAGCAATCCCTTGTCTGTTCCCAACTATTATAGTATTGCTACAAATGGTAAAAAAGAAAAAATCTAAAAAATTCCCAATTCCATATATAAAGAGAAAGTAAGATATCTGACAGACACACCAAAAGTGTGAGTGTGTGTGTGTGTATGTATAATAATTAACCTAACTTCAGCTTTGGAAAACCACTTCTTGGGCTTAATATAATAAGGTAACCCACAGCCTAATGTAATATACCAATTTACTTATTAATTCTCCAAGTAGTATAAACATAATGTAAGGCGCCTCAGAGGAAGACAAACAATGCACCACATGAGAAAGAGAAGTGATGATAAAGAAAAGCCTATGAGGGCTGCAAAAAAGCAGCTCAGTCTCTTCAAAGCATAAAGCTGTGATGGAAACCCATCTTTCATAATTAGCAAAGGGTCTTTTTAAAGGTACTCCATTAATGTGGTGTAGCTGAATCTCCCTTAATAATAATTATTCCTTAGATTTGCATACTACTTTTAACATTTCAAAGAGATTTTACAGGCTTTATCCTAAAATCGGTGTGGGCTTCCTCTGCTTCCCCAGGGGCCTGCAGGTGTTCACTGCCACGACTCCTCATGGTAGGGTAACCTGGAAGCCTGCTGCATTGGCATGCTGGGTCTAAACAAGTAGCAGAGTGGAACTCCATAGCTTGCAGTATAGATCTTTATCCACTAATCCTAAGTCCTCCTCTTGAACAAGATTAGTGAAGCAAAACTAGATTGCAGCAAGCCTAAACTAAGTCCAGAAAAGAGCACTTCAGGTCTTGGAACTATTCTGTATCACACTCATCCAGATACTATTCAACAAATATTTATTGGCTGTCTAATAGTGGCCAGGCATTGTTCTAACGCTGGGTATGCTGCAGTTAACCAATTAATGCCTTTGACAACAAAGAGTAGATATTCCAGTGGAGGAAGGGAGATAACAAAATAAACAAATACATATATAGTATGTTAGCTGATGAAAAGTGTTAAGGTATGTTTAAGGGGCAGCCAATGTGGGGTAGAGTGGTAGGGTGTCAGGTTCCAGGAGGAGCTTGGTACCCAACTCCATAGAACCTTGTAGCTACTGTAAGGAATTTGGTTTTTACTTAGCGTAAGAAGTGAGATAAGGAGGCATTGAAGGATTTGAAGCAGAAGCACGACATGATCAAATTTACATTTTAATAACATCGTCTGGCTGTGGTGTTGAGAACAGATTGAAGTGGGCATGAGAGACAGCTATTGCAATAATCCAAGTGAGAACAAGAGTGATATTTCCCTCATGCCCCTTTTCAATCAAAACCCACCCCCTGCCCCAGTAAACTATTGATCTGATTTTTTTTATCACTATAGATTAGTTCTACTGGTTTTGGAGTTTCATATAAAAGGAAGACAATGAGGTAATGGAGAGGAGGGGCTGGGAGGATATCTGAAGGCTGGCTCTGGAGGGAGGTGGATGCAGCATTTACCAGTAAGAAATAATACATTTTATTGTTCCCTCTTTGTTGGTTAGTGGTTTACATGGTATTTTGAGCTATAAAACAATCTGTCAACTGCTGTGGGTTAGGCCATGTCATGCCACAGCGTCTGAGAGTTTTTAGACAGATGAGCAGAAACAAGACATGTTGAATGCCCTACCCTCCTTAGGTGGGGACCTCTTTAAAGACTCAGTTCTGCAACCACCATCTGTGTAGTGGGTGTACGGGACTGTCATGGCACTAGAGTGTTCATTTCCTTGCCTGTATTTTAACTCTCCTCTTCACCACAAGTCAATTATATACTGAAGCATATGTATTTCATGAGTTTACTGCACTACTTGTCACCTCATTTGCTACCATTTACCCTCACTCCATAAAAGATCAGCAAAGTCTATTTAAAGCAGTTTCACACCCATACAGCTCTACAATGTTAATTTAATTACACTCTTTAAAAACTGGAAAACAATAACATAATTGAATTTTAAAAATATATACTTGGAATAATAGCTTACAAACATTTTGTATTCTTTTCTTTTCACTTATGATATAGATTTCATTTCTACCAGTAGGAAAAAAATATTTATTAGTTTATCATGTCACTAAGCAACTGTTTATTTTAAAAGTCTGAACAAGTTTTGATTGCCTGAAGTGATTAACATATTGGATGAAAAGACAATGGGTACAACATTTAACCTCTAAACAACTTCACAGCCTATTACAGTATTTTAAAAAAAATTTATATATGTATATCAATTATATCTCAATAAAACTAGAAAAACTGTAATTTGAGATGGTTAAGTGTAATCATTTTTCAGTACGTTCAAGCCCTAAGTAACTAAACATCACCGTTAATAAACACAATTTGAGTGTATTCTATAAATAGAGCCCTGTCCTAGTTACTAAGTATAAAAAAATGAATAAAGTATGAGACATGCTTTTGAGGGAATCATCGTTTCTTCTCCACCAAAATGAACCAAATTGGCAAAGTGTCCACAATGAAAATGGATTTTCATATCACTTGCTTATTTTATGAAAATAAGAAATATCATGAGCAACATGTGGCACTCTCATCATTTGAGATGGAAACAACGGTAAAAACTTATAAAATCTGATCTGTAAGTTGATAATAGTAACTAATAGATTTTTCAATAAGCAGTGGGCAGTCTGGCTGCCAGTATCCATTTCTGGTCACACAAAATCAGTGTTTAAAAAGAAGAGCCTGTAATTTTCTTACAGAGAAAAACACAACCCATTTTCAGACAAGCACAAAGTAAAAAGTTCCATTAAGCCTTCTGAAGAGTTTGAAGGTTATGATTTAAAAGAGTGTTCGGCCACTGAAAAAACTATTCTGTGGCTTTTCATATCACCAAAGGGCCAAAGAATTGGCCCTTTACCATACTGCACTGCATCAGGGAGGGTAGTATCACCAGGGAGGGTGATACTACCCTCCCTGATGCAGTGCAGTATGGTAAAGGGCCAATTCTGCATTGTGGCCATGAAGCATGTGTAATAGCTTGCAATGAGCAGGAAGTCAGTGCGAGGGCCCCAGGGCTGTTGAAGGAGGATGGTTCAAGGTCAAGGCAAACCACACTGTATGCTTCTCCACTTGAAGTGAAATTAAGTTAAAATGAGTACTCTAGGGTTGCCCAAAGAGGAAAAAATGGCCAGAGAAGAAAATCCCACGGGTGTATATGGAAGAGACAAAGGGTGGATGCGATTATAATTCTGATAGTGGTAGAGGTGTGGAATTACTCTGGGGAGGTGGGAAGTGCAGACCTGTTGGAATGGAGGTATATATGGGATGTTTGCTTGGATATGAGCCTCATATATATTTTTAACACTAAGTATAGCATCTTGTTCTTTCTTCCAAATCACTGCATCCATACCTTAAGGAGGGCTCTGAAATTAATAAATAATCCGCTATGGAGCCATACTTTCTTGTATTTAAAAATAATGCTGAAAGAAGAATATGAAAATAATAAATGAATCTTCTCACTTACCTTCTCCAGTGTGGCTTGAACCATTGATTCGCTTTCTGTATCTAGGGCAGAAATAGCCTCATCTAAGATCAGAATCTTCGGGTTTCGAACTAAAGCTCGAGCAATCGCGATTCTCTGTTTCTGTCCTCCACTCATTTGAGCTCCTTTTTCCCCTACCAAGGTATTAAATTTCTAATGAAAAATAGGAAAGAAAACAGAAACAGAAGGCAGCATGGTTAGATGATTAGAATAGGAAATGGCAATCACAGTTGTGTTTTAATGCCATTTTAATCTCTACTTCAGCCTGGCTGGTATTGACTTATCATTTGTTCTTTGTAAAAACAAACAACTATTTTAAAAGAGTGTAGTGAAGAGAAGCCCTAAGAAAAATTTGGCTAGGACTAAAAGACATGAGAACATAGGATAATCAAGGATTTTAAGGAAGATTAATAATAATCTGAACCGATTTTCAAAGTTTTAAAGACATTTTTTGAATGCACTGGTATCTTTAAAAGAAACACTATCTGGACTCTGTTGAATTGATCTATTTGTTTTTCTTTCACCAATACTGTACTGCCTTGATTACTGTAGCTTTATAATAAGTCTTGGAAAGTTGGATAGTGTAGTCTTTTAACTTTGTTCTTCTTCAACATCGTGTTGGCTATTCTTGGTCTTTTGCCTTTCCACATAAACTTGAGAATCAGTCTGTTGATATTCACAAAATAACTTGCTGGGATTTCGATTCAGATTGCATAGACTCTATAGATCAAGTTGGAAGAACTGACGTTTTGACAATATTGAGTCTTCCTTTCCATGAATATGGACTATCTCTCCATTTATTTAATTCTTTGATTTTATTTGTCAGAGTTTTGTAGTTTTCTTTATATAAATCTTGTATGTATCTTGTTCGATTTATACCTAAGTATTTCATTTCTTAGAATCCTAATATAAATGGTATTGTGTTTTTAATGTCCAATTCTACTTGTTCATTGTTGGTATATAGAAAAGTGACTTTTGTATATTAATCTTGTATACTGCAGCCTTGATATAATTGCATTGTGTACTTTTTGGTCTGTTTTCTTTTATCTAGCATAATATTTTTGAGATTCATCCATGTTGTGTGTATGAGTAATTCACTCCTATTTATTCACAATGTGCATCTATCTTGGGTTGCCAGATTTAGCAAAAACAAAAACACACCAAGAACCATGGAGCTCAGTTAATTTTGATTTTCAGGTAAATAATGGAATACTTTTTTAGTATATTTCATACAATACTTGGGATATACTCATACTAAAAATTATTATTTATCTGAGATTCAAATTTTACTGAAAATTCTGTATTTCATCTGGCAACCCTATATAAATCACAATTTGTTTATACATTCAGCTGCTGATGAACATTTGGGTTATTTCCACTTTTTGAATATTATGAACAAAGCTGTTATGAACATTCATGTACATGATATTCTTGTAGTCATATTTTCATTTCTTTTGGAAAAATATGTAGGAATAGAATGCTGAGTCATAAGTGTTATGTTTAACATTATAGTAAACTGTCAAATTTCTTTCTAAAATGATTGTACCAACTTCACTTTATTCAGAATGAAAGAGAGATCCAACTGCTTTATATCCTAACCAGAAGTTACCATTGTTATTCCTTTTAATTCTGGCCATTCTATTGAATGTGAAATGGTATCTCATTGTGGTTTTACTTAGGATTTCCCTGATGACTAATAATGTTGAATATTTTTCATGTATATTTTCTCATTTGATTATTTTTTGGTGAAATGTCTGTTCAAGTTTTTGTCCAGTTTTTATTTTATTTTATTTTTTGGTCTAATTACCATTTTGCAAAGTTCTTTATATATTCTGGGTGCACATCCTTTGTCAGGTCTGTGTATTGAATATTATCTTTCACTCTGTGTCTTGCCTTTTTATTTTCTAAATGGTATCTTTTAAAAGGTTTTAATTTCAATAAAGCCCAGTTTATCATTTTTTTAACTAGTAAGTGCTTTTCCCAGAATTTTTTGCCTACCTTAAGGTCACAAAGATTTTCTCCTAAGTTTTTATTTCTGAAGTTTTATGGCTTAAGTTTTTACAATTGGTCTAAGATTCATGGCAAATTATACGTGTATATAGTATGAGGTAAGGGCCACATTTCTTTTTTTTTTTTTCCCATATGGATATCCAATTTTTCCAACACCATTTGTTGAAAAGACTTTCCTTTCTCCGATTGAATTACATTGACCTTGTCAAAAATCAATTGACTAGGTATGTGTGGGTCTATTTCTAGACTCTCTATTGTGTTCCACTGACCTAAAAGTCCATTGTTATGTCATTACCACTGTCTTAATTGCTGTCTTAAAATTAGCTATTGTAGGTCTTCCAGCTTTGTTGTTCTTTTATCAAAATTGTTTTGTCTATTTTTGGTCCTTTAAATTTCCAAATAAATTTTGTAATCAGCATGTTGATTTCTGCACATGCAAAAAGACTGCTGGGATTTTGATTGAAATAGCATTAAACTTATAGATCAATTTGGGGAGAATCCATGCCTTTAAAAATATTCAATCTCTAAATCAACGAATAAGGTACATCCTATTTATTTAGGTATTCTTTATTTTTTATTTTTTTAAACATCTTTATTGGAGTATAACTGCTTTACAATGGTGTGTTAGTTTCTGCTTTATAACAAAGTGAATCAGTTATACATATACATATGTTCCCATATCTCTTCCCTCTTGCATCTCCCTCCCTCCCACCCTCCCTATCCCACCCCTCTAGGTGGTCACAAAGCACCCAGCTGATCTCCCTGTGCTACGCAGCTGCTTCCCACTAGCTATGTATTTTACGTTTGGTAGTGTATATATGTCCATGCCACTCTCTCACTTTATCACAGCTTACCCTTCCCCCTCCCCATATCCTCAAGTCCATTCTCTAGTAGGTCTGTGTCTTCTCGTCTTACCCCTAGTTTCTTCATGACCTTTTTTTTTCTTTCTTTTTTTTTTAGATTCCATATATATGTTTTAGCATATAGTATTTGTTTTTCTCTTTCTGACTTAGTTCACTCTGTATGACAGACTCTAGGTCCATCCACCTCACTATAAATAACTCAATTTCGTTTCTTTTTATGGCTGAGTAATATTCCATTGTATATATGTGCCACATCTTCTTTCTCCATTCATCTGTCGATGGACACTTAGGTTGCTTCCATGTCCTAGCTATTGTAAATAGAGCTGCAATGAACATTTTGGTACATGTCTCTTCTTGAATTGTGGTTTTCTCAGGGTATATGCCCAGCAGTGGGATTGCTGGGTCGTATGGTAGTTCTATTTGTAGTTTTTTAAGGAACGTCCATACTGTTCTCCATAGTGGCTGTACCAATTTACATTCCCACCAACAGTGAGAGAGGGTTCCCTTTTCTCCACACCGTCTCCAGCATTTATTGTTTGTAGATTTTTCTCCCTTTTCTTCCTTCTCCCTTTTTTTCTTGATGCATCTGGTTAATGGTTTATCAATTTTCTTTATCTTCTCAAAGAACGAGCTTTTAGTTTTATTGATCTTTGCTAATGTTTCCTTCATTTCTTTTTCATTTATTTCTGACCTGATCTTTATGATTTCTTTCCTTCTCCTAACTTCGGGGGTTTTTTGTTCTTCTTTCTCTAATTGCTTTAGGTGTAAGGTTAGTTTGTTTATTTGAGATGTTTCTTGTTTCTTGAGGTAGGATTGTATTGCTATAAACTTCCCTCTTAGAACTGCTCTGCTGCATCCCATAGGTTTTGGGTCACCGTGTTTTCACTGTCATTTGTTTCTAGGTATTTTTTGATTTCCTCTTTGATTTCTTCGGTGATCTCTTGGTTATTAAGTAGTGTATTGTTTAGCCTCCATGTTTTGTATTTTTTACAGATTTTTTCCTGTAATTGATATCTAGTCTCATAGCATTGTGGTCGGAAAAGATACTTGATACGCTTTCAATTTTCTTAATTTTACCAAGGCTTGATTTGTGACCCAAGTTATGATCTATCCTGGAGAATGTTCCATGAGCACTTGAGAAGAAAGTGTATCCTGTTGTTTTTGGATGGAATGTCCTACAAATATCAATTAAGTACATCTTGTTTAATGTATCATTTAAAGCTTGTGTTTCCTTACTTATTTTCATTTTGGATGATCTGTCCATTGGTGAACGTGGGGTGTTAAAGTCCCCTACTATGATTGTGTTACTGTCCATTTCCCCTTTTATGGCTGTTAACATTTGCCTTATGTATTGAGGGGCTCCTATGTTGGGTGCATAAATATTTACAATTATTATATCTTCTTCTTGGATCAATCCCTTGATCATTATGTAGTGTCCTTCTTTGTCTCTTGTAATAGTCTTTATTTTAAAGTGTATTTTTTCTGATGTGAGAATTGCTACTCCAGCTTTCTTTTGATTTCCATTTGCATGGAATATTTTTTCCATCCCCTCACTTTCAGTCTGTTTGTGTCCCTAGGTCTGAAGTGGGTCTCTTGTAGACAGCATCTATACAGGTCTTGTTTGTGCATCCATTCAGCCAGTCTATGTCTTTTGGTTGGAGCATTTAATCTATTTACATTTAACGTAATTATCAATATGTATGTTCCTATGACCATTTTCTTAATTGTTTTGGGTTTGTTATTGTAGGTCTTTTCCTTCTCTTGTGTTTCCTGCCTAGAGAAGTTCCTTTAGCATTTGTTGTAAAGCTGGTTTGGTGGTGCTGATTTCTCTTAGCTTTTGCTTGTCTGTAAAGGTTTTAATTTCTCCATTGAATCTGAATGAGATCGCTGGCTACAGTAATCTTGGTTGTAGGTTTTTCCCTTTCATCACTTTAAATATGTCCTGCCAGTCCCTTCTGGCTTTCAGAGTTTCTGCTGAAAGATCAGCCGTTAACCTTATGGGGATTCTCTAGTATGTTATTTGTTGCTCTTCCCTGGCAGCTTTTAATATTTTTTCTTTGTATTTAATTTTTGATAGTTTGATTAATATGTATTTTGGTGTGTTTCCCCTTTGATTTATCTTGTATGGGACTCTCTGTGCTTCCTGGACTTGACTATTTCCTTTCCCATATTAGGGAAGTTTTCAACTATAATCTCTTCAAATATTTTCTCAGTCCCTTTCTTTTTCTCTTCCTCTTCTGGGATCCCTATAATTCGAATGTTGGTGCATTTAATGTTGTCCCAGAGGTCTCTGAGACTGTCCTCAGTTCTTTTCATTCTTTCCTCTTTATTCTGCTCTGCAGTAGTTATTTCCACTATTTTATCTTCCAGGTCACTTATCCGTTTTTCTGCCTCAGTTATTCTGCTATTGATCCCTTCTAGAGAATTTTTAATTTCATTTATTGTCTTGTTCATCATTGTTTGTTTGCTCTTTGGTTCTTCTAGGTTCTTGTTAAACGTTTCTTGTATTTTCTCTATTCGATTTCCAAGATTTTGGATCATCTTTACTATCATTATTCTGAATTCTTTTTCAGGGAGACTGCGTATTTCCTCTTCATTTGTTAGGTCTGGTGGGTTTTTACCTTGCTCCTTCATCTGCGGTGGGTTTTTCTGTCTTCTCATTTTGCTTAACTTACTGTGTTTGGGGTCTCCTTTTCACAGGCTGCAGGTTCATAGTTCCCGTTGTTTTTGGTGTCTGTCCCCAGTGGCTAAGGTTGGTTCAGTGGGCTGTGTAGGCTTCCTGGTGGAAGGGACTAGTGCTTGTGTTCTGGTGGATGAGGCTGGATCTTGTCTTTCTGATAGACAGGTCCACGTCTGGTGGTGTGTTTTGGGGTGTCTGCGGCCTTATTATGATTTTAGGCAGCCTCTCTACTAATGGATGGGGTGTGTTCCTGTCTTGCTAGTTGTTTGGCATAGGATGTCCTGCACTGTATCTTGCTGGTCGTTGAGTGAAGCTGGGTCTTGGCGTTGAGATGGAGATCTCTGGGAGATTTTCACCACTTGATATTACTTGGAGCTGGGAGGTCTCTTGTGGACCAGTGTCCTGAACTTGGCTCTCCACCTCAGAGGCATAGCCCTGATGCCTGCCTGGAGCACCAAGAGCCTTTCATCCACACAGCTCAGAATAAAAGGAGAAAAAGTAGAAAGAAGGAAAGAAGATAAAATAAAATAAAGTACAATAAAATAAAGTTATTAAAGTAAAACAGAAAAAATAATTATTAAGAAAAAAATTTTAGAAAGTAAAAAAGCCCCCAAAGAACAGACAGAACCCTAGGACCAATGGTAAAAGCAAAGCTGTACAGACAAAATCACACACAGAAGCATACACATACACACTCACAAAAGGAGAAAAAGGGGGGAAAAATATATATATCTTTGCTCCCAAAGTCCACCTCCTCAATTTGGGATGATTCGTTGTCTCTTCAGGTATTCCACAGATGCAGGGTACATCAAGTTGATTGTGGAGATTTAATCTGCTGCTCCTGAGGCTGCTGGGAGAGAGTTCCCTTTCTCTTCTTTGTTCGCACAGCTCCCCGGGGCTCAGCTTTGGATTTGGCCCCACCTCTGCGTGTAGGTCGCCCGAGGGTGTCTGTTCCAGCTCAGACAGGATGGGGTTAAAGGAGCAGCTGATTCCGCGGCTCTGGCTAACTCAGGACGGGGGGTGGGGGGTGGGGGGGAAGGGAGGGGCACGGTGGCGGGGCAAGCCTGCGGCCCGCAGAGGCCAGCGTGACGTTGCACCAGCCTGAGGCGCGCCGTGCATTCTCCCAGGGAAGTTGTCCCTGGATCCCGGGACCCTGGCAGTGGCGGGCTGCACAGGCTCCCGGGAGGTGAGGTGTGGATAGTGACCTGTGCTCGCACACAGGCTTCTTGGTGGCGGCAGCAGCAGCCTTAGCGTCTGATGCCCGTCTCTAGGGTCTGCGCTGATAGCTGCGGCTCGTGCCCATCTCTGGAGCTCCTTTAAGTGGCGCTCTGAATCCCCTCCCCTTGAGCACCAGGAAACAAAGAGGCAAGAACAAGTCTCTTGCCTCTTCTGCAGCTTCAGACTTTCTCCCAGACTCCCCCCCGGCTAGCCGTGTTGCACTAGCCCCTTCAGGCTGTGTTCACGCTGCCAGTCCTCTCCCTGGGATCCAACCGAAGCCCGAGCCTCAGCTCCCAGCCCTCGCCCGCCCCTGCGGGTGAGCAGACAAGCCTCTCAGGCTGGTGAGTGCTGGTCGGCACTGGTCCTCTGTGCAGGAATCTTTCCGCTTTGCCCTCCGCACCCCTGTTGCTGTGCTCTCCTCTGTGGCTCCGAAGCTTCCCCACTCCGCCACCTGGAGTCTCCGCCCATGAAGGGGCTTCCTAGTGTGTGGAAACCTTTCCTCCTTCTCAGCTCCCTCCCACTCGTGCAGGTCCTGTCCCTATTCTTTTGTCTGTTTTTTCTTTTTTCTTTTGCCCTACCTAGGTATTTGGGGAGTTTCTTGCCTTTTGGGAAGTCTGAGGTCTTCTGCCAACATTCAGTAGGTGTTCTGTAGGAGCTGTTCCACATGTAGATGTATTTCTGATGTATTTGTGGAGAGGAAGGTGCTCTCCGCGTCTTACTCTTCTGGCATCTTGAAGCTCCTCTCTATTTAGGTATTTAATTTCTCTCAGCAATGTTCTACCTTTTTTACATAGAAGATTTACAGATCTTTCATTATTCTACTTTATATTTTTTGTTGCTATTGTGAATGCCATTTTTAATTTTATTGGTAGTTGTTGCTACTATTTAGAGATCTAGTTTATTTTTTTCATAGTTATAGGTCTTACTAAAGTTATCTATCTACTTCTCTTTGAGTGAGTCTTGGTAGTTTGTGTCTTTCAAGGAAAAGAACTTCATCTAAGTTAGCAAATTTATAGGCATATTTTTGTTCATTAGTATTCCTGTATTAACCTTTTAATGTATTCGGGATTAATAGTGATGTACCTTCTTTAATCCCTGATATTGGTAATTTCTCTTCTCTTTTTCATTTCTTCATCAGGCTTCCTACAGTTTTACTGATTTTATTGATCTTTTAAGGAAACAGCTTTTGGTTTCAATGACTGTTTCTAATGTTTTTCTGGTTTTGATTTCACTGATTTCTGCTCTAGTCTATTATTTCTCTTGTACTTGCTTTGGGTTTGATTTGCTCTTCTTACTCTAGTTTCTCAAGGTGGAAACTTAGTTTACAGATTTTAGATCTTTTTCTTTCTAAAGTAAGCACATAATGCTGTAAGTTTCTCTTAAAGCAGTGCTTTAACTGTACGTGGACGCTTGAACAATGTAGGTGTTAGGGGCACCAACCCCCGTGCAGTTAAAAACCAAGTATAACTTTACAGTCAGTCCTCTGTGTCCACATCCTTGAATTCAACCAGCTGTGGGTCGTGTAGTACTACAGTATGTATTTATTGAAAAAGCAATCCACGTATAAGTGAACACATACAGTTCAAACTCATGTTGTTCAAGGATCAACTGTATGCCACAAATACTGATATCTTGCATTTTCATTTACTTCAAAATAGTTTTTTATTTTCATTGAAACTTCCTCTTTCTGCCATAGGTTATGTAGAAGTAGGTTCTTTAATTTTCAAATATTTGTGGATTTTCCAGATATATTTCTGTTATCGATTTCTACATTTTAATTCTGTTATGGCCCAAGAACATACTTTACATGTTTCCTTTGAAATTATAAGTTTTTTCTTCCAATGGTAAACTCGATAGCTAATGGGAAGCAGCCACATAGCACAGGGAGATCAGCTCCGTGCTTTGTGTCCACCTAGACGGGTGGGAAGGAGACTCAAGAGGGAGGAGATATGGGGATATATGTATATGTACACTTGATTCAGTTTGTTATAAAGCAGAAACTAACACACCATTGTAAAGCAATTACACTCCAATAAAGATGTTAAAAACAAAAAAAGAATATTGTTTAGCTCAGTGAACAGTCCATGTGCACTTGAGAGAAATGTTTTCTGCTGTTATTGGGTGGAGTGTTCTATAAATATCAGTTAGATCTAGTTGGTTGATAATATTGTTCAGGTCATCTATATCCTTAGTGATTTTTTGCCTGCTTGTTCTATCAAGTACTAAAGCCTTCAGCTAAAAATGTGGATTTGTCTCTTTCTCCTTTCAGATGTACCAGTTTTTCTTCTTGCATTTTGAAGTTTTTCTTAAGTGCATCAACATTTAGTTGTTGTTTTTTTTTTTTGCCTATGGATCATAGTTTCCTGTTTCTTTGCACATCTAGGTATTGTAGAAGATGTACTGAATTCTGTGCATGAATGTTGAAGAGACTCTGAATTCTGTTTTCTTAAGAAAATGTTGATTTTTATCCTCATAGGCAATTCAAATATTGACTGATCATCTTGAAGTATGTAATCTTGGTTTTATGCTTTGTTGGGGTTAATCTATAGAAAGTCTCAAAACTTGGCAGGACCCAACATCCAAGTTCTATCTCCTTTAGGGATCTTGTCATGGCTTGGTTTTAGGATTTGTTAGAGCAGGTCTAGAGTCAGCCTTACTCTAAGGTGTGGTCTTTACTCCTAAGGTGTGACTTTTTTTGGTGTCTCAGCTATATGCCTGAGGTATTAAAAATGGTGTTAATGTGACCTCTCCACTCTGGCTGGGTTGTGTTTTCAACATCTCCACTATACTGCTTGACTTCTATCTCGGCTCTACTCTCGGCTTTGTAGCAGCTGCTCTGTGGTAAGCCACGGGTAATCTTATCCTCAGAGAAGGATTCCAAAGGGATGTCTACATGGACTTCTGCCCCCTACCTCATGTCCACAGCTCTCTCATTTTGCCTCTCCAGTTGTTTAAGCTGCCCTGAAATTCTACCTCTGCCTTTTAGCTCAGTGGGACTGCCATGTTCTCTCTGGTTTCCATTTTACAGAAATATGGTCAGAAATTTGTTCCCAGGAAGCATGCTGAAAATTCATGGACTTTCTTAATGAGTTTCCTTTCTCTCAGGAATCACAGTTTTGTGATATCTCTTATCCAGTGCTTGGAAACAATTGTCCTATGTCTCATATATTTTGGCCAGTTTTATGGGTGTTTATGGGAAAAGGCTAGCAAGTATCAGTTAATCCTAATATATTAATTCAAAAATATGTGTATATCATAGAAGGAGTAATGGTATTTATTTCTGAGTATAGTTTTCCCTAAATTTTCACCTATACGAATTAACCACTTCTGTAACTTTTATTTATTATTATGCTCATTCTTATTTCCCTGGTTAACCATGGCTGTGGAATTTAGTTTCTATCATAATAACCCAGCATCTTTAATTTGTTCTTTGGATTATATCTTTAGGATTTACTATTAGATTTATAGCAAGTGACATCTTTGTGTAAATATTGGACTTTTAGTAAAAGCAAGTCATAACTTATAGGGAATGACTTAAGAGGCACCAGAAAACTTTCTAATTCCAGGTGGGAAACTGAAGATCATTGGTGTTTTGAGGAAAGGAAGTCACTGAAAATGTCAAAAGGTCGAAGAAAGGAAGTCTTTGTTTTCCCAAACCACACGGCAAAGAATGACCTCAAGCCTTTAATGTTTTCTGTCCTAATTATGACCCTAAATAATGGGGATAGGTGGTAATGAATGGCAAACATAAGTTTTTATGAAATAAACAAAAGAGAACAAAATTATTATGACCTATGGAGTGTAGTTTGTAAAATATATCCATTAAAACAAACTTTTTTTGTTATGGTTGCCTTCTGGGATGTTGGAATTTTATTTGTGTTTTTAATTTCAAATCTCATCCTTTCATATTTCACGAGGTTTTCCCCACAACAATTTCAGAGGATGCCGATGAACAAATACTTTGATAAATAGAAATATTTTTAGAGCTCTCTATCAATTTTAAATAGCCATTAGGATCCTATATGTCCTAATACCCAAAATTATAGTTTACTGTATCTCTTTCCAACTATCATTTCACATGTCTTGTCCAATATTAGCTCCATGTACTTCTAAAGTCAATGGTATTTTTCCTTTGCCTTATCACAGAACCGATCTGAGCACTGTGTGTGACATTCCCACACTTAGCCACAAGATGGCGTTGCAAACCAACATTTTTGCAGATACATGATCTCCCTCAGCTTGCACTGATGATTTTGTTTCATATTTCTTTGTTATATTTTAACATATCCCTTATTTTTTTCTTTTCCATTTGCAGTGAGAACCAGTAAGAACTAAACAGATTAAAAATTGGACCTTTCAAGGATGTATTTCTTCTTTTGGTTGTTACCATGCTCTCTCATTTTCAGATGTGTCACCTAGGACAATGCAAAAATTAATCACACTCCCCCTACTCTGTAGATGTTATTGTTATTTAACTTATTTTGGAATATTTCAGTGCCTTACACTTAAGCTAAGGATATAGGCTACATAGTGTACTTACCATGGGGAACTGCATTATAAAATCATAAGCATTTGCTTCCTTTGCTGCTTTCTCAATGTCTTCATCAGTCACGCCATCTCGCCCATATCTAATATTGTTATTAATGGTTGTCCCCAAAAAAACAGGCTCTTGGCTGACTACTCCAAATGTTCTCGATAATGCTGCACATTTAAAGTTCTGATGTCGTTACCATCCACTGTGATCTGTGAATCCAAAGGAATGAATCACGTTGTGATGCCTTTCACTGCATTGGGTTAGAGTCCTTTTTACTACTGCAGAACATAAGCTGAGAAGCAGGTTATTTCAGGAAACAATGACTGACTATATTTTGATAAAATATTTATAGCATGTATAATGCCAATAGACTTTTTCTGGTAGTTGGGAATTAATAAAACCTAAAAAAAATGACTTAAAATTTGGCCAAACTACCTGAATATCTTTACTCTACGATCCACAAATTAGGTATTATGAGGATATATACTCTAGGAGCCACAAATATTATCATGTAAACACATGTAAAAAACTGCAGTTTTGTTATTTTAAGACTGATGTGACCTTTGCACGTTTTTTCCAGGAAACATCCTTTCTTCCCTTCAACAGCCCACTCCTCTGCAAAAGGTAAAAGTGCATTCTATTCACTGCTATAAGTAATATTAAATGAACATTGTCTTCTCCATACATAGTACCATTACCTATTATCCCAACATACTCCAATGACAGAAGCCAAGGTTTGATAATTATAACTCTGGTATTTCACACCAACTGGTATTCTGTCTGGGCATGGATATTCTATGCAACTGGTTTATGTAAGGAATGCTAATCCAGTAATTTATTTATTCAATATTAGCATGGATACATGAGTCTAGTAAACTACAAATGAAGACTTAAGAAATCAAACTTAAGTTTTAGAAGAGTAGATTTTCTTTTAAAAATTACAGTTGAAAAACTGAATAGAAGCATTAAGAATTATGCTTCTGTGACTATCATAGTCTTGTACTCTATGCTGTTTACAAGGGTGAGAAAGTTAAGTGCAACATATGGATGACAGAAAAAAATGAGACAGTATATTTTCTACAGATATTATTCTTTTGGGATGTTTTGAGAAACTGAAATTCTTGATAAGTTCTGCGTACTACAAATTACTATTTTATTTTTCTCTATAGCATTTATTATCTTCTAACATATTATATAATTTACTTATTTTATTTATTGTCTGTCTCTACTTATTAGAATGTAAACTTGATGAGGGAAGAGAGGTTTTTATGCTTTGTTCACCAATGTATTCCCAGCACCTAGAAGAATGTCTGGCACTTTGTAGGTGCTCAATAAATATTTGTTGAATGGATGAATATGCAGTAAAGAAAACAATATGGTTTCTCTCCCATTTCCACTGTTAAAAATTAAAAGTTGACACAGGTGTAAGCTCTCTGTAATAGGTGGAATTTCCAAATCTTGTCGTGTGGACTGTGTGTGATCTTGCTAGGTGCACTTACAAAGTTGTCATCAGGATCACATAACCTCTGCAAAAGTTGGACTGCTGTATTCTTCCCATTGCCGTTGAGGCCAACCAAGGCTACTGTCTCTCAAGACTTAATTCTGAGATTCAGACATTTCAGAATCTATTTGGAAAGTATGGGGAAAAAATTCCATAAAACTAGGATAAGAATATGATTTACCTATCTTCAGAAATGTAATGTATAATTATAAACAGGAAAAAATTCTCTGGCACTTAAAAACAAATTTAGATCTTATTACGTTTTTTTTCATGTATGTGTATAATAACTTACAAAATTTTGGAGAAAAACGCTAATCATCTCTCTATATAAAGAGGAGATCTAAATTGAGTACTTAAAGATTAATTAACTAGACACAGGAATCGTTTTTTCATATTTTCAACCAAAATAATTTATGTGAATTTCATGACTACGAAGTTAGTGAAAGTTGTATCTTCTAACTTGCAACAATTGAATGAAATCTTGCCAGATATCCCTGTGCGCTATTTAAGGAAGTTCTTTCTTAGAATATATGTAACATTGTTGCAAAACAGACTCCAAACTAAAACAATTGGCAGACTTCTTAGCGACTCCCACGAATAGGATTTCACCACTAGAAAGCCTCTTTTTCTAGCGGTGGATCTCACAGGGACATTTCAACTTAGGGGGAGTACTTCTACAATTTTCTCAATAACTGAGGGTTGTTACCAGCATTTAGTGTCCCAGGGACCTGCAATATGAGAGAAACCTCACAAAAATTACCTTCCCAAAATGACAACAGTAATCCTGTTGAGAAACTCTCACCTATCTTTGCTTACATTTTCCCAAAACATGGGAATATCCCCTTGGATTCTTTCACTTTGATCTCCTCATTTGTAAAGAAAGAGACTCTGTAAACAAACCAAATGTAAAACCTTCAAAGGGCCAAGCAAAGAAAAATTCTCTAAAGGAGGTGACAAATCAGGGACCCCCAGTGAGAGTACCTCCTCTCCCACCTGCACTTTTACTCTAGAATTCGCATCTGTTCTTTCTTTGGAAGAATCTGTGTTTTGTTTATTTAAAGTGGGTGGACTTTCGGGGGGGGGGTAATTATTTATTTTTCAATTTAACAAAAAAGCGTATGTTTCAAATGTTCATTTAAAAAATACTTGTTTAAAACCCATACAATGTAACGACAGAGTCGGTGCTTAAGTCTTCAGGAAGCCAACCCAAATGTAGTTGCAAAATGGAATTAAAATGCTCTATTTATGTTAAGAAAAATGATAGAAGACAACACTATTCCAATAATGGTAATTAAGTAACAAAAATTTTTAAAAATAAAGAGCTTTGAAAAAAAGAATTTCAATCAAAGACTTACAGAAAAATAAGGAAGTAGGAGTAGGTATATATTTTCTTGATGCAAATTATGCAGGAGATATTTGGACACTTTAAAAGACATTGAAGGTTGATGGCATCAGTAATTTTACCAATTTCACTTAAAATCATGTCATCCTTTTTCTATAAAGCAGGTGTTTTATTAGGAAGTACTCTTTGCAATCTTTAACAGTAACTACCTTTTTAGATAAATACACTAATAAGATGAAAGGATGAAGACAATAGAAGAGACAGACACATTTTTACAAGAATTTGTCAAAGGCTGAATGATAGAGGGAGAAGGATGCACTTTATGCTGAGTGTGTGTGTGCCTGTGTAAAAGTGAGAGAGAAAGAAACTGAGGCAAAAATGCTGGTGTAGTAAAAGTCCTAGGAAAGGGATAATGGAAAGACACAATATATGCACAATTCTCCCAGGTTAGAAACTTTAGAAAGTTCAAATAGGTTATCTATGCTGAGTGGGAAAACATCCAGGGACCACCAGTAGGTGGCAACATCAATCCAAGACACTTTTGCTGTGCTCCCAAATCCAGAGTGAAGGAATTCCAGGAGGTCAAAAATGCTTTAGTCAGTTCAATATAGAGAGGAGGCTGCAAAATGTAACTAGCTCTCCTAGAGTTATTTGTCCATTACGAATCTATCCTTCCCTCTTTCCTTCCTCTCTCTCTTCCTCCCTCCCTCTCTATCTCTGTCTCTGTCTCTCTCTGTCTCTCTCTCTCTCTCCCCTCAAGTCTCTAAACAAAGTAGCCAAATCTTGGTCAAAGTGATCCTAAACAATCTCATATGAGGAGATCCTAGCCAGTGGAAGGTAATTAGAAAACTGTACATTTCCATAATTAAATTTTACTTACTTTGATAGATGGTCTTGATGGATAACTGAAAGAAACATTTTTAAATTCCACATTTCCTACTATGCATTCCAATTTATAGCCTGTTGTTGAAAACTTATCTATAGCAGTTTTCTTGGAAAAACAAAGAGGACATTATAAATCTTAGAGAAACTAGGCTGACATGCTCTATATTCTAAAAGTAGTTTAAAGATGGGTTTTCTTTTACAGTGTTCTCCTTTCTGCTTTAGAAGTGCATTGAGTTAGATATGAAGGTTTCAATAAAACACAATCTCCTTGTTGAAGAGTTAAAATAATCTGTCTTTCCATAGCCAACTGGGCAACATGGATTTTGCCCATCTTTTTAAGTGTAATGAAAGTGCCTGTTTTTTGGTTTCCTTCTTGCAGTAATGATAGTTATCTTTCAAGGCAGTTAGGAGTCTTACCTTAACAATAATGTGGAAAATATTAAAGGCGGCTCCTCTGGCTATAGTGAAGGTTTCAAAGCTAGGGGCTGCTGCTCCAATGCAATAACTACTATGGATTACACTAATAAAAACCTACAGGAAAAAAAATAATATTTATCCGTCACAGTTATATAAGAGGGACAACAGAATGAAGTGTATACTTGGTTGAGACTCAGGTATATCAGAGAAATTAGGTAGGAAAGAATGGAAGATGCTGCCAAATGTAAAGGAAATATTAGTTAATCCAAGTGCAGCTGGCCTTTTCCTAATGTTGAACGACTTCTAATTGTCCCCTAATCTTGTCGTTATTACCTGTTGGGAAGCTGAGCAGAAAAATCTGCTTACTGAGGAGTGCTGAACATACATGAACCTGGGTGGGTAAGGAGGTGAGCTGTACTTCCCTGCATGCTGGTTAACTCCTTAACTTTAAAGAAAAGGATATTATAGATTTCATTGTCTTAGAGATGCTGTACTATTTTTTCCCAAACTTTTCTGAATTCATATATTAGTGGACACCTGTTCATTTTCAGACAGACACATCTCTGCCAAAAGTCAAATAAGCAAAGAACCCCACAGGCTAAGTGCTATTTTCCCTGTCTTATAGATGAGGAAGCTAAAGCTTAGCAAGTCATACACCTATAGTCACACATAAATTGAGGAGGAAAAATGTGCTAAAAATTCCTCATGCTCAAGTTTCATTTATCAGAAATAAATGAATAAGCTTAAAGACTTAAAAATGAAAGTCTCAAGTTCAAAAGATGACTTTAGTTGACAGAAAAGAAATCTACATACAATGGGAAGGCCAAATGAGAACTAAAGTATACAGACCAGATCAATTTAGTTCAGCAAGACAAATGGTTCTTAATCCTGAGCCAATCTGTTTATTATTGAAACTTGGGAGCATAACTGAAAAAATTACAATTTAACGTATAACCATTAAGAGTTTAAAAAACTCTAAATTGATGTTGGACAGAGCTGTGTATAGTCTGTTTTTAACATTACTGTATGCTGAAAGGACAGAGGAAGAGCAGGAAATTCCAATCTACAGAATATTTCCAGAAGAAAACATTTAGCAAGGTGAATGTAGAGCGCTCTCTTATTTCAGCAAGATGGAAAGGAAGCAGTCTCACTACAGGCTGGTCTTTTTGACTTCTGGATTAAGACAACTCTATCTCCCAGTGGAGAATTCAATTATGATTCTTTTAAAAACATCATGCTTTTAGAAGACACTAAGCATGCAGGATGAGTAAATCCTGCCAATGTATAACTATAATTTAAAGGTGTATACAAATCATTTGAAGGAAACAAATATTTGTTTATTAAAAACACTCATCTTCAAACATTCAGTCATTCAGAGAGAAATTTTTAATAAATTCTAGGTAAGAAAATATTATCCAGGCCAGTTACCTTTGTTCTCAAATAAGACTTACAGCAAGGAGAGTTCCGATGGTATAATCAGGTTCTCCACTAAGAATCAAGGAGGTTCCATACCAAAAAGCAAGTCCGTAGGTTCCATTCATAAAGAAGTACACAGCACCAAGAGAGAGTTTCGAAGCTATAGCTTTTTTCATGCCAACATTCTTTGCATCTTTTAGATTCTGAGTATACCTTAAAAAGACAAAACACAATATAATAGCCTTGGGGGAAAATAAAACCAAGCAGATATTATCATAATTAAAGGAACAGACCTTTGAATTTCTTTTTCCTGGGCCCCAAAGGCTATGACTGTTCAGATTGATAACAAGACTTCTGCTACAGCCCCAGCTTTGGAATAAGCATTTAATTCCTTACTGGACAATGAGATAACTATCTGTAATAAACAAAGACCACAGTTAACCAAAGAATAACCTGGGATGGACAAATATCATATGATATCACATATATGTGGAATCTAAAAAAAGGCAACAAATGAACTTATCTACAAAACAGAAGTAGAGTTACAGATAAAAAATAAACTTATGGTTACCAAGGGGGAAGGGGAAGGGAGGGATAAATTGGAAGATTGGGAATGACACATACACACTACTATATATAAAATAGATAACTAATGAGGACCTGCTGTATAGCACAGGGAATACTACTCAATACTCTGTAATGGCCTATATGGGAAAAGAAGCTAAAAAAGAGTGGATATATGTATAACAGATTCATGTTGCTTTACACCTGAAACTAACACAACATTGTAAATTATACCCCAGTAAAAAATTAAAGTGTGACTGATTATCAGAAAAAAAAAAAAAGAATAACCTGGGGTAGTAACAAGGTGCAGAGAATTCAATTCAGGTAGAATCTAGAATAACAAAATTTTACTATTGAAAAGGTACTTATCACTTATTCTAACACCATCAGTTTGCAAATGAGGAAACCAATGGTCACGGGTATTGACTTTTTAAAGCCTCACCACAGTGAACAAGCTTAGCTTAACGTAACCTAGAGTCTAAATCTCTATTTTTCCTTCTAATAGAGCTTCACTGTTTTTTCTCTGTGCTTTTAAAAGCTTAGAAAATGAGTATCTATATTAATACAATTTAGAAAAATTTGATTTGGAGAAGGATATTAGGGCCACAGTTCTTCTTATGTGCACCCTGGAAATCAGTGTGCCTGATGTGACTTGATTTGATTTGTTATTATGTAAAAAACAAGACTTCCAGAGAGTATGAGTCACAGAGTTGTGGCACGAAGAGGAATATGACTCCTGAAACTAATACTACATAATGCAGCCTGCCTAGTAAACACTGTATCGCCACATAGTAAAATGTGAGATTTTAGAGAGAGAGAGAGAGAGAGAGAGAGGAGACTATCATTCTTGGTGATATTAGTCAGGTTTACCAGATTTATCAAAAATTTTAATACAGAATGTGCCTTTTTCTTTATTATACACCCCACTTACTATTCCTTTAATTGGTAAAGGATTTAATTTAGTAATTAGCATAAGAATTCAATGAAAGGAAGAAAGGAAATTGTCTTCAGAGTTGTGAGTCTGTAACTACAGCTTGCTCATATAACAAATCTATCCATTTTCAAAATACATTCCACATAATTGGAACTAATTTTATGTAAGACATGCACAGATGTTTGTTAAAGCAGAAGGTAGTATAAACTGAGTAATACTCATTATTTACTGATTTCACTTAATAAAGACAGCTATCACTGGAGGGGAAGCTGCACATAGCACAAAACCTTGTACATAGCCAGTATTCAATATGTGTTTGCCCAATTAAATTGAACTGAAGGATGCTAGAAACCATCCAGCCTGGCTTCTTTAGTCATTTAGATAATTTTGACTTTACTTGCTTCCTACTTGCAATTAGTTAACAACAATAGCAGGCTTTAGTTTCCTCACTGCTGTCCTTTTAAATTTCATTGTCCACTTCACTTCTTGGGCAGTTAAGGCTCTGATTTTAGTAACATATTGTGGGTAATCTTCCTACTGAGGGGTCCTCATTTCAAATAAGCTGGGGATGAAGATTTTGGCAAGGGTTACAAGGTCAACACTAGAAGTCACACTAAATAAAGATCTGCTGTCTATACACCCAAGTCTATTGTGAAGGAATTATTCAAACACAGAATATTTTTGTTGCTGAAAATTCTTATTTGGTTGAATTTGTATGTTGCTAGCAAATAAACTCAGCGAATTTTATGGCTTTGACTTCCATAAAGAACAACTGGTTTTGAAAATTTTTTAACTCCAAAAAAACCCCCAAACAAAACAAAACTCCATCTCTTAAGAATACACTGCGCCTCCAATCTAGGAAATGGGTATACACATTGGTAGAACTATATTGGCAGAGATATATATATTTTGCCTTGCACAAAGAGCATTGGTTTCAAAACCAGACTGTAAATAGATTAATATCTTGTAAAGAGATTAAGATTAATACAGTATAGCAGTGCTAAAAATATAATTTAAATGTAAATACAAAGTTTGTTTTAAAAAATTGAAACAGATTTACATACTACATAAAAATATACATTAGCAGACATTTTAAATGTTAATTCAGAGCTTTATAAAAATATAAACTTGAAATGGCTGACATAAAGTAGTCACATAATAGCTCAGGTGTTTACTGTTTTAGGATTGTCTCATTCTGTTCTAGTGAAATGAATTGAAACACATTTATCTGGGAATTTAGACAACACAAGGCTTTCCCAGCATTCAATGTATAACAGCATAAAGCTTTATCCATGCTATTATTTGAAACTGCATTAGGTTCTAAATGAAGTGGAATGTTTTAAAATGTTAGTAAGGTATTAAAACCAAACCTCACTGTAGCCAAATAACTTGAAGATAGAAAGGTAGTTAATATTCCTTCCTACTTTGGGACACAGGAAAAAAAAATAGAAATGCCTTCTTTTTTATACAAACTCAGTAAAATATCTAGTTCACATTCCTGCTTCCAGTTAACACTACATTAGTCATCTTGCCTACCCTAGAAAACATGGCTGCTGAAGCAATTATAAGAGGTGATGTGGACAGAGTCACCAGGGTGAGTTTCCAGCCCTTCACCAAACCAATCGCCAGGCCAGCCGAAAAAGTAGACATGTTTTGAAACAACAGAGCAATCTTGTCTCCAATACCATCATTGATTTTGTTGATGTCACTGAAACAAGAAAATAAATGCAGTTAAGTCATTTATACATCATATATGAGAACAAAGTTGATAAAATGCATATCCATCCTCTTACTCAGTCATGCGAGTATTAAGTTCACCGATGCCACAACTGTCAAACCAGCTGGTGTCCTGAGACAAAATTGAATGAAAAAACTGTTTTTGAATTCTCTTGGTCTGTCGAGCTGCAGTCATAACCCCAAAGGAAATCTGTATGTAGCCAAAAACCAAGGCAGTAACTCCTATTCCAACATAATACAGGATCAACCTGAAAAAAAGATTATTGGAAATTTTAGTGAGACTGAAGCACAACTTTTTTCCCTTGTTAACAAAAAAATGAAATCTGTCATAATATTTGATTAAGAGTATTTGGGCTAAAGCCTATAAGATAACTAAAAATAAACCACCATGAGAAAGACTGAAGTATGCTGATGTAGGAATCTAGGTAACCCTTGTAAGATGTTTAGAGTATGTCTCTCTTATACTATTAGCAAAGATTAGCATTTCAAAACATATTCGCTACTTATAGCTTCTGTCCATATTTTTAATACTTTCATTTGAAAATGTTACATTGATGTAATTATGATAGCTGTATGTGGAAAAGGAGGGTAAAGAAATGATAGTAGTCAAAAGCATTTTATAAAACTCTTTAAATACATATACTTAAAATCCAAAATTCAACTTAAGGAATTTACCCTAAGGAAATATGTACAAAGATTAATCTAAATGACTGTTCATTATAGCATTAATTATAATATATAAAATTGAAAACATTCTAAATAGCTACCAGTAGGAGACCAGATAAGAAATGTAGTCATTTCATACCAAAATCTATGGAATGCAGCAAATGCGATACTAAGGGGTACTAAGGGGAAGTAGGCCTATAAACAAGAAAAATCTCAAATAAACAATCTAGCTTAACACCTAAAGGAACTAGAAAAAGAAAACAAATGAAGCCCAAAGTCTGTAGAAGGAAGGAAATAATAAAAATCAGAGCAGAAATAAATGAAATAAAGACTAAAAAGACAATGGAAAAGATCAATGAAAAACTAAGAGCTGGTTCTTTGAAAAGATAAACGAAATGGACAGACCTTTAGCTAGACTCACTAAGAAAAAAGAGAAGGCTCAGATAAACAAAATCAGAAACAAAAGAGGAGAAATCACAAGATACCACAGAAATACAAAGGATTATAAGAGAATATAATGAACAGCTATTTGCCAACAAATTGGACAACCTAGAAGAAATGGATAAATTCTTAGAATCAGGCAACCTTTCAAATAAACAAATGGGACTACACCAAACTAAAAAGTTTTGCACAACAAAGGAAATTATCAACAAAATGAAAAGATGACCTATTGAACGGAGGAAGATATCTGCAAGTCATATATCCAATAAAGGGTTAACATCCAAAATATATAAAGAATTCATAAAAATCAACAACAAAAAAACAAACAACCCAACTAAAAAATAGGCAGAGGATCTCAGTAGACATTTTTCCAGAGAATGCATACAGATGGCCAAGAGACACATGAAAAGATGTTCAACATCACTAATCATCAGGGAAATGTAAATCAAAACCACAATGAGGGCTTCCCTGGTGGCGCAGTGGTTGAGAGTCTGCCTGCCGATGCAGGGGACACGGGTTCGTGCCCTGGTCCGGGAAGATCCCACATGCCGCGGAGTGGCTGGGCCTGTGAGCCATGGCCACTGAGCCTGCGCGTCCAGAGACCGTGCTCCGCAACGGGAGAGGCCACAACAGTGAGAGGCCCGCGTACCGCCAAAAAAAAAAAAAAAAAAAAACCCACAATGAGATATCACCTCACTTCCATCAGAATGGCTATTATACAAAGACAAGAAATAACAAGTGTTGGCGAGGTTGTGGAGAAAAGGGAACCCTTGTGCACTGCTGGTGGGAATTTAAATTGGTGAAACCACTATGGAAAACAGTATGGAGATTCCTCAAAAAATTAAGAATAGAACTATCATATGATCCAGCTATTCCAATCTGGGTATTTACCTGAAGAAGTCAAAACCACTAATTTGAAAAGATATATGCACCTCTACATTCATTACAGCATTATTTACATCCAAAAATATATAAAGCCAAGATATGAAAACAATCTAAGTGCCCACTGATGGATGAATGGCTAAAGAAGATGTGGTATACACACACACACACACACACACACACACACACACACACACACACACACACAGTGGAATACTACTCAGCCATAAAAAAGAAAAAATCTTTCCATCTGCAGCAACATGGATGGACCTTGAGGATATTATGCTAAGTGAAATAAGTCAGATGGGGATAGACAAATACTGCATGATTTCACTCATATATGGAATATTTTTAAAAAGCAAAATAAATGAACAAACAAAGCAAAAATAAAACTAACACATAGATACAGAGAACAGAGTAGTGATTACCAGAGGGGAAGGGAATGGGAAGAGGGTGAAATGGGTGAAGGGGGTCAACTGTGTGGTGATGAACGGAAACTAAACTTTTGGTGGTGAGTATGCTGTAGTATATACAGAAGTTGAATTATAATGTTCCATTATAATTATAATGAAACTTATATAACGTTATAAACCAATGTTACTTCAGTTAAAAAGAAAAAGAAATGTAATCATTTAATAAACCTATACTGGGTGTCCACTAGTATGAAGTTCTAGAAATAAATACAGTCAAGAGCAAGATAAGAAGTCCCTATTCATGAAGAGTTTACATTCCTGTGTGAGGAGACAGACAACACACAAAGAAAAAGAATTTTAGGTTGTTTTATGTGGAAAGTAAACAGGGTGATAAGTCATGGAATAACTGGTGGGTAAAGGTGAGTTGGGAGAGCTAGTGAAGATAAAAAGAGTGATTAAGAAAAATTTCTTTGAGGAAATGATATTATGGCTGGGATCCAAAAGGAGAAATGGAGCCAGCCATAAAAACGCAAGAAGAGCATTCCAGGGACAGAGAACAGCAAGTAATAAGGTCAGAGGCAGGAAAGAGCTTAGCTTGTTCCCAGAAGAAAAAAAGTCCAAAGAGTTATGAAATTATGAGGCTGGAGAATTTGGCATATCATAGGGCTCTTAGCTATGGTGCGTTGTACAGGTTTTCTTCCAAGAGAAACAGAAGACCATTTAAGCGTAGAATGTTCTTATCTATTCAACTTTTAAAAATATTAGTCTGGGTCCTCTGTGGAGAATGGATGGAGGTTACAACAAAGCAAAACAGACAGTTTACTTAGGAGGTTATTGCAGTGGTCAAGGTGAGAAGGATGGAGGCTTGGATGTAGATGGTAGAAGCTGATTGCCAAGAAGCAGACACATTCTAGATATATTTTGGAAATACAACAACAAACAAGAATTGCTAATGTAATGGATGTGAGGAATGCAGGAAGGGAAGAAAGTAAGGATAACTCCTTAGATTTTGTTTTCAGCAACTAAGTGAATGGGGTGCCATTTACAGATGTGGGAGACTGAGACAGGGACAGATTTGCAGGAGATATCAAGTGTTTTGATTAAGACATAAGTCTGACATGCATATTAAACATCAAAGCGGTTATCAAGTAAGAAGTTGAAAATGAGAGACTGAAGTGCTGGAGAGGGGTATAGGCTGGAGATGGAAATTTGAAAGTCACCAGCTTACAGGTGGCAATGAAAACAAAGTATTGGCTGAGATCATCCACAGAGACACAGAATAAAGTATAGATAAAAAAGAGGACAAAGGACTGAGCTCAGGGACTCTCCAAACATGGTAGAGTTTAAGATGAAGGCAAAGAGCCAGTAAAGAAAGCTGAGAAGTGGCCAATGAGGTAGTTGGAAATCCAGGAGAGTAAAGTACCAAGAAAAGCACAGAGGACCATACACTTGAGTCTCATTATTCCCAGATTCTGTGTTGGCAAATGTGCCTGCTCAATGAAATTTATTTGTAATCAAAAATCAATTTTTTTTGTTTTCATTGTTATTTATGGACATGTGTAGAGTGGCAAAAATTTTGAGTTACCCAACACAGGTACTCCCAGCTCAGGCTGAACAAGGCAACACTCTGCTTTTTTGTTTGTGCCCTCATACTGTAAACAAGTGTCATTTTTGTCATCTAGGTAGTGGCAAGTTTTTCTAATTTTTGTGCCTTTTGTTGATGTTTTCACTGTTTAAAACGACTCTCAAGAAGCATGCTGAAATGCTGTCTAGTGTTCCTAAGTCCAAGGAAGCAGTGATGTGCCCTATGGCACATGAAAATACATGTGTTAGTTAAGCGTCGTTCAGACATGAGTTATAGTGCTGTTGACCGTGACTTCAATGATAATCGATTGATGAAAATGTTGTGACTGGAGGTTCACAGAAACCAGGAAGCAATGGTTCAGTATTTGCTTATTCAGTGTTCATGATGACTTTAATAGAACATAATTATTACAATAACAATAATTGACTGTTTTCTAATAAGAGGGACTGTTCAAGGACAGCATAGAACACTATAGGTTTAATAGAAATCTTACTGAACTTTTTTTAATGTTGTGGGGAAAATGTTTGCAATATTGTAAGAGAAAACTGGGTTAAAGATCAAATGCAAAGGAGAAAATAAAGACTTGTACACCGAAAACTACAAAATATTGTTGGCAGAAATTAAGGAAGATCTGAATAAATGAATTGGAAGACTCAATGTTGTTAAGATGACAATCTGCCCAAATTAATCTATAGATTCAATTAATCCCTGTCAAAATCCCAGCAGGCTATTTTGCAGAATTTGAAGAGTAATCCCAAAATATGTGTAGAAATATATGTGGAAATGAAATGTCTAAAAAGAAGATTGAAGTTGGGGGACTTTCATTTCCTGATTTTTAAAAATTTATTTATTTATTTATTTAAACTCTAAAACTATAGTAATCAAGGCAGTGTGATACCAGCATAAGGATAGACTGTCAATAAATGCAACAAAAATGAGAGAACAGAAGCTAGCCCTTACATTTATGGGCATGTGATTTTTAGCAAAGGTGCCAAGGCAATTCAATGTAGAAAAAATAGTTTTTTCAAGAAACAGTCTTGGGACAAATGAAAAAAAGAAGTGCAAAGAAGAAGTGAGGCCCTTACCTCACAACAGTCACAAAAATGAACTCAAAATGGATCATAGACCTAAGTGTCTGAGCTAAAATGTTGAAATTCTAGAAGAAAATGTAGACGAGAATCTTCACGATCCTATGCAAAGAATTCTTAAATCCAAAAGGAAAATCCATAAAATAAACACCTGGTAAACTGTACCTAATCAAAATTTAAAACTTTTCTGTTTCAAAAGAAATCTTTAAGAAACTGAAAAGACTAGCCACACATTAGGAGAAAATATATGCCAATCATATATCTTACAAAGAACTTGTATCTAGAATTTACAAAGAACTTTCAGAATTCAACATTAAGACAAACAACACAATAAAATAGGCAAAATATCTGAATATGCGCTTCACCAAAGAAATATATGAATGCTTAAAAAGTAAATAAAAAAATGCTCATTAGGGAAATGCAAATTAAAGTCACAATACGATACCACGTCATACCTACACAATAGCTATAATAAAAAAGACAATAACAAGTGTTGGTGAAGATGTGGAGAAACTGGAACACTTACACATTGTGGTGGGAAAGTAAAATGATATATCCACTTTGGAAAACAGTTTGGCAGTTTCTTAAAAGGTAAACATAAACTTACCATGTGACCCAGCAATTCTACTCCTAGGTATCTAACCAAGAGAAATAAAAACATATGTCCACACAAAGATTTATATATCAATGTTCATAGATTCATTATTTTTAAATAGCAAAGAAATGGGAACACTCCAGAAATCCATCATCTGGTGAACAGATAAACAAAATATGATATATCCTTGCAATGGATTACTATTAAGCAATAAAAAGGAATAAACTACTGATTTACATCATAACATGGATGAACCTCGAAATCATTACATTTAATAAAAGAAGCCAGGTGCAAAACCCTACATGTATGTTTCCAAGCACACGTAATGTCTAAAAAATGCAAAGCTTTAAAGATAGCAGATAAGAAGTTGCTTGGGTCTGGGGTGGAAATGGGGATTGATTGCAAAGGAGGAATCTTATTTTCAGAATAATTGTTTGATAAGTAAGACAAAGGCACAGACAACATTAAAACATTAAAATTACAGAAAACCATAAGTCATTGTATTTGGAAAATAGGTAAAATAAAATTTTTCAGTTCTTGATTATTATAGATGTAAGAGGTATTATCTTATCCCCACCAAAAAAGTTATATAAAACAAGGTTTCCCAGAAATGTGTTCATCAAAACACTAGCTCAGCAGGATGTTTAGTTTCCATAGTCAAACAGGTTTGGAAAGCTTTGATTAAATTTAGCCTTAAGTATGCTTATCTGTCCTAAGTGTATCCAAAGAGGCTGTCATATACAGTGTTTTCTGAACCATTTTGACTATGGAACCCTCCTTCACCATATACCTCAAATATTTCCAAAACAGTACACTGGTTTGAGAAACAACAGCATAACAAATACAACATTATAAATGTTAAGAATGTTTCCTTATAAGTTTAGTAATCTCTTAATAACCATACATAGATTACATAGACATACCTTATTCTCCCTTTTATTATCTGTTTTTAAGATAGATGCCCCTATTTTTAAAAGTTCCAAACATTTTTGTAAGAAACTCATACTTAATGATTGTAACATCAGAACCCTGCTTTAATATTGTAAGACTAGAATTCAGTAGAAGAAAGTTCCTGGATCCTAATCAGGAATTTTTAAAAGATGCAACATAAATACACTTTATGTAAAAAGTGCTAAAAAATAGAAAATTTCCCTCAAAGAAAGTTGAGACTACAGCAAAGCACAACTTGAGGCAGCATTATTCACACTGTAGTCCAGAGCAGCACTGTCCAATAGAATGTTCTGTGATGAAGAAAATGTTCCATATTTGTGCTGTACAATATGGCAGCCAGCCATATGTGACTTGAGCACTTGGCAAGTGACTGAGAATGAGAAACTGAATTTTAAATTTTATCTAATTTTAATTAATTGAAGATTAAGTAGTCACATGAGGCTGTGGCTAACAGTGTGGAAGGTCAAGAATTATGGCCCAGAGGGTGTCACTACAATGTGATGGATGTCTCTTGGGGTTGCGTAGGATGGAGGCTTCATTTTTTGGGGAAAAGATTAAGAGATCACTTAGGTCTGATAAGACTCTGTTAGTTTCAGTGAGACACTACTGAAATCCAGCGAATATACTCAGTAAGTTTGCACAAACTCAACACATGTGACAGAGGAAAGCATATTGCTTAACATACAAGCCTACAAAAACAAAATGTCCCTATAAATTATCTATTTCAGACTTTACAATTAGTAGTCTGAATACAACTTTACTATAATAGTCTGAATAATTAGTCTCCAAAATTAGCCTGAGTAAAACTTTACTCTTTTTATTTATTTTTTTATTTTACTATTTGTTGCACACATCTTCCTGGCTTTTAAAGTTTACAGAAGTGGCATTTTTTCTGTAAGTTTTGTAAGAAAAAAATTTTAAAAAGGAAAAAGTAGTAACTTAACCTCTAGGTTATGTACCTTCAGTCCTAGGAAACAAAATTTATATAAAAATGCAAATCCCAAAACAACATTTCTATTGATGTCAATTTTGTCAAAACTGAAAGCATATGAACTTATATACCTTTCAAGTAGGAGAAAAAATTATAGTTACACAATTATAATTGTGTAATTATATTTTCTATACCAAACAAAAGAAGAGGACATGTTTGCTTTACTCATTTATATGCAATATTAATGATCAGACAAACATTTCAGTTTTCTTCCTTATAAATATTGAATAAAGCAGCATGCAATGAATATGATATTAACATTTCATTTGGACTTACACAATCATATCTTCATTCATCTTCTCTTGAGACTGAGTACAGTTCCAATAATTTGCTGTAAAAAAGTTTTTTTAATTATAAAGGAAATTAATAAACTTATAATTGGCCATGATGTCTTTTATACATAGCCCTCCAAACCAAATATGGTCCCTTCTCAAGAAAATGGACTTAATGACTACACACTGGTTAATGATCATCTTATTTTCTATTCTTTAACCTAAAATTTGAAATTGTTCTCTCTGGTCTCAAGAAGCACACATGCAACATGAAAAATTATAAGGAAATATTAACCATGTAGCTCATAAGTGGAAAGAATTCTTTAGGACATCTCTGATTTCAGGTAACAGGTACGTAAGTAATAGTAATAGAATTTTCCTTTCCTGTCAAAATTATGCATTTAGAATTCAGTTTGAGATACTCCAGGGAGTAATTTAGAAAGTCCAAGAAAAGCAAGAACACAAATGAAAGTTGTAGAGGTAGGAGTCACAAGAAAAATTTAAAAGAAGCTCATCGAAATTTGTTGGGTATAACAAGGATAGCAACATCATAAAATGGTATTTAAATAATCCTTGGTTTACCAGTTTGCCATGTAAACTTTTCTATATATATTCTAGCAAAATCTACTTCATACATTAATTAGTATACCAAGGTTGTAATTTTACCAGAAGCACAAAACAGTGGTTGATATCAACTATCATAATTTTCTTTCTTAAATAGCCATAATAAACATTTGTAATAAATTGCAGACAACATGTTCTTCGTATCTTACATAACCACAGTATCATCACATATGATGATGTCTATGATCTTTATTTATGTGCAAACAATCATTTTTCCTTTATTCCATTTTTGGAATTGTGGCAGGAAGCACTTTTAAAGCAGCTTATTACAAATATCAGAATTGACATAGAAGTATTGACATAGAATTGACATATAAAACTCAGTAGAAAGTTTTAATGAAATTTAACTGAGTTAATAAAGAGAATACATATTGTTTCTAAAAGTAGTTCCTACAGTCACACTAAAATGACATAATGTCATTTTGGAGATTATATTAATAGACGTAGAATGTGCGAAAGTTCGGTGCTGGCATAAAAATGGGCCTGTGATCAATATGATAGTTACTATTCATATTTTCAATGGTAGGAGCAAAAAAATCTTCCTCTATTATTCTTTAGAAAACAAATGCTAGAAGGTTGATGACATATGCCTTAATATCTCCACTTCTCTTTAATAATATGTTATACCAGTAATATCCATACATTTATCTAAATCTTTATCAACCTCTTTATGTGTTCATTACATTTGAAAAAACACACAATGAAACTCGAGAAACATGGAGAAGGCTTAAACAAAAACAAAATTAAAATTCAGTAATATCAGTCAGGTATGTATTGACTATTCTATCTAAAACTGACAAAGCAATTAATTATAGAGCAAACCTAACCAAAGGAGTACTCCTAAACAGACTGCCTTAGGTTGCTAGGTTTATTCTTTCTCCCTCCTGCCCTCCTTCCCTCCCTCCCTCCTTCCCTTTCTTCACTCACTCATTCACAGAGAGAGAGAGAGAGAGAGAGAGAGAGAGAGAGAGAGAGAGAGACATATTTGGCAATCAATAAATATCTGCTCAATGAATTGGCAGTTCCATTTGTTTAACAAAGTGGCATCGTTACCTTCTGTCATTAAAATATCAAAAAATTAATAACTGTGTAGACAGGAAGACACATGGAAGATGGAAGCTATGGATTTATTCACGTAAACAAGACTAGGGCATTTGAAAAATTAGGCTTTGGGTGGGAAATAAGAGGGTATGAATTAGTATTTAAAGTCAAATAGGGGGCTTCCCTGGTGGCGCAGTGGTTGAGAGTCCACCAGTGGTTGAGATGCAGGGGACACGGGTTCATGCCCGGGTCCGGGAAGATCCCACATGCCGCGGAGCTGCTGGGCCCGTAAGCCATGGCCGCTGAGCCTGCGCGTCCCGAGCCTGTGCTCTGCAGTGGGAGAGGTCATAACAGTGAGAGGCCCGCGTACCGCAAAAAAAGAAAAGAAGTCAGATAGGGCACAGATGGTCTCCAGCCTGCCAACTCACCTTACAGATTTTGGACTTGCCAGCTTCCATAATTGTGTGAACCAATTTCTTAAAATCTGTCTCTCTCTTCCTCTCTCTCTACATAAACACACACACACACACACACACACAAACACACATTGTATTGGTTCTGTTTCTTTGAAGAATTTTGACAAATACAGATTTTGGTTCTTTGGTCCCTGGCAATACAGAAGAATAAATGACTTAAATGTTATATAGATATTGTTTGACAAGAAAATAATCTGTATTATGAGTTTAATGTTTGTTTTATTTAATGCTTTTGAGTCCCTAGCAATATAGAAAAGTAAATATTGTACTCACTTGTGTTGGTTTTGACTAGACATCCACTGATAAGGCTGTCACTCATTTCTCCTAAAATCAGTGACATTACAGGAAGACAGGCCCCATTTACTAGTGATGCTAGTAATCCTAGGATCATGAGTGTGATGTCCAGTCCATCAGCAAAGTGAAACTGAGGAAAACAAATAAAACATGGTAGCATGACAGCTGTTAAAAACAAACACCAAAAACCAACCTACAGTTTTTGCCATCAAGTAAATGTTATTTTACAAATTAAGAGGCCAAATAAATGTATAAGATCATGGATAAGTATTTATATATTAAGTAAAAAAAAGCCCCTGATCTTTAGGATTTACAATGTACTCTGGAGAAACTATTGACAAATAAGGTAGAAAAATCAGTACAAATTGTAGATCTGTGACACAAGTCAGGTCAGTTGTGCATATAAATCAGAAACTTCCTTCCATTTGGTTGATTCTTAAATAAATTATGATATTTGAAAAGTCTGTAATGACAATATCTTGGCTTAATGAAATATCTTGCCTTATGAAAGTTGATCTTCAAATTTTCAGTGCCCTAGGTGTATCAACGTAACATCAATGACACAACTAAGTGCAGAGAACAGTAACTATCTAGTAAAAATTAGTTCACCAAATGTAATGAATCATATTTTTCATCCTTATTTTAAATTCCTCAAATTTTTTGTATCCAGGACAACATCTATCCTGTAAGTAAGGGTCTATGATAATTTTAAGGTTGTTTGGAATGAGAAAGGAATGCCTGAAAGTCAAATAGTAAACGCTTTGTATTCTATGCTATAATGGGTCCCTACAGCACTATTCCAAAACCAAAACATGAACAAAACTTGAAAAAGTGGATTACTTATCTTACTGAGAGAGGTCAAGATAAAACATATAAGGTATTGAAATAAAATTAGATTTGAATAGCAGCAAAAGGAACTTAGTACATATTTTATGAATGGATATTGAGAAAATTTCATGTTTTTCCATTCACTCATGCAATAGCTAATAAATATTTATGGAGTAACTGCCATAGCATTGTACTCAGTACTACAGACCATAAAAAGGTATCTGCTCCTCCACCTTCCCCTAGAATAGTGTGTTATCTCCTTGATAAAGCTTGTCATGCTCTGCTACTTTCCAAGTTTTTAAATTTTTGACTTTTGAAAAAACAGGCACTGCTGCCTATGTATTTCTAATGACAATGACAACCAGGCTGACATAGAGATTAGGGTCAGTGGAGGTGATGTTTTAGGAACACGTCTGAAAATGTTCCTTGAACATAGTCCCAAAGAATTGTGCTGCCACACTTTTTGATGCATAGGATTTATAAAATATTTATGTAATTTTTTTTATTTTAAAAGGATTTATAACATTTTAAAAATAATAAAAGCAACTCATTTCAATGTATTATCATTGGAAAGTACTGAAATGTAAACATACAATAGCAAGAGTCACTCATAATTCCCCACTACTGAGAAATAACCTCTGATAACATTTATGCAGCACACACACACACACACACACTTGCCTGCGCACACATACACACATATACATGCTTTTTTGGGCAAAATTGGATCATTGTATGGATATTATGTTATTTTTATTATCTCTTATTGTGCAACTTATGGGTTATTTATATATATTGATATTTTTCCTATTGGAAATAATAGTTTGATGAATTCTTTTCTTAAAATTCCCCTTTTCCCCAAATAGATGTAAATTATCAAACAAAAACAATCATTCTATGCACTCCTGACAATTCTCTAAAATTTTCTGATACATAGACATATTTTCTAACTAATTTCACTAACTTTCTCAATAGGTCCAACAACTTGCTGTCTTACTTTGGGCAGTTCTTGCAGTTTTCTGGAAAACAAATGTTTACAATGGAAGGATTACCATGTGAATATAATTTGCAAAAATTTTTAATTAAAATTGTGTTGAAGTGTCAAATTTCACTCATTGGTAACCAGTTTATATCAACACTGACATTTTAAAAGCAAACTTAATGACAGACTACAAAGATTTTTAGTATAATCACTGGGAAAGTTTAAGTCATCACTGGTTGTCTCTACATTATTTAGGTAACAACTGAAGACACACATCTGGAGTAGAATTTTTTTTTTATTGTGATAAAAGACACATAACATAGAACTTACCATCTTAACTATTTTTAAGTGTGTAGTTCAGTGGTATTAAGTACAATCGCACCGTTGTGCTACCTTCACCATCACCCACCCATAGAACTCTCATCTTGCCAAACTGAAACTCTATACCCATTAAATAACTCCTCCCCCATAGCCATTGGCAATCACCATTGTACTTTCTGTCTCTAGGAATCTGACTTCTATAGGTACTTCATTTTAGTGGAATCATACAGTATTTTGTTTTTTTTCTGAAGGGCTTATCTTGCTTAGCATAATGTCTTCAAGTTTTATCCATGTTGTAGCACATGTCAGAATTTTCCTCCTTTTTAAGGCTGAATACTATTCCATTGTGTGTGTGTATATATATATCCCACACTTTGTTCATTCATTCACCAGCAATGAACACTTAGGTTTCTTCTACTTTTTGGCTATTGTGAATAACGCTGCTATGAATATGGGTATACAAATATCTCTCTAAGTCCTTGTTTTCAATTCTTTTGTATCCAAGAGTAGAAAAGCTGGATCATGTGGTAATTCTATTTTTAATTTCTTGAGGAATCACCGTACTGTTTTCCATAGTAGCTGCATCATTTTACATTCCCACCAACCCTGCACAAGTGTTCCAATTTCTCTATATCCTCAACAACACTTCGTATTTTCTGTTTTATTTTATTACTATTTTTTTAATAGTAGCCTTCCTAATGGGTATGAGGTGGTAGATTAGAATTTTCAAACCCTTTGTAACAAATTACTCAAGAGCAACTGAGAGGTTTAAATGAAAGAAGTTCTATTAAACACACATTAAACAAATGTACTGAGAATTTTGTCCCCCATTGAAAATTTCATTTCTTAGCTCACATTTCAAGGAGTTCCAGATGAAGAATGTAAATTTTTGTCCATTGATTTCAGAGAAATCTGTAATCTGTCAATTACACACACACACACACACACACACACACATAAGATTATGAAACTTTAAAAGAAGGGTGGAGGGGATCAGATTAAATTTTCCAAGAGAGACGTCACAGAAGGATGAACTTCCAAGTCTTTTCTTCAGCTTTATAACATATTGTTCTGGTGGCTTTGATAAATGACAAGTCACTTAATTTTATTCCATCTGAAGTTAATAATTTACTTATGTATTGGGCCAGCTTTCTCTGAGATGATTCATAGATGACAAAAAAATATTCCTTCAAGATTATAAAGGCTACAACCCTTTCTCCCTACCCAGATGTGGATTTTAAAGCTTAAGACCTAGTAAGTTATCTTGTTTTGATAAATTTTGTTTCAGGAATATTAAATAACTAGTGATCTAGAGGGGTTCACTACCGTTTTACAGTTTATACATCAAAATGTAACACAATTATTATGGTAAAAGTGGAAATTAAAGATTTTAAATCATTTCCATTTTAAATCTCTAAATTAATGAATTATAGGTGTAGGAAATTTTATAACACACATACGAACACACACACAGACACTATTTACTGAAAAAATAATCAGAATCCAATATTTTGTTATGTACCACATGGAATGAAGGATTCATGGAGAATTAAAATATAAATATTCAAGTATTTTCTCTCTATATGCTGGTAGACTATAAGAAATTCAGAAGAATAAATATCTGAAGTAAATACTAAATCAGTAAATCCTGTAGCTATTACACTTCCTAAATTTACTATTAAGCCACTTATAACACTGATTATGTTGAAGTCCAGCAAAATGCAAACAGCCCTGCTATTTTTGGAAAAAAACTATAAACATTTTTGCTACAGTTGAGAAAAGGGTAAGGTGTATTTGAAGTTGCAGAACAGTTTTTGTAGAATTTAGGCAAAGCTTACCTATTTCTCTGATAATTTTCTTGCATTTCTTCAACTCTTTCAGAATTTGCCATCTTATTTACAATGTAACTCTTCTAAAATAAAATATTAACAAGTATATCATGATGATGTGAATTTTTATCACTTAGTCGATATAAAGCATTCTTTACATCCCTAACAGCTTCTAAAAAAGCATGCTTCTGAATTTCACTCTGCCCCCACCACCCCCAACTCCAAATAAAGTTTCTGGTTACCAAACTCACCAACTCAGAGTTTTTTATGAATTTATAACTTCTTTGCTTAACTCTGGGCTTAGATTTGGAGCTAATAAAATTCTAGAAATGGAATAAAAGGAGGAAATCCAGACTCCATGAACAATGCATGTTTTCCCAGAATGTTAAGATTTTATTCCTACTCTGACCCTGATTTTATTGTTACTGATGAAAATCTTTAAATTAACTATTGCTTAGTTTTCTCTGTAAAAAAACTGATGCAGTAGTTTCTGTTAGCCAGCAGCTTGAAGGACTAAGGTTTTTAGTTCACCAAATATAAGGCAGTTAGAGCTTCTATCATATATGAATTAACCGCTCTTAAAAATTAGAATAGTAAAAAACCTCATTATTAAAATTATATTAAACATAATGTATTATTCCTTTAGATGATACTTTAGGATCTTAGCTTGTCTTAAGTTGCAATTATCAATATAAACTATCATTTCATTGCAAATATGCAGAGATGTTTTTGCCTCAATCTGATTTGTTAGACCATGTAACATATTACCTATATTAGGATGATTATAACAAATACAAATTTAAACTCTAGAGTGAAATTAGTAATTAATTAAATACTTCCTAAGCCTCTGTAAAAACCTGTAAAATACACTTTCAAATAGTATGTTTCTCCATGAAGAAATGATCACAATGAGTCAGAAATGGTTTTAGCACTTGAGAAGGAAGACATGATACATATACATTGGCATATGCTTCCTGTTTTGGAAACCAATGGTCATAACTTCATACAAGAAATCTTCATAATTGCTGTACTGATGTTATACCATCTCCAGTTATTTAACGTATATGTAAGTAATTAAACTCTATCAATCATTACACTTTATAGAAATTAACAGGTATATAATAAAACTCATAAATTCATAAAAAGGAACCAAAACAATTTAGGCCTACCTTGGTAAGTGCATGATCTCTTCATTTACACCAAAATCATGTGTAATTTCCCCCCTCAACAAATAACTAACTGCTCTTTCAGAACCGTGTTTTGCTAAGCTTATTTTCTGATCACGCCTTAATATCTGATTACAACAATGGTGAATTTCCAGGTAAAGCACACTGTGTTCTTGTCATACTGTACTTGGGTAACAAAGTGAGCAAAGAAAATTCATTGGGCCAAATAACACTTCTTTTTAGAATTAAAATTTTTTTTTTAGTTCGCTACAATTTAGATTTATTTATTTTTAGTTCTCAGATGGCTTTTCTTTTTAAAAATTTTTTTATCGTTATTTTTTATATCTTTATTGGAGTATAATTGCTTTACAATGTTGTTAGTTTCTGTTGTACAACAAAGTGAATAAGCTATAAGTATACATATATCCCTATATCCCCTCCCTCTTGAGCCTCCCTCCCATCCTCCCTATCCCACCCTTTTAGGTCGTCACAAAGCATCTAGCTGATCTCTCTGTGCTATGCAGCAGCTTCCCACTAGCCAACCATTTTACATTTGGTAGTGTATATATGTCAATGCTACTCTCTCATGTTGTCCCAGCTTCTCCTTCCCCTTGTCCTCAAGCCCGTTCTCTACGTCTGTGTCTTTTTTCCTGCCCTGCCACTAGGTTCATCAGTACTGTTTTTTTTAGATCTTTTGACCTACCTCCTAGAGTAATGGAAATAAAATAAAAAATAAACAAATGGGACCTAATGAAACTTAAAAGCTTTTGCACAGCAGAGGAAACCATAAACAAGACCAAAAGACAACCCTCAGAATGGGAGAAAATATTTGCAAATGAAGCAACTGACAAAGGATTAATCTGCAAAATATACAAGCAGCTCACACAGCTCAATATCAAAAAAACAAACAACCCAATCCAAAAATGGGCGGAAGACCTAAATAGACATTTCTCCAAAGAAGACATACAGATTGCCAACAAACACATGAAAAGATGCTCAACATCAATAATCATTAGAGAAATGCAAATCAAAACCACAATGAGATATCACCTCACACTGGTCAGAATGGCCATCATTAAAAAATCTATAAACAATAAATGTTGGAGAAGGTGTGGAGAAAAGGGAACCCTCCTGCACTGTTGGTGGGAATGTAAATTGATATAGCCACCTTGGAGAACAATATGGAGGTTCCTTAAAAAACTAAAAATACAGCTACCATATGACCCAGCAATCCCAATACTGGGCATATAGCCTGAGAAAACCATAGTTCAAAAAGATTCATGTACCACTATGTTCATTGCAGCACTATTTACAATTGCCAGGACATGGAAGTGACCTAAGTGTCCATCGAGAGATGAATGGATAAAGAAGATGTGGCACATATATACAATGGAATATTACTCAGCCATAAAAAGGAGTGAAATTGAGTTATTTGTAATGAGGTGGATGGACTTAGAATCTGTCATACAGAGTGAAGTAAGTCAGAAAGAGAAAAACAAATACCATGTGCTAATGCACATATATGAAATCTAAAAAAACACTCTTTTTAAAGATGGGTAGTGTCTATATACCCAGTTTTCTATTGTTTAGCCCCATAATATTTTTTAGTTAGCTGAGTTAGTAATTATAATAAGTAAAATAAATCTTTTCAATGTCAATGGCACATTTGCACAACAAATATTCATTGACTAATCCTATATGAAAAGCATTCATTTAATTATCTCACTGTCGTTACCTGTAAATAATCACCTCCTTCTCTGATTTCCTTCTGAACTTTGCTCAAAGCTGTATTATGTTCATTGAAGCATTCTGACTTGTATTACAATTCATAGTTACCCTATTAGATTATATTTATTTACCTATTCCTTCATGAATTCATTGAAACAAATTTTGAGCTTATATGATGTGGCTGCTAGTTTATAAAAATAAAAAGATATTTTCCCATCTCCTAAGGAACTCACACACAGTTTTTCTCTGTACTGCAGCCTCACTACTCAGTGTGGTCCCAAGACCAGCAGAATCAGCAACACCTGGGACCTTGTATAATTTATTCATTCATTTATTTATTTATTTATTTTGCGGTATGCAGGCCTCTCACTGCTGTGGCTTCTCCCGTTGCGGAGCACAGGCTCCAGACGTGCAGGCCCAGCGGCCATGGCTCACGGGCCCAGCCGCTCCGCAGCATGTGGGATTCTCCCGGACCGGGGCACGAACCTGCGTCCCCTGCATCAGCAGGTGGACCCCCAACCACTGCGCCACCAGGGAAGCCCCCTTGTATAATTTAAATTAAAAAGAAAATTGTGGTAAATCCTGTTCCATTGATTTAAATATCTGTTTTTATGCCAGTACCATAATGTTTTGATTGCTGTAGCTTTGTAGTATAGTCTGAAGTCAGGGAGCATGATTCCTCTGGCTCCACTCTTCTTTCTCAAGATTATTTTGGCTCTTCAAGGTCTTTTGTGTTTCCATAGAAATTAAAAGAACTTTTTTTCTGATACTGTGAAAAATGCCATTGGTAATTTGATAGGGGTTGCATTGCATCTGTAGATTGCTTTCGGCAGTACGGTCATTTTAACAATGTTGATTCTTCTAATCCAAGAATACGGAATATCCTTCCATCTGTTTGTGTCATCTTTGATTTCTTTCATCAGCATCTATAGTTTTCAGGTCTTTTGCTTCCTTAGGTAGGTTTATTCCTAGGTTTTTTTTTTTTTATGTGGTGGCAAATTGGATTGTTTTCTTAATTTCTTTCTTTTTTTAAATTGAAGTATAGTTGATTTACAATGCTGTGTTAGTTTCAGACGTACAGCAAAGTGACTCAGTTACACATATGTATATATTAGACTCTTTTCCCTTGTAGGTTATTACAGAATATTGAGTAGAGTTCCCTGTGTTATACAGTAGGTCCTTGTTGGTTAACTATTTTATATATAGTAGTGTGTATATGTTAATCCCCAACTCTTAATTTATCCCTCCCCCACCCTTTCCCTTTGGTAACCATAAGTTTGTTTTCTGTCTGTGGGTCTATTTCTGTTTTGTATATAAGTTCAATTGTATCATTTAATTTAAGATTCCACATATTAATTATATATTTCTCTGTCTGACTTACTTCACTTACTATGATAACCGCTGGGTCCATCCATGTTGCTGCAAATTGCATTATTTCATTCTCTTTTTTATGGCTGAGTAATATTCCAGTGTATAAGATGTGATATAGTTAATTTTTCTTTCTGATCTTTGTTGTTTGTGTATAAAAATGCAACAGATTTCTGTGTATTAATTTTGTATCCTGAAACTTTACCAAATTCGTTGATGACTGTAGTATCAATAGTTTTCTGGTAGTATTTTAGGATTTTCTATGTATGGTGTCATATCATCTGTGAACAGGGACAGTTTTACTTCTTTTCCAAGTTTTGATTCCTTTTATTCCCTTTTCTTCTCTGATTGCTGTGGCTAGGACTTCCAAATGTATGTTGAATAAAAGTGGCCAGAATGGGCATGCTTATAGAAAGCCCAGAAATAAACCCACAGACTTATGGTCAATTAATCTATGACAAAGGAGGCAAGAATATACAATGGAGAAAAGACAGTATGTTCAATAAGTGGTGCTGGGAAAACTGGCAGCTACATGTAAAGGAATGAAATTAGAACATTCTCTAACACCACATACAAAAATAAACTCAAAATGGATTGAAGACCTAAATGTTATGACCAGATACTCTAACACTCCTAGAGGAAAACATAGGCAGAACACTCTTTGACATAAATTTCAGCAATATTTTTTTTGGATCCCTCTCCTAAAATAATGGAAATAAAAACAAAAATAAACAAATGAGACCAAATTAAATGGAAAAGCTTTCGCTCAGCAAAGGAAACCATAAACAAAACAGACAACCTGTGGTCTGGGAGAAAATATTTGCAAACAATGCTACTGGCAACGGATTAATTTCCAAAATATACAAACATACAGTTCATACAGCTTAACATAAAAAAACAAACAACGCAATCAAAAAATGGGCAGAAGACATAAAAAGACATTTCTCCAAAGAAGACATACAGATGGTCAATATGCACATAAAAAGATGCTTAATATTGCTAATTATTAGAGAAATGCAAATGAACACTACAATGAGGCATCACCTCACAACAGTCAGAATAGCCACCATTAAAAAGTCTACAAATAATAAATGCTGGAGAGGTTATGGAGAAAAAGAAACCCTCCTTCACTGTTGGTGGAAATATAAATTGGTACAGCCACTATGGAGGACAGTATGGTGGTTTCTTAAAAAACTAAAAATAGAGCTACCATATGGTCCAGCAATCCCTTGCCTGGGCATGTATCCAGAGAAAACCATAATTCAAAAAAATACATGCACTCCAATGTTCATTGAAGCACTATTTACAATAGCCAGGACATGGAAGCAACCTAAACGTCCATCGACAGAGCAATGGATAAAGAAGATGTGGTAGATATATACAATCGAATATTACTCAGCCATAAAAAGCCGAAATTGGGTCATTTGTAGAGACGTGGATGGACCTAGAGACTGTCATTACAGAGTGAAGTAAGTCAGAAAGAGAAAAGCAAATATCATATATTAATGCATATATGTGGAATCTTGAAAAATGGTATAGATGATCTTATTTGCAAAGCAGAAGTAGAGATACAGGCGGAGAGAACAAATATATGGATATCAAGGGGGAAAGGGGGGGTGCAAGGAATTGGGAGATTGGGATTGACATATATACACTATTGATACTATGTATAAAATAGGTAACTAATGAGAACCTACTGTATAACACAGGGAACTGTACTCGATGCTCTGTAGTGACCTAAATGGGAAGGAAGTCCAAAAAAGAGGGGACACATGTATACGTATAGCTGATTCACTTTGCTGCAGTAGAAACTAACACAACATTGTAAAGCAACTATACTCCAATAAAATTAAAAAAAAAAACAAGCTCCAATTGTTTACATATCCTCTAATATTTATATTTTGTCTTACTGCATTTCCTCAAATGCTGTTATCTTCTTCCCTCCACATGTCTACCTAGATTGCAGAGTTGAGAATTATATATAAGAGCTCCAAAGTTATATATATCTGATGTGATGGTTTATTTTATGTGTCAGTTTGGCTAGGCAACGACACCCAGTTTTTTGATTAAACACCAATCTAAAGGGTGTTGTGAAGGTATTTTTTTAGTTGTGATTGACATTTAAGTTGGTAGATTTTGAGTATAGCAGATTACCCTTCATAACGTGGGTGGGCATCATCTAATCTGTTAAAGCCCTAAGAGAGAAGACTGAGGTCCTCTAAAAAGGAAATAATTCTACTTCAAGGACTGTCTTCAGACTCAAAACTTCAACTTCTTGCTAGAATTTCTAGCCTCCTAGCTTGCCCTGAGGATTTTGGGCTTGCCAGCCACCACATTCATGTGAGCCAATTTTTAAAAATCAGTGCTCCCCATTTCCAATCTCTGTCTCTCTAGATAGACAGATACAGATAGATATAGATATAGACAAAAATACGTTTTTCTGGAGAATCCTGACTATCACACCCAGCAAGACAGAAGTTATGTGATGAATAGTACATAGAGTGACTATTCCAGCATCTACAAAGAACATTATGACCTAAATGGCTTTACCACAGATGAGAAGGGCCCTGAGGTTAGTCTTTGGAGGGTGGTTAAGATGTCAATAAATGGAGATTTGTGGAGGAGGAACAAGAACATAATTTCAGGAATGCAAAGGTGAATTATTTCACAAGAGGCATGAGATCGGTCTGGTTAGAATGAACAGTTCATGCCAAAATCAAGAAAGAGATAAGGTAGATAAGATTGTAGAAGGCACTGCCCAATTTTTCAGGCAATTATTATAATTTTCTGAGAATGAGAGTGACAGGGCCATTGATATTTGATATATTTAATCTGATGTCAAGGGTTGACTGTAAGGACTTGGGAAAAGACAAGATTTAGGCAGACCCATTATGGTCTAGTTTGATAGCAGTAAGAAAGTCATATTTGAGAGATATTTTTAAGGAAAGGTTGACAAGATACAGATTCAGAGGACAAGAAAGAAGGAATCAAAAATAAAAGTTCAATGACTAAACTTCAGAGACTGGGAATAAAAGAGTAGGAAAGATGGAAATGGGGAAGTGAGGAGAGGAAGCTGGTTTGGGGGAAAAAGTGACATTCTGTTTAAAAATTAAAGTTTGGGTTTATATTAGAGTGTCCAAGTGAACAAATCTGCCATACAGATGGAAATGTGGCACTGATAATTAGGAAAATTGCCAAGCTAGATATATACTTGTAATAGTCATCTGCAGAGAAGGAATAATTAAAATTTTGAGAATAAACTTGCTTTAATACTCTGACAATGTTATATAAAAGCACAGGTGAAGTGGTGTAGTAGAGATGTCGAGTTTTGCTTCTAGGGCAGTGCTGTCCAATAAAGGTTTCTGCAAAAATGGAGATATTCTCTACATTGTCCAGGATGGTACTCACTAGGCATGTGTAGCTATTGAGCACTTGTAATGTGGCTGTTAAGGGAACTGAATTTCTAGTTTTATATAATTTAATTAATTTAAATTAAAAAGCCACACATGGCTAGTCACTCTCATGTTGGAAAGCACATTGCTAGAGTCAAACTACCTAACGTCAAATTCTGGATTCCCCACACATATAACTTTGGGCAAGCTATTTAATTCTTACTACAGCACTAAGCACAATGTCTACAACTCAATAATATCTCTCTTCCTTTTTGAATTATGTCACTACTTGCTTAATTTTGTCAGTTTAGGACAAATAAGCCATATCAATTACCATAAGATGTCAGTGTAACATCATGATTTAAAAAAAAGAGGTGAAGGCAGAGTTAGATATCAAAATGGTGAAGTAGGAGCTTTCTACCATCTTCCATCCAAAAAACACTGATTTAGACAATCACTCACAGACAAGAGTGCCTTTGGAGATGTCTGGGGGTAGTCCAGCGGAAAAGTTCCTTTCACTGTTGGAGCAAAAATCTGAGATTGAATGGATTGAAGGGGGTAAGAGGAATAGTTTAACTTTCTCAGCTATGCAGGAGGGTGTTAAAGATACCAATTCCTTTCTTGCCCCATCTAGAACACTGAGGTGTGCTGCATGACTAAGGGACAGGGAGTAGCTGGGATAATAGGAGTCAGAGCTCAGAATGGAACATATCGAAGGGATGCAGATCCTACTAGCCATATGGCAGACTCCATCAAGAAGCCAGCTCTTAGTCTGCTTCAGATACCTTGCCTACAGATCTCCCCAGTTGGCCCGTGGGTACCCCCAACATTCCGCATGCTTCACCCACACTCTACTAACTCCCAACTCTGTGGCTGGCTCCCCGTGTACACGCCTGAGGATGGTGGAAGCAAGGCTTTGCAAATAGCTCGGGAGCATGTATGCACATGTGTAGAAAGCTGACCCAAGTTTACAGGACTGGGAAAAAGCACACAAAACTGAGAAGTGCCCTAGGAAAATAAAGAAAATGAGAAGCTGTCAGAACCTGGTCTGGCTTTGCAGGATCAAGAGAAGGCATACAGTCTTAAGAATTTCCCTCCCAGAGGGAGTAAGAAGTGTGGAGTAGACATACCAACAGAAAAGCTCTAAGAAAACCTCAGAATCCCTAACAGGGCTGATGGAGTACATTTCTCTCCTGAAGTCAGTCAGTAAAGACTAGAAGAGGTGGCTGCTTCTTCAAATGCAAAGACAGCAATGTAAGACTTCAAGAAATATAAAAAATCAAGGAAACTGGACACTACCAAAGGCTAATTACCAAGGCTAATTTTCCAGTAAGTGATCCCAAAGAAATGGAGGTCTGAGATTTGCCTGATAAAGAATTCCAAATAACTGTTTTAAGGAAGCTCAGTGAGCTACTAGAAAACAGAAAGACAATTCAACAAAATGAGGGATACAATACATGAACAAATGAGAAGTATAAAAGAAACAAAAATCATAAAAAGAGAACCAAACTAATTCTGGAGATGAAGAATGCAATGAATGGAAAAAATGAAATAGAAACTGTCAGCAGCCTATCAATAAAGCAGAAGGAAGAATCTATGAAGTAGAATACAGGTCATTTGAAATTACCAGCCAGAGGATAACAAAGAAAAATTGAAAATAAAATGATAAATGAAAAAGAGTGAAGAAGGTGAAGAAGGCTTACATGAACTATAGGATACTATCAAGAGAAATAATCTATGTGTTATTAGAGTCATAGAAGGAGAAGAGAGGGAGAAAGGGGTAGAAAGCTTATTTTAAGAAATAATGACTGTGAATCTCCCAAATCTGGGGAGAGACTGGACATTCTAGTTCATGAGGCATATAAGTTTACAAGCAATTTCAACTCAAAATGATCTTCTCCAAGACATATTATGATAAAATTGTCTAAAATCAAAGACAGAGAATTTTAAAAGCAGCAAGACAAAAGAAATTCCTCATGTATAAGGGAACCCTCTCATAAGGCTAACAGCAGATTTTTCAGCAGAAACCTTGCAGGCCAGGAGAAAGTGGGATGATATATTCAAAGCACTGAAAGAAGAAAACTGCCAATCAAGAATACCTTGGCAAACCTGTCATTCATAAATGAAGGAGAGATAAAGACTGTCCCAGACAAACAAAAGCTGAGGGAATTCATCACCACAAGACCTGCCTATGCTGACAGGAGTTCTTAAAGTTGAAATAAAAGGACATTAATTAGTAACATGTAAATATATAAAAATATAAAAACCACAGGTAAAGTTAAGTATATAGTCAAATTCAGAATAATAGTCCAACACTGTAATATGGTGGCACTACTTAACTCTAAGTATAGAGGTTAAAGGACAAAAGTATTAAAATAACCATAGCTACAATAATTAGTTAATGGATATGCAATAAAAAGAGTTAAATTATTACATTAGAACATAAAAGGGGGGGGAAGGAATAAAAGGGTAGAGTTTCTAGATGTGATCAAAGTTAGGTTGTTATCAGCTTAAAATAACTGGCAAAAGATGTTTTAAATAACCCTCATGGTAACGAGAGAGTAAAAACCTACAGTAGATACACAATAGATAAAGAGAAGGGAATTAAAGCATACCACTATGATAATCATGAATTCACAAAGGAAGCTAGCAAGAGAGGAAGAGAGAAGCAATGGAAGTACAAAATAGCCAGAAAACAATAAGATCGCATTAGTAAGTCCTCACCTATCAATAATTACTAAATTGTAAACAGATTAAATTCTCCAATCAAAAGGCATAAAGTAGCTGACAGAATAAAAAAACAACGCAAGACCCAAGTATATGCCTACAAGAGATTCACTTCACCTTTAAGGACACACATAGGTGCAAAGTGAAGGGATGGAAAAGATATTCCATGCAAATGGAAATCAAAAGAGAACAGGGTTAGCCACATTTACATCAGACAAAATGGACTTTAAGTAAAAATTGTAACAAGAGACAAAGAAGGCAATCATTATATAATGATAAAGAGGTCAATTCATCAAGAGGATATAACAATTGTAAATAAGTATACACCTAACATTGGAGCACCTAAACATATTAAGCAAATACTAACAGATCTAAAGGGAGAAACAGAGAACAATATAATAATAGTAGGGAACTTCAGTATTTCACTTTCAACAGTGTATAGATAATCCAGACAGAAAATTAATATGGAGATATTGGACTAGAATTTTACTTTAGACCAAATGAACCTATCAGACATATACAGAACATTCCATCTGACAGCAGCAGAATACACATTCTTCTCAAGCATGCACGGAACTTTCTCCAGGATATATCATATGTTAGCTCACAAAACAAGTCTTAGAAAATTTAAGAAGATTGAAATACCAAGTATCTTTTTGGACCATAATAGTATGAAACTAGAAATCAATAATGGAAGAAAACTTGAAAATTCACAAATATGTGGAAATTAAGACAACATACCCCTAAACAAACATTGAATCAAAGAAGAAATCAAAAGGGAAATTTAAAAAGTCTTGAAAGAAATGAAAATGGAAACACAACATACCAAAATTTATAGGATGTAGCAAAAGTAGTTCTAAGAGAGAAGATTATAACGATAAATGCCTACACTAAGAAAATGAAAAATCTCAAATAAACAACCTAACTGTACACTTCAAGGAACTAGAAAAAGAACTATGCCTAAAGCTAGCAGAATGAAGGAAATAAGAAAGATCAGAATGTAAATAAATGACATTGAGACTAGAAAAACAACAGAGAAAAAGAAACTAAGGGCTGATTTTTTAAAAAGATAAACAAAATTGGGACTTCCCTGGTGGTCCAGTGGTTAAGACTCTGCAGTTCCACTGCAGGGGGCGTGGGTTCGATCCCCCGTCAGGGAAACTAAGATCCCGCATGCCGCGCAGCGTGGCCAAAGAAATAAATAAACAATAAAGATAAACAAAACTGACAAACCATTAGGTAGACTAACTGAGAAAAAGAGAGGAAAGACTCAGATAAATAAAATCAGAAATGAAAGGAGTTATTACAATCAATAACACAAAATACAAAAGATCATAAGAGTGTACTATGAAAAATTACATACCAACAAACTAGATAACCTAGGACAAATGGACAAATTCCTAGAAAGAGATGCAATCTATCAAGATTCATGACAACTAATCAAGAATCATGAAGAAGTAGAAGATCTGAACAGACCAATACTAAGTAAGAATATTCAATCAGTAATCAAAAACCTCCCAAGAAAGAAAAGGCCAGGAACACATGGTTTCCCTGTAAATTTTACCAAGCACTTAGAGAAGAATTAATGCCAATCCTTCTCATACTCTTCCAAAATTTGAAGAGTAGGGAACCCACCCAAACTCATTTTACAAAACCAGCATTACCCTGATACTAAAGCCAGTATGGAGGTTGCTCAAAATATTAAATGTAGAACTGCCATAATGATTCAGCAATCCCACTTTTGGGTAGATATACAAAGGAAATAAAAACAGCATATTGAAGAGATATCTGCACCTCATGTTTATTAGAGCATTACTCACAATAGCCAAAATATGGAAACAACTTAAGTGTCCATCAATGGATAAATGGATAAACAAGATGTGGGATATGTATACAATGGAATATTTTCCTCCATGGAAAAGGAGGAAATCTTGCTATTTTTAACAACATGGATGGATCCATTATGCCAAGTGAGATAAGTCAGACAAAGACAAATACTGCATGATCTTACTTATATAGGCATGTCTCGTTTTACTGCATTTAGCTTTATTGCACTTTGCAGATACTGAGTTTTTTACAAATTAAAGTTTTGTTGCAATCCTGTGTTGAGCAAGTCTATCAGTGCCATTTTTTTCCAAGAGCATTTGCTCACTTCATGTCTCTGTTTCACATTTGGTAATTCTTGTGATATTTCAAACCTTTTCATTATTATTGTATTTTGTTATGGTGACCTATGATCAGTTATATCTGATCATAGTATTGTAAAAATATTACAACTTGCTGAAGGCCCAGATGATGGTTAGCATTCTTAGTAATAAAGGATTATTTAATTAAGGTATGTACATGTTTTTAAAGACATAATACCATAGCATGTTTAATAGACTGTAGTACCGTGTAAACATAACTTTCATAACTTTTGGGAAACCAAAAATTTGTGTGACTTGCTTTATTGCAGTGGTCTGGAACCAAACCTGCAATATCTCTGAGGCATGCTGTATGTGAAATCTAAAAAAGCTAATTCATAGAAACAGAGTAGTATGGCTATTTACAAGGGCTGGGAAGTGGGAGAAATGGGGAGATGGAGGTGATAGACAAAGGGTACAAATTTGTGGTTAGAAGATAAATAAGTTCTGAAGATCTAATGCACAGTAGTGTGACAATAGTCAACAATCATGTATTATATGCTTTAAAGTTGCTAAGAGATTAGATCTTAAATGTTCTCACACAAAATGAATTATGAATTATAATTATGTATATATATAATTATATATTATAATTATATATCTATTATATATTATTATATATATTATTATATTATATTATATTATATTTTTATTATATATTATATATATTATTATATATATTATAATATTATATATAATATATTTATATATTATATATATAATTTATATATTATATATAATTATTATATATATTATATATAATATATAATATATATTATATATAAAATATATAAAATATAATATATATTATATATATTATATATATAATATAATATATATTATATATATTTATATATATAATATATATAATATATATATAATATATATAATATATAAATACATATATATAATATATTTAAAATAAATAAAATATATATTATATATATTTATATATATAATATATATATTATATATATATTTTTATATATATATTATATATATTACTTATATATATAAAATATATACATATATATTATATATAATATATATAATATATATTATATATATAATTTATATATTTATATTTAATATTTATATTATAATATTATATAATATATAATATATAAATATAAATATTTATAATAAATAAATAAATAAATAATAAATAAATAAATAAAAATAATATAATATTTATAATATTATAATATTATAATAATTTATATATATATATTTTATATATATATTATATATATTATTTATATATATAATATATATAATATATTATATATAATATATTATATATAATATACATATAATATATATATAATTTATATTATATATAAATATATATTATTTATATATATTATATATATATTTAAAATAAAATAAAATATATATAAAATATATATATTATATATAATATATTATATATATATTATATATAATATATATAATATATATAATATAATATATAATATATATAATATATAATATATATAATAATATATAATAATATATAATATATATTATATTATATATATTAATTATATATTATATATATTAAATTATATATAATATATATTATATAATATATATAATATAATATTATATATATATTATATTATTATATTATATTATTATATATATTATATATATAATTATATATATAATTATATATATTATATATATATAATATAATTATGAATTATAATTATGTCATGTGCTAGAGGTGTTAGCTAATGCTACAGTGGTAATCATATTGCAATATATAAAGGTATCAAATCAACATGTTGTACACCTTAAACTTACACAATGCTGTATGTCAATTATATCTCAATTAAAAAAAGATAAGAGTTAACAAAGTAAGAAATTTGACTGAATGTTAAAAGAAGAGAAGGTACTTTAGCTAGATAGATTTAGGAAAACTATTAAAAACAATTATTACATTATTTTAAAGATAGAGTACAATAGAAATAAAATGGTATTATTCTTTTAATCTTTATAGAATTATTGGATACTAACATTCATCCTAATACTAAACGATGTCACCAATATAGGACATATTTTTTAACTTTTAAAATATATTTGAGCCATGAGTTCTTTCAGGAAAAAAAAGCCCCATTCTCCATAACTTATGAGAAAGAATTAAGAGCAGAATATCAGCTTCCCATCTCAAATATTCCTGAGGGTGAAAAAGCTCCAAAGTCATATACAATTTTCAGATCTAACAAAGAATATAAAAACTATGGAGAAGAGGGAAAAAAAGTATTGTGGGAAAATATCTTTGTCTTTTACTTAGAAAAATATCTACTCAGTAAGGCAGATGTGCTCTGTAATAACTGTAGGAGCTGTTAGCAGCTACAGTGTTTGGAAAATTATGGTTCTTCACTGTCATGTTAGACTTTTAAATTTTCACTGCTATAGTCAATAAAAATTTTTTAGAGTTATTCTTTTATACTGGAAGTTTGATATTTGATATTCAGCAAAATATCAACTTTATGACAACCTTTGGCACTGGTACAAAGTATAAAATTATGTGTGTATATATACAGATATATATTCAAAACACTTCTAATATTATGGGAGCATAACACAGTAGGAAGTTTTGTGAGAAAATTCCTTTGTGAGAAAGTTCCTTTTAGTGACACCATGGTCACTTAATGGCCTGCAGTATCAACCAAATTCTCAGTAGGCTTTGCTTACCACATTTCCTCTGAATTCTAACCCTTGTTCCTCTAAAATCCATGGGAATAGATTGGTCAGTTTACTTTGGTTTGAGCCTAAATGAATGCTTTAAAGTGACTCTTTAAAGAAACCCATTAAAAAATCCTCCCACTCTGGAAGTGTTTTGCCAAGACTAACTCAAAGCCACAAAAGATTTAGGGTTGGTTCCAAACTGGAACCTGTAAGAACTGTGTGGGCCTTTAACTCAGCAAAAACTCCATGTTTAACAGAAACTCAGAATATCAAACATCAGAGTAAAAGGTAATTTTCCAGATCCCAAACATTTGGTATAAAGCCATGGAACTCTACGAGGGAATTCTCCAAGTGAAAGTCTTTCTTTTGAGTAAAATGAAAGGATCGCAGTGATCCCTGGAGACGAGACAAGGTCTCGGACAGGGCAGAAATCTGACCCTGCCATGGAGTCATTTTGTGATCTGGGCCTAGCTACATAGTTTCCTCATGTTTACTCTGTTTCCTAATAAAGTAAGTGGTTATAATACCGACTAATAATTCTTCCATTAGCTATCTGTTCACATTAATAAAAAATTTATTGCTTTACTCTTTGTTAGTAACAGTAATAACCGTTCCTATACATTAGCAGTACCTGTAGCATGTGTGGGCGGCTGGTTTCTTATATACTAGCTCTATTCTGAGCATTACTCTGCTATACACTGTACAAAATATTTTATGGAGGCGTCAATAAATATTAGATATTATTATTGCTATTATGAAAATTATCTTATTTAATCATTGCTTTATTAGTCTCATTTTTATAAGAAGCTATCGAGGCTTAGAAGACTTAAATACCATTGTCAAGTTAACACAACTATTAAAGTGGCAGAGCCAAATTTGTCTACTCCAAACCTATGCTCTTAACCACTACTACTCTGCCATTCTACAGATTGGAAATTCACCTTGAGCTCTGAAGTTTTAAGAAGCATTCGGGGGCACACTAATTCCTTGGCTTCAAAAGGCAAAAGAAACTCCTACTCTCTCAACCACTTTGAGGCTCATTTTTTCCCACTAAACCTATGATCAAATGATCATGGCAGTAGACTAAGATTAAACTTCATTTTAAAACTGGAACAATAATCTGTACCCTCTACCTCACATGCACATTGTGAGGATATAATTGAATGATGTGTTTGAAAGAGCTCTGGAAACCATACAACAATTTCTTTACAAATGTATAAAACATCAATCGGTTGTATTGTCTCCACTCCTATCCTTGTTCTTTGCTGGGTACTGGGTTAAATGCATTATATACAAATGCTCCTTTAATCCTCATCACAATTTTGTGAAGTGGCATTATAATTCCATATAAAAAATGAGGAAGCAGATTCAAAGTGTTTAACTTGGTCTGACTTGGATAGTCAGTAAGTGACTGAGCTGGAAATTTTACCCATTTATGTCTGGATCAGATGAGGTGGTATCAGTAACATAACTATATCTAGGTATCTAGATCTACCTACCTATAAATGTATATATACTATATACATGAACTTAATATTATCAACCCGATGTTTAGAGAGAAGCTGCTACTAGGAGATACTTTAGAACCCAAAAGCTGGCAGCTGACTGCATACATGGCTCAACAACGAGTCTTCCAAAGCAGGCAAAGCAGGCTAGTGGTTTCCCTGTGACTATTACATTGTGATTCTTGGAACACCTGTGTCAGAATACAGACTTCTTGATAAAAATGCAGATTCTTGACCCTCTCTTCAGACTTTTGAATTAGAATCTCTGGAGAGTATGGCCCATGAATACACACTTTTAATAAGCTCTACAAGTGATTTTATTTAAATTAGAGTTTGAGGTCCATTGCATAAAGGAATGGGCCCACCTGGCTCTACCCCTGGCTGTTTTTATATACAGAACTTTTTTCAAGTTCCTCTTCTAAATGGAGGAAAAATAACTTCTCTGGGACAATGATGTTTTTATTTCATAATATGAATTATGAAATGTTACATTAATGTAGCTCTTGTGTGTAGCTCTTGTGTGTAGCTCAGCCAGGCATTTATAAATATATTTTGTCCACATCCAGGCCATGAACTCCATTCTCATTTAAACATCAACTAAAAGAAAATGCATAATTTGTCGCAAGATTAATTTCCTCCAGGGGAGGAAACACTAGCTAGTCACATGTGAGGGTCACTTGCTTCTTAATAGCTCCTTCCTAAATAAATTACAAGATAAACCACCAGTTCTGAATGAACAATTAGGGAAGTTGTTAGAAGCAATGCCTTTGCCCTTGAGTTTTGTAAAAATTTCTGAAATCACTTCTAATCTACAAAAGGGAAAATTATTTTTCCTTAGGTGACTCACAGTATTTTATTCATATCAAAAAGAGATTATAGAGATTATTAGACCACTAATCCAACTCAATAAACTTTATTACTGAGTTTTTCCTAAAGAATATGGAAGTGATTCATTCCAAAATAGTCTCAGTGGGGTTGAATTTTCCTCTCTTGAAGTCTTACTTAAAATGTTTCACAAGGAAACCTCTGAATATTGTAGAAAATATTAGATTAATAATACATTTACTACTAGAAGCTATTTTGCTGAATAGTTAATAGGATTAGGATGTATTTTTAAATGTACCCAGGATTTATTTTAATCAGATATGGTAAGACATATAGACACAGAAATGACTTTCATGAAGGAAGAAGTTCATACCCACAGATCCCTAGAAACATGAAGCATACTTCTCCATCAGTGCCACCCAAGAAAGCACCAGAGTTGGAAAGCAGGCAGAGGAAGCAGAGGAAACTGTGTGCAAGAGCCTTTACTGTAGTTTCTGTGAAAAAGGCAAGGCAAAGCAGGATAAGCAGGCTTAGAATTGGCCAGTGTGAATAATTTCAGTGGACTCTGGGGTGTAGGGGCTGTCTCTAGTTGTCTTGGCACCTTACCTTCCTTGTGGTGATTAGGGCAGGATAGTGGCTTGCTCAGCATGTGATAGCCTAATAAAGGAGATGGCTAAAGGTATGGGCTCTGGATTTTATATGGCTTGCATATAAAAGGAGTACTCCAGGATGAATTGTCTGCTATCTCTAGGAATTAGCTAACCATAGGACGGGTAGTCCCTCTAGGGTCAATAAGGCCCCAAGGTGTCAAAGCATCAGAAAATAAAGAAAATAAAAATACATGACTAACATAGAAGTTCTTGTGCTACTGCTATAAAACAAGACAAATTCTTGTATTCATATATTAGATGTACTTGTAGCATATGTGGGTGGGTGGTTTTCTATATACTAACTCTATTCTTAGGTAATCTGTTAATGTACTACTACTTCTCCAGGAGTTATAGGGCACTTTTTAAAAACAATAGCTTTAAATTCTTCATAGACTGAGTATTATAGTGACATTTTAAATTTAGAGCAAGAAAAACGTTAAACTTTACAGCAACATTTGGCATCCAGGTCCATCTGTTCTGAAATTCTGTGTGTGACCAAAGAAGTAATAATTGGAGCAGCAAAGAATTGAATATCATGAGTTAAGGATGGAGAAGACCTGCTTGAGAAACTTGTAAATCTAAGGAATGGCTACGTCTCAACAGCTGCCACTACAGGCATGAAGGCGAGGGGAGGAGCTAAGATTGGGTTAGTTTCTTGATGAACGGGATACCTTCTCACACAGAGCTAATGCTATCTAAAGAATCTCTTGAGAAAAGTGGGACTTGGTAAAGGGCTCAGGCGTGGAGTATATCAGAATGTAGACAAAAGGGACAGGAGGGGAGAGTCAGAGAAGCTTAGAAGAAAGGCTCTTTGAGCACGGCATTCCTCCATTTTCCAAACGTCCTCATCTGGTCAGAAAGGTGGTTTTCCTTTTACCTTCCTGGAACACCTACAACAGATTTTATGTTTCTTGGAAGTCTGGCTTCTAGCACCATAGGAACTTCTGTAGGTGACCGAAAGGCCTCAACATCAAAGGCAACAATGGTATGGCATGAATTGTTTTAGCACTGGTAGTCTGAACAAGGTTACCTACCTGGTTTACTTTGCAAATTTTATGTGTTAAAAGTTGAATATTCCTGACATATTAGTTAGGACTCTAGGTTACAAGTGACAGAAATCCAGGGCCAAATAGTTTAAGCAAAAAACAAAGTCTTTGGGTTTGCTGGGACTAGGGACTAGTTTATTTTCCCCAAGTCTCACCCTACGAGTGGATATGGAAGTCTGGTGGGCCAAAGCACTCGTGTTAGAAACCCCAAGGTGCTCACTGGATTAGAATGATCTTACCTGTAGGTTTTCCTGGGTGGTAACAAAGAGGCAGAAGTCTGAAAGGTTTTTTTTTTTTTTAAGTTATAGGGAATAAAGTTTATTTTGGCAGAGAGTGTTAAAATTACAGTTGCATACATTAGTAACATAACTCAACATCCTTAATTTGGTATGTGTGACACATTTTCTTGCTTTCCTGTGTTCTGCTAAATCACCATAACCTAAACTGCTTTATAAAATTGATGTGCTGAAATTTAATTTTACTGTTTTCACCTATGCTCTGATTCCAAACAAAACTTTTCATAAGCTTCTTCTATCTCTGGGTCCATCTCATCTGGAGAAGAAAAATGCTTCCTCATGGATACTGGGATCATGAAAGTCAATCAGGAAGCCCTAATTTTTCTTTTTAAGCTGCCTAATAAATATTTATTGGCCACCTAGTTTGTGTTGCTTATTGAGGGTGTAGTATGTAATAAACGAAGGAGAGCCTTTGTCTTCAAGTTGCTCCAAGGCTAGTAAAGACTATATTAGATGTTAAAATGATAAGAATAAATATTCTTCTTGATCTCAGCAAAGGGTCAAAAATGATAATGAGGAAATAACCTCCCACTGGAGGCATGTTCTGAGTGGGGAACAGGATAACATCTCTTGGACAAGTCTGCTGTTCCAATGAAACTTTCTCTCTCTGGGAATGACCTCAATTTCTCCACTGTTAAAACACCCTGTGTCTATAAGTCTCATAGAGGTCCCTGGATTTTGTAAAGAAAGATACCCCAGCTAGTTTTTTGTTAGCTATCAGATGTTGTTGATTGGCTGATTAAAAAAAAAAATCTTAGTTTAAGGAAGCTCACCCATAAGAATCAATGCCATTAAGTCACTATTCTAATTTGGTAACTCAATCAGCACTGCTGGATCCTGTGGGGAGTTTGGGGTGGAAGGTGAAGGAGAGTCATGATCCAGAGACTGGCATGTCAGATGTACTCTTCTGTGAGGGATGTGATGGCTAACCGATGTAGCCATAGGACAAGATGTGCCCTTATCAAATGATGGGCATCAGTAATACGACTTTTCACAACTACCTTAGGAATGCTTAAAATTATTTTTAAATGACTTTGAGCCATAAAATTGTGAGAGTCACCTCATATCTCTATGCTTTAGCTTGCTCAGTAGCTAAACAAAGGAGTTTCCTGGATGTTACTAAAAACTCTGGGCTCCAAAATTTTATGTTTCTAGGGAGGCTTCAGGGATGCAATGGAATATACATTAGTTTATAGCCATAAGATGTGGGTTTGACAGTAATTTCTACCTGTTTGTTACATCACTTTAGGCCAGTGGTTCTGAACCGGGGGTGATTTTGTGCCGCTCCCCCCTCTTCCTCCTCCAGAGAACATCTGGCAATATCTGAAAACATTTTGTTATAATTGGGGGTGGTAGTTCATCTAGTAGAATCCATGGTTGCTGCTAAACATTAGGCAATTCATAGGACACAGCCCTGCAACAGAAATTATCCAGACCAATAATACTTACGTTTGGAAATACTGATGTAGATAAATCACCTCAATCTTGGCTTCTGCATTTTGATGAATACTGTTTTTGAGGATAGTAAATGAGACAGTTGTGAAAGCACACAGTAAATGACAAAGTGTGGCAACACTTGTGGTCATCAGTCTGAGTGTTGCCTTCACAGTGACAGTGGCAGAAAGGGAAGTCTGGAAGTGGAGCGGAAGCCTCTGGGACACAGCAATGAGGGGAGATCACTGAGATGTTGCCACCTGGCAAATACTACTTGACGATTTTGTTACTCTTTGCTCCCCCACCTTTTGTGGCCTCTTTGATGGAATTTCCTGGAAGGCGTATGTGACACTGATATCTGGGTACTGCTGTGGCTGAGATCCTGTGCTTTGAAGTTAGACAGACTTGAATGTGAATCATGCTTTACCACTTCTATGTGACTCAACTTTTCTGGCACCCAGATTAATATAGGTATAATATTTCCTACTTCATAAGGCTATCTTGAGGCTTCATGTTAAGCAGGAGCCTGTGATCACAGAATAAATAGGTGCTGTCATTACTGTTACTTCTGCACTCAGTGCTATATAGTCACTTTAAGTATCTCTCCCCTTTACTTTTCCACTTTACTTTTTGTCACCCATCTCTTTCCCCAGCTGAGCAAACTTTCATTACGACTTTCTTATGAACAAATCAATACCTGTTCTTCCCTGGTTAACATTAGTCAACTCAATCTGTATTAGACTGAAATACAAAAAATGAAGTTTCTAACAGAAAGTTATATAAGCAATCAATAAAAATTCCCTGCTCCCTGAAAAAAAAGGGGAAGTTATTGACTACAGGTTGCAGAATTTTGTTGTTGAAAAGGATCTATAGCTCAGGTTTTCCTGCCTGGTCTTAACTCAGAATCTCACAGGAGCTTTTAAAAATACAATATCTGGGGCTTCCCTGGTGGCGCAGTGGTTGAGAGTCCGCCTGCCGATGCGGGGGACACAGGTTCGTACCCCGGTCCGGGAAGATCCCACATGCCGCAGAGCGGCTGGGCCCGTGATCCATGGCCACTGAACCTGCACGTCCGGAGCCTGTGCTCCGCAACGGGAGAGGCCACAACAGTGAGAGGCTCGCGTACCACAAAAAACAAACAAACAAAAAAGAAACAATATCTGGAACTCCATCCCAGTCCTGGTGAATCAGAATCTTTGGCTTATATGAGGCCCAGAACTATGCATTTTCTAAAAGCTCTCTGGGTTCTGAGATGCACGGGAACATTTAAAAAATAGAGACAGTAGAGTTCCACATGAGACTTACTTACAGAATCTCTGGAAAAGGATAAAATAACAGACACACACATAAAAATATATCCATAGTCTTACTTGATCTTTACCACAATCCTGAGCTTAGGCTGGAGAGGATTGTTACCGGCAACTTTGGGGTTAAGTCTTAGGACTAAGAGACCACAGGTGATCTGTTTACAGTCACATAATATATTTCAGTATTTGTTCAAAATATTTGCTGACCTTCCCTACTTTGCCCTTCTCTGGAGCTCTACCCCATGAGAGGAGTATACTTACTGTTCTATTGACATCAGGCTTGGCCCTATAACTTGCTTTGATTGAGGAGTGTGAGTGCAAGAGGCCCATGCCACTTCCAAGCAGAAATTTTCAGGCATTTCATTGGTCAATTTATTTTTTCCTTCTGCCACCAGACTACCATGTCCCTGTCAGTGGCTGCTATTACAGTCAAGTTCACAGAATGAAAAAGACTTGGAATGCAGTTGCAGTCACCCTGCAGTGGTCATTAATGTGAGCACAAAAGAGACCTTTGTTTAACCTTATGGGATTTGGGGATGATAATCCTCACTCCCTTCTCCTATAACAGAAAAAAGAGTGAGAATTTGAGCCCAGGTCTTCTGTCCATGACTTGCTGTTTCTGTTATAATTCTCAGCAGGAGAAGAGAGTTATGTCTGATCTAGGTGGAGAGGGGATTATTTGCTCCCTTTGCTAGGGCGGCAACTGGGGGAAGGTGTGTTTTTGGTATGCTCAGTTGGAATTTAGAATAGAGATCTCAAATTTCTTCAAACCCAGAAATTCTATTGTTCTTTGACCCTCCTGAAGAAACATCACTGTCCATTGTTGCTACTTGGGCTAATACAATTTGTGGGGCTGTATAGTTGAGGCTTAACTGTGGCATTAATCTGGGATTGACAGCGAAATAAATCACCATATATAACATCCCTTATATGGAAAAAAGTTTTCCAAGTTCCATATAATAGGTAAAAAGGGTAAACTTTTGAAACAAGTTCTTGTTTTACATTAGGGTTCAGGTAAAGCTCAAATGATATTTTCTAAAAAAAAAACACATACATTTAAAAAGGGTGTTATTCACATTTCGCCCACAGGGGGGCCACACAAGTCAGTACTTAATATTTTTTTTCCCCAATGTTTCTAATATTATTATTTTTTACCTATTTATTGGCGTATAATTGCTTTACAATGTTGTGTTAGTTTCTGCTGTATAACAAAGTGAATCAGCTATACATATACATATGTTCCCATATTTCTTCCCTCTTGCGTCTCCCTCCCTCCCACCCCTCCATCCCACCCCTCTAGGTGGTCACAAAGCACCCAGCTGATCTCCCTGTGCTATGCGGCTGCTTCCCACTAGCCATCTATTTTACATTTGGTAGTGTATATATTTCCATGCCACTCTCTCACTTCATCCCAGTTTACCCTTCCCCCTCCCTGTATCCTCAAGTCCATTCTCTACGTCTGAGTCTTTATTGCTATCCTGAGCCTAGGTTCATCAGAACCACTTTTTTTTTTAAGATTCCATATAAGTACTTAATATTTTCTTGTGATAAACTTGTTTACATATTTATTCCTAGTGCTTTTTTCTCCCTCCAGAAATCCAGGTTGTCTCACAATTTATAACTTGAGCTGAAGAGGATGTTTTTCAAGTTCTCTATATAAAGATAATTTCAGTCTGCTTCAGTTCTTCTAAACCCTTCATTACTATTCAAATTTTGATGTCTATGGTAGATTAAAATTTCTATTTCATTTTCAGAGATTTAAAGTAGTTTTCCCAGACTCATTTTTCTAGAGCTGAAGCCTCTGAAACCAAGAGAGATGAGGTAATTTTAATCAGAATCAAAATCAGTTACTGATGTTCCTAAATTTAAAAACCAGGATTTTGTTTTTAAAAGATGTCAAATTGGAAACATGATGATAATAATTCTTAGCAAAATGTAAATAATAATAATAGTAGCTATCATTTATTGACTACCTACTCCGGACCAGAATTTATTGGTGCATGATTCTATTTAATCCTCTCCAAAGAAGCTTGGCAAGGTATATGTCATCTTCATTGTTTGGGATGAGTCCCAGAGATGTTAGTTGTCATAACTACCACATGACTTTAACGGAAAGATCTGGCATTTGATCCCAAGTCCCTCAGAAGCCAAAGTCCACAAGCTTTCCTCTACACCACAGTGCCTCTCCCATTTGGCTTTGAAATGAGTTTCTACTCTGGCTATCATATTTGTCATCTCAAGTTTCTTCCTCAATTACATATTTTATTTCCAAAATAAATATTTATGCACATAAACGTCTATCTCAACAGGAAGCACAGAATTAAAAATCGCATAATCACCATGAAAGCTTCAAGTGATCTTCCTACGGGAAAGGGAAGTTGTGGTTTGCAAGGAGCACATGCAGGGACCCCTTACCAGAAGTTTGTGGGCCACTGGACCACAGGAGAGCGGGGAAAGCACTGGGAAGGCAGAGATCATAAATTTGCATTTGAAGTCCCTTCATGAGCAAGCGTAATTGATAGGAATCATTTGGGTTCATTACTTAATCTATATCGTTCTCCTTATAAATGCAACTATTAAAAAGTCAGAAGAATCCATGCAAACTTTCAACCACTAGATGTCACTGTTGCTTACGAAATGGAATTGCCCACTCAGGTGAACTCTATAATGTTCATCAAGAGATTAAACACATGTGGCTCCTGACAAGGATCTTGTGTTTTTCTTGGAAGAGACAAGACACACCTAATGTGAATAGTTACAGAGTAGCAAAGGAGTGTGCATTCATTCGTGACTGGTTGCAAATAGTAAGGGTAGAGGTAACAGGAGCTGTAAGATGTGAGAGAAATAAATGTAAACTGGAGTCGCTGTGGAAGTTTCCACAGATGTGTGACTAAGATGATGTTCTAATGATGAGTAAGAGCTGACCAAGGTAGGAAGAGAGCAAGCTGATTCCTACGAGGAGTAGTGACATGAGCACAAGCAAGGAAGTGGAAACAAATACTGACTTCCGGTGAAGGGGAAGATTCCTTTGGGGAAGAGTGGGAGTTGGTTGTGGAGGAGACAGATTGTATAGAAACAGAAATAACAAAGAGGAGGAATTTATTCTCCTTCCTGAATGTGCCTCTAAAAGTTTCTGAGCAGAAGAATGATGTGATGAACATTTCACTGTAGTAAGATGAACTGTTTGGGTACTGGGGTCAGGTACCAACGAAGGATCACGACTTGTCGAGCTGCGTGATTTGGGTTTTCTTCCCCGTGTAATTACTTTATCCCGGTCCTTTCGCCATTTTTCATGTTCCCTTCCCGCCAAATCTCGATCTGGAAAGAGCAGAGATAACCCCTCCCCCGCTTCCCCGCGCCCAACATAAAACTGGCACCTGTCAGTCTTCCTATAGAGCAGGGGCTTCTGCTTGTCTCGTCCCCAGAGACTTACCTTCCTCTGCTTGACCATTTCTGACATAATCTGAATTTGTGCTCTGATGTATTCAGCCAGTCAGCTCCCCTTTAGGAAAAAAAAAAAAAAAATCAAAGCTAGGCTTTCACCTCAGTGAGAGAAACGTCTGCAAGCAAAGGCGCCTCTATTCCACTTGTCCTGAACCAAGTGCGCGACAGTTTCAGGGATTTTCTTTTTTGCCCAAACGTCACCTAATAAAGATCTGAGAACACGAGGGAAAAAAAGAACAAAACAAAACAAAACAAACAACTTTCAGACTTTCAGCTCCTTTACCTAGGTGCTCTGAGGAGAGTGCAGAGGGCGGCCAGCGAGTAGAGAAGGCGGCCTTTCTTGAGCCCCATGCGGCAACCGGTCGGTCCTCCCCTCCGTCCGGCAGGCAGGCGGACCTTGCTGGGGTCGAAGCAGACGTGGAGCCGTTGGCCTTTCGGACTTTCACAAGCCTCTCAGTTTCGCAGGCGACCACTCCGGCATCCTGTCCTCAGGCAGAGAAGCCACGAAACGTGTCGCCAAGGACCAAGATGATGGAGAAGCCACAGGGGAAGACGAGCAGCACGTTCCGGAAGGCCACAAACGCTCGCCGCGTTCACCCTGGGAGCCCGAGCTCCTCTCACAGAGGGCGTGTCCTCAACATCCGGTTCCGCCGCCGGCGTCCGCTTTCCCGCCACAGCGAACTGACGGACGCGGCCGTCGCAGTCCTGAGGTGGCTGGGTTCCTATTCAGCGGTGTGGACCACTGAAGACCCTGGCAGAGGAGTTCACGGTAAGAAGGCCATGTGCTGTTAAACAAAGCGGACGGCAGCGGTGGTGTCCAAGTGGCGGGCTGTGGCAGAAGACGTGTACGCTCAACGCCAGCTCCCGCGCCGTTCCCGCTTGGCTTTCTCTAGTTGAGAATTACGTGGTGCCGAACGCAGTGAATGTACAAGCCTAGCGGCTTAAAGCATGTGAGTGGCTTCTCACTGTCCTCAGGACAGAGGCCCTCCAGGCTCCCCTAGTCCCACAGTTCCAGGCGTCCTGGGTGCTGTGCCTTCTGTCCTGGGGTTCACCAGGCTCCGGCCTGCGAGGCCCCAGCTCATTTTGTTCTGTCTGGAACGCCCTTCCGTCCCTTTCTTCCCCTTCTTACCGCGGACTCCAGGTTAACGCATACTCATTCTGCAGCTTCAGCCCAACTGTCACTTCCCTCAGGGAAGCCTTCCCCACCGTAGCCTTTCTTCGTAGCATTAATGGTGCTTTTCCTTCCTAGCATTTATCTTCTCAATTACGCCCCATATTTGTGTGACTTTGGTAAACCTCTGCCCCTCCTATTAGAATGTAAATTCCTTGGTAACAGGGTTCCTGTCTTCGTTTGCTCACCATTATTTCTAATCTCATCACCGTGGGAGACCGTGGTGAAAACATTGGTGCTCTAGTCTGGGTCTCTCATGATTCCATGGGAGTGGGAGGGGACATGGTTAAGAAACTGAAAATTCAGAGCGAAATTCTTCTAGATAAGAGGGCTCTTATCTTTTTAGCTTCATTCCAAGTTGCCTGAGAAAAGCCACTTTACATTTTATTAACAGGGCATGAAATACCGAGCCACTTGTACTCTGAGCCCTGTAGGGCATAGAAACCTCAGCGTCTTACAACTTCAGGACTAAATGGCGTGGGGCTGTGATTGTTGTTGTACTCCGTAAGTGAGATGAAGCTAAAAGTGTTCAAACCGTTCTGAAGACATTTCCACAAACGATAAAACCCTTCCTGAAATGACTGCAGAATCATTAGGGATTCTTGGTCAAGACGTAGAGATTACTGCCTAGAGAAAGAGAGGCACCCATGGCAGTCTGGGACAAACAGGTTCAAATGGTCTTTTAATTGAAGAGTCAAATTCAAGCCTTTGGACACAATTTTTAGCTGAGTCCTTGTTGCAGACAGTTCATGAATGTGTTATTTGGATTTTGTGCAGAGATGACAGGATCTCCCTGTGCCCAGCTTATTGTGTGGATAGTGAATGACTTAAATTCTTTTCTTGGCTTAATGCTGTTAACCTCCTCCAAGAAAGATACGAGTCAATCAGTGATCTCATCCAGCTAATAGTGTGATTAGATCAGGAATGACAAAATTGTTATGGGAGAGGGCTATATGCATTGTATATTGTTCTTTCATGTTTATAGTTATGTCCAATTGTATATTGAAAAAATGATCACAACCATATTTCCAGTGCCACATGCTCCTCCAAAACCTTGCCATACACCCTCAAGGGTTGAGGTCTTTGCTCTGTTTGAAACTGGATGGTGTTTTGTGGCTGTCTTGACAAAGAGAAGGTGGTAGAAGTGACACTGCATGACTACAAGGCTAAGTCAAAAAACGTGATATGGCTTCTACCTGGTTTACTCTCTCTCAGGATGCTCACCCTTGTAACCCAGCCACCATGTTGTGAAGAAGCTGAAGCCAGAGGGACAGGCCAGGGCTAGGCTGATCAGGCCACAGACTCAGCTGTTGCCATTATCAACTCACATATGAGACAGCCCTCATTGATTCTAGCTCTAGCCTTTAAGCTCTCCCAGATGAAGCCAGGCAGTGCAGAGATAAGCAGTTCCCACAAAGCCCTGTCCAAATTGCAGGTTCGTAAGCAAAATAACTGCTGTTATAAGACACTAAGTTTTCAGGTGGCTTGTTACACAGCAGAAGGTAACTGGAGAAATAGGCCTAAATAGGGAGCAAATCATTCTGTTTAAGCTTGCCTATGTGCTTTTGTTGATTCAATTTCTTGGGCCTGAAATACCCTTTATTTTCTTCCTCTCTCATTTCTTTCACTTGCCTAAACTTCCTGCTTAGCCTTCTTGAATCACCTCAGGTCTTAATGTCTTTAGGAAGTCAGCCATAATCCTAGTCAAATGCCCTGCCTATGTGTGTAAACCTCAGTAACAGTCCTAGCCACATGGGCTATCAGGGTCCATTTAAGTGTCTGATGTCTACATCTTATTGGTGCATTCATCTTTGTATTATTCATCTTTGTATCATTAATCTTTGTACACCCAGGGACTCACATAGTGCCTGGCTCCACCATCTACTACCTGTGTGAACTTAGCCAAATTAATAAGCATATCCAAGACTCCCTTTCCTTATCTGTGAAAGGAGATAAAAGTTCCAACTCATAATGTTTTGTGAGGATTAGAGGGTAAAGTCATCTAAGGTGCTGACGCATAGTAAATGCTACATAAATGTAGCTATTACAGTTATTAGAGTAACCTCAAAATAGGAGAAACAACAGCATTCCAGAACACATATCCAGCAAATGATATTTTGAGATACATTTGTCAGAGTTCTTGACCCCGCTTTCCTGTTCCTCTGTAGGGCAGCGTGGAACCCATTACCTTTTTTCCGTAGTATAATTTTCTTTGTACACCACCCACAGAGGGAGGACATGTGTAGCTTTGAAAGGGAACATCAATTGGATTGATGAATGGATTTTGAAACGTAGAGCCGAGATGAAATTTTTGGAAGCCAAGTGCTTGAGACAGATAAGGTGCTTTAAAGTTCAAGTGCTTGGCTTTGGATATCAGAATCCAAAGTCCTGAGGTAATAAGGCATGGAGATTATGCCAAAATCAAAGAATGTATGATGATGTAAGAGTTAATGAGAGAGACCCAAATCCTGCCCTGTATTCCCTCACTCCCACCTCCCAAGCAGAAGGGAATTGGTTCATCATGTCCCAGGGTTCCAAGGTGTAGCCAGGGGAGACTGGAATACTGTTAGAAGCCCCTTGGTAATCTTGGGGCTGGAGTAGCAGACCAGCCATGGCCTGATGAAGTGCCTGATCTAATAGCTCTGAGGATCTCCTCAGAGTTTTGTGTACCCCAAGGGTGAGAGAAAGGACCCAGTGGAGGTGCAGAAAGAGATCCAATGTAATTGAAAGAACTTGGGGCATAAAAGGAAGACATGGGGAGAGAGAGAGACAGAGAGAGTGTGTGTATGTGTGTGTGTGTGTGTGTGTGTGTTTGCATGTGTTTGCTAGAGGCCATTTAACATCAGCACCTGCCAACCCATGAGAAGCACCTATTGAAGAGATTTACAGCTCAGCAGATACCAGACACTGTAATAGTTACTTTTTTCTTGGTATGATTGGTGTAAATTCCCAGGTGTGGGTAAGTGAGTAATTTGAATACAATTTATTTAGGCAGAAGCTCATTTTTTCTTCAATTACTCCCCCTTTAGAACAGAAGGGGTCCTTTAGTCTTCAAGTGAATGGACAGCATGGTAATGTCCAGCCCGTTGCAGCAGCAGCCCTCTGCGAGCTCAGTGGATTTAAGGCAATCTAGTGACCATTTCCTGTTGATGGCCCTTCCAACAGCATGAATCTCTTAAGTGTGGTTTCCCAACAGTCTTAGCCAGCTGCTCCCCAAGAAACCATTGCACAGGCTTTTGTGGAGGCCAGCGGAAATATCCCTCTCCTGGAGACGTGCTGCTTCGTTAGGACTTGCAGCCCTCAGCAACGTCGACCTTCTTAGCACTGTAATCTGGAAAAGCACATGCTGTTCTCAACGATCTTGGCAACAGGCTTTATGAGAAAATTTTGTGGAAGTTGTCTTTTCCAGTTATAGCTAAACCACCAGGGTCAGTTTCTACTTTGCAGTCAAGATCCACTGATGAATATAGTTGCAAAGCCTGCAGTATCCAGAAATAAAATGCTCTAAACTCTGAATCTTGTGCAATTCAGAAGAGAAACACTATAGGGGAAGTAGTCTAGGGGAGCAGTTCTAAGAGGGGGTATTTATCAGATTGTCTCGTTTATTGTCCTAGCTCCAACAAGTTACCAGCTCTAAGGTCTAGAAAGGTATTTTACTTCTCCGTTCTTCAGTTTTGTTTTCTAGAAAATAGACAAACACTTTCTTGGTGGGATTTTGGGACTAAATGCATACAGAACACAGTGACTGGCATTTTGTGAGTTCTCAATGAATGTTGGCTATTGTTATCATGTTTATTATTATTTCTAGCATTGATGGTGGCAGAAAATGTTGGCTGCCTACCTGTAGACACATCCTGCTTCTCTATCTTCCTTTTAATCTGAGCACTGATTTTGTGTATTTATCTGGGAGCTGTGTGCTGATAAATCTTGACTGAAAACTTCTCACTAATAAGTAGTTCCCCTCTCTTTCTGATGGTATTTCCCCACCTGCTTGAAGGTAGCCATGGCCAGATGACTTGCTGTGGCCAAAGAAATAAGAGAGATGATACTTGTCACCTCAATCATTGACACTCCAGAAAGTCCCAAGAGAGAACAATGGGTACAGAAACCCCTGCCAAAATGTGATAGACATATAGCATGAATGAAAAATAAACTTTTCAGCTTCAAACCACTGAAGTAATTGGAATGTGTTTGTCATCTGTTACCATAGCTTTACTTGGTCCATCCCAACTCATATAGACAAGCTAACTGCATAAAACCTATTTCACTCGTAGATAACTATTTTGTATAGCATACTTATGTCATTTTAAAAGTTCATTTTATTTTCTTCAAAAATTATTTTTACAATCAACTGTTTTTTGTGTAAATTCCTAGAAATTATTAATTCATAGTTGTTTTGTTCATATCATGTCACACTGATTTTAGCTTTTGCATTGTGAGTTTTGTGGCTATTATTTCTAACAAGCTCAATTTGCTTGTGTCAAAATTTGCAGATATAAATTCTGATATGAAGATGTGAGTCTTCTTTAATGTTCTAATCAATAATAAAGTTTTATTAGAAAGGGAGCAGTACATAGAGCAAACTCAGGGACTAGATTGATGGATTCCAAAACTGCCTCTGCCACTGCCAGCTGTGTTACTTGGGATAAGTTTCTTAACTTTCTCTGTTTTACTCCTCTCATCTATTAAAAAACGGGGATAATTTTAGCATCTAACTCATAGGATGTTTTTACAATGTCCCGTGATAAGTCTGTGATTAATCCTATGATGAGAGTTAACACATGCATACCTCATTTTATTGCATTTGCTTTATTGCGCTTCGCAGATAATACATTTTTTACAAGTAGAAGATTTGTGGCAACTCTGTGTTGATCAAGTTTATCAGCACCATTTTTCCAACAGCATTTGCTCACTTCCTGTCTCTGTGTCACATTTTCTAATTCTTGCAATATTTCATATGTTTTCATTATTATATTTGTTATGGTGATCTGTCATCAGTAATCTTCGATCTTACTATTATAATTGTCTTGGCATTTTTTAGCATTAAAGTATTTTTAAATTAGGGTATGTACATTTTTTAGACATAATGCTGTTGCATACTTAATAGATTACAGTATAGTGTAAACATAATTTTTATAATATGTACTGGGAAACCAAAAAATTTGTGTGACTCACTTTACTGCAATATTCACTTTATTGCAGTGGTCTGGAACTGAACTCGCGATATCTCTGAGGTGTGCCTGTAAACTATGCTTTTTTAAAGCTCTCAGAGTAGTACCTGGAACTATAGAAGCCGTATAAGTATTTTTAAGTGAAAAGATATTGAGGCTTAACTACTGTTAACTTTAATTTTTTATTGTTTATTTGTATAAAGTACAGTTGTTACTTGCTGTGCTTTTGTAGCTATATATTCTATCAATAAGATACGTTTTTGTCAGTTTTTAATCTATAAAACATTTTACCGTGAATAGAATATTTATATTGATTATTTCTACTAGTAATATTTATTATAAATTATATAAAATGTTATATTTATTTTTTATTTTTATTTTATTTTATCTTACTTTTGGCTGCATTGGGTTTTTGTTGCTGTGCACGGGCTTTCTCTGGTTATGTCGAGTGGGGGCTACTCTTTGTCGTGGTGCACGGGCTTCTCATTGCAGTGGCTTCTTGTTGCGGAGCATGGGCTCTAGGCGTGTGGGCTTCAGTAGTTGTGGCATGCGGGCTCAGTAGCTGTGGCACATGGGCTCTAGAGCACGGGCTCAGTAGTTGCAGCACGTGGGCCCTAGAGCACGTGGGCTTCAGTAGCTGTGGTATGTGGGCTCAGTAGTTGCAGTGCGCAGGCTCTAGGGCGTGCAGGCTTCAGTAGTTGTGGCACGTGGGCTCAGTAGTTGTGGCATGCAGGCTCAGTAGTTGTGGCTTGTGGGCTCTAGAGTGCAGGCTCAGTAGTTGTGGTGAACAGGCTTAGTTGCTCCGCGGCATGTGGGATCTTCCCAGACCAGGGATTGAACCTGTGTCCTCTGTATTGGCAGGCGGATTCTTAACCACTGCACCACCAGGGAAGTCCTCTGCATCCTCTTTTAAATCATAAACTTCTCAAGGTGAGAGGCGGGGTCTGGTTTCAAGAGGTGTCTCCAGCTTTGAAGATCATGTCTGGCCTTAGTAGACCCCAATACTTCCTGAATGAGCAAATGAGCGAAGTATTATTCTCATTAAACACTCAAAAGGCTGAAGTTGAAACTTCCCTTGTGGCGCAGTGGTTAAGAATCTGCCTGCCAATGCAGGGGACACGGGTTCGAGCCCTGATCCGGGAAAATCCCACATGCTGCGGAGCAACTAAGCCCATGCACCACAAGTACTGAGCCTGAGCTCTAGAGCCTGTAAGCCACAACTACTGAAGCCCACATGCCTAGAGCCTGTGCTCCACAACAAGAGAAACCACCACAATGAGAAGCCCATGCACCGCAACAAAGAGAAGCCCCCACTCAGTGAAACTAGAGAAAGCTTGCGTGCAGCAACAAAGACCCAGAGCAGCCAAAAAAAAAAAAAAAAAAAGCTGAAGTTGTATGAAGTATAGTAATTTCCCCAAAGTCAAACTGCTAATAGGTGGCATAGTTGATGTGACACTCAAAGACTGCTGACTCCCTAAGGATTTTTCCAATACTTTACTTGTCAGGGGTAAGAAGATGAGCTGCAGAATAAGTTACTGCCATTGTGTAATCCCTTATCAGATTTAAGGTCTCAGCAGCTTGGGGCTGACCTAAGGTGGCATATAACTGTGCAAAGTCCCCTGATACATGTTCTAAAGGGGAAAGGGAAGGGAACCTTGAGGTCAAGAGGGGCTTCTAGAGAGTAAGATAACACATGTGTTAGTGAAATGGAGCAGGACCCTATGGTCCTTGCTGCCCCATGTCCTCAGCCTGCCTTTTCTCTGTGGAAAAACTTTAGCCCAAAATAAGTTTAATCAGAGAAGTGAGAAAATGCAGAAACAAAGGAAAACAGTCAAAGGAGACCAAATAATAGTAGTTTAGTCATTAAGCATAGTCAAGGACCTTTAGTTCTTCCTTAAGGGGTATGAATAGTATTCTGAGCCATATCCTGTGAGCTGTCTTATAGATAATGAAACCCCCACCAGGTAGAAGAAGTTAACTACTTGATGACCAGGCTGTAGTCATGACATAAGCTGCCACAGTTCCGAGAAGTGGCCTCAAAGGAATGGAAACAAACGAACCTGGAACTGAAGATTAACTGTACCTAAAACAATCAAGATGATGCTGGTCAGACCACTGAGGACCAATTTCAAGATGACTGCAGAGCTGATTGTATTGTTTCTGCATGTAGCCCCCTCCGTCTGTCTATAAAAGCTCTTGCCCCCTAATTGTCGGGGAAGGGGGAGTCGGCCTTTGGACAGATGTCCACCCTCCCCCCGCAACTGGTTGCTATCATCCAAAATAAAGCAAACTTTCCTTTCCACCAACCTGGCCTCTTTATTGGCTTTTGAGCGGCTAGCAGCCAGACCCCACTTTCGGTTACATTAGGAAATTGTCATATTCTTGAAAACAATGGCACATCTAGGATTTGTAGAATATTGACTCAAAATGTGGTTTAATCTCCTTAGAAGTTAAAGTATTTAAGAATGTGAGATACTTAAGTATTTTATTCTTTGATTATTTTAAGAAACATCTCTGATATCAGATTGCAAGCCCAGTTAACTGGTTAACTGGTTGACCCCAGTTAAATATTCCTGTTGGCTCACGTCTTCCACCCACACCCCCATCCAATTTCCATAGAAAAGGTCTCTTTAATGTCTTTTGTTCATGACATGTCTGTGTCGTTTCTACAATTTTTTGTGGAGTAATAATCATGTTCCTCCTTGTTTTACGAATGAGAATTTTGAATGTGAAAACAAAAGATGAACTTTACTGATGCCTTAGTCTTTATCAACTTGATCAACACAAATGGTTTCTTTATGGTGAGTGGCACAGAAGACCCAAAGTGTCTTGTTTAATAGCTGAAACAACTCTTCAAGTCACTGATTGGTTTTCTTATTTTATTTCCATTTAAAGTTCTCTAAGATAGGCTTCTTTTTTTTTTTGGCTGCTTTGGGTCTTTGTTGCTGTGCAGGGGCTTTCCCTAGTTGTGGCGAGCGGGGGCTACTCTTCCTTGTGGTGCGCAGTCTTCTCATTGCGGTGGCTTCTCCTGCTGCGGAGCACAGGCTCTAGGCCTGTGTACTCAGTAGTTGTGGCTCGCGGGCGCTAGAGCGCAGGCTCAGTAGTTGTGGCGCACAGGCTTAGCCGCTCCGTGGCATGTAGGATCTTCCCAGAGCAGAGCTCGAGCCCATGTTCTTTGCATTGGCAGGCAGATTGTTGACCACTGCGCCACCAGGGAAGTCCCCTAAGATAGGCTTCTTGAAATTTGCCACTTCCCTCAAAATAGAAAACAAGCCAATAGAAGATGTTTCTCAGAAAAGCCAGCCACTAATGTGAGCAAACTCGATTTGAACATATTACTGTAAATTTACTTTGAAGAGTGATCTCATATTTAGCATGGACAACCTCTAAATGCAAAAGGTTGAGGGGATGCTGTTCAGAGAATAGTCTAACTTTTAGAGGAATTTCAGTCCCTTCCTGTTTTGGAGATACATAAAATATGCCAGTAAGTTGTGCTTTTGTTGACTTTGGTTAAAAGTCTGTTTGATGATAAGTATCTTTTCAGTTTCTTGGATGATTCATTTTGAAGTCTGGAATTAAGAAAGCATTGGAAAATATTGAGGAAAGAGAGGCTCACTACTTCTAGCTTTAGGGCATTTGACCTTCATCCCTTCCTTTCTCTTTTTAGGTTAATTTCTTAATCTTTAGGTAATCATATGTTGACAGTGAACATTCACCTCCAAAAAGCAACAGCAGCAGTTGTGAAATGTCTCTTTATGTATAAGTATGTTCATAGCATGGGATCAGAATTAATTTGTTTTAAGATTAGACTAAGCAATATATGGTGTGAACTTCTGTGGGAACAAAAATTCTCAAGATTTCTTACTGAGAAAACCATTTCTGACCATTGCCTTAGATTGCCGTCATTGGTGTTCTAAGGAAGTTACCACTTCTTATTAACAGATATGGGGATCTGTGATGCCCAGCATACACACACACACACACACACAGAACATTAAATTAAGGTAAATTTAAAGTACTAAGAAAAATAAACTTATAAGCATAGTTGTTAAGATACTTACAGGATAAAATCAAGTGTTCTCCAAGACTTAAAGTCATGTCAATTTCTGTTGTTGGTCTAAAATATAGCATTTTTTTGTTACTTGGAAAGGCAAAATATTAAACCATTAGTTCTCATTAGCTCGATAACAAAATTTGTTAGATTAGCTGACCAGTGCAAGGGCCCTGACAAAAAAGAACATGGAGCATATGAGTTTACTTAACTTTTTCTCTGTTGGGGCCTCAGAGAAGCTGAAGGAGAAAGAGTATCTGTGACAGTCTAGATTCTGTAGCTCTGAGAGGGGATTAATGGCTGGGATGAGGAGCCTTGAGTGGAAATTCCAGGAGGGGAGTGGTCAATGCTAATCAGCATTGTGACATTCTTTAACATTGTGCTGAGCTCCAGCCTACAGAGAAGGTACACCTCAAAGGAACAAATGAGACTTGAGTGTATTACTAGGAGTCACTAGAATTGTGTGAGGTCATAGCAACATCCCTGCCATTTTCTCTTTGTCTGTCAGGCAGGTGGAAAAAGCATTGTGAAAAAGCAATTTGAACAAAAACAAAAATGGAGGGATGGTGATGGACTGAGAGAAAGAGGGCTTCCCATATAAAAACAGGAGGTGTTTGCAGTAATCAAAGGGGGTACGGAAAATGTGCTAAGCACTTCTGTAAGTGTTTTTCTCATGAAATCCTTAAGATAAACCATATGAGACGGATCCTATTTTCATCTCCCTGTTATAGAGGAAAACACTGAGGATTAAAGATATTGAGTAACTTTTCCAGGGTCTTTAGTGTCTTTAAAGACATATAAAGACAAATAAAGCTGGTAAGTTGCAGAGCTAGGATTAAAATCTAAGGACGGGCAAGACAGTTTTAATTAAATATTCAGAGGAGGAACATGATTTAAATGGGAGTTAAAAAAAATTTTGTAGCTCTGGAGAGTAGAAATAGTAGAAGTAGGAATGAAAGGGAAGTTAGACAAAAAGGTAGATTTCAGTACATCATTAGGAAGGGCTTTCTGAAGTTTGAATTAATTCAGGGAAAAGGTGTCTTTGTGTAACAGTGAGCTTCCTAATACTAGACACATTAAAGTGGAGATTAGATGACTAAATGTTAGAGAAGCTGTAGAGGAATTTCAGATATGAGTGGGAATGATAAACAGGTGAACTTCAAATCCCTGTGACTGAAAATTACCACCCTTGGAGTTCCTTAACGCCAGCATTCATATGTATTTTTGGGCCTAGAAAGTAAGAGTTTAATCTCAAGTAATTCTGATCTTCCTAAGAGACAAAACAAAAAAGGAAAATGTATCCTCAAGTTGATAAACAGGTAGAAAATGAGTTTATCAGTGCAAGTGAACCTTTTCTTTGCTCTCATCTCAGAGGGCAATTGAATGCAAGTGTCTGTATTTGGTTGCTGGTGTCAATCAACGAAAGAAGTATGGCATAGCAGGGACTTTAAAATGATTTTAAATTATAAATATTGTCAGTCTTGCTTGCATTTGTATCTGTGTGTCATTGATCATCACAATTTTTAATGGACATCCAGGGCCCAGTTTCTGACACATGCTTAGGGTTCCTTGGGCCTGAGAGACATAGTCTTTAAAAATCATGTATTTATCACATATTTATGTTTTCCGAATTGAATCAAATAATAATGATGCCTCATTAGCACTGTCTCTGTATAGCTTTAACAACAAAATGTTAAAATGAATGAATAGTTCTCAATTCAGTTGAGATCTTGAGCTCTTTAAAATCCACAGTGGCACAGTAGTCACAGCAGGTGGAGGATTAAGGGTGCTTCCTGTCCCATAATTATTTGTGAGCTGGATCTGCTCCTTTTTGAATAAGAAAAGACCTCGTCACCCACTCTCTTTGAAAGACTTTTCTTATGTATTTACACAGAAGATTTTGGAGGAATGAGACCTATATAATCAGTGATAGGCTAACTTTATAAGACAAAGACAAAAAAGGAATCATATTTAACACTGCTTGGTTGAACAAAATAAAATAGTGAGCATATGACTTATGGGTTATATATCTTATAGCAATGGACTGTTATCCAGCTAATGGAGAAGTGAAGTAAGTTGAATATGATGTAGATAAGGAGAGTAAAAACATTATTTATTCTAATTTTTTGGCAATTAAATTAAAAAAAATTCCTTATTGATAATGTTCCTAAGGAATAAGAAGACTTTTACCCACAAAAATCTAATGCATATTTATTGGGAGTGAGGCTTACTAATTTAGTTCAATTAAACAAATTAAAAAAAAATTATTCTGCATGAAATCCTCGATTTGACCCTGAAAAAGACATAAAATCGAACATAATATCCAGAACTTCAAGACGTTTACCATCTAGTACAGAATCAATCAAATGAGCCAATAACTCTAATAAAAGGCAGTATATTACACATATTGTAACTGAGGTATAAACAAAGTTCAGCGAGATTCAAAGGAGAGAATGCTCACTTCTGTTTGGGGTTGGAAAAACATACGGCTTCATGGAAGAAATGACATTTGAAAAATAGATGGAATATTTATAGGTGAAAAGAGGGAGAGAGGGCATACCAGGGAGACAAAGGATTAAAAGCAAGATGATAGGCAGGTGAGTCAGTTCTGAGAAAGTGTGCCAGCTAGAGTGGAGTACAGGTATGTAAGGAGGTGAGAAATAGGAAATAATACAGGAGATTCAGGCTGACGCCAAACATGGTGAATTTCCTGTACTAGGCTGACAGGTGTACATTTATTTTCACGGGTGATGAGGTTGTTAAAATGTGTAGAGTTGAGGGATGGTACGGTCATAGGGCTGCCCAGTATTGTGTGCAGATTGTCCACTGAAAATCTTAGAGGGTGCCATTCACAAGATAACTCTGTATATTTCTGTATTTATTATGACCAGTCATTGTAAATATGTTATGACAGGTTTCCTGACAGATAAGTCAAGTCTGTTGAAGATGGGGTGTCTTTTCTGATTTGTACAAAAGCACCAGATGGGCTAGTGGTAGCCTGGGACAGCTGTGCTGTAGGGAGACATATCTTATAGCAGAATATAGGACCAATTGCTTCAAGGAGAGACTGAGGGCTTTGACAATAGTAGACACAAAAATAGGAACTTAGCTTGGTAAAGACAGGCTGATGTAGCATCTAGATGGAAGAAGGACGCATACATGACTTCAAAGACAGATGACAGATAGTGGTGGCAAATAGGAAACAGAAAAGTGAGAAAGGAGGTTTCTTAAGATAGGGGAAAGGGAAGTAGATGGAGGGCAGAGATGAGAGGCTCCATTTTTTTTTTTTTTTGCGGTACGCAGGCCTCTCACTGTTGTGGCCTCTCCCGTTGCGGAGCACAGGCTCCAGACGCGCAGGCTCAGCGGCCATGGCTCACGGGCCCAGCCGCTCTGTGGCATGTGGGATTTTCCCAGACTGGGGCACGAACCCGTGTCCCCCCTGCATTGGCAGGCGGACTCCCAACCACTGTGCCACCAGGGAAGCCCGAGAGGCTCCATTTTGAACATTTTGGAGCCAGAGGTGTTAGCTGAACATCCAGTTGGAAGTGTCAACTGTTAGGTTGAAAAGCTGAAATGTTGGTCTGGAGGGCAAGGCGGGAGTTGGGCTAGAGTCAGCCACATCAAAATGATCTCTGAGATAACAGGAGAGCCTTTACAGAGAGACAAGTGGAATACAACTGGTGTCAGAAGCAATAATCCTTCTTATCACATTTTGCTCTCTAACCCCAAAAGAATTAGGGATAAATCTTGCAAAAGGAGCCTGTTTTCTTAGTACTGTGGTTGTTGGATAATGTGTTTCCTTTCCAATTCCTGCCAACCATCAAACACAGTCAGCATGTCAGCTCTTATATGTAAACATGTAATTTTTTTCATTATAAGATTAGATAGGAGTGTTGGCAGGAGAGGTTTTCTGACCAAAGGTAGAATCACTGATGACTTGGTAATATTTTAATGGAGAAATAGAGGCATAGAAATCAGTTATAAAATCCACTCAACTTGTCACTCAAGAAAGTAAGAAATGGCAAAAAACATACAAAAGTATTTTTCTTTGACCTTCTTATGTACTCTATGTGGCTCCATATTTTTATCTCGGTGTTTTTCAACATGATATATGACAAACCCACAGCTAACATCATACTCACTGGTGAAAAGCTGAAAGCATTTCCTCTAAGATCAGGAATAATAAAAGGATGTCCACTCTTGCCACTTTTATTCAACATAGTTTTGGAAGTCCTAGCCAGAGTAGTCAGAGAAGAAAAAGAAATAAAAGGAATCCAAATTGGAAAAGAAGAAGTAAAACTGTCACTGTTTGCAGATGACATGATACTTACTATACATAGAAAATCCTAAAGATGCTACCAGAAAACTACTAGAGCTCATCAATGAATTTGGTAAAGTTGCAGGATAAAATTAATACACAGAAACATGTTGTATTTCTATACACTAACAATGAAAGGTCAGAAAGAGAAATTAAGGAAACAGTCCCATTTACCATCATATCAAAAAGAATAAAATACCTAGGAACAAACCTACCTAAGGAGGCAAAAGACCTGTACTCTGAGAACTATAAGACTCTGATGAAAGAAATCAAAGATGACACAAACAAATAGAAAGATATACTGTATTCTTGGACTGGAAGAATCAATATTGTGAAAATGACTATACTACCCAAACCAGTTCACAGACTATGCAATTCCTATCAAGTTACCAATGGCATTTTTCACAGACTAGAATAAAAAAAGTTTTAAATTTGTATGGAAACACTAAAGTCCCCAAATGGCGAAAGCAATCTTGAGAAAGAAAAACAGAGCTGGAGGAATCAGGCTCCCTGATTTCAGACTATTCTACAAAGCTGCAGTCATCAAAACAGTATGGTACGGGTACAAAAACAGAAATGTTGATCAATGGAACAGGATAGGAAGTCCAGAAATAAACCCACGCAGATATGGTCAATTAATCTATGGCAAAGGAGACAAGAATATACAATGGAGAAAAGACAGCCTCTTCAATAAGTGGTGCTGGGAAAACTGGATACGTACATGTGAAAGAATGAAATCAGAACATTCGCTAACACCATACACAAAAATAAAGTAAAAATGGATTAAAGACCTAAATGTTAAGACCAGATACTCTGAAACTCCTAGAGGAAAATATAGAACAGCTCTTTGACATAAATTGCAGCAATATCTTTTTGGATCCATCTCCTAGAGTAATGGAAATAGAAACAAAAATAAACAAATGGGAACTAATTAAACTAGAAAGCTTTTGAACAGCAAAGGAAACTATAAACAAAACAAAAAGACAACCTATAGAATGGGAGAAAATATTTGCAAGCGATGTGACTGACAAGGGATTAATCTCCAAAATCTACAAACAGCTCATACAGTTCAATATCAAAAAACAAAAAACAAAATACAAAAAAAACAACCCAATCAAAAAATGGGCAGAAGATCTGAAAAGACATTCTCCAATGAAGACATACACATGGCTCATAGACACACCTAAAGATGCTCAGTATTGCTAATTATTAGAGAAATACATATCAAAACTACAATGAGGTATCACCTCACACCAGTCAGAATGGCCATCATTAAAAATCTACAAATAAATGCTAGAGAGGGTGTGGAGAAAAAGGAATCCTCCTATACTGTTGATGGAAATGTAAATTGGTACAACTACTATGGAGAACAGTATGGAGGTTCCTTAAAAAACTAAAAATAGAGCTACCATATGATCCTGCAATCCCACTCCTGGACATATATCCAGAGAAAATTTGAAAAGATACATGCACCCCAATATTCATAGCAGCCCTGTTTACAATAGCCAAGACATGAAAGCAACCTAAGTGTCCATCGACAGATGACTAGATAAAGAGGATGTGGTGTATATATATATATATATACATATATATATATATATATATATACAATGGAATATCACTCAGCCATGAACAAGAATGAAATAATGCCATTTGCAGCAACATGGATGGACCTAGAGATTATCATACTAAGTGAAGTAAGTCAGCCAGAGAAAGCCGAATATCATATGATATCACTTATATGCAGAATCTTAAGAAAATGATACAAGTGAACTTTCTTACAAAACAGACTCACAGACATAGAAAACAAACATGACTATCAAAGGGGAGAAAAGGAGGGATAAATTACGAGTTTGGGATTAAAATATACACACTAATATATATAAAATAGATAACCAACAAAGACCTACTGTACATCGCAGGGAACTATACTCAATATCTTGTAATAACGTATAATGGAAGAGAATGTAAAAAAAGAATAGATAATATATATGTATATAATTTCAATAAAAATTAAAGAAATCTGGTACTAAAGTTAATTTATGTTTCATCAGGCCAAAAAATTGATGATAAAAGATAGTCCAGAAGTACACTGGGTGGCAGATAAACAATTAGGAGATGAAAATGTTTGCCTTATGTAAGTCTTATGTAGAGAATGAAGGCTTATTTTAATGGCTGTCATGGGCTTGTCTTCTCATGTTTTTAGACTGTCTGGCAGGAATATTTCCTCGTATTAGTGCTCTCATATTTACTTTGTTAGGATGATCTCAGAAGCCAAGAAGACATCAGTGTTCTGAAAGTTAGGTGGAAGTTGACATTTAAATACAATCTATTCTCAACTCATCCTATCCCCTATTTTATGCTGTATTAATGGACACCAGTGTCCAATGTAATCTGGGAGTTATAAAAAATTGGTTCTTCTTTGTCTTCAAGGAAAGTTAAAAAAAAGGGGAGCAACATATAGGTCATCATCACTATTTCCTTGATGTTATCATTTTAAATACTAATATGACATTGCTTTATTTGTTTCCTGAACTTTTCAGGGAGGTAGAAAAATATTGTGTGCCAGTATCTCTAGGTTGATAGAGGAAAATTTGATATTATATCGATCTATTTGAAATTTAACATTCTGATCACCTCACTTGAATGTTCTATTATAGATATTCAGTTCTGTAGCTGATATTCCCATTGAACTAGAATGGCTTTTTTCTTTAATGTAGTAAGTATTTAAGAATGTTATTAGTGTAGTAGAGAGATTAAATGAAATATTTAGTAAGCACTTTAACCTACAAATAGAAATATGTAACTTTTAAAATAATGTTTAATGTAGATCAATATCTGTAAGATAAAATTGTGGAAAAAAATTTGGGCCTTTGTAAACAGTATTTGGGGTGTAAAGTTCATGAATTTGATTGTACATTTAAAAATACAATGGTTGGAAACATCAAATCTGTATAAACAAAGATGTTCTAATGGATATGGTGAACTGGTCTCTCAGATTATATTTAAATTTGAACAATCTCATTTTCTCATCCCTTTAGAAATTGTTCTATATTATTATCCTATAATTTTCTAGATTGAAAAATGTGCCAGATCTTATATTATTGAAAAGGGAATATATTTAGTACATAGCTCTTCATAAATTACACAAAGCTGTGAATTGGGTTGTTTTCCTCATTTCTGTGAATTTACATTAATAGAAACTAAACCAACAAATAAACACGCACATTAATATTCACTTAAATATACCATTTAGCCTCTTAAATTAAAAATAGCTCTTGAGCTGTATTTTGTCAAGAATATATTTATTTAGTTAATGCAGCTTACCCAGCTGGTCTTTATAAATATTTACTGATATCAGTGACAACTGAGAAAATTAGTGTGTGCAAGAATATAATTTTCTTAAGAATTTAAATCAGGTAAAAATTCAGAAGAGAAAATAAATGGCTGTTGAGTGTATTATAGAAATGACTGTAAAATGAACCTGGAAAAGAGAAAATATATCTGGTTTCCAGGGGTCAGAATTAAATTGCCTTTTCATTTAGAATATTAAAAAAAATCTTTTGAAATATTTCTACAATTCTTTTAAATTTCATTTAAAAATACTTAGGGACTTTCCCAGTCCAGAGTAAGTCTGGAGGGCAGAATATTAAAACCTTTTGAGGAAAAGTTTTGCTTTCAGACTTCCCCAAGGATGTGGTGAAATCTCTTGGGAACAGTCTTGCAGAATTATAGAGATGTTGTTCTTCCAAGCTTTCACTTGGCCCTGACAGCCTGCTTTTTGATGTTTTTTTCCTGCTACTGAGTAAAACGTAGAGTAGCTAACCAATCAACTAACCAAACAAACAAACAAAAGCTGCATCTGTAGAAATGTATAATTTGTGAAATTGCCTATAGTGAATGCCTCAAAAATATGGTTTGAAGAGTAAGTGGCTGGTGATGCTGAGAGCAGAAAATAATTACATTCTCCTGTTTTCCCTGGTTGACAGCATATGACCTGAACTATTTGTCCATAGCTCTTCTGTTTTTCTTTAGGAAAAACCACATGTACAATTAACTAGGAGATTAAACTGTGTGCTTGATATGGATTGAATTGTATTCTGCCTAAATTCCTATGCTGAAGTCGTAACCCCCCATTACCTCAGGATATTACTGTATTTGGAGGTAGGGTTTTTAAAGAGGTAATTATGGTTAAGTGAGGCTATTATGGTTAGCCCTAATCCAATCTGACTGGTGTCCTTATAAAAAGAGATTAGGACATACAGAGAGCAACATCAGGGATGCATGTGCACTGAGAAGAGGTCATCAGCAGGCCAAGGAGAGAGACCTTGGGAGAAACCAAACCTGTTGACATCTTGATCTTGGGCTTTCAGCCTCCAGAATTGTGAGTAAAAACACCAGAATGTGGTATTTTGTTATGGCAATCCTAGCAAACTAATACAGTGATAATAATGAAGTAAGTACTAAATCTTTGAAGAGAAAAAGCATTGAGTCATTTAAATCTATTATAAAGGTACACATCCTGACATCTGAACTACAGGCTCCTGTATATATTGGTACTCATGTAACAATTCTGGTTTCCTCTCATGTTATTCTCATTTAACACATATAACTGTTGATACTTGTTTATCTGACCACTTCCTTCGTTCCACCTGGACTGCTTACTGTTTATTCCTTTCAGCCACCTCCAAGTGCATGTTGCAGGAAAACGTCTGTGAAAAAAAACTGGTCATAAAAAAAAAAAAAAAAAAAACTGGTCATGAGTTCTCTCTCCACTTTTAAAAACTTGTAAAAAACACATGACATAAAATTCATCATCTTTACCATTTTTAAGTGTACAGTTCAGTAGTGTTAAGTGTGTTCATATTGTTGTGCAATGGATCTGCAGAAATTTTCATATATGGCTTTTCATATATGACCTTTATTATGTTGATATTATTTCCTTCTATTTCTAGTTTGTTTTAAAATCATAAATAATTGTTTTATTATCATTAATTAAAAAATGATTAAAAATGACTAAAATGATTAAAAAATGATTAAAAATGATTAATTAAAAAAACGATCTCAGTTGATGCAGAAAAAGCCTTTGAATTTTGTCAAAGGCTTTTTCTGCATCAACTGAGATCATTTTTTGTCCTTCATTTTGTTCATGTGGTGATTACATTTGATTGATTTTTGTATGCTGAACCATCTTTGCATTGCAAGAATAAATACCACATTTTTTTTTTGTTTGTTTTTTTGCAGTACACGGGCCTCTCACTGCTGCGGCTTCTCCCGTTGTGGAGCACAGGGTCTGGACACGCAGGCCCAGCGGCCATGGCCCATGGGCCCAGCCACTCTGTGGCATGTGGGATCCTCCCGGAACGGGACACGAACCTGTGTCCCCTGCCTCAGCAGGCAGACTCCCAACCACTGTGCCACCAGGGAAGCCCAAATATCACGTTTTTAATGCACTGTTGAATTTGGTTTGCTAGTATTTTGTTGAGGATTTTTGCATCAGCATTAATCAGAGATAATGGTTTCTAAGTTTTCTTTTTTTGTAGTGTGTTTTCTGGCTTTGGTATCAGGGTAATGCTGACATCATAAAATGAGTTTAGAAGGGTTCCCTCTTCTGTTTTTTGGAAGAGTTTAAGAAGGATTGGTATTAATTCTTCAAATGTTTGGTAGAATTCACCAGTGAATCCATCTGGTCCTGGGTTTTTCCCTTGTTGAGAGGTTTTTGATTAGTGATTCATCCTCCTGACTAGTTATAGGTCTGTTCATATTTTCTATTTCTTCATAATTCAGTCTTGGTACCTTGTATGTTTCTAGAAATTATCCTTTTCTTCTAGATTGTCCAGTTTATTGGTATAATTTTTCATAATAGTCCCTTGTGATCTTTTTTATTTCTGTGGTATTAGTTATAATAATGTCTTCTCTTTTGTTTCTGATTTTAGTTGAGTATTCTTTTTTTCTTTGTTAATCTTAAGTGTTTATCATTTCAATTTATATTTAAGCAAATCCATTTTTTAATAGTTGTGAGAACATGTTACTTAAACCCTGGAAGTTTTCATTTGTTCATCTGTAAAATGAGTGTATCATTACTGTGCCAGGTTGCTGTCTCCTACTTACATTCAACTCTTTACTGTCACATTCTTGGTGCTGAATAAATAGTAGTTAGTATCATTTTAAATTATTTAAGTAAGAGAGAAATTCCTCTCCTCCTGTAGATCACAGATCCTTTTCTCATTCTTTTTCAAAAGAATCATGAACTCTAAGTTCACATGTATTATTAGTATTCACTGCTTAGGAATTTTAAATCTTGGTGCTGTTTTGTCTTATCATTCTTATATAATTCTCCTTTTAATTGTATGGCCCTTCTGTGCACACGTTTAACTCCATAAGGATAAATTACTTTCAGAAGCCTTTCATTTTTCGTTTCTTTATACATGACCATGGGTTGATACCTCACCAGTAGAATTTTTTCTTTAAGTGTTTTTCCAACTGTATTTTCTATTAAGTATAGTAATTTCATGGTCATTCCATATACTATGGGACATTATGTTCATATATAACTCTCCTGTAAATTTAAAGAACTTGAGAAAAGTGAAAGCTTATTCATTCCCTGTATACCTGTTTTTAGTAGATGTGGTTTCAATTTTTAGGATGCAAGTGAATATAAGCTTTTTTTAAAATTCTTTCTGGATTGCTTTTCATGTGTGTTGGTTGGGAATGCTCTTGTTTGATTTACAGCTTGAGTACACATAGCTGAGTTTTAATTTTGATGTAATTAAGCTGTCTGAAAACAATTATAGCCATGGATAATGCATATTAGAATTTTTCTTATTAAATCCCAACCCAAAAGCAGTATTTGGCTTTATAAACAAAGGGAAAATCATTTGATTCCCATGATTGAAAACTATATACAGTGAATTTTATTGGCAATGTTGGTTAATCATTGATTGTCCTACAAATCATGGTGGGTAAAACATTTATCTTTGGAGGGTGAGGAAAGGGAACTGGGTATAGAGTGAGGAAATATAGCATTATTGTACTTTCTTAAAGTTATACAAATATATTGCAAAACTAATAATGAATTTAACAATTCCTACCTTAAACTTTATTTTCTAGCCCAAAGCTATTCAAGGCTAACATTGCAGGCATATGACTTAGAGTCAGATCAGCTTAGATTTGATTTACAGTTTCAACTTCTGCTGTGTCAACAAATAATCCCCAAATTTCAGAGGCTTACTGTAATAAACATTAATTTCTTGTTCGTGTTGCGTGAGGGCTGTGGGTTGGCTGTTGCTTTGTAGGTATCAGCTTCATGTCTCTTCTAATTTCTGGGGCTTTCTCTTCTTATGGTGAAGAGAGGTCAAGGGGGTAGACCACACAAGTACATTGGACCCTCACATCCCATTAACCAAAGCAGGCCACATGACCTAGCCCCAAATCAGTGGGACAGAGAAGTGAACTTGGCCTCTAGGAAAGCATGGCAAGGGTGAGGAGGGAATGACATGAATAATTATTCAATCTACCACAAGAACCTGTCTTGGAAATACTGTGGACCCTTTCTGGGTAATCCCATAATAAGCTCAACTTGTCAGTTCAGACTAGAAAATTATTTCTAAGTCAGAGAATTTTAGAAACAAAAGAATTTCTAAAGTAATGATTCTTTTATTCAAAGTGATATTGTATTTTGAGGCCCCAAAGTAGAAAGATTGAAGTGGGGTGGAAGACCCAATATCCTACTTGCTGACTGCTTCCTCTTCACCACCTTGCTTCCCCTCACTCTGGTTGCTGGCAAACCCTGAGAGGATTTTACAGAACATAATTTGAAAATCACCAGTGCAGAGTTTCTCAGAGCAGGCTTCACAGATGTTTAGGGATGTTAGGTTGTAAAAAATGTAAAATATTCTGTATAGGTTGAACAAAATTAAACAGAACTGCAGGAATTCTCAGAACTTTTACTGTGTTAATGTTCCTTGTGAATTTCCAAGAGGGCTATATAGGTCTCAGTATTGCCCAAACTTATTGTGAAGCAACTTAGTGCTTTGCAATACATTTTATGAACTGCTATGCTAGACAAGTGCTCTTTTATTAAAAAAATTATATGTGAGGCAGAGGCTTGAGATGGAACAATTAGCTGAGTTTTTCTCATCTAGATAGTAGCAGAGATCAGATTAAAATTCTGGTCTCCCCCCTCCCTTTCCTGGAGTCATGTTGCTGAGTTTGTTCCTATGACCAGGACATACTTTCAAAGTGATGTCATGGCTCACAGGGTGTTTTAACCTTTGAGAACAATAGGCCTGGTGAATGCCTCTGTTAGGGTCCAATGAGAAAGAAATTGAAACTGAGTGACCATGAGTAATTGGTTTCACAAAGTGAATGAAGGATTGTATAATCTGATGTGAAGTAACTGTTGGGACAAATGGCTGCATGAGCAAATGCTCAGGGATTTTTTTTTTTCTCCAGTGAATTTAAGGCTCTATTCATTAAGAAAATCACAGATATTGAAAACCGTGATTTTCCATTGTACGCAAACTCTGCTCCTTTCTTTCCCTTTATCTTTTGTTCACAAGTAAATGACTGTTGTGAATCTGTATAACGTATGTCCTAGGTTATTGTTTGAAAAGTTCTTTAAGAGTAATGATACACTACTTAGGGGCTAAATTTGACCCTAATTCTTTTCAAGAGTTTCATCGCTATTATACATTTAGAGGGAATAATCATCATCAATTGTATGTATCTAAGAAAAATCCATGAGGATAGAATGAAGAGAACCTTATCCTTATATAATTACCTGTGATTTAGAAACCCAAAATTTCAAGTGGATTAAGGTATCAAAAATATATTAGTAAATGGGAAATACCCAAAAGAATTAGGATGAACATTTGGAAGAAGTTGTTTCATGTTTCAAAATATCTGCAAAATACAAAAGTAGAGAAAAGAATAGCAAAATGAGTCTCGAGAAAGAGAAATACTTTTTAATTTAACCTAGATTGTTTCATAACTATTGAGTAAATACAACTTCAGATTTTCCTCTATTGTTCTTATAGACTAAGCATCCTGTTCCTTTTATTTTTTACTTGATAGATGAAAGATGCAAGTGTAGTGTTTATAGTTTTATGAGCACTTGCCTTAGACATCAATGATTCAAATTGCAAAAGAGCAAATTTAAAACTTTACAGGTGTGTGTAAATGAAGACCATATGTGAAGATAAAGCTATGATAAGAACACAGATTAAAGGATGACATTGATTTTTAAAATCTGCAGTTAAGGTGAAACTTTATTTTAGGTAAATACAATGACGTCTCATTTCATTAGCTTTTGTGTACCTCTTGAATATTCTCCCATTATTTAAAATAAGTAACATGCTTGGCGACGGCTTACTCACTGATTCACAATTTTGTAAAAGCTGCTCTAAATTTTCCTTTTAAGATTTTGTTCTAGTGTGTCCCATAAAAGATGTCTATTTTCCTGGACTTGATCTTTTTCCCTCTCAGACTAAAAAACCCCAAACAAACCACTTTTAATTGACATTGACATATTATATACAAACAGAAAAGTTAGTACAAATCATAAGTGTATACTTGGTGAAATTTTCACACATTTAACACACCATATAATCTGCACCCCAGGAGGACCCCTTCATATTTCCTTCTATATGCTTACAAACTTTTGTATATAAAAGCAAAATTTGTAGGCCCATTATCCTCCAGTTAGGTCATTCAGAGTTTAGAATTCTTACCCTCCTTTGGGAATTGACAGCATTGTGAATTTGATTGTACATTATACCCAAATAAGTTTGTCTGCTTATTCTGTAAATGCTATTTGAAATTACTCTGATATTTTTACCAGAGCTAGGTGCATCCACTAGCACTCAGAATTCGTCTATCAACTTGGTAGCCTATGATCTTGAACATAGGTGCCTATTTGAGTCTGCCTGTTTGCCCAGATTTTAGCTGTTATATTCAGATTGCATAAATAGTAACCAAGATTAAATATTGATGTTTTAGAAGTAGATACACCTATATATAAGTCGTATATGGGATTTTCTCTTCCCTCCTTATCTTCTGGGTCTCTTATGAAGGGTTAAGTCTTCTCTTACATGAGAGGAAAGGTCTTTAAGAATCCAGCAGTAGTGTGTTTTATTTCATGGCAAAACCAGTCTTTTGAAAGTTGATTTTAGTTGTTTGCCGTTTGTCATTGGACAATAATCCCTCTATAGTAATGTATCTGTATATCTTCTTATATACTACTATTGATACATCTATACAATCACATATATGATATATAATATTAAAGTTTAAATTTATTTAAAATATTCAAAAAGAATTTCTTATGTTTTTCTGTTGCATGTTCTTGGAATACACCTTCCTTAGAAAGATCATTTTTTGGTCTCTTAACCCAAAGTAGTTGGTCACCTGGCCCTATTGTACTTTCTTAGGACAAGCCTTCTGTTCTTTTCCCGTGTAGTACTTACTGCAATATGTAAGAAAAGATTTGAATTTGTTACTTAATGTCAGTAATAGTTTACAGAAGAGACCTATTTTGTTCATGGTGTATCTGTAGTGCTGAACACTATGCTCCTTATGTAGTGCAGATTCAGTAAATATTTTTTCATGAGTGAATGCTTGAACAATACGAGTATTGTCCTTTTAAATAAAGGACACTATAGGTATTGGGCCTCCTCCTTGCATAATGAGAGCCATGTGCCTTGTACTCAACCCTAGGTCCCTTGCTGACCTGAGTTTGAGCTTCAAGTTTCTCTTACTTCCTTCCCTCTGTCTCTGCCCTTGTGTGCCATTCAGAGAACCAGTCTCTGGTTTCTTCTCTCCATTGGATCATCCCATCTGGTATTTGGAGATGGAGGGTTACAGAAGTGCTGAGTGCCCAGAGCCAATTCTGTGAGCAGCTGTGTCCATTTTTGTAAACCGAGAAGCAAGAAGGTTGAACTGCACTGTCCTAAGTCTGTTTCCTGTCATAATATACTTTCAAAACCCTAATAACTCTAGGGCTGAGCATTTGTTCTACTTTTCATAGCCATGGGCTCAGAGACTGGTATTTACCCTTGAGCCCTGGCTAGGTGGCTGAGGTGCTACTCTATGCTGATGGACTTCTCTGGTTTTACCTGTCAGCCTCTCTACCAGAAGTTTGACCACTGCCATCACTGGATTTCCCATGACTGCTCAGCTTGTATTATGGATGATCAATGAATTGAGGTCAGATTCCCAGATGCGAACTGCTTACAAACTGTGGTGCCATAGTCCCTTGGATGCCATGCCTTGGCTGCCAAATTATCATTCTGTTTGTTTTCACAGCTTGGTCTTTCCCTCCTCTAAGCAGTTCCAGATTCAAACTATGTCTTCTTTGTCTACCTCTTGGGCAGCAGGGCTGTGCTAGGTGATGTTCAGAGATATGATATTCATGTTATTCATGTATTGTATTCTTCACCCCTGCCCCCATTCATGATCTATCATATAATAGGAAAGCACTCCAAACTCATTTACACTAAAGTGGAGTTGATTGATATCAGTAAAAAGATCACCATTTCCAGTAGTACCTATTTTTTGCCATGGTTCAGTTTTATACTATTAAGATGGAACTCTAATAGTGGAAATACAAGCTTTTGCTTATAAATGGGCACTTGTTTTTCTGGGCAAGTGGCTCTCTTTGTTATTTCTGAAATGCACTCTGAGGTGACTGCCTCCATGGCCCAGGCTAAGGTGCTCTGTGGTTATGGCATTTGACCTATATTTTAATTTGAGACACCAAAACGGGCCTGTGTTTCCAGATCCCAGTTCCAGAGGAACTGTATTGGCCCAGTATTACCTATTTGCATATGAAAGCAAATCCTCCAGAAGATGGCAATAAAGGTTAAGCGTGTGTGAGCTAGCAGAAACAATGTGCAAGGCATAGAGTCAGGTTTTGCAGCCTCAGGCAGGACATCTTACCTCACTAATCTAATTACGGAGTAGTTATTTAAAGGAAACACTGTATTTATTTATTATTGTTTTTCACATCTTTATCGGATTATAATTGCTTTACAATATTGTGTTAGTTTCTGTTGTACAACGAAGTGAATCAGCTATGTATATATCACCATACATCACCATATCCCCTCCCTCTTGAGCCTCACTCCCACCCTCCCTATACCAACCTTCTAGGTTGTCACAAAGCATTGAGAAACACTGTGTTTAAATTGCTTCATTTGATAATTAAGTTATTAAAAAATAGAATTTTAGGAAATTGCTTAAATAAAATAATTGGTTATATTTGATTTTTTTCTTCCTTAGGGTGATCCTGGAACAGGTCCCCTCTGTTGTTCTGATGACTGTGCCAAGTTTTACAGAAGGCAAATTAATCAGCTTTTGTGAAAAAACACATGCTATCATGTGCTGCTGAGATCAGGGTGAGGGAGGGTTATGGGAGTTGATAAAGTAAATAAGCTCAGGACAAAAATAAATGTACACTATGTAGAGTAAAAAAAAATATTTTGTTTTAGGGGGATGTATTAGCATTACTAACATACTTTTTACAATTATTTAAAGGAAATAATATGGTAGATACTGTCAATTATTTTTTCTAACACCCACTTCCACCCCTTCTCCCTTGGGCACTTCTCTTGAAGTTAAGCATGTGATCTATTTCCAGTTATTTTTTATATTGAGCTGCATGAGCTGTTTGTATATTTCAGAGATTAATCCCTGTTGGTTGCTTTGTTTGCAAATATTTTATCCCATTCTGAGGGTTGTCTTTTTGTTTTGTTTATGGTTTCCTTCGCTGTGCAAAAGCTTTAAGTTTAATTAGATGCCATTTGTTTATTTTTGTTTTTATTTTCATTACTCTAGGAGGTGGATCAAAAAAGACCTTGCTGTGATTTACGTCAAAGAGTATTCTGCCTATGTTTTCCTCTAAGAGTTTTATAGTGTCCGGCCTTACATTTAGGTCTTTAATGTATTTTGAGTTTTTTTTTTTTTTTTTTTTTTGTGGTACGCGGGTCTCTCACTGTTGTGGCCTCTCCAGTTGCGGAGCACAGGCTCCAGACGCGCAGGCTCAGCGGCCATGGCGCACGGGCCCAGCCGCTCTGCGGCATGTGGGATCTTCCTGGACCGGGGCACGAACCCGTGTACCTTGCATCAGCAGGCAGACTCTCAACCACTGCGCCACCAGAGAAGCCCTTGAGTTTATTTTTGTGTATGGTGTTAGGGAGTGTTCTAATTTCATTCTTTTATGTGTAGCTGTCCAGTTTTCCCAACAACACTTATTGAAGAGACTGTCTTTTCTCCATTGTATATTCTTGCCTCCTTTGTCATAGATTAGGTGACCATAGGTGTGTGGGTTTATCTCTGGGCTTTCTATCCTGTTCCATTGACCTATATCTCTGTTTTTGTGCCAGTACCATACTGTTTTGATGAGTGTAGCTTTGTAGTATAGTCTGAAGTCAGGGAGCCTGATTCCTCCAGGTGCGTTTTTCATTCTCAAGATTGCTTTGGCTATTTGGGGTCTTTGGTGTTTCCATACAAATTGTAAAATTTTTTGTTCTAATTCTGTGAAAAGTGCCATTGGTAATTTGGTAGCGATTGCATATTTCCAGTTAATGAAACCTGGGGATGGGGCTGGCTAAAGAACATTAACGTGATGATCAGAACTAAGGAAGTCATCTTGTAACCATGAGTTTACAAACATAAGAAAAAGGCTATGAGTCTAAGATGTGACTCTCATAGTGTTGAGTCATTGAGCCCATGTGTGCAACTGCCCACCTTCAGCAACTTGGTGTATGAGTTCAACGTGCAGTTACTCAGGAATTCTGGTACTCGCAGCCAAAAGCGTGGTTGAATACTATTATATGCTATGAAAGTTAAACTCATTATATTAAATTTCACCCTTATCACATGATGAGCCAAGTATTATGTGTGAATGAGGTAAAGAGATGTATGAATGAGGTACAGAGGTAAAGAGATTTGCTCTTCTGGGATCTTTCCTGCATTAGAGTTGGAATTCAAAATCAAGTTGTCAAATTCTAGCACATAATGCTGATAAATACTCTGATGGAATTCATACAAACTATGTCTGTTTTGGAGTCCAGGTGCAGTAGAACATCCTTCATTAGATTTTTCCTCCCTAAATGGTTCCATGACAAAGTTACCCACATTTATGAAATTTTTACCTTTGAAAACAGAATGTAAAGATTCTCATCTTCAGAAAAAAGCACAGCAAAGAGAATGATGATCTAGATTAGGAATTTGATTTATTTTATGAGTCAGAAAGCACACAGAAATAATTGGTTTGAGTTTACTTAAAATTGCAGGTACATTTTGGAGAAGAGAATTGGTCAGAGCAGCTTAAGAAGCCTGGTAAGCAGAGAACTCATCTTGTTTTATTTAGGTTGTTTTGCTCATAAGCCCCACTAGTTTGTAGTGAAGTCAACTCCTACCCCAGGTGCTTCTTACTGATACAAGTTTGAAAAGCAGAAGGAAGAAGTGGGAATTTGAAATCCGGGGAGATGAATCTAAGAGAATGTGGCACTTTTAGTTTATTCTGCTCGGTAGGTGCCCTCAGTTTTTGCTCCAAGTAAATCACCACCAAATAAATGTTAAAGGCAGCTGCTGCCTTCCTTGGAGATGTAGTAAAGCTTTAAAAAACAGCACAGAAAGTCAAGGCTGTCTCTGACTCTTCTTGGAGTGTTTAATGATTTTCTACTCTGAATAAAAAACAAAAAAACCCTTCATCTGTGCCTAGCAGCTCTTACCATGTTTTCACATTCCCTATTCCAAGGAGTTTTGAATTTTTTTCTTAGTTGGCCATTCTTTTTAAAACTTTGACTTCGGGATTAAATATTACAATTTAAAGATGTGAATTAGTTGGATGATTTAGGCAGGGAGGGTGTAGGATGGGCTGTCAGGAGGTGGGATGGCTCCAGGAATATTTTAGTCCAGAGTTGTTGGTAATAGCATCAGCAGACAATACATTTTAAAAGAAGAATTTTTCAAGTTAAAACCTAATTATCCTTAAAACTGAAGCTAAGAATGAACTAAGCAGTAAAATTTATATACAGTGTTTAAATTTCTTCTTCCACATTATTCATGTGAACATGATGCACAAATGAGGTATCACATTTGATTTGGTTTGGACATTTTTTTTTCTGTCTTGCTTTATTTAAAATTCCTTATTTCCATAAGATGAACATTATAAGTGAATTATCTGCCAAGCCCTTTTAAATTTTTATCTTTATCTGTAATTTAGCTAAATGTAATTTTGTTAAAAACAAAATATTTTAAATAAAATATATATAATGTAATTGCACAAAATAAATAAAAGACTTCCTTACATAACCACACAGAGGGGATTGAAATGAAATGATTATAAATATTGTTTACATAATTCCCAACTAGTAGTTTTTAAAAGCATTCTCTAATTGAAAAAAAAAAAAAACTAAACGAAAAACCCCAAGTAATTGTTAAAATTGAGTCAGAAATAGATAAGAATGACTTTTCTTATTAAACTAAGAAAAATTGACTGAAATACATAATCTCTTTTTAAAGGGAAAGCATGACATACCTTTAAAAATTAATCTTTCAAATTTTGAATTGGTAGAAAAGTTTATATATGTATTTATATATATGTAATTCTAAAGTACAGTAGCAGTTATGGTGAAAATTCCTTGGCTAAATACCCACTGAGCATAGGTTCTTTATTTTTTTCTTGGAAATATTTGAGAACTCATTATAAATAGAGCTTATTAAGCTATACATCATACATATTGTACAATACAGTTGTGATGCAGTCAGTAGATACAGACTCAGTTGTTTTTCTTTATTAACATTTAAGAGAGTCCATTGCAGATACGGAGAAATCAGGTATTGTGGTGGCTGAAATTCTGAAAGTTTAAATAGAAAAGAAAGATTTTATTTAGGTGAAGAAATAAGAGAACTGAGATTCCCACTCATATTTGCTCCTTACAGCCCTATGCCCCCTCTCAGTACTATTGTACATTAGGTTAAATTTCATTCTAGTATTGTATTTGTTTGACTAGAATGCTCTAACTTTAATAAGAGTGTTTATCAAATGTGGTATTTATGCATTTACAAAGTTAAATATTGAGTGTCTTTTACTGAAAGCTGCTGGAATTTCCTGTTTCACCAGTCTCTGTTCAGAGAAGTGGCCATGATGTCTGCATCTTGTATAGTTGTCCTGGAATCAGCCTTAACATGAGTACTTTTATCTTTTGTGACATCTTGCAAGGTTTCCTGAGCAGTCTGTACAGCCATGCAAAGAATATTGTGTTTCTTTTTTTAAATAGATTGCTCCTAGCAGTCCCCTTATTGATTCAATTGTTAATCCCATTTCTCCCATATTGGTGATTTCATTGTAAATTGTCATGGTATGAAGGGTAGGTTTTACTTTAAGCCCTAAGAATGCTTCAGCAGAAGGGAGTCTTCTTTTCCCACAAGTACTGTACTCAAACTTTGAGAAAATACTTGTTCTTTAGCCTTTGCTATGCTACTGGAAGATCTTCACACTGTTAAACTTTGAAAAATGGCAGTAGGCAAATTAACTTTATGAATCTGTGAGATCAGAATTCTACAGACTGTAAATGTGTTTGAATTCATTCATTAAGCCTCCAAGAGAAAAACAAGGACCTTTCTACTTTTCTTCCATGATTATCATATAATAAAAGAGCTCATTACATGTTAATTCTGTTATTTGTATATTCTCCTAGTTACCCATTTCTAGTAGGTAGCTAGGCTGTGTTACCATAGTTAAAGAATTTTTTTTTTTCTGTATAGACATAAGACATTCTATTATGTTTGTTCATAGTTATAAATCTCTGTTGGTACCTAGTGCCTTCGGGGAAATAAAATGGCTCTTTATAACTTCTGGGGGTCCATTGTATTTTTTTTTTTTACATCTTTATTGGAGTATAATTGCCTTACAATGGTGTGTTAGTTTCTTCTTTATAACAAATTGAATCAGCTATACATACACATATGATCCCATATCTCTTCCCTCTTGCATCTCCCTCTCTCTCACCCTCCCTATCCCACCCCTCTAGGTGGTCACAAAGCACCGAGTTGATCTCCCTGTGCTATGGGGCTGCTTCCCACTAGCTATCTATTTTATGGTTGGTAGTGTATATATGTCCATGGCACTCTCTCACTTTGTCACAGCTTACCCTTTCCCCTCCCCGTGTCCTCAAGTCCATTCTGTAGTAGGTCTGTGTCTTTATTCCCGTCTTGCCCCTAGGTTCTTCCTGACATTTTTTTTTCTTAGATTCCATATATATGTGTTAGCATACGGTATTTGTCTTTCTCTTTCTGACTTCACTCTGTATGACAGACTCTAGGTCCATCCACCTCACTAAAAATAACTCAATTTTGTTTCTTTTTATGGCTGAGTAATATTCCATTGTATATTTGTGCCACATCTTCTTTATCCATTCATCTGATGATGGACACTTAGGTTGTTTCCATGTCCTGGCTATTGTAAATAGAGCTGCAGTGAACATTGTGGTGCATGACTCTTTTTGAATCATGGTTTTCTCAGGGTATATGCCCAGTAGTGGGATTGCTGGGTCATATGGTAGTTCTATTTGTAGTTTTTAAATGAACCTCCGTACTGTTCTCCATAGAAGCTGTACTAATTCACATTCCCACCAGCAGTGCAAGAGTGTTCCCTTTTCTCCACACGCTCTCCAGCATTTATTGTTCCTAGATTTTTTGATGATGGCCATTCTGACCGGTGTGAGATGATATCTCATTGTAGTTTTGATTTGCATTTCTCTAATGATTAATGATGTTGAGCATCCTTTCATGTGTTTGTTGGCAATCTGTATATCTTCTTTGGAGAAATGTCTATTTAGGTCTTCTGCCCATTTTTGGATTGGGTTGTTCGTTATTCTGATATTGAGCTGCATGAGCTGCTTGTAAATTTTGGAGATTAATCCTTTGTCAGTTACTTCATTTGCAAATATTTTCTCCCATTCTGAGGGTTGTCTTTTGGTCTTGTTTATGGTTTCGTTTGCTGTGCAAAAGATTTTAAGTTTCATTAGGTCCTATTTGTTTATTTTTGCTTTTATTTCCATTTCTCTAGGAGGTGGGTCAAAAAGGATCTTGCTGTGATGTATGTCATAGAGGGTTCTGCCTATGTTTTCCTCTAAGAGTTTGATAGTTTCTAGCCTTACATTTAGGTCTTTAATCCATTTTGAGCTTATTTTTGTGTATGGTGTTAGGGAGTGATCTAATCTCATACTTTTACATGTACCTATCCAGTTTCCCCAGCACCACTTATTGAAGAGGCTGTCCTTTCTACACTGTACATTCCTGCCTCCTTTATCAAAGGTAAGGTGACCATACGTGCGTGGGTTTATCTCTGGGCTTTCTATCCTGTTCCATTGATCTATATTTCTGTTTTTGTGCCAGTACCATACTGTCTTGATTACTGTAGCTTGGAAGTATAGTCTGAAGTCAGGGAGCTTGATTCCTCCAGCTCCATTTTTCTTTCTCAAGATTGCTTTGGCTATTCAGGGTCTTTTGTGTTTCCATACAAATTGTGAAATTTTTTGTTCTACTTCTGTGAAAAATGCCAATGGTAGTTTGATAGGGATTGCATTGAATCTGTAGATTGCTTTGGGTAGTAGAGTCATTTTCAGAATATTGGATTCTTCCAATCCAAGAACATGATATGTCTCTCCATCTGTTTGTATCATCTTTAATTTCTTTCATCAGTGTCTTATAATTTTCTGCATACAGGTCTTTTGTCTCCTTAGGTAGGTTTATTCTAGATATTTTATTCTTTTTGTTGCAATGGTAAATGGGAGTGTTTTCTTGATTTCACCTTCTGATTTTTCATCATTAGTGTATAGGAATGCCAGAGATTTCTGTACATTAATTTTGTATCCTGCTACTTTACCAAATTCATTGATTAGCTCTAGTAGTTTTCTGGTAGCATCTTTAGGGTTCTCTATGTATAGTATCATGTCATCTGCAAACAGTGACAGCTTTACTTCTTCTTTTCCGATTTGGATTCCTTTTATTTCCTTTTCTTCTCTGATTGCTTGGCTAAAACTTCCAAAACTATGTTGAATAAGAGTGATGAGAGTGGGCAACCATGTCTTGTTCCTGATCTTAGTAGAAATGCTTTCAGTTTTTCACCATTGAGGACGATGTTGGCTGTGGGTTTGTCATAATGGCCTTTATTATGTTGAGGAAAGTTTCCTCTGTGCCTACTTTCTGGAGGGTTTTTATCATAAATGGGTGTTGAATTTTGTCGAAAGCTTTCTCTGCATCTATTGAGATGACCATATGGTTTTTCTCCTTCAATTTGTTAATATGGTGTATCACACTGATTGATTTGCGTATATTGAAGAATCTTTGCATTCCTGGAATAAACCCCACTTGATCATTGTGTATGATCCTCTTAATGTTCTGTTGGATTCTGTTTGCTAGTATTTTGTTGAGGAGTTTTGCATCTATGGTCATCAGTGATATTGGCCTGTAATTTTCTTTCTTTGTGACATTCTTGTCTGGTTTTGGTATCATGGTGATGGTGGCCTCGTAGAATGAGTTTGGGAGTGTTCCTCCCTCTGCTATATTTTGGAAGAGTTTGAGAAGGATAGGTGTTAGCTCTTCTCTAAATGTTTGAAAGAATTTGCCGGTGAAGCCATCTGGTCCTGGACTTTTGTTTGTTGGAAGATTTTTAATCACAGTTTCAATTTCAGTGCTTGTGACTTGTCTGTTCATGTTTTCTATTTCTTCCTGATTCAGTCTTGGCACGTTGTGCATTTCTAAGAATTTGTCCATTTCTTCCAGGTTGTCCATTTTATTGGCATAGAGTTGCTTGTAGTAATCTCTCATGATCTTTTGTTTTTCTGCAGTGTCAGTTGTTACTTCTCCTTTTTCATTTCTAATTCTATTGATTTGAGTCTTCTCCCTTTTTTTCTTGATGAGTCTGGCTAATGGTTTATCAATTTTGTTTGTCTTCTCAAGCAACCAGCTTTTATTTTTATTGATCTTTGCTATCATTTCCTTCATTTCTTTTTCATTTATTTCTGATCTGATCTTTATGATTTCTTTCCTTCTGCTAACTTTGGGTTATTTTTGTTCTTCGTTCTCTTATTGCCTTAGATGCAAGGTTAGGTTGTTTATTCGAGATGTTTCCTGTTTCTTAAGGTAGGATTGTATTGCTATAAACTTCCCTCTTAGAACTGCTTTTGCTGCATCCCACAGGTTTTGGGTCTTCGTGTCTCCATTGTCATTTGTTTCTAGGTATTTTTTGATTTCCTCTTTGATTTCTTCAGTGATCATTTCATTATTAAGTAGTGTATTGTTTTGCCTCCGTGTGTTTGTATTTTTTACAGATGTTTTCCTGTAATTGATATCTAGTCTCACAGAAAAGAAAAGATACTTGATACAATTTCAGTTTTCTTAAATTTACCAAGGCTTGATTTGTGACCCAAGATATGATCTATCCTGGAGAATGTTCCATGAGCACTTGAGAAAAATGTGTATTCTGTTGTTTTTGGATGGAATGTCCTATAAATATCAATTAAGTCCATCTTCTTAAATGTATCATTTAAAGCTTGTGTTTCCTTATTTATTTTCATTTTGGATGATCTCTCCATTGGTGAAAGTGGGGTGTTAAAGTCCCCTACTATGAATGTGTTACTGTCGATTTCCCCTTTTATGGCTGTTAGTATTTGCCGTATGTATTGAGGTGCTCCTATGTTGGGTGCATAAATATTTACAATTGTTATATCTTCTTCTTGGGTTGATCCCTCGATCATTATGTAGTGTCCTTCTTTGTCTCTTGTAATAGTCTTTATTTTAAAGTCTATTTTGTCTGATATGAGAATTGCTACTCCAGCTTTCTTTTGATTTCCATTTGCATGGAATATCTTTTTCCATCCCCTCACTTTCAGTCTGTATGTGTCTCTCGGTCTGAAGTGGGTCTCTTGTAGACAGCATATATATGGGTCTTGTTTTTGTATCCTTCAGCCAGTCAGTGTCTTTTGGTGGGAGCATTTAATCCATTTACATTTAAAGTAATTATGGATATGTATGTTCCTATTCCCATTTTCTTAAATGTTTTGGGTTTGTTATTGTAGGTCTTTTCCTTCTTGTGTTTCTTGCCTAGAGAAGATCCTTTAGCATTTGTTGTAAAGCTGGTTTGGTGGTGCTGAAATCTCTCAGCTTTTGCTTGTCTGTAAAGGTTTTTTAATTTCTCCATCAAATCAGAATGAGATCCTTGCTGGGTAGAGTAATCTTGGTTGTAGGCTTTTCTCCTTCATCACTTTAAATATGTTCTGCCAGTCCCTTCTGGCTTGCAGAGTTTCTGCTGAAAGATCAGCTGTTAACCTTATGGGGATTCCCTTGTGTGTTATTTTTCCCTTGCTGCTTTTAATATGTTTTCTTTGTATTTACTTTTTGACAGTTTGATTAATATTTGTCTTGGCATGTTTCTCATTGGATTTATCCTTTATGGGACTCTCTGTGCTTCCTGGACTTGATTAACTATTTCCTTTCCCATATTAGGGAAGTTTTCAACTATAATCTCTTCAAATATTTTCTCAGTCCCTTTCTTTTTGTATTCTTCTCCAGAACCCCTAAAATTTGAGTGTTGGTGCGTTTAATGTTGTCCCAGAGGTCTCTGAGACTGTCCTCAGTTCTTTTCATTCTTTTTTCTTTATTCTGCTCTACAGTAGTTATTTCCACTATTTTATCTTCCAAGTCACTTATCCGTTCTTCTGCCTCAGTTATTCTGCTATTGATCCCTTCTAGAGTAGTTTTAATTTCATTTATTGTGTTGTTCATTGTTGCTTGTTTCATCTTTAGTTCTTCTATGTCCTGTTAAATGTTTCTTGCATTTTCTCTATTCTATTTCCAAGATTTTGGATCATCTTTACTATCATTATTCTGAATTCTTTTTCAGGTAGACTGCCTATTTCCTCTTCATTTGTTAGGTCTGGTGGGTTTTTATCTTGCTCCTTCATTTGCTGTGTGTTTTTCTGTCTTCTCAGTTTGCTTATCTTACTGTGTTTGGGGTTTCCTTTTTGCAGGCTGCACGTTCTTAGTTCCCGTTGTTTTTGGTGTCTGCCCCCAGTGGCTAAGTTTGGTTCAGTGGGTTGTGTAGGCTTCCTGGTGGAGGGGACTAGTGCCTGTGTTCTGGTGGATGAGGCTGGATCTTGTCTTTCTGGTGGGCAGGTCCACGTCTGGTGGTGTGTTTTGGGGTGTCTGTGGACTTATTATGATTTTAGGCAGCCTCTCTGCTAATGGGTGGGGTTCTGTTCCTGTCTTGCTAGTTGTCTGTCATAGGGTGTCCAGCACTGTAGCTTGGTGATCATTAAGTGAAGCTGGGTCTTGGTGTTGAGATGGAGATGTCTGGGAGGTTTTTGCCATTTGATATTTGTGGAGCTGGGAGTTCTCCTGTGGACCAGTGTCCTGAAGTTGGCTCTCCCACCTCAGAAGCACAGCACTGACTCCTGGCTGCAGCATCAAGAGCCTTTTTTCATCCACACGGCTGAGAATAAAAGGGAGAAAAAGTAGAAAGAAAGAAATAGGATAAAAGAAAATAATATAAAGTAATATAAAATAAAGTTATTAAAATAAAAAATAATTATTAAGAAAAAAAATTTTTTTAATGTAAAAAAAACCAAAAACGGACAGATAGAACCCTAGGACAAATGGTGAAAGCAAAGCTATGCAGACAAAGTCTCACACAGAAGCATACACATACATACTCACAAAAAGAGGAAAAAGGGAAAAAATAATAAATCTTGCTCTCAAAGTCCACCTCCTCAATTTGGGATGATACATTGTCTATTCAGGTATTCCACAGATGCAGGGTACTTCAAGTTGATTGTGGAGACTTAATCCGCTGTTCCTGAGGCTGCTGGGAGAGAGTTCCCTTTCTCTTCTTTTTCTCACAGCTCCAGGGCCTTAGCTTTGGATTTGGCCCTGCCTCTGCGTGTAGTTCGCGGGAGGCGTCTGTTCTTCGCTCAGACAGGTTGGGGTTAAAGGAGCTGCTGATTCGGGGGCTCTGGCTCACTCAGGCCGGGGGGAGGGAGGGGCACTATGCGGGGCAAGCCTGCGGCGGCAGAGGCCACCGTGACGTTACACCAGCCTGAGGCACACCGTGCGTTCTCCCGGGGAAGTTGTCCCTGGATCCTGGGACACTGGCAGTGGCGGGCTGCAGAGGCTCCCCAGGCTCCCCGGAAGGGAGGTGTGGATAGTGACCTGTGCTCGCACACAGGCTTCTTGGTGGCGGCAGCAGCAGACTTCGCGTCTCAAGCCCGTCTCTGGGGTCCGTGCTGTTAACCGCAGCTCGCGCAGGTCTGGAGCTCCTTTAAGCAGCGCTCTTAATCCCTTCTCCTTGCGCACCAGGATACAAAGAGGGAAGAAAACGTTTCTTGCGTCTTCGGCAGCTCCAGAGTTTTCCCCGGCCTCCCTCCCGGCTAGCCGTGGTGCGCTAACCCCTTCAGTCTGTGTTCACGCTGCCAGTCCTCTTCCTAATCTCTGACTAAAGCCCGAGCCTCAGCTCCCAGCCCCGCCTGTCCCAGCCGGTGAGCAGGCAAGCCTCTCGGGCTAGTGAGTGCCGGTCGGCACCGATCCTCTGTGTGGGAATCTCTCCGCTTTGCCCTTTGTGCCCCTATTGCTGTGCTCTCCTCTGCGGCTTTGAAGCTTCCCCCCTCCGCCACCCGCAGTCTCCGCCACGAAGGGGCTTCCTGGTGTGTGGAAACCTTTCCTGCTTCACAGCTCCCTCTCACTGGTGCAGGTCCCGTCCCTATTCTTTCGTCTCTGTCTATTTTTTTTTCTTTTGCCCTACCCAGGTACTTGGGGAGTTAGTTGCCTTTTGGGAGGTCTGAGGTCTTCTGCCAGCGTTCAGTAGGTGTTCTGTAGGAGTTGTTCTACGTGTAGATGTATTTCTGATGTATCTGTGGGGTGGAAGGTGATCTCTGTGTCTTACTCTTCTGCCATCTTCCCCCGGCCCGGTCCATTGTATTTTAAAGAAGATAGAATGTCCAATTTATTTGTAAAGTCTGCTTGTTGAGTTGATGTTGCTAAATAATTGGTGAAATTTGAATATGGGTTGTGAATTAGATAACAGCATCAATGTTAATTTCCTAAAATTGTTCATTGTACTAGAGCTTTGTAAGAAATGTCCTTTTCTCAAGAGATACACACTGAAGTATTAAAGGGGTAATGAAGTACAATGTATAAGGTTTTCTCTCAGTTGGTTCTGGAAATTTTTTTACGTGTACGTGCACATACAAATAAATAGAGAGTGAGAGAGAGAGAATATGCAAATATGGCCAAAAATTAACAATTGGTGAATCTGAGTGAAGGGTACAAGAGTCCTTTGTATAATTCTTGCAACATTTCTGTAAGTTTGAAATTATTTCAGAACAAGAGAGAAAACATGCCTTCAAATTAAGACTTAAGCAAAAGCGAATATATATTTCTGGCCACCATGTGTATTTTATTAATCCATGTATTTTATTTTTGCATTTTTAAAACAATGAGAAAGCATATCTATGACTTTTTAGGACATCTGGAAGCAAGGAAGGGCGAGAGACTTCCATTATGGCTGTGGAGACTGATAGTAGTAGCTACCGGAATTGGAATCTCTGAATGCTTCCTTCCTGTCAGACTGAAAACAAGTACCCCTGGAGAGCTGCCTCTTCAACTCTGCACTGGGGGGAAGGTAGGGGTTTTACTTTTTCTAGTTTCTTCCTTCTAGTAAGAAATCAATTATGTGAATGTGCTAATCAAATTCATTCATACACAATAATAATTTAAAGGAATAAATAAGTGGAACACCTTAAACATGCTATACTCTTCTGAGTAATCAAAAATCTTGATTTTTTTCTAATAAAATATAAAAGTATTGCATTAAATTAGAATTTTGCATGTAATGCTATCAAACACTTTTAGTTGGTTATACATCAATTATTTGAATTCAAAGATAAGATTAACTGTGATTAACTATCTCAGTTTTTCCTAGCCTTTATTGCATGTGATTTTATGCTTTTCAATACAAATAATTTCTTACATGCTTGAATGAATATATTTAATTGTTATGCCTTTGCAAGACTTTCAAAAATTAGGAAAAACATTCCCACCAGACTGTAGGTCGGAAAATAGGACTGTTGTGTTGTTAGCTTGTATAAATTAAGCCAGGTAAAGTCAGGGTTAGTAATCAGTGTTAGACAAATTGGCTAAAATGACATGCAGAGGACTGAAATAACTTCTACAAAGTAAACAAATCTCTACTTGAGTTTACCCTGTAATCTATGGCTTCAAGCCGTAGAATTCTTTATAAGGCTTACAAGGTCTCTTAATTATAGTGAGTTTATAATTAGATGTTATATAGTCATCCTTGGTTATTCCCTGCATTTGTTTATTCTAAACTGCAATTTAAAGGACCCAATGTTTTTTCTGATTGAGAGCGCCAGAATCCAAGCTGCTTTCTAATTTGCAATGACAATATTTTGAGCTTTAATAATATTGTGATTTTATACAATTTACATATTGTAATTTAATAATGTGATATTTTGGTTGTTATGACATCTTACATGTTATGTTTTTAGCAATATGGTTCTGAGTGTTTCCCCATTTATAGAATACATTAAAAAAAGAATCGCTTTGAATATTGATTCATTCGTAAAATCAAAGTATGATACACACATATTACTGGTACTCTCAACTCGTGTTGCAAGAAACCTTGTTAAGTCCTACTTTGTGTGCTAAGAAAAGTGTTGATTCCTCATATCTGTCTGGATGCAGGTCTTCAGGGTTCAATCTTGCCCATATCTCTGTGATTGTTTCCTTATCCTTGGCCACCCCGAATCTTCTTCTGAATGTTGAAACCTAAAGTTCCTATTCTGTGCCCTCCTGTGTCCTCTGAGTAGCCATTGTATGTAACTCTGTTTCTCCTCACTCTTCTTATTTCATTGTTCTTTTTAAATGGGGTTTTCATCTTTACCTCTGTAAGCGAAGCCACAACCTACTCTGGATATATTTTCTATTATTGCTCCATAATGGCAGGTCATGCAGAATTAGGAATTACATAAACAAATTATATAATGAAAAAGAAAAATTAAGAAAAGTTTCCATGGTGCCTTAGGCCAATATCAATGAAGCCATGAACATTTTTTCTTTTATCTGCCTCTTCAGCCTCTTCCTGGCTAATAATCTTTATAGCATTCCCATATTTAATATTTTGAGCAATGCTGTAGTCAGAATCAATGCCAAACTGGGACCTTACACAGTGGCCATTTACCTCTTAATGTCAGCTTTTTTTAAGAATTAAAAAAAAGAGGCCCATTTTATTTAAATAATTATTAAACACAAGCAGTGTTAGCTGAGCCAGGTAGCTGTTGCTATTTGTGGTGGACTTTTGTATCTTGTTTAAAATTCAAATTTGTGTGTGTGTGTGTGGTTTTACAGTTTAATACATATGTATTATGTAACTTATAAATACCATATATTTCTCGAATTAGGTTCTCTTTCATTTCCTGCTTGCTGAACTATTTAAGGAGACTTGGGCATTGTTCATCTTTACTTCCTTGTAAACACCTCTGCCACCTAGTGGACTGTATGAAATTAGTCAGGTTGGCTCAGCAGGTGTGTGATTAAGCACAGATGCTCAAATGTCGAGTATAATTGGAGATGGCTGTAAATCCTGGATTTATATGTTAACCTATACTAAGAAAAATTGAGTAGCCAGCCTGTACTAGGTGAAATATATTGTACCCTGAGATCTCCACACAGAGAGAAAAGTGGCCTCTGCACTTTAAGTAGCTGTTTTGGGTAGCTCTACTGAAATGAGCTGTGAAGGAGGTCTCATAAGAAGTATAAGGAAAGACCCTTAGGACGAGGGGTCAAATGCTTGAAGAAGAAGCTCTGACCCTTGGGCATTGCCAGTGGGGGATAATGGGACTCTATGGAAAGCTGGGATTATCTGGGAAGCCAGCTGTAAAACTTCTGCTTGAAGAGCCAGCCTTTGGGTCATACTTTTATCACAGATGTAATGAAATAAAACTATATCATTACTATTACCAACTTAATAAATAACAATCACTAGTTGAAATTATCATCTGATTTACACGTTCTGTTTTATCTTTGTAACTACACACAGGTTGTTCTAAAAGTTGTTGCCTATTCATAATCTGAGATTAATTATCATAAAAGTGCTGGGAATGGGGGCTTCCCTGGTGGCGCAGTGGTTGAGAGTCCACCTGCCGATGCAGGTGACATGGGTTCCTGACCCGGTCCGGGAAGATCCCACATGCTACGGAGCGGCTGGGCCCGTGAGCCATGGCCGCTGAGCCTGCGTGTCCGGAGCCTGTGCTCCACAACGGGACAGGCCACAACAGTGAGAGGCCCGCGTACTGCAAAAAAAAAAAAAAAAAAAAAGTGCTGGGAATGGAATCCTTGTTATATTCAATGCACTAGTGCTAGCTTCAATTTTGGACATCTTATTTTCAGAAAAATTAGAGAAATTCAGGGATGAATTAAAGAAACAAAACCACTTGTCAGCCTATGAAGGAAATTTAATTGAATTGAGATTATTTTAATCTGGAGATAAAAATTTTAAATTAATTAAGTAATCATCTCCCACTATAGCTATTAGTAATATTGGAAGAGTCCTTATAATTTGGGGGCACATTAGCAGGTGTATTCCCAAGCAGTGTACAACTTCATATTCTCTTCATAATATGCACACCAAAACCACTCTGGAATTGGAGACTGAAGTTTTGCTTTGGAGTTTAGAATTTAAATTTAGGCCATTGGTTTCCTCCAGAATTTCATGTATTTATTTTATTTTATTTATTAAAAATTTTTTTTATTGGAGTATAGTTGATTTACAGTGTTGTTTTAGTTTCTGTTGTACAGCAAGGTGAATCAGTTATACATATACATATATCCACTCTTTTTTAGATTCTTTTCCCATATAGCCCATTACAGAGTATTGATAGAGTTCCCTGTGCTATAATCGTAGGTCCTTATTAGTTATCTATTTTTTTTTTTTTTTTGTGATATGTATGCGGGCCTCTCACTGTTGTGGCCTCTCCTGTTGCGGAGCACAGGCTCCGGACGTGCAGGCTCAGCGGCCATGGCTCATGGGCCTAGCTGCTCCGCAGTATGTGGGATCTTCCTGGACCAGGGCACGAACCCGTGTCCCCTGCATTGGCAGGCGGACTCTCAACCACTGCGCCACCAGGGAAGCCCTAGTTATCTATTTTATATATAGTAGTATGTATATGTCAAACCAAATCTCCCAATTTATCCCTCCCCCTTCCCCCCCCAGTAACCGTAAGTTTGTTTTCCACATCTGTGACTCTATTTCTCTTTTGTAAATAAGTTCATTTGTACCATTTTTTTAGATTCCACATATAAATGATATCATGTGATATTTGTCTTTCTCTGACTTACTTCACTTAGTATGATAATCTCTAGGTCTCCATCCATGTTGCTGCAAATGGCATTATTTTGTTCTTTTTTATGGCTGAGTAATATTCCATTGTATATGTGTACCACATCATCTTTATCCATTCCTCTGTCGATGGACATTTAGGTTGCTTCCATGTCCTGGCTATTGTAAATAGTGCTGCAATGAACATTGGGGTGCATGTATCTTATAAGATATTGATGAAAGAAATCAAAGGTGACACAAAAAGGTGGAAAGCATTATCTTGGATTGGAAGAATCAGTATTGTCAAAATGACTGTATTACCTAAAGCAATCTACAGATTCAATGCAGTCTCTACCAAATTGCCAATAGCATGTTTAACAGAATTGGAACAAAAAAAATTACAATTTGTATGGAAACACAAAAGACCCTGAATAGCCAAAGCAATCTTGAGAAAGAAAAATGGAGCTGGAGGAATCAGGCTCCCTGACTTCAGACTATACTACAAAGCTGTAGTCATCAAAAGAATATGGTACTGGCACAAAAACAGAAACATAGATCAATGAAACAGGTTAGAAAGTCCAGAGAAAAACCCATGCACCTCTGGTCACTTAATCCATGACAAAGTAGGCAAGAATATATGATGGAGAAAAGCCAGTCTCTTCAATAAGTGGTGCTAGGAAAACTGGACAGCTACATGTAAAAGAATGAAATTAGAACACTTCCTAACACCATACACAAAAATAAACTCAAAATGGATTAAAGATCTAAATGTAAGGCTGGATACTCTAAAACTCCTAGAGTAATGAAAGTAAAAACAAAAATAAACAAATGGGACCTAATGAAACTTAAAAGCTTCTGCACGGCAAAGGAAACTATAAAGAAGTCGAAAAGACAACCCTCAGAATGAGAGAAAATATTTGCAAATGAAGCAACTGACAAAGGATTAATCTCCAAAATATACAAGCAGCACATGCATCTCAATATCAAAAAAACAAACCAATCAAAAAATGGGCAGGAGATCTAAATAGACACTTCTCCAAAGAAGACATAACAGATGGCCAAGAGGCACATGAAAAAATGATTAACATCACTAATTATTAGAGAAATGCATATCAAAACTACAATGGGGTATCACCTCACACCAGTCAGAATGGCCATCATCAAAAAATCTACAAAGTAAATGCTGGAGAGGGTGTGGAGAAAAGGGAACCCTCCTGCACTGTTGGTGGGAGTGTAAACTGGTACAGCCACTATGGAGAACAGTATGGAGGTTCCTTAAAAAACTAAGAATAGAGCTACCATATGATCCTGCAATCCCACTTCTGAGCATATATCCGTAGAAGACCATAATTCATGTATTTATTTTAAAGTTGCCTTTCCTAATATAATTTCAGGAAAATTAGGGCTTGCCTAGAATTCTGTTAAAATCTGAGGGAGAAGGAAACCCTTTAATGTGGAAGATGGAACTGGGCAGGAAACAATTGCCTTCTATCTCTTGGGTTTCACCTTCTGGCCCTTTGATCACTGGGATGACCTGTGTAACATTCTCAGGTTCCCTGGATTCCAACCTTGCTCTGGTTCTCTAGTTCTTAACTTGCTTTTGGCCTTTGTTCAGGTTTCCTCCTTGATTCATAACTTGGCTCTTCTAGTGATTTGTCTCAGTTAGACACACCTGAACATTCTGACAGAGTTTGGAAGCAGAAATGTCAATAGAGAAGTAGTCTACTTATCTTTAAAAAGATACTTGCCACTATTTATATAGGTTTTATTTTTAATTATTATATACTTTATTATCATATAGATAATGTATACATTGCTAGAAATCTTAGAAAATACATTTAATTTCAATGCAAATAAACTACTGTAAGTTTATATCACATTGAGAAAAACACTGGTGAAGAGAACTAAAAACCATTTTTCTGGTGCATAAGTACCATTTTTTAAATTTTATTTTTATTTTATTTTTTAAAAAAATATTTTTATTTATGTATTTATTTGGCTGTGCCGGGTCTTAGTTGCGGCATGCGAACTCTTAGTTGCAGCATGTGGGATCTACTTCCCTGACCAGGGATCGAACCCAGAGCCCCCTGCATTGGGAGCGTGGAGCCTAGCCACTGGACCACCAGGGAAGTCCCATAAGTACCATTTTTTAAACAAGAATAGGATCAGCTTATTATTTTTTTTTTCACTTAATGTCATATGCCAGTTTCCCCACGTCATTATATTTTCCTACAATATAAGTCTTCAATGGCTGCAGAATAATGTACTGTGAATGTATGTCATTCATCAGTTCCTTACTTTGGACAAATATAGATTTTAAATATTTTTTTCTATTTTAATAATATTGAGTGAACATCTTTGGTAGACCCATGATATTTCTATAAGATATATTTCTAAAATTAAGTATTTTTGAGATATGCATTCAGAGGTGAACACGTAGGATTAATAATATTTCCAAAGTGTAGCTATTTTCATATTTAAGAGTAAACTTAGGGATTTTGAATTTTTTGTGAGAAAGACCACTCTGTTTTGACAAACTTTGATTATAATCAGAATGAGCAGAAAACTTATTATATGGTTTCTTTTTCCTATTTACATGTAAGTCATGGTTCTGATTTTTATTGTTTTATGCCTTCTTCTTTGCTTTGGTCTTTGTTTACTTTTGGATTTTTGCTTGTGGTCCAAAAAATAAAAATTCTTGAGGCAGAATCTTTTCCTTTGCCAAAATCTGGTGCAAAATTGATGATATATGAAACAATACAGCATGTGAAATATCATGTCGTTTTTATATGGAAAATGTCCCTAGTTTGTTTCATTTGATCATTTTCCTGTAAAAAGTTTACTAAAAGCTTCTCAAGCATATCTGGAATTGAAACAAAAACAGAAACCTCAGCATGCAGAGTAAATGTAAATGTATAGACTTCTTCAACTCTCCCATAAAGGTATGCGGTGTAAAACAAGGTTACAGTTAAAATTATTCCATAGCAAATGTACTGTGCCAGCTCTTGGTGCTAACTCATAAATATTTCCATCCACATACAGTTTCCAAAGCACAGTTTTCCAGTTGCAATTAAACTTCAAGCTGTTGCATATTTTGCAGCTTCAGTAATTTTGCCTGTACACAATTAAAATTTTGAAAATTGTATCTTTAATTTATTATAGTTATAATACTTCTTACAGAAATATGCTTTTAAATCCTAGGTATCATGGTACAGTAGGCTATATTCCATATCTCAAGACCTCCACGTTAATGAAGTGGTAGGTATGCTGTATTCTTCTGTAGGTAAACTCATAGGGGAGAGTCTCAGACACAGTGATTGTAGTAACAAACACTAATAAATTCATTAAAACCAAAGATTAATGTGATGACCTCAACCTTAAAACAGCAGAAGCTCAAACTTTTGGTTCTAAAGAAATGCATACATTTTGACTTCCTAAGTTTCCTGTGGCAACTAAGTTTTTATGATTCTAGTCGTCAAACAACTAGACATTGTGTGAAAATGCTCTGCCTGTCTTCTTTTGTAGTTGTAATTGGTCTTTATTGTTATTTAGTTTATTTTTAACTATCCGTAGTATGTTAACAGTTCTTATTTGTTGAGTGCCCACTATGTTCCAGCATTGGTCATAGATGCTTACTTAATTTAATCCTCACAATAACTGAGCAAATTAATGTTATTTCTGTATTACACATAAGAAAATGGAGGGTCAGAGAAACTGAGTAGCATTGCCAACGGCACACAACTAGAAGCAGCAGAACCAGGGTTCAGACTTAGTTCTGGATGAAATAAGAGAGTAGGTTATTGTCTGAAAGAAATAAGCTACAAAATAAAGTACTAGTAAAGATAATTTGATCTCATTTTTGTTTCCAAATATTTATTTTTTTTCTATAGGAGAACTATAAGTGAAAGATGGCAAAACGAATCCTAAATATATATCAAACCTACACTGAGGCTAATTTTCTTATATTTTTCTGTTGATGCTGGTGAAATCTAAATTTGGAAACAAGAATTACAGCTATAAAGTTAACTGAAAGGTTAAGAAACCTTTCTGGCTATGCCAGTAGTCATTTCAAACAAGTATTTCATATTCCTTCAATAATGTTTTAATGACTATACCATTCTATTCTTTCTTAAAGTTTACTATCATTTGCTTTCCATTAGAAAATCATTTTAAATTAAGAGCTTCTTTAAGATGAAAAGTCCAGAGACTGTGAGAAGTTAATAAATGAGAGAATATTCTTTTGTATTTCACCAACCTGAACCTGAACCTATATCAAGGGTGTATATACATGAAGATTAAAGTATAAACTACCCAACCTTTTACATTTCTTTGCTGTCCTCTTCCATAGCACAGCTGTTACGCAGTGTAGAGAATATACTCTTTTAGCCTCTTCCAAGGCACTTATGTCTCATGAAGTGTGTCCGGTAATAGAAGGTAACTTACATCTATTTGAAGACAGAGTGACAGCTGCTCAGGCCATGATGACTGAAGCTATCTGCCAGCCATATTCACAAGGAACCAGAAAAGCAGTAAGTCTCTATGACAAAGCTCAGGTGAATTCCTACTGCTTGGAACATAGTACCTTATACATTGTTTTTTTAAGTTTTGAATTTCTATCATGATTTTTTTTGCAAATAAATGTCATTATTGCCCACAGAAGGCTCAAAATGTCAAAACGAACTGGTACCAGTGGAAAATTCAACTAGTGACAAGTAGAAGATAAATCATCAAGGAAATGAGTAGTAGCTTTGCTTCAATGCATAGGCGTTTAAGAAGACAGACAGCATTTTAGAGCTGTAGCATTTCTAGCAGACAGTATTTTGCTCTTAGTCATATTGTGGAGGAGAAAGAAAACAAGATTTGGAGTGCGAAGATCTGAGCTTTAAAAGGGTGGAATGAACGACAGGGTGCAAATGTTTTCTGAGGGCTTTGTTGAGTAGTAGGCACTGGGTTAAGGGCTTTAACATTTTATCTGATTAAATCCTCACAACACTGGGGCTCAGTGAGTTTAAGAGATTTGTCATAGGTCAGAGCTAGAAAGCTGCAGAAGTAGAACATAACCATCTGTTAATCCAAACCTGGAGCGCATCTTCTCGCCACTCTTATTATTTAAATATGATTATAATCATATTCAGTTTACCATGGAGAAGGATAAAATCCAATGTTTTTCCTCAGAGTGTCATCTGAACACCACCTGCATCAGAATCATTTGGAAAAAAAAAATCCCCAGTCCCATTCCAGACCTACAGAGCCAGAATCTTGGAGAAAGGTCTGGGATACGGCAATTATAACAAGTCCCATGGCACACTTTATTATGCACATTAAAATTTGAGAGCTGCTGCTTTAGAAGAGGGTACTGAAGGCTGGAAAAACATAAATTGAAAATGATACTTGCACCATTTCACCTTTTAAAGTTATTCAAAACCGAGTGTAACACACAATTTCCTGAGAACGGGAAGCTATTTGAAAGTAAATCAACAGCCCCAACTCCATAAAGGAAGCCTGAGGGAACACATGGATATTCACTGGTAGGCACAGCCAGCCAAAAGCAAGACAAGGAGTCTGTAGCCCAAGATCAACAGAATTCTTGTGTTTTATTCTGGAGTCTAAAAGACTGTCAAGTGTATATTATATTTTTCACACACTTGGGTATAGACATACTTATTTGGATTTGGTTTTATAACCGACTGATGAGCAAGGAAATGCAAATTAAATCATGGAATGGAGGAAAGATTCTGGACTCTCAAGAGAACTACAGATTAGGGATTGAGTGTTTACTGGGTAGATGACCTAATAAAACTTTTGTAGTCTCAGATTTGATTTCTTTAAAATGAAATAACAACAACAACTAATACCTTGTTATGTTGCCATGAGGATTAGAGATAAATCATGTAAAGTACATGACACAAAGCCTGGTACAAAGAAAATAGTTAATGGTAACATGACATCATTATTAGCAACATTCATTAGAGAGTAAATACAAGTGAAATGTGCTCATAACATGTATGGTATTTAAGAGCATAAGCTCTAGTGTATATGATGGTAAAGCAATGAATAGACAGATATACCTGACTTTGAGAATTGTCCAGAGGAAACCAATACATTCTATAAATAATTCTCTCATCATATGTCTTGAAACATTACTGAGAATTTTAATATAGTAACAATATTGTTAACTTTTCTTAGATTTTTATTCCATATAATACTTCATATTTCTGATACATGTATGGAACAAAAATTCTGCCATGTTCCATAGCTACAGTTTGAGCATCTAGCTTTTTTAAAGTTTTGTTCTAAATGTCAGAAGACAATTTAGACTCCAAAAATGTTAGTTTGGTAGCTAAAGTTGTATCTATCAGATATATACTGGACATATTTTAGCCAATTACTCTTGTTCTAAAAATAACTTTGGAAGTTGTATCCACATAACTTAGAAAAATATTTTAACTTAGTGGTATTCCTAATTATCTGTACTTAAGTATTAGTTCTGTACAACTTTGTATGTAACATACCAGTTTTACCAGGGAAAATACATTTTAAGTTGGTCAATAAAGTATCCGTAGCATTTATGCAATCATTGTGTCAACCGATGCCCCATGAAATAAAAATATTGTTTTGTTTTTGCTTGTTGAAGTTGTGATTTTTTTTCTGGGAGGCCTATTAAAATAGGTGTACTTAAACTTTGACTGATTTAGGTGGGGAAAGGAAAATCTTAGGAAAAGAATTTTATTTATAAAGACTTGTTTATTCAGGCTCTTCATATCCGAGTATCTTTTTGTTTGGAATAATTGATGCTGGGAGAGTGATCTCAAAAATCAGGAACTCTCTGACAGTTCTCCCATGGAAATAGATATGGAGAATTATGTATTTATAAGAATAGCTAAAAAAATGTTTGGCTTTGTTAGCTTTTTTACCTGTAGAACCATTCATGTTTCCTATCAGATAGAAATTTATTCTTACTTGTGTTTTGGTACTGATATTTATAAGCCCAGCAGTCCTTGAGAAACTGCAAAGCTCTAATATACTTATCTGTGAAAAATTTTATTGTGTTATAGGTAGTGTTTATAGCCTTATCATATTTCATATTTCTTAGAAATGGATAAAATATGTGGAAATATTTTTTAAACTTCTATTATGATTTCTCCTTTGACCAAGGAGTTAGTTTCTAAATATATGGGCTCTAACTTTCTTTTTGTTATTAATTTCTAAATTACATTCTAGTCACAGAATGGGATTTTGTGTGACACATTTTTTTCAACTTTGGGGAGCTTTTTTATGGCATTATACATCATTGATATTGTAAATGTTCCATGTGTGCTTGAGAAAAATGTATACTCTAATATTTGGGTCCATTTGTTCGGTATTATTTAGTTAGGTTGTTGAAATTTTCTATAGTAAGCTGATTCTTTATCTGCTTGACTTATCAATAGTTGGAAGAGATATGTTCAAATCTCTCATTATGCTTGTGAAATGGTCCAATTATTCCATTAGTACATTTTTCTGTATTGTCAGTTTTTATCAATTTGCCATATTATTAACTTTTTTGCTCTATTATTAATTTTTTTATTATTAATTTTTAAAATAGCTTTCTAGAAATACAATTCATGTATCATACAGTTCACCCACTTAAAGTATAAAATTCAGTGGTTTTTAGTATATTCACAGATATATGTGACAGTTATCATTGTCAATTTTAGAACATTTTCATCATCTCAAAAAGACACCCCGTACCCTTTGCTATCACCTGCCTAGCCCTCATACCCTTCCTTCCTGTCCTAAGGGCTACTAATTTACTTTCTATTTCTATGGGATTCCCTACTCTGAACTTTCATATGAATGAAATCATATAATATGTGGACTTTTACGACTGGCTTCTTTCACTTAGCATAATGTTTTCAAGGTTTATCCATGTTGTAGCATGTACTAGTATTCATTCCTTTTCATGGACAAATAATATTCCATTGACTGAATTTACTACATTTTGGTTATCCATTTGTCCACTGATCAACATCTGGGTTGTTCCTAACCTTTTAGCTATTAGGAACGATGCTGCTATAAACACTCATGTACAATTTTGTGTGTGCATATATGTTTGTATTTCTTGAGTATATACCTAGGAGTAGAACTGCTGGGTGATATGATGACTCTGCGTTTAATTGTTTGAGGAAATGCCAGGCTGTTTTCCAAAATGGTTGCATCATTTTACATTCCCACTATCAGTATATGAGGATTCCAATTTTTCCATATCTTCACCAACACTTGTTATTATCTGACTTTTTGATTTTAGCTATCTTAGTGGGGATGAATTGGTATCTCGCTGTAGTTTTGATTTGCATTTTTCTGATGAATAATGATGTGGAGCATCGTTTGATGTGCCTATTGGCCATTGTCGTATCTTTCTTGGAGAAATGTGTATTTGGATCCTTTGTCTGTTGCTTAAATTAGGTTGTCTTATTGAGTTGTAAGAGTTTTTTTTAATATATTCTAGATATGAGTCCTTTGTCAGATATCTGATTTGCAAAACACACGTTTGTATGTATATATATATTTCTTTATAATTCTGTGGGGTTTTACTTTCTTTTTTGTGTTCTTTAATTTAAGCACAAAAGTTTTTACTTTTGATCAAGTCCAATTTATCTGTTTTTAAGCTCATGTTTTTGATGTCAAAACTAAGAATCCATTGCCAAATCCAAGGTCCTGAAGACTTATCCCATGCTTTCTTCTAAAAGTTTTATATAGTATTAGCTCTTATATTTATGTGTTTGATCCATCTTGAGTTAATTTTTGTGAATGTGTGAGGTAAGTGTCCAGTTTTATTTTTTTGCATATAGCTATTCAGTTGTTCCAGCATCATTTGATGAAAAGACTATTCTTTCACCATTGAATGGTCTTGGTACCCTTGTCAAAAGTCAGTTGACTATAGACACAATGTTTTCATTTCAGTACTCTCAGTTATATTCCATTGATTTATATGTCTATCCTTGTGCCACTCCTACATTGTCTTGGTTACTATTGCTTTGTAGTTAAATTTTGAAATCAGGAAGTATGAGTTTTTCTACTTTGTTATTCTCTTTCAGAGAATTATTTTGATCATCTTTAATTTCTTTCAACAATATTTTTCACTTTTCAGAGTATTCTTCTTGAGTCAATTTTGTTAGAGGGTGTCTTTCCAGGATTTTTTACACTTCCTCTAAGTTATCTAATATGTTGGCATTTAATTATTTATAGTATTCTTTTGTAATTCTTTTTATTTCTATAATGTCAGAAGTAATGTCCCTTCTTTCACTACTGATTTTAGTAATTTGAGTATTCTATTTTTTTTCTAGATCTATATAGCTAAACATTTTCCAACTTTGTTGATCTTTTCAAATAACTAGCTTTTAGTTTCATTAATACTCTCTCTTGTTTCTCTGTTCTCTATTTTATTTGTTTCTGCTCTAATCTTTATTATTTCTTCTGCTTGCTTTAGTTTTAGTTTGCTCTTCTTTTCCAGTGTTTTAAGGAGGAAGACTAGGTTATTGATTTATAATCTTTATTATTTCTTAATTTAGGCATTTATAAATTTCCCTCTAAGTTTTGCTATACTGTGTTTCCATTTTGTTTTCTTCTCAATATATTTTATTATTTCCCTTCTGATTTCTTCTTTGACCCATTTGTTATTGAGGAGTAAATTGTTTAATCTCCATGTATTTGTGATTTTACCAAATATTTTTTCTGCTATTGAGTTCTAATTTCATTCCATTGTGGTCAAAGAACATACTCTGTATTGTTTTAATCTTTTCAAATTACTGATGTTTGCTTTATGGCCTAGCATGTAGTCTGTCCTGGAGAATGTTCCATGTGTACTTGAGAAGAATGTTTATTCTGTTGTTGTATTGAATATTTTATGAATGTCTGTTAGGCCTTGTTGGTTTAGAGTTTTATTCAAGTCTCCCATTTCCTTGTTGACCTTATGTCCAGCTGTTCTGTCCAGTATCAATAGTGGGTTATTGAAATGTCTGACTCTTATTGTTGAAGTGTCATTTTTGCCTTTCATTGCTATCAATTTTGCTTTGTGCGTTTTGGTGTTCTGTTACTAGGTGCATATATAGACTAATGACTTTGTGTCATGAACCAACACATAACATTAATTCAATGCTGTTCAAAAGACTTCTAAAGATAAGAAAATAATGGAACTCTATTTCTTTTACTTTAAGATGTCATCAGTTATAAGATTTACTGGTGAAAAAGGAACATATATTATTTAAGGTTCATGTTGATTTTATAACTGGTACAATTTCTTAAAATGAGTCAATAATAATAATGTTGTAATTAGTAATTAGAATTAATTGAACTTTTAAGTGGAATGATCATTCCTCAGCAATGATAAGATATTGGAGAAATTCCTTTGACTGGGTTATATTTGGTTGGGTGGGATTGGGACATGTTTATCAAGAAATAGGCCAGACTCAGTTTGTCTCTGAACAGTCTTAAAATGTCATGGAACCAACAGTGGCAACTGGCTCATTTGCTTATGAATCTTTGGAGTTAATTGAAGTAATGAAGCAGTTTGGTCTCTGCTACTTAGAAATTATTAGCATTCACCTACTCCATTGTGATGAGTCACCCTGGATACATTTCCTAGCTTTGACAATACCTGGTTTTTTTCAGACAAGTGTGAATAAATCTCCAAAGGCCAGGTTCTTCTAAAAAATGCAGGCTAAATATTTTAAAATTAAACAAAAATCAATCCAATATTAATTTCACATCTCAAATATATCTTACTTGCTCTGCTACCCTTTACAGTCAAGGCTGTTAGGAAAATATTCCATATAAAACTGTAAAACTATCAATTTATATGAAAAGGGTAACACCTCACTTGGTACCATTTTGGATAAGTATTTTTTTTTCTTTTCTGTCTGAAGTATGTACAGTTTGGGCTGACTGTTTTTGGCATAAGTAATCTCACAAAGCTAAAATGGTTGCCAAGGGGTAAGGGCCAAACCTCTCAGAGCTAGTCATATTTTTGACAGATATTTATAGAACTACTTAGCTTACTCAGTTAGAAGTAATTGGAGTCAAGTCATGCTTACAGAAGGTTCCTTCTTTGTTCTTCATGCTGCCTCTTAACCCGGTTCAGAGGGGCTATTAACTCCACTACAAATAAATGCCAAACATTCTTTGGAAATAAAAAATAAGGCTGAATTGTAAGTTCATGTATGTGCTTTAGCATTTAGTATAGTGTATGCAGTTAAAGAAATATATAATCAAATAGGCATTTTAAGAAGTGAGAGGTCGTGACGGAAATATTGGTATATTTTTGCTTTGTTCAAAACAACTAAATATTATTAAGGGAAGGGAATTCCAATTCCTTTGACATTCTAACTCTAGTATATGTATATTCATCTGGTTCATCACTTTATAGCAGGGTTTCTTCATGTCTCCCTGTTCAAAACTTAGTCCCAAACTGTATATCACACGGTGCTTGCTAATAATTCTAATAAAGATTTTATGGTTAGGTAGGTTTGAGAAATTCTGGGTTTGACAGACTTGAATGGTGGTTTTTTATTTTTTTACTTGCAGGATTTCTCAGGGCCTTATATATATCTCTGTAAATTGTGAGTCCCTAAGTGTGTGATAGAGAGGGCAGTATTTTCAAAAGCCATTTGATCATGAAACCTTTCTAGTGAGGAGCATCTATTGAATCTAGAATTCTAAGAGGATCACTCTTTGAAACACTGCTGTGGTCTACAAGAACACATTAAAAAGGTTCCCATTCAGGACTTACTCCTTCTTTCTGCTTTTTGGATAGCAGTAAGACAAATTATCCCTTCTTAAGGGACACAGATTGAAAATTTCCCGGCCACCTGTTCCTCCTCTTTCTCTGTTCATAGTGAACAGTGTTCATAGTGATGTTCTTGATGAACAGTGTGGTTTACCAAATTCTGCTTTGGTGCATTTTGCCCAAAAGATAAGGTCACCTTGAGAAGCAGCCTCTAAATTTAAAATTGCAAATTGTTGGGGTCCCTAGCATAAGACTATCTAGACCCAAGTATTGCTCTGAAATCAAGTCCTTTAAAGGGGTCCTTCTCAAGAGAAGAGGCTACTGGTACAAAGACTTTCTAAGAGGGAATTTTGTCTTATATTTTAGAGCTTGCCTTAGAGGACTGTTTCTGCATTGATGCCTGGAAGAGTGTCATCTTAATTGGGATACTATGGGCCCCACCATAAATCATTTTTAATTTTAAGTGACCTTTCATCCAAGTCCCTTGGATAGGATGGCTATCTTCATTCACAATAAATTTCCTTAATCCACTCTAGAGAAAAGCAAAGTTGTCCTAGGAGTTGGGAGAGCATCTGTTTGAAAACACTGAGGTGCAGGATTTTAGGTAAACATGGGTGTGTTAGCTTGCTAGGACAGCCATAATGAAGTAGCACACACTAGGTGGCTTAAACAACAGAGATTTATTTTCTCAGAGTTCCGAAGGCTAAAAGTCTGAGAGCAGGGTATTGGTGGCATTGATTTCTTTTGAGTTTTCTCTTCTTAGCTTATAGACAGTTGTTTTCTCTCTGTATCTTCACATGGTCTTTCCTCTGTGCATGTCTCTGTTCTGATCTCTTCTTCTTATAAGGACACCAGTCATATGACATTAGGGCTCACCTAATGAGCTCATTTAACTCTAATTAATTAATTTAACTCTGTAAAGGCCCTGTCTCTAAATATAGTCATATTCTGAGATACTGGGAGGTTAGGACTGCAACATATGGATTTTAGGGAGACATCATTCAGCCCATAACAATGAATAATCCTTGGGCAGCAGTCTTCTGAGTGTATTCCATTAGGTCAAACATATTGGGAACATTTCACAGACAAGCAAAATTTCAGAGCAAAAATATTGCAAAATTTCGTGGCCCATGGATAAAAGCAAAGCCTCACTTTGCTTTTCTGTGAATTTCTCTAGATTTTTGCAAACTTGATGATCTGTAAAAAACGGAACTGTCATCTTGCTGTATGAAACTTAAAAAATCAGGTCTAAGTATTGTTTGTATACTTATCTTAGTAATTCTTTCTATTTCAAGCTCAGAGGATGTATAGGAAATGGTAGGTAATATTGGTCTTCACACAGGGATCAATGTAACAGATGCTTGTGACTGCTGAAGCCTGAGGGAGTCCTCTCAGCATACCCATAACTTTTTCCTCAGCAAAACCATGTGTTATACACATTGACTTAAATGTAAATGATTACCTGAAACTGAGGAACTTGAGAGAAGTCAGACTCAGGAAGTAGAGTAATAGAATTTTAACTTGGAAGGGATCTTAGGTATCACATTTCAGCCAATTCACAAACCTATTGCCACATCAGTGAAATTCAGTAGTGGTATTGTTAATTATTTAATGGCTCTCTTTATATTGTCTTACTTTATAAAAAAACCTTTAGATTTTGCCACATCATAATAAAAATATACTTTGAATTAGAATTCAGTGTATGTTGGAAACATCCCTTGACTCCTAAATAAATATATGTATATATGTGTGTGCGTATATACATAAATAACATTTATATTATTCCACACTTGCTTTCTTCCATCATTTAGCAGTGGGAGGCAGTGGGTTCAGGGAAGAAGTTGAAGAACTTTGAGGTCCTAAGGAATGGTAGAGTCACTAATTAGAAGAAACCTGGGTCTCTGAATGACTGCAAGAGAATGTGACATGAACAAGAAATAAATCTTGTGTTAAGCTTCAGTGATATTGGTACTGTTTGTTATAGCAGTTAGCCTACCGTGACTAATAGGGCCAGTTCTGTAAGACCGTAGATATTTCAACCTCCAATGATCTTTTCTTGCATTTGAATTGTAGAAACTTCTTTTCATTATTTATCCCTAACTAGTTTTTCCTTACGTTAGTGCTTTTGTATAAAGCCATTATAATTATATTTTCAGTTGTGAACCTACATTGAAGGTAGTATTGAAGTAAGTGTATTACTCAATCTTATCATTCCTTTGCATATTATAATAAATATTCCAGTTAAACATTTTGATTTTTTATTTTCATAAATTTAACATTCAAATGTGAAAAAGACAAGTGTAGTTATATGGAGGGTACAAGCTGCCATTGCCCTTGCCTATGCTCTGGTTAAAAATCCTAGAATCCAGGCTTCCCTGGTGGCGCAGTGGTTGAGAGTCCACGTACCGATGCAGGGGACACGGGTTCGTGCCCCGGTCCAGGAAGATCCCACATGCCGCAGACCATCTAGGCCCATGAGCCATGGACACTGAGCCTGTGCGTCCGGAGCCTGTGCTCCACAACGGGAGAGGCCACAGCAGTAAGAGGCCCGCGTACTGCAAAAAAAAAAAAAAAAAAAATCCTAGAATCCTACTTTAGGATGAATTCTCACCACCTCTAGGCACTCAGAGTTAATCCTTAGCACATGAAACTTGAGAATAGGTGAGAATTGTTCATCACCAAGGTTTTAGGCCAATTTGAAATCATTATCACAAGCAAAAAGCAAAATTTAATTATATACATACCTATCTATGTAATACAGAGGATTGATTAGCTTGAAGACTAGGTCCCTTCTATTTTCCTTTAGCAGTATTTTTACATGATTTTTAAATTTTATTTGCTTAATGAGCTTGGAGTTTGACAGGGCTGTTTTGGGTATGTGTGACTGTGTGTGATGGAGTGGTTGTATTTGTTTCCAGGTGCCACTTGCAGATTAATGCCAGATATAGCTGTCCTGGGGATGGGGATGCAATAATAAATATGAACCAATGTAAACAATCTAGATTTTAAAGTAAATACAATGACAGCATGTTAAAGATGAAGTGGAATCAATTTGCTCAATAATAATGTTGCCAACAGGGTAGTTGGCACTACTATATCACTAAGATATAATGTGAATCCAAAAAGCACCATAGCCTCTCCTTTCATGGGGCTCATAGACTGTGTACTGAAGTATAAACAACACAGAGTCAGTGGGCGACTTAATCAACATTTACTTGTGCCAGAATTGCTCCCGTGTATCACAGTCTAGCATGTTCCTTCAACACAACACTAAAGCATCCCCTCAAGACTGAGGGAGAAGTGCCTCTACTACTAGTATCCCTGTCTTTCCTTTTCCCTTACCACTTCAAGATGACCTTACCCTGGGGACTTGCTCCTGTTCCCAGAGCTTTATTTCACTCCTTCATTGGGCTGCAGGACCCTAATGACTTACTTAGGAGTTGAAAATCATTTTTACCAGCATGATTATCATGACTGGTCATCCTGATAACTACTAGATTTGCATTAAATAAACCTCAAATGTCAATTATATATACACAACCTTTAAAAATGCCACTTGGCAGAGGAATCTATGTGATACCTTGAAAAGTTGTGAAAATTAAGTGAAATCAAACAATAAAATCATACTTTTTTATACAAAGCAAAATTCAACCTTAAAATATTACTAAAATGCCCTCATAAAAATTCACAAGATAATGACAAAAAGTCCAAGTCTATGAGGAAGTTACAGAGGTAGAGATTAAGATTGCAATAAGGAGTTAGTTATGTACGTTAGACTAATTGCTCAATAATAAGCAAGCAACCCCTGGAAAGAGAATCTTAAATCTAGCAAGAATTTCCATTAGATATAATCATTGGAATATAAACCACCTTAGTTTTATGATTTTCTAGGAATTTAACCTCATAAGTCTCTATTTAATACTATTAGAAGATTCTTAACTTGGCCTAAATACTTTATGCTGTAATTACTATTTCAGTGCTTAGTATCTTCAGTGGAAATAATTACTAATCATATTCTAAAGTGCTCTTCCTAGATTTCCCTGAAAAAGAATATAATTGTAATATCATCAAATTATTACAAATATAACTTGAGAAATGAAAAAGCATAGAGTAAACTAGTATTCATCATTAGATATCTGTGTATCTACAGAAATTTTTAACAAGTATATATATATTTTGAATTAATTAATTATTTTTGGCTGTGTTGGGTCTTCCTTGCTCTGCGCGAGCTTTCTCTAGTTGCGGTGTGTGGGGGCTACTCTTTCATTGCAGTGCGTGTGCTTCTTATTGTGATGGCTTCTCTTGTTGCAGAGCATGGACTCTAGGCATGTGGGCTTCAGTAGTTGTGGCACATGGGCTCAGTGGTTGTGGCTTGCGGGCTCTAGAGGGCAGGTTCAGTAGTTGTGGTGCATGGGCTTAGTTGCTCCACAGCATGTGAGATCTTCCCGGACCAGGGCTCGAACCTGTGTTCCCTGCATTGGCAGATGGATTCTTAACCACTGCACCATCAGGGAAGTCCCTACAAGTATATATTAAAATAAATCAATTTTGGTCCTGAAATGGATCAAATAATTTTCTTTTTAATACGATAGTTTTATATATGCATTAGGCTGCTTCTTTAAGCAATGTGAACAAATCTCAGTCTAAAAGGAGCAGAGGGCTTCCCTGGTGGTGCAGTGGTTGAGAGTCCGCCTGCCGATGCAGGGGACACCGGTTCGTGACCCGGTCCGGGAAGATCCCACATGCCGCGGAGCGGCTGGGTCCGTGAGCCATGGCCGCTGAGCCTGTGCATCCGGAGCCTGTGCTCCGCAACGGGAGAGGCCGCAGCAGCGAGAGGCCCGCGTACCGCAAAATAAATAAATAAATAAATAAAAGGAACAGAGCTTGGTTGCTATTTGAAGAGTAAAAAATAAACATTCCTATTAGAGATATCATATCTTGACTGTCTTTCTTCAGAGTTGGCTTTTACCAACTGATAAAAATTACTGCAGTTATATCAAATATTTAGTAGTATTCAATACAATACATGAAATGCAAAACAAAATTAGTCACTTGCCCTCTCTGCTAACTCATTATACCTCGTGAAATTTTAAATTTTATTTTGTCTTTCTTTTTAATTACTGATCAATGCAATGAAGTGGATCAATATGTTAAGGGATTATAAATTTGATATATAAGCCTTAAGAATCAATAGTGCTATCTTTCATACAAGGGGAAGGAAGTTGAATTTATGACTGCATTGATACTTAGATTGCATCGTTTCACTTCCTTTATTTTATTTATTTTTGTTTATTTTTCTTAGCTAGAAGTTACATGTTTATTAAACAGAATACATAAAATATAAACAAGAGTAACAAATAAAAATTATCCATAGCCTCATCACCATCCAAACCCAGCCATTGTTAAGATTATGACATATTCCTGTCTGTAGTTTTTTTCTTTTTTTCATAAAGCTGTAGTTGTATGTGTGTGTATGTGTGTGTGTATGTGTGTGCAATTTAGGATCCTGATATTTAACTTTATTTTGATATTCATTTTCCCAAATTTTATATCTTTAATGGGTATATACCATCTACTCTTGGCTCTTTCCCTTTCTTTCCTTCTTTACTTCTTCCTTCCTCCTTCCCTCCCTTCCTCTCTCCCTTCTTTTTTCTTTCTCCCTCCATCTTTCTTTCTTTCTTCTCTCTCTCTCTCTTTCTTTCTCTCTCTTTCTTTCTTTCTTTCTCTTCCTCCCCCCCTTTCTTTCTATTAAAGTAGTTCTGCAACAATCATCTTCATGTATAAATGTTCTAATTTTCATACCTCAGTTGAATTCAAGCTCAAAGTACATGAATATTTTCAAGGCTCTTGGTAAATACCGTCAATTTTATTTTACAGCAAGATTAGACCAAATTAAATTCCCACCATATATATGAGAACAATTATTTCCTCAGGTGAGCACTAGTATTGGAAATTACCTGATTTTTTTTGGTGTTGCTGTTGCTAATTTGAGAGGTTACAAACAGCTCACTTTAATCTGCCTTCTTCTGATAATTGGTGATATTATTTCTAAATGGCTTTAAAAACATTTAGAGTAGGCTGATCCACATAATGCATTTTTATTGCTGAAGTGTGATGAATTCTAAATCTTTCATTATTATTTTCCCCTCAAAGTCTACTCTATGTTGCACTCACAGGGTTTCTCCTATCAGAAGGATGAACATAATTACAAAATTTGGGAATGGCTCAGTTTGGAAACAAAGGATACATGTTAAATTCGTGGCATGAAAGGGTGCAAATTGCTTTGTAGAAGAGAAGATAATAAAGAGAAAAATTTCTCTCCCATAGCGCTTTGTATTTCTATTCCACTGATCATTTTTAATAGCTTCTGTCCTTGTTCATTTTATAACAAGATGACTATTTTTTAAAACATTTCTATTGGAGTATAATTGCTTTACAGTGGTGTGTTAGTTTCTGCTTTATAACAAAATAAATCAGCTATACATATACATATATCCCCATATCTCCTCCCTCTTGCGTCTCTCTTCCATCCCTCTAGGTGGTCACAAAGCACCGAGCTGATCTCCCTGTGCTATGCGGCTGCTTCCCACTAGCTATCTATTTTACATTTGGTAGTGTATATATGTCCATGCCACTCTCTCACTTTGTCCCAGCTTACCCTTCCCCCTCCCCATGTCCTCAAGTCCATTCTCTAGTAGGTCTGCGTCTTCATTCCCGTCTTGCCCCTAGGCATGACCATTGCTACTATTTTGTTTTTATATTCCATATATATGTGTTAGCATACGTATTTGTTTTTCTTTCTGACTTACTTCACTCTGTATGACAGACTCTAGGTCCATCCACCTCACTACAAATAACTCAATTTCGTTTCTTTTTATGGCTGAGTAATATTCCATTGTATGTATGTGCCACAGCTTTTTTATCCATTCATCAGTTGATGGACACTTAGGTGGCTTCCATGTCCTGGCTATTGTAAATAGAGCTGCAGTGAACATTGTGGTACATGACTCTTTTTGAATCATGGTTTTCTCAGGGTATATGCCCAATAGTGGGATTGCTGGGTCCTATGGTAGTTCTATTTTTAGTTTTTTAAGGATCCTCCATACTGATACATGCAAATTGATACATAGTGGCTGTATCAGTTTACATTCCCACCAACAGTGCAAGAGGGTTCCCTTTTCTCCACACCCTCTCCAGCATTTATTGTTCGTAGATTTTTTAATGATGGCCATTCTAACCAGTGTGAGGTGATACCTCCTTGTAGTTTTGATTTGCATTTCTCTAATGATTAGTGATGTTGAGCATCCTTTCATGTGTTTGTTGGCAATCTGTATATCTTCTTTGGAGAAATGTCTATTTAGGTCTTCTGCCCATTTTTGGATTGGGTTGTTTGTTTTTTTGATATTGAGCTGCAGGAGCTGCTTGTAAATTTTGGGGATTAATCCTTTGTCAGTTGCTTCATTTGCAAATATTTTCTCTCATTCTGAGGGTTGTCTTTTCGACTTCTTTACGGTTTCCTTTGCTGTTCAAAAGCTTTTAAGTTTCATTAGGTCCCATTTGTTTATTTTTGTTTTTATTTCCATTTCTCCAGGAGGTGGGTCAAAAAGGATCTTGCTGTGATTTATGTCATAGAGTGTTCTGCCCATGTTTTCCTCTAAGAGTTTTATAGTGTCTGGCCTTACATTTAGATCTTTAATCCATTTTGAGTTGATATTTGTGTATGGTGTTACGGAGTGTTGTAATTTCATTCTTTTACATGTAGCTGTCCAGCTTCCGAGTACCACTTATTGAAGAGGCTTTCTTTTCTACATTGCATATTGTTGCCTCCTTTATCAAAAATAAGGTGACCGTATATGTGTGGCTTTATCTCTGGGCTTTCTATCCTGCTCCATTGATCTATATTTCTGTTTTTGTGCCAGTACCATACTGTCTTGATTACTGTAGCTTTGTAGTATAGTTTGAAGTCAGCGAGCCTGATTCCTCCAGCTCTATTTTTCTTTCTCAAGATTGCTCCGGCTATTCGAGGTCTTTTGTGTTTCCATACAAATTGTGAAGTTTTTTGTTCTAGTTCTGTGAAAAATGCCATTGGTAGTTTAATAGGGATTACAGTGAATCTGTAGATTGCTTTGGGTAGTATAATCATTTTCAAAATGTTGATTCTTTGAATCCAAGAACATGGTATATCTCTCCATCTGTTTGTATCATCTTTAATTTCTTTCATCAGTGTCTTATAGTTTTCTGCATACAGGTCTTTTATTTTCTTTGGTAGGTAATTCCTAGGTATTTTATTCTTTTTGTTGTAATGGAAAATGGGAGTGTTTCCTTAATTACTCTTTCAGATTTTTTATCATTAGTGTATAGGAATGCAAGAAATTTCTGTGCATTAATTTTTTATCCTGCTACTTTACCAAATTCATTGATTAGCTCTAGTAGTTTTCTGGTAGCATCTTTAGGATTCTCTATGTAGAGTATCATGTCATCTGCAAACAGTGACAGCTTTACTTCTTCTTTTCAGATATGGATTCCTTTTATTTATTTTTCTTCTCTGATTGCTGTGGCTAAAACTTCCAAAACTATGTTGAATAATTGTCATGAGAGTGGACAACCTTGCCTTGTTTCTGATCTTAGAGGAAATGGTTTCAGTTTTTCACCATTGAGGACGATGTTGGCTGTGGGTTTGTCATATATGGCCTTTTTTATGTTGAGGAAAGTTCCCTCTACGCCTACCTTCGGCAGGGTGGTTGTTGAATTTTGTCGAAAGCTTTCTCTGCATCGATTGAGATGATCATATGGTTTTTCTCCTTCAATTTGTTAATATGGTGTATCACACTGATTGATTTGCATATATTGAAGAATCCTTGCATTCCTGGGATAAACCCCACTTGATCATGGTATATGATCCTTTTAATGTGCTGTTGGATTCTGTTTGCTAGTATTTTGTTGAGGATTTTTGCATCTATGTTCATCGGTGATATTGACCTGTAGTTTTCTTTCGTTGTGACATCTTTGTCTGGTTTTGGCATTAGCGTGATGGTGGCCTCGTAGAATGAGTTTGGAGTGTTCCTCCCTCTGCTATATTTTGGAAGAGTTTGAGAAGGATAGATGTTAGCTCTTCTCTAAATGCTTGATAGAATTCACCTGTGAAGCCATCTCATCCTGGGCTTTTGTTTGTTGGAAGACTTTTAATCACAGTTTTGATTTCAGTGCTTTTGATTGGTCTCTTTATATTTTCTATTTCTTCCTGGTTCAGTGTTGGAAGGTTGTGCTTTTCTAAGAATTTGTCCATTTCTTCCAGGTTGTCCATTTTATTGGCATATGGTTGCTTGTAGTAATCTCTTATGATCCTTTGTATTTCTGCAGTGTCAGTTGTTAACCTCTCCTTTTTCATTTCTAATTCTATTGATTTGAGACTTCTCCCTTTTTTTCTTGATGAGTCTGGCTAATGGTTTCTCTCTTTTGTGCATGTTGTCAAAGAACCAGCTTTTATTGTTATTGATCTTTGCTATCATTTCCTTCATTTCTTTTTCACTTATTTCTGATCTGATCTTTATGATTTCTTTCCTTCTGCTAACTTCGGTTTTTTTTGTTTTTGTTTTGCAAAATTTTTATTTATTTATTTATTTATGGCTGTGTTGAGTCTTCATTTCTGTACGAGGGCTTTCTCTAGTTCTGGCAAGCGGGGGCCACTCTTCATTGCTGTGCGCAGGCCTCTCACCATCTCGGCCTCTATTGTTGCGGAGCACAGCCTCCAGACACGCAGGCTCAGCAGTTGTGGCTCACGGGCCCGGTTGCTCTGTGGCATGTGGATCTTCCTAGACCAGGGCTCAAATCCATGTCCCCTGCACTGGCAGGCAGATTCTCTACCACTGGGCCACCAGGGAAGCCCTCTTTGTTTTTTTAATTCTTCTTTCTCTTATTGCTTTAGGTGTAAGATTAGGTTGTTTATTTGAGATGTTTCTTGTTTCTTGAGGTAGGATTGTATTGCTATGAACTTCCCTCTTAGAACTGCTTTTGCTGCATCCGATAGGTTTTGGGTTGTGGTGTTTTCACCGTCATTTGTTTCTAGGTATTTTTTGATTTCCTTTTTGATTTCTTCAGTGTTCTCTTGGTTACTTAGTAGTATATTGTTTAGCCTCCATGTGTTTGTATTTTTTACAGAGTTTTTCTTGTAATTGATATCTAGTCTCATAGTGTTGTGGTTGGAAAGGATACTTGATACAATTTCAATTTTCTTAAATTTACCAAGGCTTGATTTGTGACCCAAGATATGATCTATGCTGTAGAATGTTCCATGAGCACTTGAGAAAAATGTGTATTCTGTGGTTTTTGGATAGAATGTCCTATAAATATCAATTAAGTCTATCTTGTTTAATATATCATTTAAAGCTTGTGTTTCCTTATTTATTTTCATTTTGGATGATCTGTCCATTGGTGAAGGTGGGGTGTTAAAGTCCCCTACTGTGAATGTTTTACTGTTGATTTCCCCTTTGATGGCTGTTAGCCTTTGCCTTATGTATTGAGGTGCTTCTATGTTGGGTGTATAAATATTTACAATTATTATATCTTCTTTTCGATCGGTCCCTTGATCATTATGTAGTGTCCTTCTTTGTCTCTTGTAATAGTCTTCATTTTAAAGCCTATTTTGTCTGATATGAGAATTGCTACTTCAGCTTTGTTTTGATTTCTATTTGCATGGAATATCTTTCCAACCCCTCACTTTCAGTCTGTATGTGTCCCTAGGTCTGAAGTGAGTCTCTTGTAGACAGCATATATACAGGTCTTGTTTTTGTATCCATTCAGCCAGTCCATGTCTTTTGGTTGGAGCATTTAATCCATTTACATTTAAGGTAATTATTGATATGTATGTTCCTATTACAATTTTATTCATTGTTTTGGGTTTGTTATTGTAGATCTTTTCCTTCTCTTGTGTTTCCTGCCTAGAGAAGTTCCTTTAACATTTGTTGTAAAGCTGGTTTGGTGGTGGTGAATTCTCTTAGCTTTTGCTTGTCTGTAAAGGTTTTAATTTCTCCATTAAATCAGAATGAGATCCTTGGTGGTTAGAGTAATCTTGGTTGTAGGTTTTTCCCTTTTATCACTTTAAATTTGTCCTGCCACTTCCTTCTGGGTTGCAGAGTTTCTGCTGAATGATCAGCTGCTAACCTTATGGGGATTCCCTTGTATGATATTTGTTGTTTTTCCCTTGTTCCTCTTAATATTTTTTCTTTGTATTTAATTTTTGATAGTTTGATTAATATGTGTTTTGGCATGTTTCTCCTTGGATTTATCCTTTACGGGACTCTCTGTGCTTCCTGGACTTGACTGACTGTTTCCTTTCCCATATTAGGGAAGTTTTCAACAATAATATCTTCAAATATTTTCTCAGTCCCTTTTCTTTTCTCTTCTTCTCGGGCCCCTATAATTCGAATGTTGGTGCATTTAATGTTGTTCCAGAAGTCTTTGAGACTGTCCTCAATTCTTTTCATTGTTTTTTCTTTATCCTGCTCTGTGGTAGTTATTTCCACTATTTTATCTTCCAGGTCATTTATCCGTTCTTCTGCCTCAGTTATTCTGCTATTGATTCCTTCTAGAGAATTTTTAATTTCACTTATGGTGTTGTTCATCATTGTTTCTTTGCTCTTTAGTTATTCTAGGTCCTTGTTAAACATTTCTTGTATTTTCTCCTTTCTATTGCCAAGATTTTGGATCATCTTTACTATCATTACTCTGAATTCTTTTTCAGGTAGACTGCATATTACTCTTCATTTGTTTGGTCTGGTGGGTTTTCACCTTGCTCCTTCAACTGCTGTGTGTTTCTGTGTCTTCTCATTTTGCTTAACTTACTGTGTTTGGTGTCTCCTTTTCGCAGGCCGCAGGTTCATAGTTCCCGTTGTTTTTGGTCTTTCCCCAGTAGCTAAGTTTGGTTCAGTGGGTTGTGTAGGCTTCCTGGTGGAGGGGACTGATGCCTGTGTTCTGGTGGATGAGGCTGGATCTTGTCTTTCTGCTGGGCAGGACCACACCTGGTGGTGTGTTTTGGGGTGTCTCTGGACTTATTATGATTTTAGGCAGCCTCTCTGCTAATGGGTGGGGTTGTGTTCCTGTGTTGCTAGTTGTTTGGCATGTGATGTCCAGCACTGTAGCTTGCTGGTCATTGAGTGGAGCTGGGTCTTAGCATTGAGATGGAGATCTCCTGGCGAGCTTTCACCATTTCATATTACGTGGAGCCGGGAGGTCTCTGGTGGACCAATGTCCTGAACTTGGCTCTCCCACCTCAGAGGCACAAGCCTGCCATCCGGCCCAAGCACCAAGACCCTGTCAGCCACCCAGCTCAGCAGAAAAAAGGCAAGAAAGAGAAAAAAATAAAATAAAATCATTAAAATAAAAAATATAAAAATTATTACAAATTTAAAAAATTAGAATGTATTTAAAAAAAAGAAAAAAAATGGACAGACAGAACCCTAGGACAAATGGTAAAAGCAAAGCTATACAGACAAAATCACACAAAGAAGCATACACGTACACACTCACAAAAAGAGAAAAAGGACAACGTATGTATATATCCATATATTAAAAAAAAGGGAAGAGAGCAACGAAATCAATAAACAAATCTACCAATGATAATAAACTCCAAATACTAAACTGAGATAAACATAAAACCAGAACAAATTAGATGCAGAAAGGAAACCCCAAGTCTACAATTGTTCCCAACGTCCACCACCTCAGTTTTGGGATGATTCATTGTCTAATCAGGTATTTTACAGATGCAGGCTACATCAAGTTGATTGTGGAGATTTAATCCGCTGTTCCTGAGGCTGCTGGGAGAGATTTCCCTGTTTTTTCTGTGTTCGCACAGCTCCTGGGGTTCAGCTTTGGATTTGGTCCCGCCACTGTGTGTAGGTTGCCTGAGGGCGTGTGTTCTTTGCTCAGAGAGAGCAGGGTTAAAGTAGCAGCTGATTAGGATGCTCTGGCTCACTCAGGCCGGGGGGAGGGATGGGTACGGAATGCAGGGCGAGCCTATGCCAGCAGAAGCCAGCGTGATATTTCAACAGCCTGTGGTGCGCCATGTGTTCTCCCGGGGAAGTTGTCCCTGGATCACGGGACCCTGGCAGTGGTGGGCTGCACAGGCTCCCGGGAGGGGAGGTGTGGATGGTGACCTGTCCTTGCACACATGTTTGTTGGTGGCTGCAGCAGCAGCGTTAGCGTTACGTGCTCGTCTCTGGCGTCCATGCTGGTAGCTGCGGCTTGTGCCCGTCTCTGGAGCTCGTTTAGGCGGTGCTCTGAAGCCCCTCTCCTCTTGCACTCCAAAACAATGGTCTCTTGCCTCTTAGGCAGGTCCAGACTTTTTCCCAGACTCCCTTCCGGCTAGCTGTGGTGCACTAGCCCCCTTCAGCCTGTGTTCACCCAGCCAACCCCATTCCTCTCCCTGGGATCTGACCTCCAAAGCCCGAGGCTCAGCTCCCAGCCCCCGCCCACCCCAGCGGGTGAACAGCCTCTCAAGCCTCTCAGGCTGGTGAGTGCTGGTTGGCACCGATCCGCTGTGTGGGAATCTCTCTGCTTTGCCCTCTGCACCCCTGTTGCTGCGCTCTCCTCCGTGGCTCCGAAGCTCTCCCCTCCGCCACCCGCAGTCTCCGCCCGTGAAGGGGCTTCCTAGTGTGTGGAAACCTTTCCTCCTTCACAGCTCCCTCTCACTGGTGCAGGTCCCGTCCCTATTCTTTTGTCTCTGTTTTTTCTTTTTTCTTTTGCCCTATGCAGGTATGTGGGGAGTTTCTTGCCTTTTGGGAAGTCTGAAGTCTTCTGCCAGAGTTCAGTAGATGTTCTGTAGGAGTTGTTCCACATGTAGATGTATTTCGCATATATTTGTGGGGAGGAAGGTTCTCTCCACGTCCTTCTCCTCCACCATCTTGAAGGTCCTCCCAGAAAATGACTGGTTTCAGAAACTACACATAGTATACATTATTTGGAATTTTTGATTAATCATAATCCCAAAACACAGCAAGTAAAATATGCTTGTTCCTGGGTTAAATGTTTAATTTGCCTTCTTGAAAATAGATGCTATTTTCTGGCAGTGATTGGCTGTCAGTAGAAAATATACTTTATTTATGTGAAGCCTTTTGACTATTTTAAAGATGGATTTTTCATTTGAAAATTTAAAGTCAGATTTCTCTTAAAGTTTAGAATCAACTATGGCCTGAAAAGAGTCCATTTGTTATTTCAGTTGTGTATAGAATAGTATTAATCAGGATGTGGCATTCAGTGAGTTGTTTTTATGACTTTAAGTTTTAAGAAAGTTTGAACTTGAACAGTTAGATGCATACTGTAATTTCCAGAATTAAAATGCTTCATGTCTAGCGTACTTTCTTTTTTTAAATTTTTTTAATTTTTTTTGTTTACTTTTTTTATTTTTTGTGGTAAGCGGGCCTCTCACTGTTGTGGCCTCTCCCGTTGTGGAGCACAGGCTCCAAATGCGCAGGCTCAGCGGCCATGGCTCACGGGCCCAGCCGCTCCGCGGCATGTGGGATCTTCCTGGACTGCGGCACGAACCCGTGTCCCCTGCATCAGCAGGCGAACTCTCAACCACTGCGCCACCAGGGACGCCCTCTAGTGTACTTTCTGTTAATTAATCTCTTTTGAGACAGTTATAACTTACACTAGAAAACCTCCTGTAAACTGATGTCTGTTCATTCAGATGCTCCCTGAACTGTATTTGGGGTTTTTATCAACCAGGTTAGGTTAAGTCAATCTATGATACTGTGATTAGTTGTTCATCAACATTAGTCAACACTGATCAGAGCTCTAAGGATGATTAAAGAGGCCAATCAGCCAAAATGCCATTTGCCTCAACCAGTCTTTAGATCTTTTCTTACTTGGCCAGATTTCCTCCTTTAGAGTCTCTTCTTTGGGTAGAACACAATGCAGAGATGATCTGTATCTAACATCCTGTAGAATAAATTCATTGGTTACTTGGGAATGGAGGAGCATACTGAGAAATCTTCTGCCCTCTTTCTTGTATCATTGCCTAGATTGTCAAAGCATCTTTTGGGAGGACTCTCTTTCATTTAAAACAGTTATAGAGTGTCTCACATAATAGATAAAGCATCTCCCACTATATTATGTGATTTCAAGGAAAAATTACAATATTTTTGTAGATTTTTTGTTTGCTGTGGTAGAGGGTATTGAAATTACCTTTTATTTAGCATTCGTTTAGTATTAGCCTAAATGACATAGAGCAGGGACTTTGGAAATCTGTATTTGCCATTTACTAGTTGTTCTATCCTTGGACGAAACCCTTATTCTCTTTAGACCTTTTATGATCTCCTTTGTAAAATGAAAAACGTAGCACTTCACCTGTTTGACAGGATTTTTGCAGTCAAATAATATGCTGTGAATAAAAGTGCTCCTTATTTTCTTCCTAAGGGCAAATCTGTTGTATTTATATTGAAATAATTTTATTACAGTTCAAATTAGAAAAATACTATTTCTTCAATGTTTTTGTTCTGTTTTTTCACTGATATTTTAAACCTGGCATTTTTGAAAGGGGTTGCAAATAGCTGTTTTCTACTTTGTAGATTATTCTTTATAAAGAAATATTTGTTCATTGTGGAAAATAGAGTTAAGCAAAAATTTTATTAAAAATCACTCATAGCCCCACTATTCAGAAATAACAATAACCCAAGGTTATACATAAGGTGGTATTTGGTGTTGGGGTGTATGAAACTGATATTTTCCATGCTGCTGACACGTAAACATTGTGGAAGGTTTTTTGAGTTTTTTAATGTGACTTTTCAGATCTCTATTTCTGAAGACAGTAGAAAATTTTAGCAAAATTTTAATTTAGACATTTCCAATCCTATATTTTTGGTCCTTGTATTCAGTATGATTAGTCTGTCCTTGTGGGAATGTGCCATAGCTGCTTATGTTTTATAAAGGAAAAATTTAGTTTATTACTATAACTACATCCAGCTCTGCAGCTGGCTCATTGCCAACTCTTTACCACTTAACTGAGGTTGAATTAGACTAATAGTTTCCTGCACTGAACAGTGAGACTTTCAGCTCCTTATAATAATGATTCATGTGTTACAGCTGCAGTCCGTACTTGTTAATAACATCTGACTTTTCATTGAACCACAGAGCTTCCTGTTGTCTCAGCTAATCTTTTGATAGTGTCAACTTTTCAGTTTTCTAGGTGACTATTTGAAAGTTAACAAAACTCATAGATCTGAAGAAATCATTATTCAAAATAGATTAGATTGTGAGAAAATTAACCATTTTTAGTGTTTACTAAGATTCACATTTAGGAAATATTGTATACTTTCCCTGGGAAAATACCTTTTTTTATGTTTTCAGAGAAATTATTCATGTTTAAAATGACTTTTTATGCAGAATAAAAACTTCATTATGTTCTGTTCCAGAATTTTTGCCCTAAATAAGCCAAAGTTGAGTTTTATGATTTTAGGAGTATTTATGGGTATAATTTCGTCTTCCATTTACCCAATTTGCTCTATGTTATGTCAGCATATAATGAGAGAAAATGGTTCAAACCAAGAAGTAAGGAACCTAAAATATATATTCTTATTAATCTCTCTGGAATATTTTAAAATATTAAAAATTAAAATAATAAGCATACAGTACCAAAATATTATACATTAATTAAAATTATGGAATTCTGGGGCTTCCCTGGTGGCACAGTGGTTAGGAATCCGCCTGCCAATGCAGGGGACATGGGTTTGAGCCCTGGTCTGGGAAGATCCCACATGCCACATAGCAACTAAGCCTGTGCGTCACAGCTACTGAGCCTGCACTCTAGAGCCTGCGAGCCACAACTACTGAGTCCATGTGCCACAACTACTGAAGCCTGCACGCCTACAGCCCACACTCTGCAACAAGAGCAGCCACCGCAATGAGAAGCCTGCGCACCGCAACCAAGAGTAGCCCCCACTCGCTGCAACTAGAGAAAACCTGTGGGCAGCAAGAAAGACCCAACACAGCCAAAAAATAAATAAAATAAATTTTAAAAAATATTATGGACTGCAAAGTAACAGCAGCAAACGAGAATTTAAATGTTTCTCTGGCAAACATATATCAGAATAGACTCAAATTTTATAATATAAAGAATGTTGATTGAATATAAATAAGGAAACGATTGAAGCATTGTATTAGCTTTAAAGAAATATAACGTGTGTTTGTGTAAATAATTTCAAGGATCACATTCATAATTTTTAACAGATGAGTTTGAATCCAAAGCGTATTTCACTTGGTTCTAGTGGTTTCGGATATGGTTCCTACATGTGATCTTCTGTAACACAGCAGATAAATCAGTCTTTTTCAACATTCACGGTTGAGTTGGGAGAGTATAACTTCTTCAGTCTGTGCTTTGACTTCTTTATTCACCTGGTAAAATCATAGTAAGCCTTTGTGGTGGATCATCTGGATTGTTTTTTTAAACATGGATTCCACCTTCTTACTCCTGTGACTTCCAGTACTGCAGTGTCTAGAGGTTAAAAAATAAATAAAACAAAAACAAACAAACCAAAACTTATCCTTATTGATAAGGTTCCAGTTGTCATTTGGGTTCTTCCAATCTGGTACACTCATGGGAGACTTGAATTTGGGACTAATAGGGATAGAGACCATAATTCTGCTATTCAGATGATGTCAGAGTCAAGCATGGGTTTAAGTAAAGTAACCAGTTTCTTGCTCAGGAACTTTTTCTAGTGGCACATGCAACATCCCCAACAGCAGAAGTGGAACGATTCTTGGGCTGGGAACTTTCTTAGGCATGATACCTGGGGCTTCTTCTGATTCTCCAGATTATCCTACAATTTTTAAGCCACAGAGTAGCTGGTAATATGTCCCTTTCTGTATAACAGCTTTCTGTGGTCTGTAATGGAGCCTGAAACAATTAAGAATCTTCCTAGATTTTAAGCTATTCAAGGGAATTTTGATTTTCCATTTCTGTTGATGTAATGAATAGATGTTCCATAATAATGTCATTTGTCATTTGACCCATGATATAAGTGAACATTACTAGCACATAAGGCTCTGCTTTCTGAATAAGTTTTTGGCAACAGAAATATTGAGGAGATGAGGGGAAATGTTTGTTTTTTCTAACGTTCTTTTTATAAGAAATGATAATTTTATTCAGTGATGCAATCAAATATATACATGTACACATGTGATCCATATGATTTCAAGTCTCCCTGATAAAGAAGAAGGATCCATAATGGGGATGCCTGGGAGTGAGGAAAAGGTATAGGATGATCTTGATAGCCTGAGAGAGGAGGGAGGTGATAATGCATAAAATAGAGATGAACAAAGCAGAAATGGAGAGACACCAAAGATAAAAGCTGCTTCCTTCCCATGACTCTGGGCCGGCATTAATGCCTGTTACAATGGAGATGGATTACAAAGTTTCTCGTGAACCGTAAAAAAGATGAAGCGAGGAAGAGAAAAGAGAGGAAAAGAAAGGGAGTGTGAGAGATGGAATATGAAGCTGTATGGATCTGTTTACATCAGCTAATAGTTAAGACAGAAGTAGGGGCTTCCCTGGTGGCACAGTGGTTAAGAACCTGCCTGCCAATGCAGGGGACACGGGTTCCATCCCTGGTCCGGGAAGATCCCACACGCCGTGGAGCAACTAAGCCCAGGCGCCACAACTACTGAGCCTGTGCTCTAGAGCCCGCGAGCCACAGCTACTGAGCCTGCGTGCCACAACTACTGAAGCCCACGTGCCTAGAGCCCATGCTCTGCAACAAGAGAGGCCACCACAGTGAGAAGCCTGTGCACCGCAACAAAGAGTAGACCCCGTTCGCCGCAACTAAAGCCCGCACGCAGCCACGAAGACCCAACGCAGCCAATAATAATAAAAAAAATTTATATTAAAAAAAAAGACAGAAGCAAATTATCCTTGAAAAAAATAGAACCTTCTACCTCTAATATTCTCTGTCAATGGCCTAAAAATAATTTGGAGGCAGGAAAATGAGAGATTCAAAGCTAAAATTTCCCACATTCCTTTATGTAGAACTCAGTTACTTGTCCCTTCACCCACAGTGGCAGGGGAGATTGGGAAATGTACCTTGAGAGCTGTGTGCCCACAAGGAAAAAGAAAGGTGATTTAGTCAATACACAGCTGTCTCTACAACACAGGATGCAAATAACATATGGCTAAAAAATGACTTATACCAAGCCTACCCTCTGAGAGCAAAGATGAACAATTTTAATAAAATTAAGAGAACAGTTAAAACTGAAGTTTATAAAAGATTATGAATTTATCTGTGGTCAATTTGATATAAAATAAATGCACTGGTTTTCCTAGAAGCTTACTTAATTTCAGCTTTAGTTGCATTTACTTTTCCAAGTGGAATATTATGTGTTGTTGACACAGCAAATAATGTAGGCCCATGGCTTATAATGTGTTATTTTCCTTAGCTGTCTTAGATTAAATGTTCAAATATCATAGCCATCTAGGTAATCTCCAAAAAAGAATGTTGATGGAAGAAAAATAGTTTAACAAAATATAATTTGATTTAAATTTGGTTATAATTAAAGTTTCAAAACATAATACTAGAGAACTGGGGAAAGATATTAAGCATTTTACTGAATGTTTAAGGGAATGGTGGGGTATTTAATTAAAGTGCCATCTCAGACACTTTCCAGTTGCTTAACCTTGAGTAAGTTACTTAGTATTCTAAGACTCAGTTTCTGTATCTTTGAAGTATGGAGGGGGTTGAGAATTTGGATTAATTCCTAATGCCCTTTCTAACTAAAGGTTTAAAAGGTATTGATATTTCAGAATAAAGGAAGGCTTTAAATGTCTTGTGTGCAGAAGAGTGTAGCAAAACCTCTTTTTCATTAGCTAGGACTAAACCAGAAGCATTTCAGGTACATTGCTATCTGCAGAATTTCCTTTCTGGGAAAGGAAATAGAGTTACTGGAAGCATAATGAGATAATTAATATTCTATATCTGTAAAGAACTTAGCATAGTGCCTGATACAAAAAGGGAGCTCAATAAGTTAATTAACTTTAGCCAATAGAAAATCATTTCAGAACACTTCACAGGCCTCAAATTCAAAAAGTTGTTTCTTATTAGCCTATCACCTAAAAAAATCCCTCTAGGTCACTTACCATTTGGACTACAACTTTACATATCCCAAGGAGTTAGGTTGCTAGGAAAGGCAGAGGAAAATTTCATATTTAACTACCTCTCCCTCTCTCTCCCTATTGTTTACTCTTTTCTCCTTTCTTGCTTTCCCTCCTTCTGTCCTGTAAATCCATGGTTATGAATTAAACCTAGGTAGTCTGCTTTCAGAGCCCAGGTTCCCACCTACTCTTCTATGCTGATTCTTTTGAGTACCTTTCAGAGTGCCTTGCACATAGACACTCTGTAAAAGTTGGTTGCTACTAAAGTACAATTTTTGGCTTTTTTCTTTTGCCTGTTTAAAAAAATTTTTTTAATTCAAAATTGTTCAGTTATCTTTATTAATGTTATAAACGTTTTTATTGTATATGTGCTTGCTAATGCAGCATTTATTTATTTATTCAACCAACATTTTATTTCTTTGGGTTACTCAGAAGAGTTATCAGTGAACCCTCCCTTTTTCTTACCCACGAATCCCATCAATGATTAAATCTTGCTTTTTCTCTTCCCAACAGCTCTAGGTCTGTCCTGTCTCTTCTTCTCCATCGCCAGCACCCTAGTTAAAGCTGCCGGTATCATGTCCTCGGACTCCTGCAGTAGCTTCCTAACGGATCTCCTCACATAACTCTTGATAATCCCAATACAGTCCATTTTTCTTGCAGCAAAATGGTCACTTGAAAAATGCAAGTGGATTTTGGCTGTTCTGTTGATTTATCAGTCACTATTCAGGCAGGAAATGGACATCAGTTTAAATGGTACAAGTGTAGAGATTATAATAAAAGATCCACTTGACACAGTGGTCACAGTTAGGAGGAGCAATAAGAGATACTAAGGAACATAAAGATAGACATAAGTAGAAGTTGTTTACCATCCCTCAGATCGAAGGATGAAGGGAAAGGAGATATATTACCAAAGCTCACTGAGAGCTAGCCTAACGAGGAGGCTCCACACAGCAAGTACAGCAAGAACTGTACTTGTGGAGAGACAGAATACCACCAGTGATACTGCGGTGAGACAGGGAGGAAGTACCTCGATTTTCATTTCTTCTCCAATCTCAACTCTCCTGTCATTGTCTCCTGTGGGCCAAATCTAATGGAGGGCAAGGAACCTGAGTAATTTAGTCTGCAGGGGTCAACCTGAAGAAAAACAGAGTTGGGCAGATAATGTGAAGACTAACCAGTATACCATAAGACCAAATCCTTGATCTGACATGCAGAATTCTGCAAGATCTGATCCTTTTCAGCCTCATCAGACTCATCCTCGGCCAATTTCCTCGTGTTTCACTGAGCTTCAGCCATATTTGGATCTTTCATTTTCCTGAATATACTGTGCTTGTTCCCACCTCATTGTCTTTACACATGCTGTTCCCTCTGTCTGATGAGTTCTCATGCAACTTTTCACTTCATTAAATCTTAATCATCTTCCAGAGCTCAGCTCAAAAGACACAACCTCAAGGAAATCTTTTTTTTTTTTTTTACCATCTTTATTGGAGTATAATTGCTTCACAATGGTGTGTTAGTTTCTACTTTATAACAAAGTGAATCGGGCTCCTTAGTTAAGCCTTCCTGGCTCCTTAGTTGTGGCATGCATGTGGGATCTAGTTCCTTGACCAGGGATCGTACCTGGGCCCCTGGCATTGGGATCACGGAGTCCTAACCCTATGCCACCAGGGAAGTCCCCTCAAGGAAATCTTACCTGATTCTCCAGACTAGGTGAAATCTCTGCAAAATATGTGTAACTGCATCCTGCTCTTCTACTTTGTAGTGCCTGTCATTCTAATTAGATATCTACTTATTTATTAATTAAGAGAATGTTTGTAGTCCTAGATATCAACATAGAGATTTTGTTTTACGTGTTCGCCATTGATTTTCCAATGCCTTATTCAGCTTTCTGCACATAGTAGGCACCCAATAAACATGATTGATTGAATGAAAGAACAAATGAATTTTTCACGGTTTATCCAAAAATGCAAAAATTTTATGTATGTCTGTTTAACTTAATATAAAAACCACAAATGAAATATCATGGTGGAAGAATAATCTTGAACTGGCTTTCTTCTGTTGTACCTATTACTGTAGTGTTCTATTTATTTAGGAGACTAAAAAAAAAAAACAGAGGTGACTTGTATTTAATGTCTTACTTCTTTCCTGCCTATTAAGATAAACTGAATGACTTTTTGTAAAGCCAAAGTGTAGCAGAGTGCTTGGGAGGTTACTAGATTTTATTACTGTACCTTTCCCAATTCCTCAGTATTGTGCACCCCCTCCCCTTAGTGTTTGGTAGAAGATCTTTAGGGGGAGAAAAGCCATTTTCATTCATCCCTTACTTCCAAATATCCCTGTCCCTCCCTCACCTGCTCCAGATTATTTGTACCTACAAAATAGATGAAGAAAGGGAGGATTTCCTGGGATAGAGGTACATTGAAAGCATGTTGTTTTGCAACACAACGCATCATGCAAGAATTTTAATATCTCATTTGGTGTGCAGATATTAAACATGGATATTATTTGTTCTGCTAAATCTATTGTAGATAATAATTTTCTCTATTTGATAGCCATTTAAAGTCATTTAAAGTAATTCTCTCAGTGTCACCACAAAGTGAATGCATTAATATCCCTACATTACACGCAAAATAGCCAAAGAATGAAGTGGATATCTGTCATATCTCTTGAATACTGGGGCTCCTCAGACTTATTTTCTTGGACCTTTTACTTCATCTGCTCGCATGGTACATGCACACATACACGTGACTTCTAAGTCTTTATTCCTCCTCTTTGGCTCCAGGTTCACATTTCCAAGTGCCTTTTTCCCTTTCTCCCAATACCACACTTCTTAAACTTCTTGTATTTTTCAATCTCAGTTAGTGGATCACTACCTACACAGTTTCCAAAACCTTGTTTCTTGGACTCATCCTTAAATTCTGTCTCTCTATATCTAACCAGCCACCAAGTATTTTCAATTCTAACACCAAAATGTTCCATTAATTTAGCTTCATCATTTTCTCCCCATTGCTATTTCATTGGGTCCATTTCCCAATATCCTAATAAGTTTCTGTGATGTTGTTCCTTTTACCCTTTTCATCATGATCTGTCTTCTGGCAGAGATAGCTACCTACAGAAACAAGATTTATATCACTTTTTGCTCAAAAAATATTTATTGCACCTTGAGCTTCTCTTTGCTTACTCCATAGTAAGATTGACATAAAAAGTTCTTTGAAGTATGAACCATGTGAATCCTCTCTACCATTCTATCTGTCCTAACTTACTGTCTATCTCACCCAAAGGTTGTATATCAACATCTTATTGACATTAGTTACCATGTGCTTTCTGTGACCTTGTTTAATGATGGAAGAACTCAGAAGTCCTTTGAAAACTTGCATTTCTGTGCTTATCTGCAAGGCAGCTTGATGGCCAATTTTTGGCATATTCCAGACCCCATCTTATCCCATCCACCATTTGGTCTTTCAAGAGAATATATAGTTTTCAACTATAATCTCTTCAAATATTTTTTCTCTATAATCTCTTCAAAAATTATATATTTTTTCCTCTATAATCTCTTCAAATACTTTTTCAGTCCCTTTCTTTTTCTCTTCTTCTTCTCGGACCCCTATAGTTTGAATGTTGGTGCATTTAATGTTGTCCCAGAGGTCTCTGAGACTGTCCTCAATTCTTTTCATTCTTTTTTCTTTATTCTGCTCTGCAATAGTTATTGCCACCATTTTATCTTCCAGGTCATTTATCCGTTCTTCTGCCTTAGTTATTCTGCTATTGATTCCTTCTAGAGAATTTTTAATTTCATTTATTGTGTTGTTCATCATTGTTTGTTTGCTCTTTAGTTATTCTATGTCCTTGTTCAATGTCTCTTGTATTTTCTCCATTCTATTTCCAAGATTTTGGATCATCTTTACTATCAGTATTCTGAATTCTTTTTCAGGTAGACTGCCTATTACTCTTCATTTGTTTGGTCTGGTGGGTTTTCACCTTGCTCCTTCATCTGCTGTGTGTTTCTCTGTCTTCTCATTTTGCTTAACTTACTGTGTTTGGGGTTTCCTTTTCGCAGGCTACAGGTTCATAGATCCCGTTGTTTGTGGTGTCTGCCTCCAGTGGCTAAGTTTGGTTCAGTGGGTTGTGTAGGCTTCCTGGTGGAGGGGACTGATGCCTGTGTTCTGGTGGATGAGGCTGGATCTTGTCTTTCTGGTGGGCAGGACCACATGCGGTGGTATGTTTTGGGGTATCTGTGACCTTATTATGATTTTAGGCAGCCTCTCTGCTAATGGGTGGGGTTGCGTTCCTGTCTTGCTAGTTGTTTGGTATGGGATGTCCAGAACTGTAGGTTGCTGGTTGTTGAGTGAAGCTGGGTCTTAGTGTTGAGATGGAGATCTCTGGGAGAGCTTTCGCCATTTGATATTACGTGGGGCCAGGAGGTCTCTGGTGGACCAATGTCCTGAACTCGGCTCTCCCACCTAAGAGGCTCAGGCCTGACACCCAGCCGGAGCACCAATTCAGCCACATGTCAGGCTCAGAAGAAAAGGGGGGAAAATAAATGAATAAATGAATAAAATGAAATAAAGTTATTAAAATAAAAAAATTAAAATATTATTAAAAATAAAAAAGTAATAAAAAAAGAAAGAAAGAAGATAGCAACCAAACCAATAAACAGATCCACCGATGATAACAAGCACTAAAAACTATTCTTAAAAAAAAAAAAGAACGTACAGACAGAACCCTAGGACAAATGGTAAAAGCAGAGCTATACAAAAATCACACAAAGAAGCATACAAATACACACTCCAAAAAAGGAGAAAAGAATATATAAAAAAGATGGAAGAGAGCAACCAAATCAGTAAACAAATCTACCATTGATAATAAGCTCTAAATACCAAACTAAGATAAACATAAAACCAGAAACAAATTACATGCAGAAAGCAAACCCCAAGTCTACAGTTGCTCCCAAGGTCCACCGCCTCAATTTTGGGATGATTCCTTTTCTATTCAGGTATTCCACAGATGCAAGGTACATCAAGTTGATTGTGGAGATTTAATCTGATGCTCCTGAGGCTGCTGGGAGAGATTTCCTTTTCTCTTCTTTGTTCGCACAGGTCCTGGGGTTCAGCTTTGGATTTGGCCCCGCCTCTACGTGTAGGTTGCCTGAGGACATCTGTTCTTCACCCAGACAGGACGGGGTTAATGGAGCAGCTGATTAGGGGGCTCTGGGTCACTGAGGCTGGGGGGATGGAGGGGTACAAAATGCGGGGCGAGCCTGCGGCGGCAGAGGCCAGCGTGACGTTGCAACAGTCTGAGGCGCGCCGTGTGTTCTCCCGGGGAAGTTGTCCCTGGATCATGGGACCCTGGCAGTGGCAGGCTGCACAGGCTCCCAGGAGGGGAGGTGTGGATAGTGACCTGTGCTTGCACACAGACTTCTTGGTGGCGGCAGCAGCAGCCTTAGCGTTTCATGCCCGTCTCTGGGGTCTGCGCTGATAGCTGCGGCTCGTGGAGGTCTCTGGAGCTCACTGAGGCGGTGCTCTTAATCCCCTCTCCTTGCACACCCACAACCAATGGTCTCTTGCTTCTTAGGCAGGTCCAGACTTTTTCCTGACTCCCTCCCAGCTAGCCATGGCGTACTAGCCCCTGCAGGCTGTGTTCACGCAGCCAACCCCAGTACTCTCCCTGGTATCCAACTTCCAAAGCCCAAGCCTCAGCTCCCAGCCCCCACTCGCCCCAGCCACTGAGCAAACAAGCCCCTCAGGCTGGTGAGTGCAGGTCGGCACTGATCCTCTGTGCAGGAATCTCCCTGCTTTGCCCTCTGCACCCCTGTTGCTGTGCTCTCCTCTGTGGCTCTGAAGCTTCCCCCCTGCCACCCGCTGTGGGCTTCCTAGTGTGTGGAAACTTTTCCTCCTCACAGCTCCTTCCCAGAGTTGCAGGTCCCGTCCCTATTCTTTTGTGTCTTTTTTTTCTTTTGCCCTACCCAGGTATGTGGGGAGTTTCTGGCCTTTTGGGAGGTCTGAGTTCTTTTGCCAGCGTTCAGTAGATGTTCTGTAGGAGTTGTTCCACATGTAGATGTATTTCTGATGTATTTGTGGGGAAGAAGGTGATCTCCACATCTCACTCCTCTGCCATCTTGAAGGTCCCCCTAGTGTTGTTTTATGGTGACCATTTTTATCTTTAATAATATTTTTTGCATTTATATTTACTTTACCTGGTTTTAATACAGTTCCTCCAGCTTTCTTTTGCTTAGGATTTGCCTGTTATATCTTTTCCATTCTTTTAGCTCTCAATATTTTGTTTGTTTATGATATATGGGTCCTATAAACAAAATTTAACAGGCCCTTAAAACTTTTTTTAATTTTGTGTGATGAATTTGTTTTTCATGAAGAATTAGTTTATGTTTATAATGATCAGTAATATCTTTTGATTGGTTGTATCATTTTATTATGGGCTATTTGCCTCAGCTTTTCTGTTTCTCCCTAATGCCTTTCTTGCACCTTTATTGTTATTTTTTTACTTTCCTTAGTTTTTTGCCCATATAGAAGTTTTAAAGTTTTATTGGTTAAATTTAACAATTTTTGGAATTGCACTCAGGTTTTAAATTCATAGTTGCTGTTTCTCATTCTCATGATTAGTGTGTTTCAATATTTCTGAAAAATTCTTGGCCTTAATTTCTTTTAGTAGTGTCTCATCTCAGTTTCTTCTGTTATTTCCTTTGGAGCACTTACACATATGCCATCTTAACCTCTCATTTTATTTACCATAGTTTTCTTTCTCTACATTTTGGATAATTTATTTGAATATTTCCTTCAGTTCACCAATTCTCTCCTTAGATTTTCACTTGCTTCTTTCAATGACCTTTGCATTTCATTAAATTATTTAAGTTTTATTCTCTACCTAAGATCTTTCAGACAACAGAGGTGTTATAAATTCAACTATAGATCCATGAATGTTACTTAGTGGTTATGAATTTTCAGGAGAGATACTCCTCTCCTCTCCTTCCTGTGCCCCCTACCTCATCCTCATCTATGTCCTGGCTTAAGACAGGTGAGCTTCTTTGCTACCACTTTATGGGTAGCAGGTTTTATTTATTCTTCACCTTTATACTACTGATAGGAAACCTTATTGGATTTCCTACTTTGAGCAATTCCTAAGCATTATCACCTGCCCCCTGCATGCTGGTCAGTCTTTAGAGAAAACTCATTTGTCCAGGATTGGGCAGAAACTCTCAGAGAGAAAAGCTATCTGGCTTGTCTCCCAAGTTTCCTGTGCAGCTGTGTGGGGGATCCTTTTGTTCCTTTCTTAGTTTTTAACTCATTAATACATTTAAAGTTAAAATTATACATATATATTTGTTTGTGATTTTAGTTGATTTTATCTAGAGAGTAGTTTAGAGTATCTGATGCTGGTAGTAATGAAATTTTAGACCTAGCCCCTTATATCTTAATTTTACTTCCACTGCAAAATCATCATTCCTTGCTAATTTCTGTGTTAGTGGGTGGCTCTGTTATAAACTAACATCACCATACCCTTCTGCAATGAGTCAGCTAGTTGGGGATTAAAAGGAGCATTATAATTCCATCTGCTTGTCATCTAGGTTTTAAAGTAGAGAGTTTCATCTCCTGACTTGAAAAAAAAAATTTGTTTCTATGTTTATGAGCAGAGTGTTAGCTGTGGTAGGATTCTATTTCTGTCTTTTTTCCTTAAATTTTTAAAGCATTGTCCATATTTTGGCTGGGGAGATGATCAGCTCTCCCTTAATACCAGATCTGGATTGTGGTTTCTCATTGTTGTTTTTCTAACTTGTCATTGTTTGAGTATCAAGAATTTACTTTGGGGCCCAAAGCAGACACAACACAAAAATTTAGGAAACATATGGTGACAGCCTGTAATTTTTCAACAAGTTCTGGGTTTTGCCTCCAACAGAAAATTGTCTGTTCCTTATTTAAGTTAATACCACTCTCCTTGCTGGTGCAAGGAGAGTGTCAATTTGGGATTTCTTCAGCTCCTCTGAGGCAAAAATTAGCAACCCACTTGTCTGGGAGGTGTTGGTCACACTTAACAAAGTTACGATTGGACAATGACCACAATGAAGTCACTTCGTGTTAGTGTTTCCAAGATCTCACATGGAGGACAAGAGGAGAACACTTGATATTTTCCAGTTCCATGACTTCAGCCCCAGGCCCAAGTATGAATGTCCCCTAGAAACCCTGTACATTGTGTAGGGGTGGTGAAAGGGGGCCCTCTGTTGATGCCACCAATCTTGTGGTGACCTGTGGGGCTGGGGGCAGTAGTATGGGGCTTTAGTACCTGCTTCTTCGTGCAAATATCACTTTTGCATCAGTTTATTTGCCTCATTATGTTATGATTTGTGTCTTGATATGCTGACTACTAAAGGATTTCTTCCAAATTTTGGAGACTGTTTCAGGGGAGATGAGAAAATATTATATCTAGCCACTATGTACAAGAGAGTCTATTAGAAAAAAAATTCCCAGACACATAGAGTCACAGGTCAGATTCCTTCAGATCAATCAGAGATTCTTCTGCTCTCTAGTCTCAGCTTTTACTTGTGTATCTGTGTTTATGGCCACATGTACTTTTCTAATTAAAAATGGAAGGTAGGAAGGAAGGGAAGAAGAAAAGGAAAGAAAATGTTTTCCTAAATTTTTCAGTTATTCTTGTTTAATCACCCAATACATTAGTTATTTATAAAGAAGTCACATAAAGGCTTCTGTAGAAATCAGATATTCTTAGCTAGAAATATTTTCCCATTTGCACCTACTCCACCCACCTACACAAATAAAACAACCATCCTGGTTATCGTTCATGAATAGATGCTGAAATCACGGGGGAAAAGAAAATCGTTCTTTTCTTTTCTCTTTTGTTTCCTCGTCCTTCCCTCCCCTCCCCTCCCCACCCCTCCTCTCTTCTTCTCTCCTCTTTCTTTTTTCTACTCTTCTCTCCTTTTCTTTTCTTATTTATCTTAAAGCTGGAGGACTTAGCAATTAGAAAGTCTTCAGTTTAGTTTGGATTCAAGTCCCAGCTCCAGTTCTTCCTCCTCTGGTTATACTGTCTGTGGGATAATTCATGCTAAATACTGTACTACATGGTTAAGTACAAGTTACCTATAGTCAACACTTTAGGGAGAGTTAATTACTAGATGAGTTCCTTATCCTAAATAAATGCCTTAGCATTAGTTAATTAATAAAATGTTGTTTTTGGTGAAATTGAAATGAATGATATTTACGTTATGCAGTTGGTTGGAATGGTAATACAGGACCTACTACCTTGGCCTAAACAAATATAAAAGTGAAGACACCCACTAGCCCAGAAGTGTCTGTCAGTGGAGCCGAACTCCAGGTTTGTGCTCTGGTGGACTTGCAGACCTCTTTGCCCTAGCAGATGGGGATCAAACTACAGGATTCAACTTTGAGTCCCCTTTTCAGTGGGCATTCCATGCAAGGGGCTGCTGGCTATTTTTTAGGTCGGAGAGAAGAACTCTGCAGCTTCAGAGTGGTCACAACTACTTGCTAATAAATGCCTTTGCTTTTGGAAGAAGGTGGTCTGAGATTTCTCTTATTGAAAAAGACCCTTTGGAAGTGAGGGATGGGGTGGGGACTATTGCCTCCCCTTCTACCTCTGAATACGAGAGGTTTCCAATATCTACCAAAAAGAACTTGACATTTGTTAAAGAGCTAGGCTGGCTGGGTTCCAACACTTTAGTTTTATAGTCATGTACATTCCTGTCTGCTTTCCTGACACAGCACATGGTAAGTAAGCCTTCAAAAAATCCAATAGAGTCTTTTGAACTCTGTAAGTGATGGTGACAACTTTTCTCGTTAAGAAAGAATTAAAAAAACAATAGAAAAGAAACAGAGTGTATTACTCTTCCTCCTTTTCAAAGTCACATCCCCCTTGGATGTATCTTCCTGTGTCTTCAATCCTTTCTCTTGACCTACAGCACTGCCTTCAGACTAAGGGATAATTATTATGTGTCCATATTAACATTCCAAATAGCAACACATCTGTAGGTGTTTATGATACAAAAAGCCCAGTATTTGCAAATCACATGTGATTCATTGTTCCTTGGAAATTAGCTAGGAATTAATTATATTATAGCCAATGCAGCCAGTGTGTATGTCATCCATAAATTGCCATATTATTAATTTTTCTGGGTAGTCATTTTCTTCAGCTGTCACATATTCTTTCCCTGATATCTTGCTGTGCTTTGTAGCAAATATGTAAAAAAAGCCTTTGTTCTGAAAAAAGCTACCCATTGAGTAGGAGTGTGAATTCAGATGTTAAGGTCACCATGGATCCCATAGTTATTCAGCTCAGTAAGATCTGTGTGACATCACACTTTTGTTAAATATCTTAGAGGACAAAAAGAGAGGGAGAAAGAGGCCAACACTTGCTGCCTTCAGTGCTGAATGAACCATTGTTTCCTTGGTCTAAATTCTCTCTCTCCCCACCTCTGACCAAGGCAAAGAAGCATTTCCCAACATATTAAACTTATTTTATATAAAAATGGGACTGATTAATCTATATCTGGAGTATAAAACACTGACCATTTCACCATGGAGTGGTCTCTTTTATAGAGATTTTTCTCTTTTTCAATGTGCTTTTCCTGGAACACTATTGAGGTAGATGTTAACTTTATGCTTAAAAAAGGATCCTGTGGATTTCTTGTATTTTTTTATTATTGTAGTAAAAAATGCATAACATAACACCATCTTAACCATCTTACAGCTCAATAATGTTAAGTATATTCACATTGTTAGGCAATAAGTCTCTAGAACTTTTTCTTCTTGCAAAACTGAAACTCTATACCCACTAAACAACAACTCTCCATTTCCCTCTACCCAGGCTGCTGGTAACCACCATTCTACTTTCTCTTTTTTTTTTTAATTGGAGTATAGTTGCTTTACACTGCTGTGTCAGTTTCTGCTGTACAGCAAAGTGAATCAGCCATACGTATATGTATATCCCTTCTTTTTTGGATTTCCTTCCTATTTAAGTCACCACAGGGCACCGAGTAGAGTTCCCTGTGCTATCAGTAGGTTCTCGTTAGTTATCTGTTTTATACATAGTAGTGTATATATATCAATCCCAATCTCCTGATTTCTACTTTCTATCTCTATGAATTTGACTTCTCTAGATATCTCATTTAAATGGACTCATACAGTATTTGCCTTTTGTGACTGGCTTATTTCACTAAGCATAAAGTCCTCAAGGTTCGTCCATATTGTAATGTGTCAGAATTTCCTTTGTTTTTAAGGCTGAATAATACTCCATTGCATATATATACCACATTTTTATTTATCCATTCATCTGCCCATGGACACTTGGGTTGTTTTATCTCTTAGCTATTATGAATAGTGATGCTATGATCATGGATGTACGAATATCTTTTTGAGATTCTGCTTTCACTTCTTTTAGATATATACCCTGAAGTGGAATTGCTCAATCATATGGTAATTCTGTTTTTAACTTTTCAGGGATTTGACATACTGTTTCCCACAGCACCTGTACCATTTTACATTCCCACCAATAATTCATAAGGGTTCTAATTTCTGCACAGCCTTGCCAATACTTGTTACTTTCTGTTTTTTTTTTCTTTAACAGTATCCATCCTAATGGGTGTGAGGTGATTTTGCGCTGTACTTTTGATTTTCATTTTTGTTAATGATTAGTGATGTTAAGTATACTTCCATAAATTTATTGGCCATTTATATATTTTTCAGAAAAATGTCTACTTAAGTCCTTTGTGCATTTTTTAGTCAGGTTATTTTGTTGTTGTTGAGTAGTAGGAGTTCTTTTTATGTTCTGAATATTAACCCATTATCAGATATATGATTTCCAAATATTTTCTCTCATTTGGTAGGTTGCCTTTTTACTCTGTTGATTGTCTTTTGATGATCAGAAGTTTTTAAGTTTGATATAGTACAATCTATTTTTACTTTTGTTGCCTGTGCTTTTGGTGTCATATTCAGGACATCCTTGATAAATCCAGTGTCATGAAGCTTTTCCCATGTATATTCTAAAAATTTTATGGTTTTAGGTTTTATGTTTAGGTCTTTGTTCCATTTTGCATTAATTTTTGTATATAGTATAATTTAAAGGTCCAACTTCATTCTTTTGCATGTGGATATCTAGTTTTCCCAGCACCATTTGTTAAAGAGACTGTCCTTTAGTTTTGGCACCTATATTAGCCTATTGGGGCTGCCATAACAAAGTACCATAGACTGAGTGGCTTAAACAACATAAATTAATTTTCTCGTAGTTCTGGAGACTGGAAGTCTGGGTACTCTATTCTATTTTATTTGTGTATATGTCTATTTCTTATGTTTTTGTTTTACTATTATAACTATAAATTTTAGTACTTTATATCGGAAAAAGGAATGAAATTTACATGGGAATTTAAAAATTAGGTACATAGATGTTCTGAAAATTTCCTGTAGACTCTCCTAGTTTCAAAGTGGGTAAGATTGTAATATTTTTTTGGACTTCTCTGGAGTGTCTATTACTAGGTAATAAATTCTAGTTTATTTTATCAAAATATATTTTTAGATTAACTTAATCAAACTCCATAAGTGTTCTAGCATGTAATTCCCACTTTTACCTAGTTATTTTTTATGTTAGTATTGTTTCTAAATATTATAAGAAACACATTATAGGTTATAAAAATTAGATCTACCTAAAGTTTTAAGAATTTATTCAGATAGCACTTTCATTTTTTTTGTTTAATATTTAAATTCTAGTTTATATGTGGCTTACAAACAATCATTATTTTCCTCCGTGTAGAAAAGAACTGTATGTACTCAAAACAGATACAAACCAAGTTACATAGTAACTGGGTATGAATTGACATTAGGCTCTTCTTCTTCTAGCCACCTGATATTTAATAATGCATAATCACAGAACTATCAAAATAGAAAAGATTCAGTAAATGTGGGATAAAGGAAAGAAGACAAAAGAAACTCTGAAAGAAACTTCTGATTCTGACTAAGAAATGCTGTATACATTTTTGGAATTCATATCCACATTTTCTTTGCAATTTCTTATAAAGAGATTTCCATGTCATAAACTGGTATTAGTAAACTAGAAAGAAGTAGAGTATTGGATGGAACCAGTGAAGGGCTGGTCTCATTATAAAAACAAAATATCTTTAAAAAAATATGTGCCATGTAGTTATACCTATATTTAATGTTATCAAATGTATGCATAACTTAGCCTATGTGCTAAAGCAGACCCCAATCACAACATTGATTTTTCAAACTTCTGTGCCTTTTTTAAAAAAAATTTTAACATCTTTATTGGAGTATAATTGCTTTACAATAGTATGTTAGTTTCTGCTTTTTAACAAAGTGAATCAGCTATACATATACATATATCCCCATATCCTCTCCCTCTTGCGTCTCCCTCCCAGCCTCCTTATCCTACCCCTCTAGGTGGTCATAAAGTACCGAGCTGATCTCCCTGTACTATGCAGCTGCTTCCCACCAGCCATCCATTCTACATTTGGTAGTGTATATATGTCCATGCCACTCTCTCAGCTCGTCCCAACCCACCCCTCCCTCTCCCTGTGTTCTCAAGTCCACATTCCACGTCTGTGTCTTTATTCCTGTCCTGCCCCTAGGTTCTTCAGAACCTTGTTTTTTTTTTTTTAGATTCCATATATATGTGTTAGCATATGGTATTTGTTTTTCTCTTTCTGACTTACTTCACTCTGTATGACAGACTCTAGGTCCATCCAGCTCACTACAAGTAACTCAATTTTGTTTCTTTTTATGGCTGAGTAATATTCCATTGTATATATGTGCTACATCTTCTTTATCCATTCAGCTGTTGATGGACACTTAGGTTGCTTCCATGTCCTGGCTATTGTAAATAGAGCAGCAATGAACATTTTGGTACATGACTCTTTTTGAATCATGGTTTTCTCAGAGAATATGCCCAGTAGTGGGATTGCTTGGTCGTATGGTAGTTCTATTTTTAGTTTGTTAAGGAACCTCCATCCTGTTCTCCATAGTGGCTGTATCAATTCACATTCCCACCAACAGTGCAAGAGGGTTCCCTTTTCTCTACAGCCTCTCTAGCAATTTATTGTTTGTAGAATTTTTGATGATGGCCATTCTGACCAGTGTGAGATGATATCTCATTGTAGTTTTGATTTACATTTCTCTAATGATTGATGATGATGAGCATTCTTTCAAGTGTTTGTTGGCAATGTGTATATCTTCTTTGGAGAAATGTCTATTTAGGTCTTCTGCCCATTGTTGGAATGGATTGTTTGTTTTTTTGATATTGAGCTGCATGAGCTGCTTGTAAATTTTGGAGATTAAGCCTTTGTTAGTTGCTTCGTTTGCAAATATTTTCTCCTATTGTGAAGGTTGTCTTTTCGCATTGTTTATGGTTTCCTTTCCTGTTCAAAAGCTTTTAAGTTTCATTATGTCCCATTTGTTTATTTTTGTTTTTATTTCCATTTCTCTTGGAAGGGGGGGTCAAAAAGGATCTTGCTGTGATTTATGTCATAGAGGGTTCTGCCTATGTTTTCATTTAAGAGTTTGATAGTGTCTGGCCTTACATTTAGGTCTTTAATCCATTTTGAGTTTATTTTTGTGTATGGTGTTAGGCAGTGTTCTAATTTCATTCTTTTACATGAAACTGTCCAGTTTTCCCAGCACCACTTATTGAAGAGGCTGTCTTTTCTCTGTCATATATTCTTGCCTCCTTTTTCAAAAATAAGGTGACCATACGTGCGTGGGTTTATCTCTGGGCTTTCTATCCTGTTCCATTGATCTATAGTTCTGTTTTTGTGCCAGTACCATACTGTCTTGATTACTGTAGCTTTGTAGTAGTGTCTGAAGTTGGGGAGCCTGATTCCTCCAGCTCCATTTTTTTTTTTCTCAAGATTGCTTTGGCTATTCGGGGTCTTTTGTGTTTCCATACAAACTGTGAAATTTTTTGTTCTAGTTCTGTGAAAAATGCCAGTGGTAGTTTGATAGGGATTGCACTGAATCTGTAGATTGTTTTGTGTAGTAGAGTCTTTTTCACAATGTTGATTCTTCCAATCCAAGAACATGGTATAGCTCTCCATCTATTTGTATCATCTTTAATTTCTTTCATCAGTGTCTTATAGTTTTCTGCATACAGGTCTTTTGTCTCCTTAGGTAGGTTTATTCCTAGGTATTTTATTCTTTTTGTTGCAATAGTAAATGGGAGTGTTTTCTTAATTTCACTTTCAGATTTTTCATCATTAGTTTATAGGAATGTAGGAGAATTCTGTGCATTAATTTTGTATCCTGCTACTTTACCAAATTCATTGATTAGCTCTAATAGTTTTCTGGTAGCATCTTTAAGATTCTCTACGTATAGTATCATGTCATCTGCAAGCAGTGAGAGCTTTAATTCTTCTTTTCCGATTTGGATTTCTTTTATTTCTTTTTCTTCTCTGATTGCTGTGGCTAAAACTTCCAAAATGTTGAATAATAGTGATGAGAGTGGGCAACCTTGTCTTGTTCCTGATCTTAGAGGAAATGGTTTTAGTTTTTCACCACTGAGAACAATGTTGGCTGTGGGTTTGTCATATATGGCCTTTATTATGTTGAGGTAAGTTCCCTCTATGCCTACTCTCTGGAGGGTTTTTATCATAAATGGGTGTTGAATTTTGTCGAAAGCTTTCTCTGCATCGGTTGAGATGATCATATGGTTTTTCTCCTTCAATTTGTTAATATGGTGTATCACATTGATTGATTTGCATATATTGAAGAATCCTTGCATTCCTGGAATAAACCTCACTTGATCACGGTATATGATCCTTTTAATATTCTGTTGGATTCTGTTTGCTAGCATTTTGTTGAGGATTTTTGCATGTATGTTCATCAGTGATATTGGCCTGTAGTTTTCTTTCGTTGTGACATCTTTGTCTGTTTTTGGTATCAGGGTGATGGTGGCCTTATAGAATGAGTTTGGAAGCGTTCCTCCCTCTGCTATACTTTGGAAGAGTTTGAGAAGTTTAGGTATTAGCTCTTCTCTAAATGTTCGATAGAATTCACCTGTGAAGCCATCTGGTCCTGGGCTTTTGTTCCTTGGAAGATTTTCAATCACAGTTTCAATTTCAGTGCTTGTGACTTGTCTGTTTATATTTTCTAATTCTTCCTGATTCAGTCTTGGCACGTTGTGCATTTCTAAGAATTTGTCCATTTTTTCCAGGTTGTCCATTTTATTGGCATAGAGTTGCTTGTAGTAATCTCTCATGATCCTTTGTAGTTCTGCAGTGTCAGTTGTTACCTCTCCTTTTTTCCTTTCTAATTCTATTGATTTGAGTCTTCTCCCTTTTTTTCTTGATGATTCTAGGTAATGGTTTATCAGTTTTGTTTATCTTCTCAAAGAACCAGCTTTTATTTTTTTATTTTTTTTATTGATCTTTGCTATCATTTCCTTCATTTCTTTTTCATTTATTTCTGATCTGATCTTTATGATTGCTTTCCTTCTGCTAACTTTGGGGTTTTTTTGTTCTTCTTTCTCTAATTGCTTTAGGTGTATGTTTACGTTGCTTATTTGAGATGCTTCTTGTTTCTTAATGTAGGATTGTATTGCTATAAACTTCCCTCTTAGAACTGCTTTTGCTGCATTCCATAGGTTTTGGGTCGTTGTGTTTTAATTGTCATTTGTTTCTAGGTATTTTTTGATTTCCTCTTTGATTTCATCAGTGATCTCTTGGTTATTAAGTAGTGTATTGTTTCACCTCCATGTGTTTGTAGTTTTTTACAGATTTTTTTTTCCTGTAATTGATATCTAGTCTCATAGCGTTGTGGTTGGAAAAGATGCTTGATATGATTTCAATGTTCTTAAACTTACCAAGGCTTGATTTGTGACCCATGATATGATCTATCCTGGAGAATATTCCATGAGCACTTGAGAAGAAAGTGTATTCTGTTGTTTTTAGATGGAATATCCTATAGATATCAATTAAGTCCATCTTGTTTAATGTAGCATTTAAAGCTTTTGTTTCCTTATTTATTTTCACTTTGGATGGTCTGTCCATTGGTGAAAGTGGGGTGTTAAAGTCCCCTACTATGATTGTATTACTGTCGATTTCCCCTTTTATGGCTGTTAGTATTTGCCTTATGTATTGAGATGCTCCTATGTTGGGTGCATAAATATTTACAATTGTTATATCTTCTTCTTAGGTTGATCCCTTGATCATTATGTAGTGTCCTTCTTTGTCTCTTGTAATAGTCTTTGTTTTAAAGTGTTTTTTTTCTGATATGAGAATTGCTACTCCAGCATTCTTTTGATTTCCATTTGCATGGAGTATCTTTTTCCATTCCCTCACTTTCAGTTTGTATTTGTCCCTAAGTCTGAAGTGGGTCTCTTGTAGACAGCATATATACAGGTCTTGTTTGTGTATCCATTCAGCCAGTCCATGTCTTTTGGTTGGAGCATTTAATCCATTTACATTTAAGGTAATTATCAATATGTATGTTCCTATTCCCATTTTCTTAATTGTTTTGCATTTGTTATTGTATGTCTTTTCCTTCTCTTGTGTTTCCTGCCTAGAGAAGTTCCTTTAGCATTTGTTGTAAAGCTTGTTTGGTGGTGCTGAGTTCTCTCAGCTTTTGCTTTTCTGTAAAGGTTTTAATTTCTCCATCAAATTTGAATGAGATACTTGCTGGGTAGAGAAGCTTGGTTGTAGGTTTTTCCCTTTCATCACTTTAAGTATGTCCTGCCCCTCCTTTCTGGCTTGTAGACTTTCTGCTGAAAAATCAGCTGTTAATCTTATGGGGATTCCCTTGTGTGTTATTTCTTGTTTTTCCCTTGCTGCTTTTAATATTTTTTCTTTGTGTTTAATTTTTGATAGTTTGATTAATATGTGTCTTGGTGTGTTTCTCCTTGGATTTATCCTTTATGGGACTCTCTGTGCTTCCTGGACTTGATTAACTATTTCCTTTCCCATATTAGGGAAGTTTTCAACTATAATCTGTTCAAATATTTTTTCAGTCCCTTTCTTTTTCTCTTCTTCTTCTGGCACCCCTAAAATTCGAATGTTGGTGCATTTAATATTGTCCCAGAGGTCTCTGAGACTGTTCTCTATTCTTTCCATTCTTTTTTCTCTATTCTGCTCTGCATGAGTTATTTCCACTGTTTTATCTTCCAGGTCACTTATCTGTTCTTCTGCCTGTTATTCTGCTCTTGATTCCTTATAGAGAATTTTTAATTTCATTTATTGTGTTTTCCTCATTGTTTGTTTGCTCTTTAATTCTTCTAGGTCCTTGTTTAATGTTTCTTGTATTTTCTCCATTCTATTTCCAGGATTTTGGATCATCTTTACTATCAGTATTCTGAATTCTTTTTCAAGTAGACTGCCTATTTCCTCTTCATTTTTTAGGTGTGGTGCGTTTTTACCTTGCTCCTTCATCTGCTGTGTGTTTCTCTGTCTTCTCATTTTGCTTAACTTACTGTGTTTGGGGTCTCTTTTTCACAGGCTGCAGGTTTGTAGTTCCCATTGTTTTTGGTGTCTACCCCCAGTGTCTAAGGTTGGTTCAGTGGGTTGTGTAGGCTTCCCGGTGGAGTGGACTAGTGCCTATGTTCTGGTGGATGAGGCTGGATCTTATTTCTGGTGGGCAGGTCTGCATCTGGTGCTGTGTTTTGGAGTGTCTGTGAACTTAGTATGATTTTAGGCAGCCTCTCTGCTAATGGGTGGCTTGTGTTCCTGTCTTGCTCGTTGTTTGGCATAGGGTGTCCAGCACTGTATCTTGCTAGTCGTTGAGTGGAGCTGGGTCTTGGCATTTAGATGGAGATCTCTGGGAGTTTTTTGCCATTTGATATTACTTGGAGCTGAGAGGTCTCTGGTGGACCAATGTCCTGAACTTGGCTCTCCCACCTCAGTGGCACAGCCCTGACGCCTGGCCAGAGCACCAAGACCCTCCTGAATTTGGGATGATTGGTTGTGTATTCAGGTACTCCAGCGATGCATGGTACATCAAGTTGGTTGTTGTAGAGCTGGTTTGGTGGTGCTGAATTCTCTAAGCTTTTGCTTTTCTGTAAAGGTTTTAATTTGCTCTTTAGTTCTTTAGGAGATTTAAACCGCTGCTCCTGAGTCTGCTGGGAGAGATTTCCCTTTCTCTTCTTTGTTCACACAGCCCCTGGGATTCAGCTTTGGATTTGGCCCTGCCTCTGCGTGTAGGCCACCTGAGGGCGTCTGTTCTTCCCTCAGACTGGACCGGGTTAAAGGAGTGGATGATTCGGGGGCTCTGGCTCACTCAGGCCAGGGGGAGGGAGGGGTACGGAATGCCGGGCAAGCCTGCGGCAGCAGAGGCCAGCTTGACGTTGCACCAGCCTGAGGTGCGCCATATGTTATCTCCAGGGAAGTTCTCCCTGGATCACGGGATCCTGGCAGTGGCGGGCTGCACAGGCTCCCGGGAATGGAGGTGTGGATGGTGACCTGTGCTTGCACACAGGCTTCTTGGTGGCTGCAGCAGCAGCCTTAGCGTCTCATGCCCGTCTCTGGTGTCCGTCGTGATAGCAGCGGCTCGTGCCCATCTCTGGAGCTTGTTTACGCGGTGCTCTTAATTCCCTCTCCTCGTGCACCACGAACAAAAGAGGCAAGACAAAGTCTCTAGCTTCTTTGACAGCTCTAGACTTTTTCCTGGACTCCCTCCCGGCTAGCTGTGGCGCACTAGCCCCCTTCAGGCTGTGTTCCCGCAGCCAACCCCAGTCTTGTCCCTCGGATCCGACCTCCAAAGACAGAGCCTCATCTCTCAGCCCCCACCCGTCCCGGCCGGTGCGTGAGCGGACAAACACCGCAGGCTGGTGAGTACCGGTCGGCCCCGATCCTCTGTGCGTGAATCTCTCCGCTTTGCCCTCCACAGTGTGCTGCTCTCTTCTCCATGTCTCCGAAGCTTCCACCCTCCACCACCCGCAGTCTCCGTCCGTGAAGTGGCTTCTTAGTGTGTGGAGACCTTTCCTCCTTCACAGCTCCCTCCCACTGGTGCAGGTCCCGTCCCTATTCTTTTGTCTCTGTTTATTCTTTTTTTTGTTGCCCTACCCAGGTACGTGGGGGAGTTTCTTGCCTTTTGGGAGGTCTAAGGTCTTGTGCCAGCGTTCAGTAGGTGTTCTGTAGGAGTTGTTCCACGTGTAGATGTATTTCTGATGTATTTGTGGGGAGGAAGGTGCTTTCCACGTCTTACTCTTCCGCCATCTTGAAGCCAACTTCTGCGTCTTTATTCATGTTCTCTCTTGAAAAATTTGAGGATGATAGTAACATTGTAAGCTGAGCATAGCAGAAACAGCACAGGCTTGGGGAATTGCATGGAGCAGTGTTCAAATTCTTGTCCTGCCTTTTAGTGAATGTGGTACCTCAGGCTAGTTACCTAATTTTCTTGGGCTTCCATTTCTTTACCTGCTTGCAGCCTTGTAACAAAGAGATTATTTTCTTAAAGCATTTACCAATGGTAAGAATGAAAAACGAGTAGCTATTATGGTTGATGCAAAAATCTAAAACTCTATATTTATGCTAAATATAGAGAGATGTTATTAGGCAGGGACTATGGTTAACCTTGTGTCTGTAGAATTTGTTCTGTTGTTCAGGTCCTTTAAAAAATACATTTGCTTATAATAAGGCATATTTAAAAGTTGCTTTAATAATGTGGAGGCAAATGCAATTTGCCTAGAATTCCACTGTCTTGCTAGGTGTCCCTTCCTTAGGATGAAGCAGGGTATATCTTAATTATTTCCTAATCACTGATATAATTTTCCAGCTGGGAAAATTGCACTATCATTTCGGTCTGGATGTATTGCAGAGCTGTGTAAGTTTGGAGCCAACTCTGAGAGTTACTGTTTACTGTCGGGGTGAAGTCTGGTGACTGTTACTTTGTGGCTCAGATTTTGAGCTCAGGAGATCTAGAGCATTTGCCATGGGCCCTATTTTAGTGATTTTTTTTTCTTTTCTTTTTTTGGCTAGAGAGGGACAATCATACCTCAAGAAATTCTGAATCGTGATCCAAATCATTGCAGATTTCTGTGTTGAATATGAGACTCATAAAAATATAAAATAATATTGTCCAATAAAACTGTAGCTTGCAGAAATTTCCCTCAGTTATTTTCTGCTAGTAGAATCAAGTTAGGAACATATCATTAGGGCTTGTTTTATAAGCAGTACTTATTTTGGTTTAATGTGGCTTCATAAAAAAGTATATGTGGACAGAGGAGATGAATTCAAATATTCAGTTTATTTTTGATGGAAGAGAATCATTCCTTTTAAATTTTCTTTTCTTTATCATCTAAATTCCTATGTAAATGTCAGTGATTACAAATTACAGTAATTTGAGAATCTTGAAGGTAGGCTATTGATACACATAAGTCTGTCATCTATATTTATTATAGAGCAAACCATTTTCAAAATGGAGCTGATTCTTGACACTTTTATTGGTAAAATAAAGTGTGTATATCCATATCTGAAAATAAAATGGAGCCTTTTCCCCACTTAATCCTCTCAGGGCAAATTGTTTCAATATCTTTTAAGGAAATTATAAGAGGAATAACGAGTAAAGTGTTTAGACAGTAAATGTTTCTATAGATGTCAATAATTTTATTTTTCTAGTTTAAGTGCTTTAAAAACGGAAAATGGAAGCAAAATCTAATTTTCTACTTATTGTTCCTTTGGGGGGGAACTGTCTTTTCTTAAGCATTTTTGCATCTCACTCTAAAAAACAGATCTGAAAAGAAATAATTTATTCATTTAGAGGAAGGGCATGCACTCTGGGTTGTTTTCCTGGTCATGCCAATAGATTTCTGCTGATCCGTGCACACCCTCTTGCCCTGTTCCCATGGTGAAACAGTGGCTTTTATTTGTGATGTGATGAACCAGGCTTGGGGTACATTCTGCAACCACTGAACAAAATGAAGCCATTGGCCTAAATATGAATTGAATCTTTGACATTTACCCTATTAGTATTTTAAATAATGTGGAAACTACCAGAAGCTTGAACTTAGAATTCTCCTGAACCACATGATGTGGCAGATAACACTATTTAAATGTCATTATGATTAAAATGCCCTGTTTGTGAAAAAATTATAAGAAAACAGCTTACTGTTAAATCAGTTTTGGTGCCTTACTGCCTTTTGAGATTAATATATTATTTAATAATAATAATGATGATGATAGTGATAATCATAATAATAAAACTAGCAGCAGCAACAATGACAGTCAACATTTATTGAGTGTTTCTTATAGGCCAGTTTTATGGGCTGAATTGTGTCTCCCACCCTCATCCCCAAATCATATGTTGAAGTCCTAACACCTAGTTCCTCAGCCTATCACTGTATTTGAGATGGTCTTTAAAGAGGCAGTTAAAGTTAAATTAAGTCTTCGGGGTAAGCCCTAATCCAATATGACTGGTGTCCTTGTAAGAAGAGGAAATTAGGACACAGACACAGAGGGAAGACCAGATGAAGACACAGGGAGAAGATGGCTGTCTACAAGCCAAGGAGAGAGGCCTCAGAAGGAACCAACCCTGCCAAAATCTTGATTTTGGGTTTCTAGCCTTTAGAACTGTGAGAAAAAAATCAATTTGTGTTGTTTAAGCCACCCAGTCTGTGGAGTTTTATTGTGGCAGCCTTAGTGAACGAATACAGACAGACTAATAACTTATAGAATACACTTATTATTATTCCTACTTTGCAAACAAAGGATTTTTGGATATGATAATTTTACAAGGGCAAGTGAGTGGGAAAGCCAGGGAGGGAACCGTTACAATTGAATTCTAGCATCCACAGACTTATCCATACAGACAATGCCCCCCCTCCTACCATATCTCAGGTAATTGAAACAATAAAACTACCAACTTCAGGGATGTACTGTTATTGTTCTAATTTGGTTCTCATTTTATGGATGAGGAATTTGAGACTCAGGAGTGTCTCATCTAAAAATACTCTGCCATCACATGCCTGAGTCAGAATTCCATGTCGGATGTGTCTAACTCCACGGCTGTAAATCATAACCATCAGACTATCCTGTCTTTGTTTCCTTTTGTCAGGAGGAAAGGAATCATCTCTTAATTTATTTTTGGATCTTTAGAACCTGGCATAGCACTTGAACAAAATTGAAATTGTTGAAAATGACCTACCTTGTTCTGCTTACTTTAATGCAGCATTTGAAATTTTAATAATTATTCATTATTACTTATATGTATAACTGAAAAAAGTTAATAACAAAAAAAACAACTAAGGGGAAGAAAAAGATCCAAAAGGAAATCGCAAACAGTATAGTCACTTCCTTCTGATAAAAGCAATAGTTTATGATACTGACTGATTTTATATATTAGTAATCTCAACAGGATCCACAAAAAGGCAGTAATATTTTATTTTTGCTTAATCAGTAGAGGTTTTAATGAAATTACTGAATAAAATAAGAGTAAGAAGCATTTGGAAAAATTTTAATTTAACTGAGGAAACATGTAATGGGGGAAAAATTAAAATAACTTAAAAGCAATTCTGTTAGATCATTAAGTGACTCATTTAAATCCAGCACATTTACACAGCATATCTGTAAAAGTATCATCTTTTAAGACCATTCTGTTACATTTTTAAGCCTGTTATCATAAACAACAACAGCAAACATTCATGAAAATTCCCAGCAGAAGGAAAGAAATATAAATGTGGATGGAAACGTTTCAGTTAGCTGAAATTTGCTTTTCTGGTAAATTTCACTCTTTAGAACCTGTCTGAAAACCCTGAAGTTTGCAAATATAGGCCTTATACTTCAAAAGGAGACTTCACATAGTCCATGTGTTAAAACTCCTGTGCTCATAGAGCAAGTACACCAGGTTCTTGGCGAGAGCATATTTCCTCCTGACACATCTAACAGAATTGTTGTTTGCTCTCCCTAGCTCACTACTTGTTAGAAGCAGCAAATTAAAAAGAAAGGCTTGGGGTATTATTAAACGCACATACATTGTTAGCAACAAACAGGATTTCAACATAGGAAGAGATTAAAAAAAAAAGTAAATTTAAAAACTCCATTTAATGTCAGACATCAGGGAGAAGGCAATATAGAGTGTGGCTTTTTTTTTTAAATACATCTTTATTGGAATATAATTGCTTCACAATACTGTGTTAGTTTCTGTTGTACAACAAAGTGAATCAGCCATATGCATACATGGGGGATATCCCCATATCCCCTCCCTCTTGCGTCTCTCTCCCATCCCCCCCATCCCACCCCTCTAGGTGGACACAAAGCACCAAGCTGATCTCCCTGTGCTATGAGGCTGCTTCCCACTAGCTATCTATTTTACATTTGGTAGTGTATATATGTCCATGCCACTCTCTCACTTCGTCCCAGCTTACCCTTCCCCCTCCCCGTGTCCTCAAGTCCATTCTCTTCATCTGCGTCTTTATTCCTGTCCTGCCCCTAGGTTCTTCAGAACTCTTTTTTTTTTTTTAATTCCATATATATGCGTTAGCATGCGGTATTTGTTTTTCTCTTTCTGACTTGCTTCACTCTGTATGACAGACTCTAGGTCCATTCACCTCACTACAAATAACTCAATTTTGTTTCTTTTTATGGCTGAGTAATATTCCATTGTACATATGTGCCACATCTTCTTTATCCATTCATCTGTCAGTGGACACTTAGGTTGCTTCCATGTCCTGGCTATTGTAAATAGTGCTGCAATGAACATTGTGGTACATGACTCTTTTTGAGTTATTGTTTTCTCAGGGTATGCCCAGTAGTGGGATTGCTGGGTCATATGGTAGTTCTATTTTTAGTTTTTTAAGGAACCTCCAAACTGTTCTCCATAGTGGACAGGACAGGAATAAAGATGCAGACGTAGAGAATGGACTAGACGACATGGGGAGAGGGAAGGGTAAGCTGGGACTAAGTGAGAGATTAGCACTGACATATATATACTACCAAATGTAAAACAGATAGCTAGTGGGACAGCTGCATAGCACAGGGAAATCAGCTCAGTGCTTTGTGACCACCTAGAAGGGTGGGATAGGGAGGGTGGGAGGGAGACGCAAGAGGGAGGGGATATGGGGATATATGTATACATACAGCTGATTCACTTTGTTATACAGTGGAAACTAACACAACATTGTAAAGCAATTATCCTCCAATAAAGATGTTAAAAAGAAATTAAGCATACACTTATCATATGACTCAGCTATTACAGTACTAGATGTTTTTACTCAAGAGACATGAAAACATATGTGCATTCTAAACTCGTACACAGATATTTACAGCAGTTTTATTCATAATCATCAAGCACTGGAAACAACCCAGATGTCCTTCAACTGGTGAATGTATAAACTGTGGTATATTCATGCAATGGAATACAACTCAGCAATAAAAAGGAACAAACTGCTGATGCACATATTGACCTGAGTGAAAAAAGCCTAATTAAAAAGGCTACATATTATATGCACCATTGATACGATATTTTGGAAAAGGCAAAACTATAGGACAGAAAACAGAGCAGTAATTGCCAATGGTTAGGGGCGGTGAGAGGGTTGCCTACAATGGGGTATGAGGGAACTTTCTATTGAGATGATCCTATGGTTTTTATTCTTCAGTTTGTTAATATGGTGTATCATATTGATTGATTTGCGCATATTGAAGAATCCTTGCATCCCTGGGATAAATCCCACTTGATCATGGTGTATGATCCTTTTAATGTGCTGTTGGATTCTGTTTGCTAGTATTTTGTTGAGGATTTTTGCATCTATGTTCATCAGTGATATTGGTCTCTAATTTTCTTTTTTTGTGATATCTTTTTCTGGTTTTGGTATCAGAGTGATGGTGGCTTTGTAGAATGAATTTGGGACTGTTCCTCCCACTGCAGTTTTTTGGAAGAGTTTGAGAAGGCTTGGTGTTAGCTCTTCTCTAAATGTTTGATAGATTTTGCTGGTGGAATCACCTGGTCCTGGACTTTTGTTTGTTGGAAGATTTTTAATTACGGTTGCAATTTCATGACTTGGGATAGGTCTGCTTATATTTTCTAATTCTTCCTGGTTCAGTCTTGTAAAATTGTACCTTTCCAAGAATTTGTCCATTTCTTCGTGGTTGTCCATTTTATTGGCATATAATTGTTTATAGTAGTCTCTTATAATCCTTTGTATTTCTGCGGTGTCAGTTGTGATTTCTCCTTTTTCATTTCTAATTTTATTGATTGGTGACCTCTCCCTTTTTTTCTTGTTGAGTCTGGCTAAGTGTTTATCAATTTTGTTTATCTTCTCAAAGAACCAGGTTTTAGTTTTATTGATCTTTCCTATTGTTTTCTTCATTTCTATTTCATTTATTTCTGCTCTGATCTTTATTTCCTCTTCATTTATTTGGTCTTATAGTTTTTTACCTTGGTCCTTCATCTGTGACATATTTTTTTGTCATCTCACTTTTTTTTTTTTTTTTGATGGGTGGGATTGTGTACCTGTCTTACTGGTTGCTTGGCCTGAGGCTTCCAACACTGGAGTTTGTAGGCTGTTGGGTAGAGCTCGGTCTTGGCTCCAAGATGAGGACCTCCGGGAGATGTTATTCCGAAGATTATTCCCTGGGGTCTGAGATTCTCTGTTAGTCCAGTGGTTCGGACTCGGAGCTCCCACTGCAGGAGATTTGGCCTGACCCCCAGCTCGTGAACCAAGATCCTGCAAGCTGCTCTGGCGACAAGAAAGAAAATGAACAATAACAAAGAGTAAGAAATAAAATTAGACTAGGAAACTAACAGGTATGTTAGAAAGAATATAAAAATAAAAATATAGATGAAACCATAACCAGAAGGTAAAACAGAACCCCAATAGTAAAAAAGAGAAGGAAAAAAAAAGGTGGAAAAGGCCTTGGCTGTGGAGGGCGGAGCCTAAGCACGGGTGGGGTTTGGATGGTGAGCAGGGCCTGTACTTAGGACCCACAGGGCTGGAAAAGGCCCTGGGGGGTGTGGGAGGTGGGGCTTAAGCTCTAGGGAACAGAAGGGGCCCAGGCATGCCTCTGGTCTCAAAGGGCCAGGGACCCCACCTGGGAGCCCAGCAGGCTTCCCGGGGTCGAGTGGGTGGGGCAAACGCCCTCTGTTCCTCTCTGGCTCCTCCGGTCCCAGAGGGCCCCTCCCACCTGCCTCTCCTGTTCTGTCCTAGCCTTGCTCCTACGTCCCCAGGACCAACACGGCCCCGAGGGGGCCTCTGAGGGCATAGGACCCGGCCCAGTGCAGGGCAGACTTCCCTGTCCGATTAGGCAGGGGAAACGCTCAGCGGGCTCCCCCCTAATCTGAGCCGCTGAGGGTCCCTCCAAGCGTGGGAACCCCTCCCCCATCTCAGCCACCCCTCAGGGGCGCTGGTCCTGTCCAGCCCACTTCTCCTCCCCACTTAGTCCCTCATGTGCTACTGGTTCACTTGGGGGTTCCTCCCATCTCTTTGTACTTCGAGGTCCCCCACCAGTGTCCAGCAGGTGCCCTAGTTGTGAGGAGACACAAACTAAGCGTCTTCCCGTGCCGCCATCTTGATCGAGAGTGTGGCTTTTTTTGACAAAGAGTCCTGCATGTAAAATCTCCACTTACCACCTATTGATTAGCGTTATAACCTTAGGCGAGCTATTTAAAATCTCTATGTCTGTGTTATCATGTGTAAAATGAAAATTGTATAATCTAACTTGTGGAGTGGTTGTAGGGATTAATTGAAATGACATGCAAAATGCCTGGTCAATTTTTGTTTCATTCTCAGGCCCAAATGCATGTCATTGTGTACACTTCAATAGCTTTCATAACTCAATGGATCCTGCAGTAGTTCATGTTCATAATAATGACTGATGCTGGGTTGTTATAAAAATGTTAAAGCTATGTACAATATATAGTACTTAAGAATTATGCTAATATGTAATTCATGTTAGAAAAACACATCAAAATGTTTAATGTTTAAATCATTGCTGGAATGGGCTACCTGTTCCATTTTTCTCTTTGGCACCTGACACCAGCCTCTGGGGACTTGTATCCACACTGTCCTTCTATGAATTCAGAAGGAGAACATGACTGTACATGAGCCTCATATCTGCCATATGAGGGATAAAGAAATAAGGACAGATTAGCAGTGTGCCCACATCACATCTGCAGATAATGGTGGTATTGTTAGTCACCAAAATTGTCAGCCCAGCAAGAGGAGAAGTAGTATAATTTTAGAGCAGAAAGGACCTTATTGGCATCACTCAGTATTATTCTGAACATTTTTATGTTCACGACTATGATCAATAAATGCAAAAGGACATGCTGATTAAGTACATTTTCTTTGGAAAAAGAAAAAAATATTTAACTTACTGTGTTTAATCTCATGCTTGTTGAAGAAATATAGAAAGAATGTTCCTTCTTTTATATCTGGAGATGAAATTAGAGCTAAAAAGGAACTCAGTACTTACAAGGTCAATACTAGTTGATATGTTTCCAAAAAAGTTCTTAACATTAGTGTACAAGAAAAAAGTTTCAATATTTCATTGAGCAAAAATACACAAACTGCTCTCTTGGGAGCTGGTCATCCTTGACTGAAAAAAATTCAAGGGTAGAATGATCTGTACTCAGCTTTCCTGCTAACAGAAGGCCTTGAGATATGGGATATGACAGAAATATCACCAGTAGGAGTGCCTTTCTTTAGGTCCACCAGCTGGTGTACCTTACATAGGGCAGGCTTCTACCTCTTGCTGGAAATGTCACAGAGTAGGTGGTCAGGATATTTGACTCACTGTCTACTAAAAATGTCATGATGGGGTTATAAGAAAAGTTATTGTGTGGTGAGAACTAAACAATGTCAATGCTAGTTTTTACATTTCTAAAAACATTCTCAAAATCAATGCAGAAGAAGAAAGCTTCAGTATTTCACTGAGCAAAAAATATATACTGCTTATTCAGGGATTTGATCATCCTTGACTAGGGGAAAAATTTCTGGGGAAAAATTGTTTACTTACTCTAGGAGTCTCTTGTTTCCAACAGTTGTGGAGACAATGTGAGGCTGAGCAGATACAGGATCAATTAATCACTGGCCACAGTTCCCGCTTTCAGGCATTTCAAGTTCATTACCCTGCCATGTCCTATGAAGTAAGTAGGAACACCAGCCTCTCTGATTTCCCTGCAATTACCTATCCATATGGGTTTATAACAAATCACATTCTTTGTAGTTAGTGTTTGTGAATTAGACTTCTGATGAGGCTGCCAGAAGAGAAGAAGCCTGAAGATTTAAACCAAATAACAAAAGCCTCGGAGTATGTTATCTCTCCATCTCTCTTTGTTCATAATGCCTGGGTCCAGTGTGGTCTTGAGTATGGAATTATCCTGGCATGTAGTGAGCTTCACTGAGTCATTAATCTTGATCCTTCCCAAATCTACCTTTGGGAGTATTCATTCAACCAACATTTATTTAATACATAGTTTGTACCAAGCCCTAATTTGCATGTAGTATAGAAATTCTAAAAAAGAAAAGAAAAAGACACAAGGAGATAATGGTTTGTTGAGGAGGAGAGACAGGCTTATAAGGAAACAATTATAATAAAACAGTTATTTACCTCGGTTCAGAATTCTGAGGAAACCCAGAGTAAATGGCATGTTGGGCAAGTTTCCACTGGAGAGGTAATGAAATTGCTGGATCTTGAAGATGAGAAGGAATTTGTCAGCCAGCAAAGGTGATATGCAAGTTACATTAAAGAGCTTGGAGCACTCAATGAACAGAAAATAGGAGAGAGGTCAGTGCACATTGGAAGCAAGATCTGTGGTTTGGGAGTGTGAGGTTAGTTGATGAAGAACAGAGGCAGGAAAGGGATATTCAGATCATGTCATGAAGGTTCTGAATTCCACAGTAAGTGTATGAGACTTTATTGTATTGGCAGCAAGGAAGCCACTGAAGTTCTGAAGCCGAGAAATGCTATGATCAAACCTCTTCTTCAGAAACAACCCTCAGGTTCATAGAAGGGTAGGCTGGAGGTGGGGAGGAACCTGACCAAGAACATGGGTTAGGAGGCTATCACAGTGTCCCCATGGGAGTTGATGGAAATCTGGTAATTGGCTGCTTAGAATACTGAATTGGCAGGACCTGGTGACTAAGGAAGAAGAAGATATATTCTTACATTCATTCAGTAATTATTCATAGAACTCCTATTCTGTGCCAGACTCTGTTATAGGTGCTGGAGATACTGAAGTAAAGAAAGACAGTCTCTGCTCTCACAGATTTACATTCTATTGAGAGAGACAAAAATAAAGGAGTCCTCTAATATACATCATCACATCATATCATGTGATATTACGTGCCATGAAGAAAAATAAAGCATGTGGTGGAAATGATGTTATGCGACTTCTGAGCTTGAAGCTTCTGCTTTTGACCTATGGAATGCTCCCAGAGATGGCCATGTCGGGAAGCCAGTGTAGCAGATGTGAAGATCAGAGGACGAGGAGATCCTGGGCACTCCAGCCAATAGCCAGTATTATCTGCCAGAGTGAGGAACATTGTAACTGAACTTTCTGCTGAAAGCAGCTTCATGAGTGAGTTCAGAAGAAATCAGCAAAGGAACTGCCAACCAACCCACAGAGTCATGAGAAATCATAGATCTTTGTTGCTTTCAGGCACTAAATTTTGGAGAGTTTTATTACTCAGGAATAGATAGAAAAAATGAAGGAGAAGAAGAGAGAGGTAGTATTCAAGAATGATTTCTGGATCACTGACAGAGTGATAGTCTGGCCAAGTAGTGCAATTAGCTAAGAAAGGCCTAACTTGAAGAAAAGGAAATTCAGTGTTGCCCCAGGATGGAAAGTCTTTGGCCATTTCAGATGGCGGCAAAGTTTAGTTAGTATCCTTTGGTATTGAAAGGACAGATTTAACTAGAACACGGTTTTTCCTTTAACAACTTGAAAAAGTAAAGTCCTCAGTGAGATAGCTCATTGGTTCAAATGCAGTTTTAATTAAAGAGTAATCACTAATCAGTCATTAAAGAGTAATCACTAATCAATATGTAGCTATAATTGTTCATCAGAACTTTTCATATTTTGCTTTGTGTTGTTTTGTTTAAGTAGGAGAAGGACAGGGAAAGTAAGGAGAACAACAAGGCTTCTGAAATGGGTAGAAACGAGTAAGGAGACTAATACCAAAAGGAGAAAGGATGGAAACAGTGGAACCTGGGGAAAGGATGAAGTTTGCCTTTGTTAACTTTCATGCACTAGTATAAAAGGCGGTTGACTGCAGAACAATGTTTTGTCATTAAGTCTGCTTTGGCATGATTGATGAAAAATTTTTAAAACACAGATTGAATTTTCATAAAGTTGCCTTCATTCTTTGAACTATATTAATCCTAGAATTACTATCGTGCGTTTTTTAAAGTGAGAAGAACCTGTGTGTTTTTCTGGGTTACAATATACCATGGACCATAGATGAATGAAAAAATGTCTTTGCCAAATTCTTAATTTTTTTTCAGAGATTTAATCTAGTACATTAATATTAGTTGTGACATAGCTGTAGTCATTTGTTTTAGATACCAATAAGGATGTTTCACCCTTTTATTAGCAACAAAAGTCACAAAAATGGCTTGTAATGCATGTTTCCTCAATCATGCAGATTTAGTAAAGAGAGGATCATTTTATAAATGTTACAATTCTATTATGAATAGAACATGTGAACTTCAAGGAGAGAAAAAAATAATCTTGGCTTATTCATCTACGCTCATCTTTATATGCCTGACATTACCTAGTACAGAGCCACATACATAGAATGAGATCAGTGAATCAGCTTAAGTCACACATTTTGTTACCTTATAGCACTTGTAACTGTTGTAATTGTCATGTTAAATGTGAGGATTGCTGTTTAGTGCCTAAGTCTCCAATGGGCTGAGAGCTTCATTAGGGTACATATGGTGTTTGTCTAGCTCAGTAATGTTTTCCCAGGATGAGCACAGTATATGAGCTGGAATATGGTTGCTGCCCAGTAAGACGAAAGAATAAAGAAACACAGCTTCAGTGTATCATCCATTTAGAGAAGGAAAGACCCAAAAGGTGCCTCTCTCTCCACAGATAGAAAACTTCCTCCTACAACCTTTCCTTCACAGTGACAGTGTTGGCTACCACATCTTTCTGTTATTCAATAGCTGAGTTCTGGAAAAGTTTGAGGATTCTACTGTTCCTAGGCCTTTCAAGGATATAAAATAGGGTTGCCTGATAAAATACAGGATACCCAGTGAAATCTGAATTTCAGAAAAACAATGAATAAGTATACTAAGAAATATAATTACGTTCCATTTTAATTTTTTAAAAATGATGTTTATCTGAAATTCAAATTTCACTGGGTGTCCTGTATTTTCATCTGCTAAAGCTGGCAACCTGAGTATAAAGCTTTCTGTATAGGACTAGGAAGGCTCTGTCTGTCCTGGAAGGTTATCTCTGAGTTCCGGGCTTTGTTCCTGATTAGGAATTCTGCTCCCTCTTCACAGAGTTACATGCAACGCAAAATCATGGAGCAGGAGAAGTTGAGCCTCACAGACTCCACTTACCTTCCTACATGGGTCCTTTTCTTGGAGGAGCCAGGAAGAGACCTTACTTGCATGTTATTTCCTTCTTGGATATATTTGGTCTCATAAAATATTACCTCAGAAAGTCATTCCTACTGAAATGTAAATAACTTATAAGGTTAATGTGTTATTTCTGTTGGGGCATTTATACTGTAAATAAGTACCATCAAAATAATTAATAAAAATTGATTTTGAATTGAGGAATTTTAGAATTTCTTTGTTATAGTATGTGGTTTTAGAGGTAAACATTGTTTTGTTCTCTTGAAATTAAGCATTTGGTGTTTGACGACTGTAACTTGTCAGGCACGTACATGTAAATATGGGTTTTAGGCTCCAGAATGCTGGGGGATTGTTAGGGGAAAGGAGTTAACTCTAAATTATTCAAAGCTCTTCATCCCGTGACCACAGAGGAAAAACAGACTAACTTAAAAATAAACACTTTTATGGAGTGCCTTCTTTTTGTTAGAGTTCCTTCTGCTAAGTGTTCTTACATGTCATTCTTGGAAAAAGCCCTGTGAAGTGGACCATATTATGTCCAGGTTTTAGATGAAGCATCCGGAGTTCAGAGAGGTTAAGTGACTTGCCCCAAGCCAGAGAGATGGTAAATGGCAGAGCTGTGATTCAAGCTCAGGGTTTTTTGACTTTGAGGCTAGTGATCTTTCTGTCACACCACAGTGACCACCCATTCCCACGGATCCTTTTTGGGAAGCTCCAGAACCCTCCTGAAGCTGTTTATAGAGTGTGGGCCTAGGTTGTTGGGTACTAAATGCCCTGTGGTTAAATGACTTTTGATTGCAAAGTTTTGGGAATAAGTAAAAATGCCAGATTACTTGTGTCAGAGATGGGAAAATGATTCAGACTCATATGCTGTTGGGCAACTAAATTCAGTTGCAAGATTTTTTTTCAAGAAGTTGGAATGCTCTTTATCCGTGAGTAAAGCCACGGTGGAGGGTAAAGGGATCATAACACCACCACTGAGATACATTTCCAAGGCTATTGGGCAGTAAAGGGGAAATGAAGCAAAATTGTGATGTAAGGGAACTTCGTCTTTGGTGTCCTTTCACTGACCCTTTAAGGGAACTTCTTTCTTCTTCCTGAGCCCTGTAGTGCCTGGCTAACAATCTGAATGTTTGTTCTACTGTTGTGTTAGCTCAGTATAGACCCTCTCCTTGGGATATGAGAATTTTAATGTGGGTAAATGAAAAAAAAGTAAAGATTGAATCTCTATATGTTAGCATCCTAGTAGGTCAATCAGGAGGTTTTTGTGGGGTGGGAATCTACTGGAAGCCTTCTTTGCAGGTAGTACTAGAGAAGAGTGACATAAATTAGAATTAGACACTTAAATATTAAGTGTTGGTTGGTTAGTATTATTCAATTAGTAAGTTAAAGGCAGGACTTAAAGGCCATGGCTTGAAGGTTTTATAAATATGATGAGAATCAACAGCAAATTTAAAAATATGAATTTAAATGCTATGAACAGTTGATGAGTATTGGCATAAATATTTGGTCTGCAGAAAATAAAAACAAGACATAATTTCCTATATAAAGTAGGAATTTTGGAGATTTGGCTTGGTCTCCTTTATCTTTATGAAAAAAACAACTAAGGAAAGACAAAAATGAATAGGATTTGGTGCAGAAAGAATTAATGGGGCATTTTAATGTTGAATTTCTTGATAGAAAATTGTCTGGAGATACTGGAATTTGTTATTTAGCCATCACTTTTATGAGGAAGTGGTGTGATACAGTAGAAACAGCCTAGTTGTGGAATCAGACAGACCTGCCTGTTGTTTTGACTTTATGTCAATTATTTAATCTTTTTGAACCTCAGTTTCCTCCTCTGTAAAATGAAAACAGTAATACATAACTGAGTTATTCTAAGAATATTCTAAGAACTAAATGAGATATTATTTATAAAATACCTAGTAAATGAATATTTAGGACTTCAGTGATACTCTTAGTTTCTAGATCAAAACCATGCCTTCTAGTAGTGAAACGACAATAAAAAGCCTAGGAAATTAAGAACAATGTGCACACAGAGTTAAAAAGACAGAACTGAGCTTTCAAATGGAGAAGAGTTTTTAACCTTAATTTGGTCACACTATGCTTTCACATTGAATTAGGAAATAAGCATATCGATAGGCATATTCTTCTTATGTATTTAGGAGGAATAAATTACGTGGATTTTAAGTCAATAACCAATAGACCAAGCTGTTTATATTCCCAAATTTGAACTCCCCACATAAATTTTAATTCCTCAAGGTCAGCAAATATGTATAATTATATATATTTGATACTGTTTTATATATATACTAATATACAAAAGTATGTCTATCTAGATAGATAGCTGATAAAGTAAATACACCTCATTAAGCATGCTCTTACTGTCAGCAGGGATTCATGAAGTATTAATAGCAATAATGATAACCTCTTTCTTGAATGGAATAAACCCTTTTGGAATTGAAAACTTTGCCAGGGTCCTAATACTTAAAATTCTATAAATGCAAATAAAATGAATGTGGCAGGAGGAAGGGACTGCATTTGATATACTTGACTAAGAGTACATGGCAAAATATTACAATTAGTGAAATGTGTAGCAAGATATTAGGAACCACTGAACTTGAACTATCTTCATAGATAGTTTCTAGCTCTTTAAATCTTCTGTTTTAGAAGGAACAGCCAGTAGGCTGGATAAGAGCACGATAAGAATTGAAGGCATGATTATGTAACAATTTTAGCCTATTTTGAGAACTTTGCCTTTTGCTCATGATCTGACATGTTTAAAAGTTTTTTGGGCACTGTGTTGAGAATAGACTGTAGGGAACAAGGACTGAAGCAGAAAAAGTTAGGAGGCTCTTCCAATAATCAGGTGAGCAATGATGGAAACTTAGACCAGGTATCACTTGAGGTTGTAACAGATCCTGAATTTATTTTACAGATAGAGCCAAGAGCATTTCTTAGTGGATTGAATGGGAGAGAGTAAAAGAGGAATCAAGGATAACTACAGATTTCTGCCTTGATTAACTCAACAAAAATATTGCCAATGAAATGGGGATGTCGGTGGAGGAGCAGGGTTTTGAAGGAAGGATTTGAGGAATAAGGAGTTTGGTTTTAGTCATGTTAAGTTTGAGATGGTTATTAAAATATCAACTGGGAAGTCAAGAGACAGATGGATAAATAAATCTGGGGTTCAAGAACTTGAGAACAGAATTTAAAATTGTCATTGAAACAAGCCATGAAACTGAATGAAATCACACAAAGAATGGGAAAAGTTCTTAGGGAGTGAATCTTTGGGTTCTCCAGCATTAAGAACCTGAGAAGATTAGGAGGGGCCCCCAAAGGAGATTGTAAAGAAGTGGCCAGTGAGGAAAGAGAAGATTCAAGATTTGTATCCTAGAAACCAGGTGAAAAATGTATTTTAAAAATCAGAGAGAGATAAACTATGTCAAGTTTTACTGGTTGGAGGGAATGAGGACTATAAATTATTCAGTTAAGCAATGTGGAAATCATTGTTCACCTTGATGAGTTATTTCAGTGTAGGGAATAGAGACAAACAGCCTTGTCCTTAACCTTTGCAGGGTCCACAACAAAACTACAGCTTGAGGTCCATGCACCATATATCTACATTTTAAAAATTAAAAATCAAGATAGCAAATAGCAGATATCTTGTGACCGCAAGACAAACAGCAAAAGAAAAAGGCCAAGAAAATAGCAGAAATATTGGCCCTGATACAGTCTAACCACTTAACCAATGCCAGCAATCACCCTCACACACCCAAGCTTGGCAAGGGAAAAGAAGGACCAGTCTCCCATCTTCCCATCCTCATACTGGGAAACATTCAGGGGCCTGACAATCTCTGGAACATGCAGTGTAGGTCTACACTCTTCCTTTCCTTAGAGTGCAAGCATTGAGAACAGCCTTGTCAGTGGGACAGTACATAAGCTGCTTAACTTTGGGGATGTCAGGTGGCACATGAGTCTTCTGGGAACAGAGCTGCCTTGAGGTTCATAAGATGGAGGAAGCCATGAGTCCTGTGGGGGACCAAGCTGGGGTGCAGCCCCTCCTGCTGAGAGAAAGGGGATCCCCAGTCTCAGATACTTTGTTCTCTAGAGTGAGCTTCTAGTCATTTTGGGGCAATCCTGATCTTGCACTATGAGATTTTCTGTTACTTGCAGCTGAATAAATTCTAACTGCTTTATAGGCATTTAATAAATATTCCTTAAATGACTGAATGATTAAGGAAACATTACTATGATATGGTAATACAGCCATTAATAATGGTGAATCAGAGCTCTAAAAATGATGTTTGTTATGATGTCATTTATGTATGTTTGTGTATATGTTTGCATGTGTGTCTATATATATTTAGTATATGTCTAGAATGTCTGCATATGTACATAGAGAAATGTACATAAGCACATTTGTCTTTATCCCTTTTCACCTAGTACAGTATTTTGCTCCTAGCAAACACTTGAATGCTTATTGAATTATTGAACACTAACATACTATTTCAGAGTATTAATCTGATAAGCAGAGTAGGTTTAGGTCCTCATATCAACCACTGGGTTCACTCCAAAGTTCAACTTTTCCAGCCTGGAGAAGACACCTTTCCCTTTAAAGCCACAAATATTTATAGCAAGAGCTCTTTCCAAATTCCTGTCCAAAGCTCTCATCTTATTTTGCATTCTTTCTACCAGTGTTCATTAAGGGCTTCAGAAAATACTTGTTTCTCACATCCACTGAGATTTGTGCTTGCCAGGACCACTTCCAGTGATGGCTCTGGACTCTTTTGCACTCTGCATCCTGCTGCCACCTAATAGCCCCTCCATGCTGCTGCAGCTCCCCATTCTCAGACCTTAATTCTCAACTCCCAACTGACATTGGCCTGTGGTTTTAACATAGCTTTCATTAAAGCTTAAGGACACCCAGGGTATTACAATGCAGAGAAAAACTTAACACTGACTCAGTCTCTGCTCTAGGTCTGGCTTCTTCAGAGAGTGCCCCCTCCTGGCTGTGCTTCTCCTGAGGCCCTGCGGGTTGCTAGAGGGCAGGTTATCTTCCCTAAAAGGGAGCATGCCCTTCAGATTTCCTCTTCTTTCCCTTCTTGTCAGGGCTACATCAGAGTTCCAAACTTTTCTGCCTTTAGCCTAATACAGAGGAAAGAAAACATCAACACATAGACAAACAAATGAACTAGAACAAACCGTTCAATAATTGTCATTGCCATTTGGCCTGAAATGAAGACTGCCTTTTATATCATGGCACAGATGGATTAAGGATTTAGTCTGAAACATATGCATTTAGATACTCCATTATTACTTGGCTTTCCTGAGAACAAAGTCTACCTCTCCATTCCTTGTATTCTGTTCATTGAACAAATACTTGTTGAGTATATACTATGTGCCAGACACTCTGCCAAGTATTTGGGATACAGTGGTAATTAACAGATACATACCCTGTTCTCACAAAATGTACATTCTTACAAGTAAAAGACTCAACATGGTAATCCTTTCTAGACATTTTAGAGAGTTGGCCCCAAGAACTAAGACCAGTGTTTCTACTCTAAAATGCAGAAACTGCGTACCATCCTCTTAATAGAAGCAATTTCCCAGCTCACCTGCTCGGTCCAAACACCATCTGTAGCTATAGAAAATGGTGCCTTGCTGCATTAATAAGGAGAAGGATGCTTGTGGGGTAAATCTCCAAATTGAGTCAGTAGTAAATAATTTAATCTAAATGAAGTAATTTTCCAATCCAAGGCCCAAGGACAGAATGCATCAGAACCACTTGGGAGCTTACATACACAGAACCCACAAACACAAAACACACACACTATGTATACACCACATGCAGACATCACATACACAGACCCCACACACACGAACCATCCCTCCCCCATCCCATCCCCACACAGGACAGGGCCATACTGCTAAAGTTTCAAAAGGGAGTATTACGCATGGAGGTGGGGCAATGGAGGCAGGGACTCCATTTGTTATATTCAAAAATTCACTGGAAATCTTAATTATTTACCAGATTTGGACATCAATCCAATAGAAAGATTAGTTGATTTGGGAATCTGGAGAACTTGGTTAGAGGAATGGTGACCATGTTCTCTGTGGTAATTTTATGTAAGTTGCATATTCCTGCACTTGCTGGAATGTAAACTCTTAAAGATCTCTCCTTCAAATCTTTAGCTGGTATTTCTTCCCCATCTTTGGGAAAGGCTAACTCTGGCCATAGGGCGAAACTACCTCTTGATACTTGGTCTTTGTCAAGCAAAGTCCAGGGCCTGTCTGGATTCTAATGAGGCTCCCCTCTGGTCAGGCTCTAGTCCCAAAAGCAGGAGAGAGAGTTGGATTTAGACCTGTTCTATCTCCAGCAAGAGCCAAAAAAAAAAAGCCAGCACACACTGCCAAAACTGGGCCCTTAATTTTTGCCCCAGAGACAACATATTAAGGAAAGTGTAGTCCTGTTGTATACATGTCTTGGATCAAATTCTTAGCCTAAAAATAACCCTGGCATGACTAGGTTATTGAGCATCTGATTCTTTTCTGGGCCTGGTTTATTTCAGGAATCACCTCATTAGTTGTGCATGACTCTGTCGTAGCCATCCTGATGATGGCACCAGCTGCACTTAAAATTTCTTTTTATTTTTCTAATTAAAAATGTTTTAATTACAAAATACTTCAACATACAGAAGATAATATAACAGATGCTTATTTTTCTATCACCCAGATCTAACAATTCTTTCAGCTCATAATGTTTTTTTATGAAAAACTTATAGATACAGCTAAAAAAAACCTCCATCCCTAACCCTTTGTACTCCCTGAATCCAGCAAGAGCCATTATCACAAATATGTTGTGAATATAGCTTATCATTTTCACTGCATGTGTTATGTATTCATAAATAATATCTAAAAATGTTTTGTGTAAATAATAATAAACACAGTTAAATTTAACTAGGCTTCCATGAATTATGATTAATATATTTTAAAGCATAATGTTTAATTAAAAAAAAATCTCTCCTTATTAAAAAAAGTAGAGGGGGAATGTTCTTCACTTCTTACATCACATAGAGTACTGTACCTTCAGTTACATGGGACTAGATTATATTAGTGATGGCCACTTAAAAAAATTAATGAAATCACACACAATATCAGATCACAGTTGAATGTGAGGGGACAATAATCTGTTCTCAAAAAACAGTGAAGAAAAGGAACGCACTTTTCCCTGCTATCATAGAACTGATGGCCTGGTTAAGACATAATGACAGCTGTAAACAATTGGGAAAGTGCTTCGTCAGAAAGTGCCTCATAAGTTAGCAAATATGGATTTGAGTTTGGGAAATCCAAAATGCATATTTGGAAAAACCCATCATCATGGAACTATTTCCAGTTGCTTCATGATCTTATTAGATTGCAAAACATGATGCAAAATAGATTAGCACATATAATCTTCACTTTGCCACTGGGAAAATTTTATTACTGTTAGACATATGAGCATTTTGGTAATGTAAAATATAGATAAAGTAATGCTGCAGTAATTTGGAAGTACTTGCATGAAGAATAAGAAAGACTTGACCAATGGTTTGAGTTCATTTGTTTTTTCCTAATGTCAAAGTCTATGTGTATTTCTCATACGAAGTGTGGATGATATAGAAAACCATGAAGGGAAACAAATTTCTCACAATTCCTTTATCTTGAAATAATCCCATTAACATTTTTCAGTTATATGTTATTTCAGTTGCTATATTTCAGTTGCTGTATATTACATATTCACTTATATAATTAGTCTTCTACAATCTCATTTTCTTTCATAGTTTTAAAGTTATAAAATATATGATTATTATAAGAAATTCAAGCAACACAAACATTAAAAAGTCTGTTCCTGACTACCACTTCCCATGCAAATTTCACTCCAGTGTTTCAAACACTGCTTGTTATGTGTTCTTCCCTATATATTCTATGTACACACTTTGAAAATGATGGTTAAAATTTTTTTTTAAAAAACAACGTTTATCCTATTTTACTCTTCTGCTTTTTCATTTGTTCGCTTAATAATTGTGGTAGACCGTTACACATTCATTAGGTGATGCCTAATGAATCATGCTTCCTGGACTCACAGCCTTGTGTAGTCCTTTCCCACACTGTGTCTGGGTTTGACCATGTGTCTTGCTTTGGCCAGTGGGACATTAGCAAGCTTGATGCAAGAAGAAGCTTGATAAGAACTTGCACGGTGGGGCTTGTCCTCTTGGATCACTCCCTCTTGGAACACAGCTACCATGCTGTAAGGAAACTGGTCTAGACTTCTGGATGAAGAGAAGTTTCATGGAAGGGAACTGAGGTGTTCCAGGTGACAACCACACCAAATGACAGCTGTGTGAGTGAGGTCTTCTTGGATGTTCTAGCTCCAGCTCACCTGCCAGCTGAATGCAATGCTTTGAATGGCCCCAACCAACACCAGAAAGATCAGAAGAATACCTTTAGTCAATTCACAGCATCCTAAGAAATTGTAAATAATTGCTTTGTATTTGAGTGATTTGTTATGTAGCAAACAATAACCGAAACAATAATGTATCAGTTCATTTTCTTCTACCTCATTCTTTTAAATTTCTGCTTAGTGTGCAGTTATGTGAATATAGAATCATTTATTTAGTTGCTACCTGATAGATAATTTTCTTATTGTACCAACAACATTGCAACGGACATCATATTTAACACTAAGGTCAATATCTTACCATACAAATTTTAATGTATACCTCTGAATATGTCCTTAAATTTCCAGATACCTCTGAATCAAAGACTAGTCAGTTTTAAAGACTGTTGATAGATATTGCTAAATTGCTCTCAAAAAGAGGTAAGAGGTCTTTATTTTTCAGAATGGCTACACCAAAGATAAGAAAGGCCACATTTAAAAAATTGAACTATATAGTTGACTTACAATATTATATTGGTTTCAGGTGTACAACGTAGTGATCCAGTATTTTATAGACTATACTCCATTAAAAGTTATTATAAGATAATAGCTATAATTTCCTGTGCTATACAATATATCCTTGTTGCTTATCTATTTTATATATAGTAGTCTGTATCTCTTAATCCCATACCCCTCATTTTCCCCTCTTTTTTTCTTCTCCCCTTTGGTAACCACTAGTTTGTTTTCTATATCTGTAAGTCTGTTTCTGTTTTCAATATACATTCATTTGTATTATTTTTTAGATGCCACATATAAGTGATATCATACAGTATTTGTCTTTCTCTGTCTGACTAATTTCACTAAGCATAATATTCTCTAGATCCATCCATGTTGCTGCAGATAGCATAATTCCATTCTTTTTTATGGCTGAGTAATATTCCATTGTGTATATACATATCACATCTTCTTTATCCATTTGTCTGTTAATGGCATTTGGGTTGCTTCCCTATCTTGGCTACTGTAAATAGTGCTGCTATGAACATTCGGGTGCATGTATCTTTTTGACTTAGTGTTTTCGTTTATTCCGAATATATACCCAGGAGTGGAATTACTGGATCACATGGTAGTTTTATTTTTAGTTTTTTGAGAAACCTCCATACTGTTTTCTTAAGTGGCTACACTAATTTACATTCCCACCAACAGTGTACAAAGGTTCCCTTTTCTCCACATCCTCGCCAGCATTTGTTATGTGTAGATTTTTTTTTTTTTTTTTTTTTTTTTGTGGCACATGGACCTCTCACTGTTGTGGCCTCTCCCGTTGCGGAGCATAGGCTCCGGATGCACAGGCCCAGCGGCCATGGCTCACGGGCCCAGCCGCTCCGCGGCATGTGGGATCCTCCCGGACCGGGGCACGAACCCGTGTCCCCTGCATCGGCAGGCGGACTCTCAACCACTGTGCCACCAGGGAAGCCCTATGTGTAGATTTTTTGATGATAGCCATTCTAACAGGTGTGAGGTGATATCTCATTGTTGTTTTAATTTGCACTTCTCTAATAATTAGTGATATTGAGCATCTTTTCATTTCCCTGTTAGCCATCTGTATGTCATTTTTGGAAAAGTGACTATTCAGGCCTTCTGCCCATGTTTTGATTGTTTGTTTGTTTGATATTGAGTTGTATGAGCTGTTTATATATTTTGGATATTAATCCCTTGTTGATCAAATCATTTGCAAATATTTTCTCCCATTCATTAGGTTGTCTTTTCATTTTGTCAGTGGTTTCCTTTGCTATACAAAAGCTTTTAAGTTTAATTAGGTCCATTTGTTTTTTTTTTTCTTTTATTTCTCTTGCCTTTGGATACAGATCCAAAAAACTACTGCTATGATTTATGTCAAAGAGTGTTCTGCCTATGTTCTCTTCTAGGAGTTTTATGATTTCAGGTCTTATTGTTAGGTATTTAATCCATTTTGAGTTTATTTTTGTATATGGTGTGAGGAAATTTTCTAATCTCATTGTTTTATATGCAGCTGTCCAGTTTTCCCAGTTTTGCTTGTTGAAGAGACTGTCTTTTCTCCATTGTATGTTCTGTATATTCTTGCCTCCTTTGTCATAGATTAATCGTCCATAGGTGTGTGGGGTTATTTTTGGTTCTCTATTCTGTTGCATTGACCTATGTGTCTGTTTTTGTGCCAGTACTGTGCACAGTACTATTTAGGTCATCTCTCTTTTGTTCTTGGTGAGCCTGGCTAAAAGTTTATCAGTTTTGTTTATCTTTTCAAAAAAACCAGCTCTTGGTTTCATTGAAATTTTCTGGTTTTTTTTTTTTTTGATCTCTATTTTATTTATTTCCTCTCTGATCTTTATTATTTCCTTCCTTCTGCTGACTTTGGGCTTTGTTTGTTCTTCTAATTCTTTTAGGTGGTATGTTAGGTTGTTTTATTGAGATTTTTCTTGTTTCTTGAGGAAGGCCTGTTTCTCTATAAACCTCCCTCTTAGAATTGCATTTGCTGAATCCCATAGATTTTGGAATGTTGTGTTTCCATTTTTATTTGTCTCAAGGTATTTTCTGATTTCCTTTTTGATTTCTAGGTTGACCCATTAGTTTTCTAGTATCATGTTGTTTAGTCTCCACATGTTTGTTCTTTTCCATTTTTCTTTCTCTAATTGATTTCTAGTTCCATACTGTTGTGGTCAGAAAAAATGCTTGATATAATTTTTCTCCTCTTATTTTGAGACATGTTTTGTGGCCTAGAATGTGATCTGTTCTGGAGAACATTTCATGTACACTTGAAAAGAATGGGTATTTTGCTGTTTTTGGATGGAATATCATGTCAGTATCAATTAGCTTTAACTGTTTATGACCACTGTTATGCTATTTATGACCACTGTTGTATTATTGATTTCCTGTCTGGATGATCTGTCCCTTGATCTCAGTGTGGTGTTAACATTCCCTATGATTATTGTATTATTGTCAATTTCTCCCTTTATGTCTGTTAGTATTTGCTTTATATATTTAGGTGCTCCTATATTGGGTGCATATATGTTAACAAGTGTAATATCCTCTTCTTGTATTGATTCCTTTATCATTATATAATGCCTTCCTTTGTCTTTTGCTATTGCCTTTGTTTTCAAGCCTATTTTGTCTGATACGAGTATTACTACCCCTGCTTTCTTGTTATTTCCGTTTGCATGAAAGTTATATCCCATAACTTCCCATCTGTGTGTGTCTTTCTCCATGAAGTGAGTCTCTTGTAGGAAGCATATTGAAGGGTCTTGTGTTTTTTATCCATTTGGCCACTCTGTGTATTTTGAACATTTCGTCTATTGACATTTAAAGTAATTCTTGATAAATACATACTTATTGCCACTTTATTATTTTTTCTATATGGCATAATAGAAATATAGTTGTTTTTGTAGTTCTCTGTTCATTTCTTCTTTTGTTTCTTCCCTTGTGGTTTGATGATTTTCTTTAGTTATTTGCTTGTGTTCCTTTTTGTGTATCTATTGTATGTTTTTGGTTTGTGGTTACCATGGGGTTCATATATGTTAACCTATAATTATGTCTTGTTTTAAACTGGTAGTCATTTAAGTTCAAACACATTCAAAAAGATCTTTTTTTTTTTACTCTCCTCCTGCACATTTTGTTTTCGATATCATGTTTTTCATCTTCATGCTTATTCCTTAACTGTTTGTTGTAGTTATAGATGATATTACAATTTTTTGTCTTTTGATCTATTTACTGCTTAATTTATTATTATTATTATTATTTTTTTTTTGTGGTACGCGGGCCTCTCACTGTTGTGGCCTCTCCCGTTGTGGAGCACGGGCTCCGGACGCGCAGGCTCAGCGGCCATGGCTCACGGGCGCAGCCACTCTGCGGCATGTGGGATCTTCCCAGACCGGGGCACAAACCCGTGTCCCCTGCATCGGCAAGCGGACTCTCAACCACTGTGCCACCAGGGAAGCCCTTTATTGCTTAATTTAAATGATTGATCATCAATCTGTACTGTTGTATATATTTGCCTTTCTCAGTGAGATTTTCCCTTTCCTTTAGCTTCTTACTTCTTTTCTATTTAGAGAAAACCCTTCAACATTTTTTAGGGTAAGTTTAGTATTGATGAACTCTTAGTTTTTGCTTGTCTGAGAAGTTCTTTATCTCTCCTTCTATTCTAAATGATAATATTGCTGGCTATAGTATTGTAGCTTGAAGGTTTTTTTCTTTTAAAACTTTGATTATATCATGCCACTCCCTTCTGGCCTGCCAAGTTTCTGCAGAGAAATTAGTTGATAGCCTTACGGGGATTCCCTTGCATATAACTCTTTGTTTTTTACCTTGCTGCCTTTAGAATTCTCTATTTAACTTTCTCCATTTTAATTATGATATATCTTAGTGTGGGACTGTTTGGGTTCATCTTCTTTGGGACCATCTGTGCTTCCTCTTGTACCTGCATATCTGTTTCTTTCTTCAAGTTTGGGAAATTTTCAGCCATAGTTTCCTCATATACATTTTCTATTCCCTTCTCTCTCTCTTCTCCTTCTGGAATACCTATAATGCAAATGTTGGCATGCTTAATGCTATCTTAGAGATCTCTTAATTGCTTTCATTTTTTAATTTGATTTATTTCTGCTGGTTTGATTTGGTGATTTCTATTATTATATCTTCCAGATCACTTATGTGTTCTTCTGTATTACTTAGTCTGCTAAGTGTGCCTTTTTATTTCAGCTATTGAATTATTCATTCTTGATTGGGTCTTTTTCTTTTCTTTTTTTTTTTTCCTTGTGGTACGTGGGCCTCTCACTGCTGTGGCCTCTCCCGTTGCGGAGCACAGGCTCCGGACATGCAGGCTCAGCGGCCATGGCTCACGGGCCCAGCCGCTCCGCGGCATGTGGGATCTTTCCGGACCGGGGCATGAACCCGTGTCCCTTGCATCGGCAGGCGGACTCTCAACCACTGCGCCACCAGGGAAGCCCTGGGGTCTTTTTCTTATATTTTCTAGTTCCTTGTTAAAATGTTCACTGTTTAGATCAATTGTTTTCCTTAATCCAGTTAAGATTTTTATTACTAATGTTTTGAATGCTTTATCTGGTAAATTGCTTATTTCTGTTTTATTTTTATATTTTCAGGGATTTCATCTTGCTCTTTCAATTGAGAGTACTTCCTATGCCTTTTCATTTTGCTTAACTTTCTCTGCCTCTATGAATTTATGTGAAGCAGTTACCTGTTGCTGTGTTGAAGGGGTGTTGTTATGTGGAACATCTCTATACAAACTGCATGTGCCCAGTGCCTAAGGTGGGAGAGCTGGATTTGATGTGGATGCAAGACACAGTTTTCCTCATGGTGCTGTCAGCTGTCACCTTGGTAGGGGGTCGGGCTGGAGATGGAAGGGCTAGAGCTGGCACTGGGTGTGAGGAAGGACTTCCTTTCTGCTCAGTGGCTGTCACTGCCTTATCAGGGTCATGGTCTGATCCCAAGTTGCTAAAGCAGAAGCCATGTGGGTCATGCTTGAGCTGGCTCTGTTCCTTATGTGTGTGTTTTTCCCTCTTCCTACACTCTGACCTTTGCCCCAGAGGGGACAGTGCTGGAGGAAGTGGGGCCTGTGTGCACACAAAGGTCTGATATGCTGCCTGTGCATGTGTTCATAGCTCTGCCCAGACACAGTCTCAGGCACAAGTCTCCTCTGTCTGTCACATCTGATGACTGCCCACCACCTTTGCTGCCCACTGCCTTACCATGAAACTGCTCTATAGGGCTGGAGGAGGCCCATGTGGACTCTCAGTGTGTATCAGTAGGCCAGCTGTGATGGAGCAGCTGCTGTCAGAGATGTAGGTAGCTCCTGAGGTGCTGCTTGAATAAGCATCAACAATGGCTGCTACTGTCCCGCCCAGGGCTCTGCCTGTGTTCCCAAGTCGAGTCTTTCCTCTAGTCGTGACCATCCCAGATCCAGTGCTGCACTATGGCATGGAGTGAGGGGGCTGGAGCATTTGCTCAGTTTGGGCTGGGGCATGTGGCGAGGTGGTTGAGGAAAACCAGGCAGCCACTAAGGCAGACCTCTCTCTTCCCTGTCTCAGGGGCTAGCCAGCATGCACTGTCCTCAGGAGCAGAATCCAGGCTTCTCCACCCAGCCTTCTGTTTGTCCCAGCAGCCCTCCAACCAGCCAATTAAGCTTGTCTACTCCATGTTGGACCCCAGGACTAGGTCCCCAATCTGTGACTCAATGCGCTCACTCCTCTGGCTAGATGTCCACCTGGGTAATCTCCCTTTTCCTCTGAGTCCCTTCCCGGGGGCATAGGTCCTGACCCATTTACTTTCCTTCCCTTCCTACCCAATTACGTGTATATATTTCTTACAGTCTTCCTTGTACAGGAATCTTTCTGCCAGTTTCCAGTTAGTTTTCTTCGAGAATTGTTCCACACATAAATGTATTTTTGATGTGTTCATGGGAGGAGGTGAACTCCACATCCTTTCCCTCCACCATCTTGATCCAATCCCAAGAAAGGCCACATTTAATCACTGGCAATCCCTTTGGACTCTGGCCTGATTAACTTAATTACTTTGGTTGAGGAGATGGAACATAATTATGGATAAAAGAACAAACTTCTTTTAATGTCTGTTGGAATGAGGATTCACCCAGAATCAAGCATTGTTGTAGTTGAAATTTATGTTTGGTAATATCTATTTAAAAAGGTGAAAGAGAGGGGTTGTGAATTTGTTGAACTTTCTTCCATCCAAAACAGTTTTAATATCTAATTTAGTTGAAGATGCACATAACTTTTTATCCAGAAATCTCACTTTTATTTATTTATTTATTTTTGCGGGGGACACAATTCAGTCCATAACAAACATTAAACCCTCATAATATCCTTTTTTTAAAAAAAATTCTGTGTAACTTTTATATATTTATTTTTTATAAATTTATTTTTGGCTGCATTGGGTCTTGGTTGCTGTGTGTGGGCTTTCTCTAGTTGTGAGCGGGGGCTACTCTTTGTTGCGGTGCGCGGGCTTCTCATTGTGGTGGCTTCTCTTGTTGCAGAGTGTGGGCTCTAGGTGTGCGGGCTTCAGTAGCTGTGGCTAGCGGGCTCTAGAGCTCAGGCTTAGTAGTTGTGGTCCACAGGCTTAGTTGGTCCGTGGCATATGGGATCTCCCTGGACCAGGGCTCGAAGCCGTGTCCCCTGCATTGGCAGGCGGATTCTTAACCACTGCGCCACCAGGGAAGTCCCAGAAATCTCACTTGTAAGTGTAGCCTCGGGAAGCTCTCATGTATGAATGCAGGTATAAAAACATTTAGAACAGCATTATGTATAATGGCAAAGCAATTCTGTTTGTCAATAAGAAAAAGGTTATATATTGATACAATGGAATCATGCAGTTGAAATGTTATTACAGATCCTTCTATATCAACATCTTTGTGAATCTCACAAACATATGATCATCAAAAAAAGAAAGTTGCAGAAGTGTTTGTACTGTGTAAAACTATTTGCATTTAGTTTTGGAAACATGGAAAGACTGTGATACATGTTGTTTAGGAATATATACAAATGGAGTAAAAGTATAGATAATATATGGAAATAAGCATAAATTTAGAATGGTAGTTATATAGTGAGGGGCATGTGATCAGGGATCAAGTCTCAGAGCTACCAAAGTTTTGGTAATGTGTTATTTTTTTCATGAATATGACATTAATTAATGTTTTGAAATAGAGCATGGATAAATGAAAATCTTTACATATCTCAGTGTTTTTAGCATACTTTACACAAATAGTCAAGAATAAAAATTCTAATTTCAAATGAAGAAAATTCATGGCATACTTCCTGGGTTGTGGTTTAATCATTGTATACCCAGGAAGGTATCAGCAGGTGTCCCGTGGAAGCTATTGAAGTTGCTGTCCAAGGTTAAATGAAATTGGTTTATAAGAGAAGCATTGAGAAAATAAGGGAATCTGTTCATGGCTCTTTGATTAATGCCAAGTATGATCAACACAAGGGGGTTCATTAAGCCATCCATCATGTGGGTAATTTAACATGTCATTGTGTCTGCTGTCTGCTTTGACTGTGCACAGCCTTAAGTCTCAGAGTTGTATCTCTGATACCACTGAATTCTACATAGAAGCAACCCTCTTAATTCTTCTATTGTACATTTTCCATTATGCATACTTAGTTTTTAGACATATTAAGCATTTCATATAAATTATTTAATGTGCTTTGGGACAGAACTATATCTTGACTTTTTAATGGATTTCCCTCACGCTATGTGTAATAAAATTTATTAGGAAACTCTCCTCCTTTTGAATTTTTCCCCCTAATCATATTTAGTCTTAAAATCTGATGTGACTAAATGCTGTTTGCTAAGTTGGGATGTGAGTGCTTGGCTATATATTGTTTTATTCTGCACACATTTTTATATGTTTTAAATATCCTATATATACATTTTTTAAAGACTGTGTTGGCAGGGAAGATAATGAGGGGGGTGTTGGTGCCTTCTATGGTATAATGTTTCTTCATGCTAGGATGGGGAAAATAAAGGTGAAAGACAGGGAATCCCCTATCATATGTACAATCAGCTCTTTGGTGTCTGGTCTCTGCTGACTGGTAGAGGAAGCCCCAGCATTTTGGAAATATTTAGTATATCAAAAAAGCTTTTCAGTGGATAGGGCCTTTTCTCACTTCCTTTGAAGTACTTCTTAATGTCTCTGTATCATAACAATGCATTTTTGGCTCACTTGGGAAAATAATCTATGGGTCAGTTCTTCACCTTTCTATACAAGGAAATGATAGAAGGTAGTATGCTGTAATGAGCAGAAAATGAACTATGAAGCCAGACCATCTTAAAATCAGATCCTGCCTTCTCCCCCAGAAAGCTATATCAACTTGGGCAAGGGATAAATTATTCAACTTTTCTGATTTGTTGTGAGAGTCAAGTGAGATATCCTCTATAAAGTGCCTGACACATAGGGGCTCAGTCATATCCCATTTTTTTCTTAAGGCATTTCCATATCATTTTAATGATACCTGTAGTCACAGAATTGAGTGATTGTATTGAAAAACCAGATTGAAAGTCATACATTGAAACCAAATCAGGGATTCTCAGGGTACTTGTTTTTTCCTGACTAAACATTAGAATGGTATGCTGAAAAAGTCAATTAGGCTACTCCTTGATCTTACTATTGAGTGAGCTGTTACTTATCAAAGCTAAGGACTTTTTCCTCATATATAACTGCATAGTAGAGGGTTCTTTATTTATATTAGAACAGATAAGAGTACATGTCTTGGTATTTGTACTTTCTACTTGCAAATTGGTATTTATGATAAAGATTTTCTTTAACTGGAAAAATTATAGCATTTAAATCCATCAGAATTTTAGATTTTAAGTGATCTTTAGAGGACATTCTAAGCTTGTCATTGCTACTGTTCCTTGGCCCCTCTCCATAGTTTATCGGGACCTACTATGGGGAGGGTGATTCCTGGGGCCTGCTCACAAAGACTTGATTGATGCATCACCAACAACATCCTTTTCGTGCCTTCCCTCTTTTAAGTGAGGGGACCCCTAGAGACTTATTCTCTAGCCATCACACTCACTGTCCGTCTTCTTCATCTTGCTGTGGTTTTAAGACTTTTAGAAAGAAAAGTTACTCTTCTTTGGGAGGAATTTAGGCTCTCCTTACCTCATCTAAGCCCCTTCAGCTTCTGCATCACAGTTTGGTCACTGTGTATCACCTTTCACAGATGCTATTCTGCTTTGATCCCCATTACTAACTTGTTTGATTTTAATTAACTGCCTCTGATAGGAAGAACTAGATAAATAGAAGTTTAATAGAACCCCCCAAAAGTTAAAATTCTTTTGTCTTGACAAATTTGAAGGGCAATAAGGTTGAATTAATTGCTGTTTTATATTAACAGGGAGCTTTTACTAACAGAACTGTTGTAGCACTAAAGCACTAAAGAAAAGTGAGATAAAGCAGAAGAGAAAGCACTAAAAACAAGACCCAAAACCAATCAGATAAACAAAATTCCATTATTTTGATTTTCTTTCCAAAATTTATGGATGGCTAGTTCATTTCTATTTGGCTTATAAACAAAGGAAATATTTGTTAACATCTCATAGCACACTTTTTTTTCCATTTCTGTATCCTCTGGTTAGAATGTCGTTGTGATTTATGTTTTCACTCTTCCTTGTTATTCTTTACATTTTATTTGATTAGCTAAAGCTATGTCTTCCATTATGGTAAATGTTCCAGAGAAGGAAACTAATCATCAGATGACATGAAAGCAAAATGGAAAGAAGAAATGACATAGGTGGCCCATTCAGCAAAGTAATGACTAAAAGTTCCACATATTTAATGTCAAAAAACAATTGGTTTCACATAAACACATTTTTCAAAAAATTAAAGGTAACTGTTTTAAGCACATTAGTAAAAATATTTGTTAAATATATCTTGAATGCAAGTGTCTTTATCATGGTATAAACGTCAATAGAATGTTTTCTTAATAACTTGAGGGAATACTTATGAGTCTAAGTTTCCCTTTAGATGTTCCTGTAGAGAGCCAGTGCACTAAATGGGCTAAGATGATTTTTAGAGCTCAGTTCTACTTTTATAGATCTTCTATATGTTTCCCAGTGTTTTATAGGTCTTCTAATGTTTCCCAGTCTGCAGAGACTATAATGAGGCATGTAACATATCTGACATATGTACCTGATACACTAAGGGATTCAATAAGTGTTAATTTCTGAGAAGTAGTTTACAATTAGATGTAGAATAAAAGTAGGTTGATCTTGAGGGCTCTTGTATGGGTAAAATTTTTATGCATGGATCTTTTTTGATACCTCTTTTGCTTCTTTTTTTATTGCTTACTTTTCAGTTAGAAAATGGGTGAAAGACGGGATATATTTCCATAGGGAATCATAACAAAGTTTGCAGAGTAGGTTTTCCTAAATTAAGTAAGCTTCTGTGGCAACGCTAGATTCTGCCCTAGCTGAAACTTACTGCCACAGTGACTCCCTATTAATGCGAAGTGTGTAGGTCATGAGGGAACTCGGGATAAATTAGATATTAAGTTTCATGTGGTTTGAGGAAAAAGAACAAGCTTATTGCCAATTAAGGAAAGACTTAGAGATGAGAGTCCAGGAATTAAATTTGTGTAACTTTATGTTTTGGGTTGCTTCTAATTGGAATTCCACTTAACTTAATCATTTGTGGTAGAAGTTAAGCATCTAGCAGAAAATGAGAAACAGCCAAAATGTCCAACAGTGAGGGAATAAGTAAAAAATTTATGATATATGCATGCATTGGAGTATTATTAAAATTAATTAGTTTTAGACTAATATTTACTGAATGAAAAATGCTCACAATGTCATAAAAAGTGGAAAAAGTAAGATAAAAATGGTGTCTGGACTTGGATATCAGTTTAAGAAAATAAAAATATATGTGCATAGAAAAACAAAAAGCAAAACAAAATGGATAAAACTTGATGGTGGCATTGGTGGAGATTTTAAGAGTTTATTTTCATTTGTATTTCTGCAACTTTCTAAAATATATATTGTATATCTATTATATCTATCTGATATATCCAAATGTATATATGTACCTAATATATATTTTATATTAGATATATACATATATTATTGGGGGGCTACTTTAAAGAAACAGGCAGCTAACATCCATATACTACCACTACTACTACTATAATACTTGTACTACTGCTTCTACTACTACTGCTACTACTACTAGTATTTCTACAGAGTTGTTACCCTTCTTAGCACCTTGCATACGTTAACTCATTCAACCCTTTCAACAACCTGTTGGAGACAGTTAGTTCTCCATGGGTCTCTTGCACTGCTATCTATCTTGCTGAGAATGCCAAGAATGCAAGACCCTGAGAGCTTTTTACCTGAGTCACTTTTCAAGATTGTGTTTGCGGTGCTTGGGAGATGAGGTAATATCCAGCTCTGGGACAAAGAGTTGGCTTGCTTACAGTCTGCTGTAAAGCAGCAACCTCTCCAGGCCCAGAATTCCTCTTCTGTAGCACAGTTCTCAGTGTGTGCAAGCATTCATCTAGCCAAACCTGCAGTGCCACTGGGAACTTTGTTTTGGGGAACTGACACAGCAATGTTGACACTTTGGCTATCTGCTTGTCTCAGATTCAGAAGTTTTGTGTCTTCTGTCAGTATATGTGAAACTGTGGCAAGTTAATTTGTTAGCTAGCACATAAAGTAAAATCTAAGACTCTTCACGGCTCTTGACAAAATCCCGTTATTATCTGCATTATATAGATGAAGAAAGAGAGACACAGTTTAAGTAACTGGCTTGAGTTTACGTAGCTAGTAAGTGGTAAAGTCAGATGTGAACCTGATAGGCTCCAGTGTCCAGGCTCTCAATTACTACGTTATACTGTTACTTTATAGCAGCTGAAACTAGGTACCTTGAGTGGTCAAATGTCCACCAACTGCCTGTATGGTCGACAATCCTGTAAAATAGCTGAGGGGTTCCTAAGAGTTGCCATATGATGATGCTTCCTTCATCTGCAAACATATGAAAGTGACAGATTATCACTATGAAAGCCTGTGAAAGCAAGTCATAGGTCCTTTTATACCTATAAGATAAACTAAATGTAAAAACAAGGGGGTGGGATAAAAGTAGGTACTATTCTATCATCTTTATATTTTGTATTATATTATTGCATGCTTGCTATTTTGTAATATTTCTGTTAGTGACTAGAAGAAAGCCCTCTTCAAAGAGAAAGGAAGTTTTGTTTGGACATCATCACTGTCAGTTATCTCGGTTATCAAAAAAGGTGTGTCTCCTTATCACTTCAAAGCAGTCCCCAGGTTCAATTTTCAGAGCTTGACTCTGAATGAATGTCTGGTTGCACTTGGATCCAGGGCTGCTGCTTTATATGATTCCTGAGGGCACCATTCACATGCACACAACATGAATGGTCCTTTTTAGAGTTGTGCGATATAGATACTATTTAACCTTAGATACAGTTCACAAACAGGGACATCACTGGCAATGGGCTTAAGACAAAAACAATGCAAGTAATATCTCATTTTTATTAATATCATCTTGACTTTGAAATAAAAGGATTTTGTTAGAAAGCACTTCTGAGTGAATTTTCTTTTAGACTTCTTTCTTCCTGTCTGATTTTCAGATTAAAAATTTCCATATAATACAAGCTATTCATATTAAAATATTAGAGGCAGATTCATTGGGTCTAGGCAGGGAGTTGAGATGCTACATTTTTTTTTTTTTTTTTTTTTTTTTTCCGTACGCGGGCCCCTCCCTGCTGTGGCCTCTCCCGTTGCGGAGCACAGGCTCCAGAGGCACAGGCCCAGCGGCCATGGCTCACAGGCCCAGCTGCTCCGTGGCATGTGGGATCTTCCCAGACCAGGGCACGAACCCGTGTCCCCTGCATTGGCAGGCGGACCCTCAACCACTGTGCCACCAGGGAAGCCTGAGATGCTACATTTTTAACAGGTTCCCAGGTGATGACTCTGCCACTGGTCCAAGGAACCCATATTGAATAGCAGGATCAGCATTGCACAAAATTCTCTGCTGATAAGAATCACCTGGGCAACTAATGTTTTAGGGTGTTCTCAGGTCCCACCATTAGAGAGTCTAATTAGGTTGCTCTCGGGGATGACTTAAGCCTTTTTTAATGAGCAACCCAGGTGACTTATCATCAGGAAAGTTTGGATATGCCGTTCTAGATTAGTGGTTACCAAATCTATCTGTGCTTTACCATTACAATAGGGCTTTTTGAAAAAACAGAGAGATGCCTATAACCAGAAATGAGGCTCAGGTAACTGTTAGAGGCCTAAGAAATAGTTACCTCCGTGAGGGCAGGGACAAAAGTTGTTTTGTTCATTGTAATATCTGAAGGACTTAGCACAGTATCTAACAAAGTGAATACTCATAAAATATTTTCCAATTGCCTTATTGTAGGCTCCCCGCAATCTAGCCCTGGATTAGTCAGAGCTCTTGTGATCTCAAGTGACAAAAACTCATCTTAAATCAGCTTATGCCAAACAAGGGAATTTGGGGTCTATAAAATAGAACAGTCCAGGGTTGTTCTGTTTGGCATAGGTGGATTCAGATGGTCAAATAATATTATCAGGTATCAAGTTTTCCTCCCTCCCTCCTCCCCTTCCTCCCTCCTCCCTCTGTCTCTTTCCCTCATTCTCTCATTCTCTCTCCCTCTTCCTTTCTTTCTTCTTCTCTCCCCTCCCTTTTTATTCCTCCCTCCCTCTTCCTTCTTCTCTCTCTCCCCCTTTCCCTTCCTTCCTTCCTTCCTTTCTTTCTTCCACCTACTCTATTTCTTTCTCTATTTCAACTCTTATTTCTTCTGTATTGTCAGTAGGATTCTGTACATGGGAAAAGATGTCTAGGCACATCTACAGGTTGACGTGATCTTTAAATTTTATGTCTATGGAAGATGGAGTCTCTTTCCATGATAAATTCCTACAAAATCCTACAGAGGAATCTAAATGTCCCATCTGTGTATGTGTATATATGTTTGAGGGAGGGGATACTTTGATTATTGAAACTGTGGTTAATTCTCCCCAAACCATATGGATTGAGGAAGATTAAATGGAAAAGGGGGGCAAGTCATGCACAACTGAGAGGTGGTGTTGTGGAGACAAATAAATGTCCACCATAGGCTCAGATCTACATTTCCAGCTGCATTGTTCAGCCTATTAGTCAGTGGAATATGACCTACCCTAAACTAGTTGCCAGTCTGTGACTATTCTGTATCTTCCCAATTCCATCCTTTTCCCAAGGTATCCTCTTGATTTAAGATTCCCTAGAATTGTCCCCCAATTCCACCAGTTTATTGTAATTATTCATGTTATTGTTCATTTCAAGTGATCTTTCTCTTTGAAGACTTATTTTTCTAAAGTTGTGGTAAAAAACAACATGAAATTTATCACCTTAATCATTTCTAAGTGTTCAGTTCAGTAGTGATAAATGTATTCACATTGCTGTGAAACACGAATCTCCAGAACTTTTTCATCTTGTAAATCTGAAACTCTATATCTATTAAACAACAGCTCCCCATTTCCCCCTACCCCCAGCCCCTGGCAACTACCATTCTGCTTTCTGTTCTGTGAATTTGATGACTCTAGATATTTCATATAATTGGAATCATACAGTATTTGTGTTTTTTGACTGACCTATTTTTCTTAGCATAATGTCTTTAAGGTTCATCCATATTGCAGCATGTGGAAGAATTTCCTTCCTTTTTAAGGATAAATAATATTCCACTATACGTATGTACCTCATTTTGTTTATCCATTCACCTGTAGATGGCACTTGGGTTTCTTCCACCTCTTGGCTATTGTGAATAGTGCTGCTATAACATGGGTGTACATGAAGCCTTCTTTAATCCCTTCTTCTCTCTCCTCCAGGGAATGAATTTCTCCCATTTTTATAAGAATGCTGGTTCTTCCCATGCCATAAACCATCCTACCAATGCCACTCTGCCTGCTATGGTACATAGATAATATTTGAGGTGAAGCATGTATGGGATTTGAACACCATTCGTATTGCTCTTGATATATTCATTGACATTCATTCTTATGGATGGCTAACTAGTTGTAAGATTCCACAGAAGAACACTGCCCCAACTATGTAAAAGCCAGTTTCTGTATTTTCCATTTCATTGCAAATTTAGACACCAATTTTCTTTTGAAAAATAGAAATGAGCAATTGAAAACTATGAGGTGAATGTTTAAGCCAGATGGTCATCTAAGGAAGACAAATGTTTAGGATCATCTGCCAAAATTACTTCTCCATGTTGCATGTTAAAGTAGAACGTCTGATGTGTGAAACTCTGTGTGTGTGTGTGTGTGTGTGTGTGTGTATGTGTATGTAGGAAGTGTTTAATAAATTTCACGTTTCTGTTCAGATTAATTGCTATAACTGATTTTCTGAAGAAAAATCATAGTTTACCCATACCATTTATAGTTAACAAAGTAATTCTTAGAAATATATTGCCAGAGAATTACAAACCCTTGCAGGAAAAGGCATAACCAACTGCATGGGAGTTAATGGGTTTTTATAATTTTAGTCCTAACAACTCTATTTGAAAGTTTTGGAAGCTATCTGAAATTGCACTTAGGGGTAAACCCTTAAGATGTAGGAGTTGCCTCTCCAGTCTTTCTTGCTTTCAGAAGCTGATTTAAATTTTGATATTTTCCCATAAATTTATTTTTTAAAAAGGAGAGAAGCAAAATAATACTACTTGAATTAGGTTAGATATTTTTAATTCATAAAACTTGAATAAATGCAAGTATGAAACTTTCTGTTATAAGCACATTAAGTATTTCATAATTTGGAACAGAATTATTTAGTTAAAAGGAGAAGGATTAGTGATATGTAATCCCATACCTGCTTCAATAGCTAGGAGCTAAATTATGGAACATAAAATACGGGCATTAGGTAACCTAGAAGACATTTAATACTGCAGAAGGCCTCTGTTTAGTGCTATTTCATCTTTTCCAACCAGGTAACTACTTTCTAGCCATAGATAATTTTTGTTTCCTTTTACTCTCAAAATCTGTGAGGGGAATTTGTATATTTCTTATAAAAATCAGACTCTGTATGAAAGTGAACAAGTTCTACAAGGTCCAAAATATGTCCTGTAAGATAAAAAATCTGAGAAATCTCAGGTCCCAGTCCAATGTGGAACCCCTTAGTTTGAATATCAAAAGGCATCTCTTTTCTCCTAAAACTTTCATATGCCATGTGATAATCAGAATTAAGAAGCAAGTTTATGGCAAATTTCCATAACTCTTGGAGAGATGAAGAATTCAGCTGTGGCAAATTGAGGACAATATTTGCTTAGACCACATAATTTCCTGTTTTAACATAAAGGTATATGCTCATATCAAAACTATAATTAAAATTCAGGTAGCCTGTGTCTGCAACCAACAGAGAATATAGGATAAAGCTTCAGTCATGTCCTTATCCGAAAGGAGTGATTATGTAGACCCATCAAATGTCTGCCTGAGAAAAGAGATATTTATAGACAATAATTCTTGGCATAAGCAGCTCATCTTGCACATAAGCTGTATGAGGGCAGAGGCTGTTATGAATTATTCAGTGCTCCATCCCCAGAAAATAGAACAGTATCTGTTCACAGAATATCTGAACAAAGAGAAATATTGAATAAATGAATACATTCAGGTGTTCCGAATTTGCTCCTTGGATAGATCTCACTCCCAGGACAATCATGATTTAGTCCTCTCAGTTTTAGTTCCTAAGTTACTCCCACATCTGTCCAGAGTTCTGCATATTGACCACCACCAAATCCAAAAGCCTCTCTCCTCGTTCTCCTTGCTTCCACTCTGGTAGGTAGACCCAAAGATGTCTGTGTCCTAATCTCTGGAACCTGTGACTATGTTAGGTTATAAGGCAAAGGGGTATTAAGGCTACAGATGGAATTAAAGTTTCTAATTAGCTAATACTGAGATGGGGGAGATTATCGTAGATGATCTGAGTGAGCCCAATCTAATCAAAAGGGTACTTAAATGTGGAAGAGGGATGCACAGTAGTCAGTGGCAGAAGTATGTGATGTGAGAAAAACTCTACTGGCTGTCGCTAGCTTTGAAGATGGAAGGGTGACATGAGCCAAGAATTGTGGGTAGTGTCTAGAAGCTGGAAAAGACAAGGAAACAGCTTCTATCCTAGAGCCTCCAGAAAGGAATGTAGCCCTTTGGCAACTTGATTTTACCTCAGTGAGACCCATTATAAACTTCAGAACTACAGAACTTTAAGATAATAAAATTTGCATGGTTTAAGTACTAAGTTTGTGGTAATCTGTTATACCGGCCATAGAGAACTAGTACATCCTCCAAATGAGTCTTATTAGCAGTACCTCCTCACTCAGCACCTCCTCACTACAATATTTCAATGATTCTCCTATTTCTGTCAAGATGAAAAACACATTCCTTAATATAATCTACAAGGCTCTGCCTGGGCTGCCTTTCCCTAATGCCATATTCTCATCTTCTTTCAAGTTTGCCCTCAGCATCTGTCTGCACTGTAGTCAAACGAGCCTTCTTGGTGTCCTGTGGTCCCTTCTAACACTGGGTCCGTTGCCCTTTTCTGCTACAATTGGCTAGCTCCTACTCTGCCTTAAAAAATAATCACTTCCTCATCTCTGACCATCATGCACCATCTCTGATGCATCTCTGACCTCCATAACCAGGTCAGTTTCCACTACTAGAAGCTTTGTTAACACTGGAGAGTGAGCCTCTCTTGTGTGTAATTATCAAAGGTGTGATTTCACATTTGTTCATCATGTGATTCTCTGATTAAAATCTGCAGTTTCTTTGGGATCTTTCCCGCATCTCATAATATTTCTTGTGCCTAGCAAAATACTTTGCACACATTAGGCACTCAATAGCTATTTGTTGAATAGAGGAACAAATCAATGAATGAAGCTGGATCACCAGAAGACTGGGCCCCAGGGTTGTTTGTGGTTCGCCCCTTACAGAATCTGATGGAGAGGCATATTAATGTGATTCTCTTATCAAGGACACTGTAGAAAATAGCCCCATGAAATCTGTTAACTGTGTTTCCTGTAGGGCTATTAGTGAGAATTTTTTTCCATCATACAACTCTGTTTTCTATATACCAAGTAATTAAAAATAATTTATTTTTCATCCTGTTTTGGAATAACTTTGCTTTCCCAGAGAGAGTAATCTGTTTTCTTTCTTTTGTAAGTGAACAGTAGGGGTGCACCAAAACCATGACCTTCAGGATTGAAGCACACATAACAAATCTCCTGGGAGAATGGACAGCTGATGACTCGCAGCTAAGGCCCTTCCCATCTACCCTCATTGCGCTCTGTTGAAGAGAGCCACCTGGCCCAACATTACTCCACTTCCCAGGAGCAGCCTACATCAGTGATAGCCCAATCTGAGGGGGTGGAGTGAGAGTTATAAAGCCTATGTTATCCAATTGGAAAAACTCTGAAGAGCCACCCCAGCTTCAGTGCTCCCCATAGGGAAGCTTTTGTTGGCTTCACAGTCCCATTTCTCTCTACGTCCGTTGGACTTCCCTCACTCCCCCATAGGTGCTAATCCCAAGAGCCCTCCCCACTAAACTTCTTGAAAACAAATCTTTGCCTAGAAGTCTCCTTCCTAAAGAACCTGACTTATGACCTTCTCTTTCTCCAAGGTGAGAATTGAGTGATTATATTCTTTCACTTCACCTAGAAACTCAGAAACCCAACTAAAGAAGCTAAGGTTGCTTATATGTTCTACATTTTAATAGATTTGGTCTAGGTTGTCTATTTGCATGCCTGTCTGTCTAGATTTTCTCTTTCTATTCATGTTATACAGTTATTTTTATTGGGCATACTCTGACTTTAAAGTATCTCAACTCTTTTGATTGAACAAGGCAGGATTTCATGAGCAAACAAACCAAATAAATAGGAATATAGTCTGTTTGGAAGACAAAATAAACACTAAGCACAGAGATTTAGGCTTACCAAGGGCATATTGAAATTTTTTACACTAAAGGGTGATAGGTATGCCCAAATATTGAGCATATTGATTGTTTTCCTTCCAATATTCTGCCATTAGGGTACAGTTATTACTATTTGAAGTAAAAGTTAGCTGGGCAGAAAAAGGAGGTGTGAGTGCACTTGTCTTTTCCTTAAAATTTACCTCCTGTCTAAGAAGCAAGCTGGGAAAAAAGAAAAGCTAGCCAGGAAATGAGAAAGTTAGGAGGCACATGGTCCATGGTTCAGTCAACCTTCCACATTCTCTTCCTCTTAGACAGTTATCCTTAAATAACTACTTTAAGCCATTCATCTCCTGAGAAATGAAGCAATGTGTACTGTTAGACTGCTTCTATAAAGTGGGTATGACTCTGCTTCTCAGTTCCTCATTTTTTCAAACCCTTGGTGTAACTGAAGTTACCAGATACAAAAATAGAGTGAGAATTAAATAACAAACATTTCCTGAGAAGCTGTTTAATCCATTTACGTGAATCTCATAGGCTCATCATTTTTAGCAGCTAGAAAGCAAAACTTTTGACACTGGGTTTTGGCTTGGGTAAGTGAACTATGTGCTCTGCTAACATTCCTGGTACATTGCTCCCTGTGCCCATATCAAAGACATTCACATTCTCTGATCCTGTTTCCTCATGGTATGGTTTTCTGATTATTTCCTTTTTTGAAATTTCATCTCAAAAAATGAAATCAGAAACATGAACTTCCTTGATAATGGTGGGGGAAACGCTAGAATCTTTTTTTTTTTCTTGCAGTTAGGGTCTTTCCTGAGAACACTACATCCTTGATAAGGGAAGCTTTTACATAACCTAAGGAACTTCGAGTCTAATGCATTTCCCATCAATGGCAAGTTACTTCTTGCAGCCAGGAGTTCATATATGATAGTTAATGTAGTCCTCAGAGACTGCTGTAACTTGGATACCTACCTAGATAATATGTGCGTGTCCTAGCAGAAAAGAGATGGAGTGATTCTAGAGGTTCATTAGACTATTGCTATTTGTTTATTACTCTATATTATGGATACAAATTAAGATCTGTTTATAAAAATAATAGTATAGTTAAACATTTCTTTTACCTGTCAGGCAGAAGAAGAATTTCTCCTTCAAAATAGAACTGATCTAATAATGTAAGTTAGCAAAAGAGTGCTAAATCATAAGAAAAATCTTCTTTTAAAGTCAGTTTATTCTGATAATCATCCTAAGGAATGTAGCTTCTTTTAGAAGTAAAGGATTTTTTTTTTTAAATAAACAAACTTTAGGAGATTAACATAGTTACTTAGCAAAGTTAAGATGGTGTGCAGAAGCATGGCTTGGGGAAATGAATCCTGATGGGAGAATATCACCCCACCACCTAGGAAGATAACAGGGAAAAATAACAGTATAAGATGTGACCTCCTTAACCCAATTATACTTAAAAAAACCACTATCTCAGTCTTACAATTTGGCTATAAAATCACTAATAGAAGATAGAAAGCAAAAAAGAAAGACTTATAAGAATTCAGAATATAAGTAGAATGTGACATGATTTTAATTAAAAAAGGGACTGCAATGGATGCTGATACTAACTAGGCCTAACTTCACAGATTAGGAGCACACTCCTCTGTAAAACTGCCCTAATTTCAGACATAGCCTATAATACCAGCTAGCCACAGATTTAGGGATTCTCACCACCCCCACCCCCTCAACGTTTGATAATTTGCTAGGATGACTCACAGAACTCAGGGAAGTGCTATACTTATGATTATAGTTTCATTACAGCAAAGGATACAAATCACATCCAGCTAAAGGGAGAGATGCATAGGGCAAGGTCTGGGAGGGTTTCAAACAAAAAGCTTCGGTTGTCTTCTCCCTCTAGAGTCAGGACTTGTTACCTTCCCAGCACATCAGTGTTATGTCAGGATTTTAAGGGTTTGACTTTGCTGAATAAGAACATAACAGGTGGTGTTCACTTGGTTCCAATTAAGAAATATGTGCTTCTAGCTTTACGTTTCAGGATTTTTCATTTTCTACTTAATGATTTCCAAAACATTAGACTGTGTTAATCTTATTTCATTTACCAAAAAGACAATAATGAAAGCTATTCCTGAATAATTTCGTAAAGTCTTAGCTCATTGGGTCTAAAAACAAGTTTTGCACGTCAGTCATTTCACATGCAAAGGCTTTACGTTTTCTAAAGGTGATAATTTTTGCAGACAATTTTAGTTTTCAGAACTGTACTTCCATCTGGAGAATCTCCAAAGTAATTTTTCCTCAAAGATATTCAGGAAGGTGGCTTACAGAAAGGCATACTGATAAAAGAAAAACAAAGTAAAATACAGAAATGAGAATTAAATCTGATTCTTTCATTGGAAATATCACTTGGAATTACTAGTTGTGTAAGAGTTTCTTCCATTTTTCTTCCCTCCCTCCTTTCCTTTCATCCTGATTTTCAATCAAATGGTGCTTAGTGAGAGAGAAGTTTTGTATTTGCAGATAGAGACTTTCTTTCTTCTTGTTATTTACAGTTATTTAAAATGCTACTAATATTCTACCTAAAGGTATCTCTTTGTAAGTTAAATTTCTGCACTTTTTGAAAAAATACTCAATATCTTAGTATCCTTGAGTAAAAGTAATAAAGCTCTATACTTTCAGAAACTTAGCAAAATGCTTTATAATCCAGCTGTGTAATAATGAAATCCAGAATATTCTACTCTTCATATCCCAAGCATGCAGCCCTAGGCAATTCGGAAAATGTGTGGGTATTGAGCCAAGCTCCTTGTCAAAGCATTTCTTGCTCTATTCTTTCTTGTCATCAAGTGGAGTGGAAGCAGTAGCTAGATGGAGACCTGGACAAGGGCCAGGTTGATAAGTGGGAAGGCCACTGGAGATCAGAGCGTTCCCTAATTATCATTGTAGAAGACAGAACAGATTTCTTTGGTATTTCCCCAGCCAAGATTAATAGCTTTGTTCGTATCTTACCTCCACAGGCTTAGAAACAACCCCAGCCTTTTCTTTCTACCAGTACATTTTCTCCTTTCCCTGTTATTATCTTAATTAAATATCCTCCTATAAAGGATCTGATTAGTGAATTCACACTAATAAACTAATAAGACCCGAATACGTTTTTTTAAGTTAAAAAAACCTATTTATTAATAATGCATTTAATATTCATTAATATACAACTGAGAGCATTCCTTTCTTCACATAACTATGCCCCTGTTTTTTTTTTTTAACATCTTTATTGGAGTATAATTGCTTTACAATAGTGTTTTGGTTTCTGCTTTATAACAAAGTGAATCAGTTATACATATACATATGTCCCCATATCTCTTTCCTCTTGCATCTCCCTCCCTCCCTATCCGAATATGTTCTTAATGTCCCAGAAGGATGTTGCTCCTTAGAGACATTGCTTTGATTCAAAGGAACAAACATTTAATGATAGAATTTTATGAAGACAGAAGAGATGATCATTTTTACAGATGATTCGGTTATAACCTAGCCAGCACAAGAAAATAACAAAAAATGCTTAGAATTTAAAAAATCGATTAGATAAAATAAGAGGAATTTTTAAGAATCGGTGACTTTCTTATGTGCAGTTTTATATCTAGCTAAAAGATATAATGAAGAGAGGATGTGAGATATTCTTTACTGAATAGCAAAAATGAAAGCCGTACAACGTATCCAGGAATAATCCTCTAAAACATTTGTGTGTCCTGTGAATAAACATTTGTGTGTCCTGTGAATAAAGCTACAACAATATATTGAGAGGTATAAAAGAAGAGTTGAATTTGCAGATTTGTACAGGAAGACTGATTTTGTTTCTAAAGGTTAATTCTTACTAAATTAATTTTTGAAATCCTAATATATTTACTGACAGGATTTCTTTCTTTGGTGGGTGTGGGACTTCATGCAAAAATTCTGATTTTCACTTGGAAGAATGAAATTAGCTAAAAACATTCTGAAGAAAAATATAAAAAGGAGGGATTTGCCCTAAAATGCCTAACTATTGTGATTAAAATATCAAAGTAGTGCAAGACGGGGAGGGGGAAGGGGGAGCTGGGACAAAGTGAGAGAGTGGCATGAACATATATACACTACCAAATGTAAAACTGATAGCTAGTGGGAAGCAACCTCATAGCACAGGGAGATAGCTAGGTGCTTTGTGGCTGCCTGGAGGGGTGGGATAGGGAGGGTGGGAGGGAGGGAGACGCAGGAGGGAGGAGATATGGGGATGTATGTGTATGTGTGGCTGATTCACTTGGTTGTAGAGCAGAAACTAGCACACCATTGTAAAGCAATTATACTCCAATAAAGATGTTAAAAAAAAAAAAAGCAGTGCAAGAGTTGATTGACAGAGTAATAGATCAGAATAATCACCCTAGAATAGACAGAATGGATAGAGTAGATGAATAGATCATCCTAAAAAGTAGTCACACTTCCATCACAAGCAATCACAAGGGACTTATTCCTAAAGATTTCCCATAATTCAGCAACTCATTCAGGATGAATGCTGACTAATGGCGTTTCTGTTTACCATTGGAGCAGAAAGCAGCCTTAAATCCCTATCCCAGTCCCCTGAGCTCACTATTGTAGTGCACCCCCCATTCTCTCCGCCGTCATCTGGCTGCTGAAGCAAGGTCTGCCTCCAGAGGCAGCTGGAAGTGTTGAAGAAGTAACACCACTGCCAGTAACTTTTAACCACAGACTGATGAGAGTTGCTGCATAAAATCTCCAGCTCCCTCATTCCTAGGGTAGACACCTCCAAGGAATGAGGTCTGCACTGACAGGTTTAAACTTTGCCCACAGCGATAAAGAGGTTTTTTGTTGTTTTTTTTTTTGTGCGGTACGCGGGCCTCTCACTGTTGTGGCCTCTCCCGTTGCGGAGCACAGGCTCCGGACACGCAGGCTCAGCGGCCATGGCTCACGGGCCCAGCCGCTCCGCGGCATGTGGGATCTTCCCGGACCGGGGCATGAACCCACGGCCCCTGCATCGGCAGGTGGACTCTCAACCTCTGCACCACCAGGGAAGCCCCGATAAAGAGTTTGATAAGGCACTCTTCCTTGGTCATTTTCCATTTATCTTTCAATTCCCCATTCCCCTACCAGTGTTTCCTCAGATCACCTCTCAAATAAACCATCTCCATTCGAATTTTTGGGGGTGAGGGATGTGGCTTCTGGGGGAGCCCAAACTAACTCACCAGTTGCTGGTTACAGGGCTTCACAGACCAGGAACATCATTTACTGGAATACACAACACTGTGCTTCAGGCAGCATGCAGCACGGGAACATAGATGGTATATCATTTTTTCCTACTTCTCTTTTTGGAATTACCATATTCTTGAGAGATTTGAAATTTAGAGTGCAGGTATTAAATTTTGTGCACAAATAATGCTTTGTTAACATTTTCATAGTAGAGTATGTTTTCATATTCCCATAATTCAAATTTATAAGCAAGAATGCCCCTCAGTTTGTGTAGTTACAGTGAATTCACATATTAGTAAAAGAACAAATTATGTGATGAATGGTGCTGGGACAATTGGTTATTTATTTGGAGGTGAAAATCAAGTTATCCCTAACTTCATATTAAAAACATAAATACCAAATTGATCAATGAATTAAATGTTATTTAAAAGCACTCTAAAGCAACTAGAAAATATCACAGAATATCTTATCTTGGGGAGGGAAATGACTTTCTAATCATTAAAACAATGAAAGAAACTACAAAACATTGTTAGATATTACTACATAAAATGAAACATTTCTGTTTCGTAATTAAGGAAAGCTAATAGGCAAATTATAGAGTGTGAAATATTTAAGAAGTTTTGATAGGGACTTCCCTGGCAGTCCAGTGGTTAAGACTCTGCACTTCTACTGTAGGGGACATGGGTTCTGTCTCTGGTCAGGGAACTAAGATTCTGCATGCTGCACGGCGCTGCCAAAAAAAAAAAAAATTTTGACTGAGGGCACTAAAGCACAATATTAACAGTATGAACCTTAGAGACAGAAATGGATAAATTCATTGGTTTAAGATTTGTCTATATGTTATAGCTGCGTGACCTTGGGGAAACTAATTAATAATGATGTTTCCATTTTCTTATCTGTTAAAGTGACATAATAACGAATCTACTCATAAGGTTGTTTTGAGTATTAAATGAGATTATCTAGATAAAGTACTTTGCAGAATGCCTGGGACATGGCAAGAGTTCAATAAAGTCTAATTCTAAGTAGTATTATCTTTATAACTGGTTTACATCTTTTATAAATGGTGAATGCTTACAACATTATTCTCTTAAAGATGAATATGTCATAGAGAAATCATAAAAGGACATGAACAATTTACAAAAGAAGCGATTCAAATGATTAAGTACTAGGCATTTATTCTAAGCACTTTACATGCATTAGTTATTTTAATACTTATAACAACCTTATGAGATAGGTACTATTGGTATTTTCATTTTTATGGGTGGGATGAGAAAACTGAGGCACAGAGGGGATAAGGAACTTGCCTGTGATCACACATCTAGTATTATATTAATTTCTCTAGGAGTTTCAATGATTATCAAAACATATAATTTGAAAATTCCTTTACATAATGCAAAGTACCAAAAAAACCACTTTTAACTATTTTTACAATTAATAATAAAATACTTTAAATGTTTTTTGATGGAAATTGGTTAAATTATTTCCTCTCATCCTTACCAGACTTGGGAACAGTGTAAAAATTAAATTTGGTTGAGTGACTTGAGTCATTCTTTTTTATCTACTTTCTCCTACTCAAAAAACTGAAAATGTTTGCTGTTTGTGGAAAAAGAAACTGTGTGACTAGGGCAGGAATGGGAGGAAGACTCTCAATAATGTAGTGAAAAATTTCTCCAGTAATGATCTAAAATAGAAAAATTATTTATGACAAAACTAATAAAATGGAAAACTGGCAACCTAAAGGTTAGAAAGAAATGGGAGATTATGTAAGGAAAATTAATCTACTCATATAAAAAATGTCTCAAGTATAGGAAAGTGCTTTGTTGTTTAGGCATAGATGACAGCAAGAGGGTCTAAGTCTGGAGAGCTCAACAGCATCATTGAGATCCTTCTGGATTCCTTAAATACCTGTCATACTCTACACCAAACAGGACTGCAAGGCTGAGAGTCAACATTGGAGGTGGTGGAGATGCGGTGTCATATAGGGAAATTACAGTTCAATGGAAGCCTGCAAGTATACAACCAGAGAAGCTTTCCCAGAGGTCACAGAACAGAAAGACTCAGAGACTAAACTCAAATCATCAAAATTTATGATTTATTGAATCAACTTAAAATAGAGTGAGAAGTAAGAGAAAATAGGTGGGGTAGGTTAATACATTTAGGAAAGGATAGAGAGTTGGAAGGACCACACTATGTGAATTCTGTGCTATACAGTGTTCCTATGTCTTATCTTTCTCTCTTCCTCATCAGTCATTCCCACTGTCAGGGTAATTACAAGGACCAGAGTTGAGAGTGAGCAAGGAACTCAGCCAATATAAAGTGCCTGAAGTCAATAAATGCTTGTGCTTTAGGAGAGACACAGGGGCAAATATTCCTGGCCACAGCTGTAGCTTGCCCATTAGCTTGCAGAGCAGTTGTAGATTTTATCTGCATGTCTTAGGCAGAGGACACGTGAGCCAGAATGGGTGTCACCAATGGGTGGGGGGCAATTTTAAATCCCATGAGTATTGAGTATCTCATAAATATTTGATATCTCTTTTGCCTCATAAATATTTAGTAGAATATGAAGCTTTGGTGTCTCATGTGCCATATGAATATTTGGTGTCTTTGGTCTTTCCATCTCCACCTATATTTATCACTTATGCTCTTCTTACTCTATCTGTGTCTTGTAATCTCACAGGGTACTAACTTACTATCTATGCTTAACATGAGTTTCTCCTGTGTCTCATAGCTACTTTTATACTTACTATATATATTTAATGTTTCTCATGAGTTTCATTGATTCCATTTGCTTTTCTTGTCTTTCATAGGAGAATTGAATATTCTTAAATAATACAGCAAACACACCTTACAAACACACCTTACAGGAAGGGATCAAAGGTTATCCCTTTGAGAGAAGACTTCTTTCTGTTTGTGGAGGTTATTTCCTCCTAAGTGTGGCATGGCTCTGCAGGAGCTGGCAAAGGGTGAACAAGGTATTCCTCTTCCCTTGGGTAATTCCTATATTACCTCTCAGCTCAAATACTCTGAACTGTCTATACTGGTTTTCATTGATGGCTTATAAATAGGCACTGAAGAAGACTCTACATAGCTGCAGACTTTTGAAGCATTCCTTTCATAAACGGTTCTATGTTGTTTCTTCTTTTACCATCATATCTTTACTAGAACTAATAAATTATTTACTTTAGGTTGACAAGGCTTAGCTAGAAAAACAGCAGAAAATCAATATTATTTCAAAGGATAGAAGAAAGTCTATTCACACAGACTTTCTCATGCAGATGATTCCTAAATTATTCAAGGTAGAATTCAGACTTGCACAGAGAATTTGAAATGGATAACATGTAAAACTAGGATTCATCAAGTATCCTGGTCTATTACTCTTAATGCAGTTGACTTGTAGTTCAAGTCATACATCTGATTTTGACCACTGAGTACTGTAAATTCCAGCTGAACTTTAATTAGCTGAGTTTTAATATAAAGGAGAAAAATCCCCACTATCATTTACAGTATCAGACTTTCTTCTTTGTTTGTCATCTTGGATCATGGAAATCACCAAAGTTTTACTGTTGTGTCTTAAGATTCTGATCTGAGGGGGGTAGTGCTAATCCAACATTTGGCAATTTCTGCAGTTAGTCTGTACTATGTCTGCCATACTAAGACAAATAAATTTCAAAAAGAAATACTTAACAGTTTGCAGTTCCTTACCCAGGTAATTTAATAATCAGCTGGAGACTGTTATTAAGGCCAAAGCTGCAAATGTCCAACAGCATAGGTGGCAAAATACTTCCATGAAAACAGGTGCCAGTTTCATCACAGAAATCCTGACAGAGCCAAAAGCTGCACAGTTCAGAGCTCCCATATGGTTTTAATTCTAAAAGCTGGCTTTAAACAAGGTGCTTTTCATTTTTATTAAAACCAGTCTGCTATGTTTTAAATGGGTTTTCTAGTCAAAGATTATGACAAAATATTCAAAATTATTTTTACAAATTAAGGATTATATTTCACAATTGTTTGATAATGAAACTGGTTGTGTAAACCTATGCAAAATAGTGCTAAATTGATGTTAATAATGTTTTTATGTGATCATATATTTTAGTATTTGTATATTGAATAGCACTTTTCCATGGGGAGAAGGAAGCTGAGTGTGTGTTTCTGGGGTGGGGGAACTACAAAGGAATAGAGATTTCAACACAAGAAATAATAAGTAAACATAAGTATACATAAATTGCATTATGTGTAATTTAAATTCAGATATGTCAAACAGATCTGATCTTTGTATCCCCTACAAAGGTTAGCACAATGTTTCATACAAGGTACTGCTGAGCATTTATTGTATAAATATATGCAACATTTTATCTTTATTTTATCCATATTTTTACAAAGTATTTTCAGAGAAACAGGAGGCTCTCTTTATCTTTGCAGTTCCACCAAAAAAAAAAAAATGAGCACAGTCTTTCAGAATTGCTCCAAGAACAGTAAGGGTGGGAGGAGGATTATCTATGGGCATAACATGACTGGAATCTCCCCAGAACTAGAACTAGAAATTCCCTCTGTTATTGTGCTAGGAGAAAAATACCAGTTGTGATACTCAAACATTATGCTACCCTACTATCCTCCACTGACTCTTATCTCCATTTGCTGGCCTCCAGCAATTTCTCCCTTTTCTTGATATTGCTCCTTGATAATAAAAATTTGGAAGAGTGCTCATCTTCAAATGATTGGCCCATGGAGAGAGAACTTAGATAACTGGAGAAAGGCTCATGGAAGAGGTGGAATTGAACTGGACCTTGAAAGTAGACAGGGGTCCAGATAGGTGAAGGGAAAAGAGGATTGTGGGTCAAAGGATGAGTGTCAGTCAGTCAGGATAGTGAGGTCCCACAGCTTAGGGTTTGTGATTGCACCTTGTGCAAAATTTGGCTGAATATATAGAGAGTAAGTTTATATTGTGGGGGGTCTTCACAAACAGCTAGGTTAGTTGAACATTCAAAAAAATCAATTAATGTAAATCACCATATCAATGAGGAAAAAAATATGATCATGTCAATAGATGTAGTAAAGACATTTGAAAAAGTCAACAACCATCATGAAGGAACTCTTAACAAATGTGGAACAGAAGGGAATTTCCTCAAGTTGATAAAGAGCATAACTATAAAAGCCAACAGCTCATAACTAACTTAATGGTGAAAGACCAAATGCCTTCACCCAAGAGTTGGAGACAGTGCAAAGTGTATGCTTTAATTACTTCTGTTCAACATTGCATTCACTAAGATGTGAGTTTAGAAAAGTCATAAGATAAAAGGTTAATACACAAAAATCAATTGCATTTTTCTATACTGATAATGGAAAATTAAAATTGAAATTAATAAAAAGTATAATTAAAATTGAATTAAAATATAAAATACATAGGGATAAATCTAAAAAAAATTTGTGTAAGATTTGTATGTTGAAAGCTATAAATCATTGAGAAAAATCAAAGAACATCTAATTAATTGAAGCTGTATCTTGTTCATGGACCAGAGGAATCAAGATTGTTAAGATTTCAGTTCTCGGATTAGTTCAAGATGGTGGAGTAGAAGGACGTGCGCTCACTCCCTCTTGCGAGAGCACCGGAATCACAACTAACTGCTGAACAATCATCAACGGGAAGACACTGGAACTCACCAAAAGACATACCCCACATCCAAAGACAAAGGAGAAGCCACAATGAGATGGTAGGAGGGGGGCAGTCACAATAAAATCAAACCGCATGACTGCTGGGTGGGTGACTCACAAACTGGAGAACACTTATACCACAGAAGTCCACTCACTGGGATGAAGGTTCTGAGCCCCACAGCAGGCTTCCCAACCTGGGGGTCTGGCAACGGATGGAGGAATTCCTAGAGAATCAGACTTTGAAGGCTAGTGGGATTTGATTGCAGTACTTTGACAGGACGGGGGAAACAGAGTCTCCACTCTTGGAGGGCACACACAAAGTAGTGTGCATATCGGGACCCAGGGGAAGGAGCAGTGACCCCATAGGAGACTGAACCAGACCTGCCTGCTAGTGTTGGAGGGTCTTCTGCAGAGGTGGAGGGTGGCTGTGTCTCACCGTGAGGACAAGGAAACTGGCAACAGAAGTTCTGGGAAGTACTCCTTGGCATGAGCCCTCTCAGAGTCCGCCATTAGCCTCACCAAAGAGCCCAGGTAGCTCCAGTGTTGGGTTGCCTCAGGCTAAAAACCAACAGGGAGGGAACCCAGCCCCACCCATCAGCAGACAAGCTGATTAAAGTTTTACTGAGCTCTGCCCACCAGAGCAACAGCCAGCTCTATCCACCACCAGTCCCTCCCATCAGGAAACTTGCACAAACCTGTTAGATAGCGTCATCCACCAGAGGGCAGACAGCAGAAGCAAGGAGAACTACAATCCTGCCTGTGGAACATAAACCACATTCACAGAAAGAGAAGATGAAAAGGCAGAGGGCTATGTACCAGATGAAGGAACAAGATAAAACTCCAGAAAAACAACTAAATGAAGTGGAGATAGGCAACCTTCCAGAAAAAGAATTCAGAATAATGATAGTGAAGATGATTCAGATCCTCAGAAAAAGAATGGAGGCAAAGATTGAGAAGATGCAAGAAATGTTTAACAAAGACCTAGAAGAATTAAAGAACAAACAAACAGAGATGAACAGTACAATAACTGAAATGAAAAATACACTAGAAGGAATCAGACGCAGAATAACTGAGGCACGAAAATGGATAAGTGACCTGGAAGATAGAATGGTTGAATTCACTGCCACGGAACAGAATAAAGAAAAAAGAATGAAAAGAAATGAAGACAGGCTAAGAGACCTCTGGGACAACATTAAACACAACAATATTCGCATTATAGGGGTCCCAGAAGGAGAAGAGAGAGAGAAAGGACCTGAGAAAATATTTGAAGAGATTATACTCAAAAACTTCCTTAACATGGGAAAGGAAATAGCCACCCAAGTCCAGGAAATGCAGAGAGTCCCAGGCAGGATAAACTCAAGGAGAAACATGCTGAGACACATAGTAATCAAACTGACAAAAATTAAGGACAAAGAAAAATTATTGAAAGCAACAAGGGAAAAACAACAAATAACATACAAGGGAACTCCCATAAGGTTAACAGCTGAATTCTCAGCAGAAACTCTACAAGGTAGAAGGGAGTGGCATGATATATTTAAAGTGATGAAAGGGAAGAACCTACAACCAAGATTACTCTACCCAGCAAGGATCCCATTCAGATTCAACAGAGAAATCAAAAGCTTTACAGACAAGCAAAAGCTAAGAGAATTCAGCACCACCAAACCAGCTCTACAACAAATGCTAAAGGAACTTCTCTAAGTGGGAAACACAAGACAAGAAAAGGACCTACAAAAACAAACCCAAAAATATTAACAAAATGGTCATAGGAACATACATATCCATAATTACCTTAAACGTGAATGGATTAAATGCTCCATCCAAAAGACACAGGCTTGCTGAATGGATACAAAAACAAGACCCATATATATGCTGTCTACAAGAGACCCACTTCAGACCTAGGGACACATACAGACTGATAGTGAGGGAATGGAAAAAGATATTCCATGCAAATGGAAATCAAAAGAAAGCTGGAGTAGCAATTCTCATATCAGATAAAATAGACTTTAAAATAAAGAATGTTACAAGAGACAAGGAAGGACACTACATAATGATCAAGGGATCAATCCAAGAAGAAGATATAACAATTATAAATACATATGCACCCAACATAGGGGCACCTCAATACATAAGGCAACTGCTAACAGCTATAAAAGAGGAAATTGACAGTAACACAATAATAGTGGGGGACTTTAACACCTCACTCACACCAATGGACAGATCATCCAAACAGAAAATTAATAAGGAAACACAAGCTTTAAATGACACAATAGACCAGATAGATTTAATTGACATTTGTAGGAAATTCCACCCCAAAACAGCAGACTACACTTTCTTCTCAAGTGTACATGGAACATTCTCCAGGATAGATCAATTTTGGGTCACAAATCAAGCCTCAGTAACTTTAAGAAAATTGAAATTGTATCAAGCATTTTTTCTGACCACAATGCTACGAGATTAGAAATCAGTTATACGGAAAAAAATGAAAAAAAACACAAACACATGGAGGCTAAACAATACATTACTAAATAACCAAAAGATCACTGAAGAAATCAAAGAGGAAATCAAAAAATACCTAGAGGCAAATGACAATGAAAACACGACAATCCAAAACCTATAGGATGCAGCAAAAGCAGTTCTTAGAGGGAAGTTTATAGCAATACAAGCCTACTTCAAGAAAAAAGAAACATCTCAAATAAACAATCTAACCTATACCTAAAGGAACTAGAGAAAGAACAACAAACAAAACCCAAAGTTAGTAGAAGGAAAGGAATCATAAAGATCAGAGCAGAAATAAAAGAAATAGAAACAAAGAAAACAATAGCAAAGATCAATAAAAATAAAAGCTGGTTCTTTGAAAAGATAAACAAAATTGATAAGCCTTTAGCCAGACCCATCAAGAAAAAGAGGGAGAGGACTCAAATCAATAACATTAGAAATGCAAAAGGAGAAGTTACAACGGACATCGCAGAAATACAAAGCATCCTAAGAGACTACTACGAGCAGCTCTATACCAATAAAATGGACAACCTGGAAGAAATGGAGAAATTCTTAGAAAGGTATAACCTTCCAAGACTGAACCAGGAAGAAATAGAAAATATGAACAGACCAATCACAAGTAATGAAATTGAAATTGTGATTAAAAATCTTCCAACAAACAAAAGTCCAGGACCAGATGGCTTCACAGGTGAATTCTATCAAACATTTAGAGAAGAGATAACACCTGTCCTTCTCAAACTCTTCCAAAAAATTACAGAGGAAGGAATACTCCCAAACTCATTCTATGAGGCCACCATCACCCTGTTACCAAAACCAGAGAAAGATACTACAAAAAAAGAAAATTTCAGACAATATCATTGATGAATATACATGCAAAAGTCCTCAACAAAATACTAGCAAACAGAATCCGGCAACACATTAAAAGGGTCATACACCATGATCAAATGGGATTTATCCCAGGGATGCAAGGATTCTTCAATATATGCAAATCAATCAGTGTGATACACCATATTAACAAATTGACTAAGAAAAAACACATGATCATTTCAATAGATGCAGAAAAAGCTTTCAACAAAATTCAACACCCATTTATGATAAAAACTCTTCAGAAGGTGGGCATCGAGGGAACCTACCTCAATATAATAAAGGCCATAGACGACAAACCCACAGCAAACATCATTCACAATGGTGAAAAACTGAAAGCATTTCCTCTAAGATCAGGAACAAGACAAGAATGTCCAATCTCACCAGTATCATTCAACATAGTTTTGGAAGTCCTAGCCACAACAATCAGAGAAGCAAAAGAAATAAAAGGAATACAAATTGGAGAAGAAGAAGTAAAACTGTCACTATTTTCAGATGACATGATACTATACATAGAGAATTGTAAGGATGCCACCAGAAAACTACTAGAGCCAACCAATGAATTTGGTAAAGTTGCAGGATACAAAATTAATGCACAGAAATCACTTGCATTCCTATACACTAATGATGAAAAATCTGAAAGAGAAATTAAGGAAACACTCCCATTTACCATTGCAACAAAAAGAATAAAATACCTAGGAATAAACCTACCTAGGCAGACAAAAGACCTGTATGCAGAAAACTATAAGACACTGATGTAAGGAATTAAAATGATACAAACAAATGGAGAGATATACCATGTTATTGGATTGGAAGAATCAATATTGTGAAAATGACTATACTACCCAAAGCAATCTACAGATTCATTGCAATCCCTATCAAATTACCAATGGCATTTTTCACAGAACTAGAACAAAAAAATCTTAAAATTTGTATGGAGACAGAAAAGACCCCGAATAGCCAAAGTAGTCTTGACGGAAGTAAACAGAGCTGGCAGAATCCGACTCCCTGACTTCAGGCTATACTACAAAGCTACAGTAATCAAGACAGTATGGTACTGGCACAAAAACAGACATATAGATCAATGGAACAGGATAGAAAGCCCAGAGATAAATCCACGCACTTATGGTCACCTTATCTTTGGTAAAGGAGGCAAGAATATACAATGGAGAAAAGACAGCCTCTTCAGTAAGTCGTTCTGGGAAAACTGGACAGCTACATGTAAAAGAATGAAATTAGAACACTCCCTAACACCATACACAAAAGTAAACTCAAAAAAGATTAGAGACCTAAATGTAAGACTGGACACTATAAAACTCTTAGAGGAAAACATAAGAAGAACACTGTTTCACATAAATCATAGCAAGATCTTTTTTGATCCACCTCCTAGAGTAATGGAAATAAAAACAAGAATAAACAAATGGGACCTAATGAAACTTAAAAGCTTTTGCAAAGCAATGGGAACTACAAAGAAGACGAAAAGACAACCCTCAGAATGGGAAAAAATATTTACAAACGAATCAATGGACAAAGTATTAATCTCCAAAATATATAAATAGCTCCTGTAGCTCAATATTAAAAAAACCAACAGCCCAATCAAAAAATGGGCAGAAGACCTAAGTAGACATTTCTCCAAAGAAGACATACAGATGGCCAAGAAGCACATGAAAAGCTGCTCAACATAACTAATTATTAGAGAAATGCAAATCAAAACTACAGTGAGGTATCACCTCATACCAGTTAGAATGGGCATCATCTGAGAATCTACAAACAACAAATGCTGGAGAGGGTGTGGAGAAAATGGAACCCTCTTGCACTGTTGGTGGGAATGTAAATTGATACAGTTACTATGGAGAACAGTATGGAGGTTCCTTAAAAAACTAAAAATAGAATTACCATACGACCCAGCAATCCCACTACGGGCATATACCCTGAGAAAACCATAATTCAAAAAGACACATGCACCCCAGTGTTCATTGCAGCACTATTTACAATAGCCAGGTCATGGAAGCAACCTAAATGTCCGTTGACAGATGAATGGATAAAGAAGATGTGGTACATAGACACAATGGAATATTACTCAGCCATAAAAAGGAATGAAACTGGGTCATTTGTAGAGAGGTGGATGGATCTAGAGACTGTCATACAGAGTAAAGTAAGTCAGAAAGAGAAAAAGAAATATCGTATGTTAACACATATATTTGGAACCTAGAAAAATGGTACAGATAAAGTGGTTTGCAGGGCAGAAATAGAGACACAGATGTAGAACACAAATGTATGGACACTAAGGGGGGAAAGTGGCAGGGAGTTGGTGGTGGGATTAATTGGGAGATTGGGACTGACATATATACACTAATATGTATAAAATGGATAACTAATAAGAACCTGCTTTATCAAAAAGTAAATAAAATTCAAAAGAAATGGAAGGCTTATCTTCATAACTAGAAAAAAAAAGAGATTTCAATTCTCACTACTTTGATCTGTGTAGTTAATAGAGTCCTGATTAAAACCTCTTCAGTCCTTTTTACAGAAACTGAAAAATGTATAATTTAAAATGTGTGTGGAAAGCAGAGTACCAAGAATAGCCAAAGAACTTTTGACAAAGAAAAAACAAAGTTGGAGAATCCATACTGATTTCAAGATTTATACTTTAAAGCTAGAGTAATAAAGCCAATGAAATACTGGTAAAGGATATACAAATAGACCAATGGAATAGAATAGAGTCTAGAAATAGAACCACATACATATATGGTTGACCCTTGAACAACATTTGGGTTTGAATTGCTCAGGTTCACTTATAGATGGATTTTTTCAGTAGTAAATAGTACAGTACTACATGATCCATAGTTGGTTGAATCTGCAGTTACTGAATCACAGACAAGGAGGAACCATGCACACAGAGGGCTGAGTATAAATTATGTCCAAATTTTGGACTATGCAAAGGATCAGTTCCCCTAATCCCTGCATTGTTTGAGAGCCAACTGTAGTCAATTGATTTTTTTTTTTTTTACAAAGGTACCAAGTTTATTTAATGGATAAAGAATAGTCTTTCTAAGAAACGTTGCTGGAATAATTAGACTTTGAAAAAATGAACTCCACTGTATTTTTTAAAAACTTAAAAATGGATTGCATATCTAAAAGGAAAGCCTAAATTTATAAAACTTCCTGAAGGAAATATGGAAAAAAATATTTTGACCTTTCATTAGGCTAAGATTTCTTAGATATGACACCAAAAGTAGGAACCACGAAAGAAAAAGTAGACAAATTGGACTGCATCAAAATATGAAATTTCTTTCCTTGAAAGAGTCTGTTAAGAAGATGAAAGAAAACAAGCCAAAAATCTGGGAGAAAACGTTTGAAGAACACCTATCTTATAAAGGATTTATACCCAAAGTATATAAAGAAATCTTTTAACTCGAGAACAAGAAGACAACCCATTAAAAAAAAAAATAGACTGAAGGCTTGAACATACATTTTACCAAAGAAAAGATATGAATGGTGTGTTAATTATCACATAACAATTTACTAAGTAACCTAGTTGCTTAAAATAATGATATCTGAGTTTTTGTAGTTCAAGAAATCAGGAGCATTTTTTTTTTTAAAGCTGTGGTTTTACTTTTTTTTTTTTGAAGATGTTGGGGGTAGGAGTTTATTAATTAATTCATTAATTTTTGCAGTGTTGGGTCCTCATTTCTGTGCGAGGACTTTCTCTAGTTGTGGCAAGCGGGGGCCACTCTTCATCGCGGTGTGCGGGCCTTTCACTATCGCGGCTTCTCTTGTTGCGGAACACAGGCTCCAGACGCGCAGGCTCAGTAGTTGTGGCTCACGGGCCTAGTTGCTCCACGGCATGTGGGATCCTCCCAGACCAGGGCTCGAACCCGTGTCCCCTGCATTAGCAGGCAGATTCTCAACCACTGCGCCACCAGGGAAGCCCATGAAATGAGGAGCATTTTAACTGGTGGTGTTGTTTTATAGTCAAGATGTTGGTGGGGTTGCAGTCATCTGAAGCCTTAACTGGGGCTTGAGGATCTGCCTTCACAATGGCTCACATGGCTGGCAAGTTGGTGCTGGTTAATGTCAGGAGGCCTGACTTCCTTATCATGTGGATCTCTCCATAGGGTTTTCTCTTTAGGCTTTTTGTTTTTGGCCACTGTGCTTACCAGGCGGCATGTGGGATCTTAGTTCCCGGAATAGGGATCAAACCCATGGCCCCTGTAGTGGAAGTGCAGAGTCTTAACCACTGGACTGCCAAGGGAAGTCCCCTCCATAGGGTTTTCTGAATGTCGTCATTATATGGCAGCTGGTTTACGTCGAAGTGAGTGAGCCAAGAGCCATCAAGGAGGAAGCAACAGTGGCTTTTATGACCTAGCCTCAGAAGTTACACTGTATCATTTTCATGGTATCCTATTTGTTATTTGTTACAAAGCCCTATTAAATTTAAGGAGAAGTACATAGAGGTGTGAATACCAGTATCTAGGGATCATTTGCGGGGGGGGGCGCGAAAGGTGGGGAAGACTTGGATGTTGGCCACTACAGATAGTAAAGAAGCACATGAAAAGAAGTTACAGATCTTTAGTCATTAGGCAAGTGCAAATTAAAACCAAGATAGAGCAGTACACAGCTGCTAGAATGGCTTTTAAAAACCTGACACTACTGGGCTTCCCTGCTGGCGCAGTGGTTGAGAGTCCGCCTGCCGATGCAAGGGACGCGGGTTCGTGCCCGGGTCCGGGAAGATCCCACATGCCGCGGAGCGACTAGGCCCGTGAGCCATGGCCGCCGAGCCTGCGCGTCCGGAACCTGTGCTCCACGACGGGAGAGGCCACAACAGTGAGAGGCCCGCGTACCGCAAAAAAACCCCAAAAACCTGACACTACAGAGTCCTAACATGGATGCAGAGCAACTGCAATACTCATCTGTTGCAGCTGGGATTGTAAAATGGTACAGCCACTTTGCAAAACAGATTGGTAGTTTCTGATAATGTTAACCATACACTAACCATTTGACCTAACAGTTCTACTCCTAGGTCTTTAAACAAGAGAAACAAAACATATGTCTGCATTAAGGGCTTTATGAGAATGCTTATAGCAGTTTCACTCAAAAATCATTAAAAACTGGAAGTAGTCCAAATTCCCATTAACCAGTGATTGGATCATCAAATTGTGGTACATTCATACAGTAGAATCTTACAGTTCAGCAATATGTATTACTTATACGTGCCATTACGGTTGAATCTGAAAATCACTATGCTATGTGAAAGGAGCCATACACAAAAGGCTATATACGGTACAATTCCATTTGTATGACATTCTGATAAAAGGAGACTATAGGGACGGAAATCAGATTAGTGGTTGCCAGGGGCTGGGGATAATAAGAAAGAATTGACTGACTATAAAAGGGGCATTGGAAACTTTTGGGAATGATTCTGTATCTTGATTATGATAGTGGTTGTACAGTGATATACATGCATTTGTTGAGATCCATCTGAAAAGAATAAATTTTTCTATAGGATAAATTATACTACAATAAACCTGACTTTTTAAAAAAACAAAGGTAATTTATTTAAGTATTATGCTAGCTTCCATACTTAGTTGCTATGAGAAGATTGGGTTTGGATAAATGTCAGGGGAAGGTCTGTTAATTCTGAGGGAAATTACAAGTAAGAAAGCTGTTTGGTTATGGTAAGAGAAATCAGTCGATTCAGTGACAGAACTGATTCAACTTCAATTTCAATTGATTGGATGAGGCCCACCTACATTATGGAGAACTTGAAGTCCACTGATTTAAATGTAAATCTCACCCTAAAACACTCTTACAATAATATCCAGAATACTACTTGACTAAATATCTAGGCACTGTGTCCCAATCCAGTTGACATAAAATTAACTATCGTAAGAAGGGGATTGATTGACCGGAAAGGGGCATAAAGAACCTTTTGAAGTGACAAAAATGTTCTATGGTGGTTATACAGGTGTATACATTTATCAAAACTCATCAAGTTATAAACTTAAGATTTGTGCATTTTATTGCATGTAAATTAAACATAAAGCAAGAAAATCCAAAAGGGATGCTGGGCAGCTATGTCATGACATGTCATATCTCATACAGAGTAGTATATGTAAGTGTGTGTATGAGAATGAGTATGTGTTTTTGTGTGTTTGTGTGTGTGTGTGTGTGTGTGTGTGTGTGTGTGTGTGTGTGTAAGGGCTGGTAGATAAGTGATGGAGATTTTTCCTGCTGTGACTTTTTCTTCACCATTTGTCTCTCTTTTATTCTTGAACCACCTACACCCATCATAAAGACTCACTGATGCCTTCACTCACCATCATTTTAAAGAATGCATTTACTTTCTCCCCATATCTTTCTCCCCATATCTTTCTCCCCATATCTTACTTTCTCCCCATATCTATCTATCTACTCTTGTTTTCAAATGATTACTTACTAATTAGGCCATTATCTACTCATTACCAGAATAGAGAGTTAAGATGTATGCTTATTTTACTAAATGACTGAGGAGCTAGGAAGAAACTTAAATTGCATATATTTCTTTTATTAATAAAGGAAATTTAAAAGCTGACGTATATAGTTACCATTCTAGTCATACAATTTTGACTTGAAGAGTTGTACATATTTTTTCTACCCAAATAGACTCAATGTCATCAGAGGACAAAGTAATGAAATCTTGAAGCTTAATAATTGGCCTTTTCACAATTTATCCAAGGGCAAAAGAGAGTACTGTAGTCATTTTAAATGTTGAATAATAGTCTGTATTTCTATTTTTTAAAAAATAAAAACCTTAGTCAAACCAAGGAAGCAAGGAAATTGCCAAGTGAAAAGTAACCAATATTTGCAAAATCAATCTGTAGATTAAGGTGAATATTTTTTATACAAAGTAATCTCATGCATATTAAATGCACTAAAAATAAACTCTAAGTAATTTTAAAAACATAATAAACAGTATTATTCCAAATGTTTTCAATACATGTTTTTCATTGTTCTCAAATTCTCTGGTCAGGGTGAGGGCATTTAAATTACACCTAAAATCATTCTTGAGAAGAGTCTGATAGTATTGTTTCGGTATTTGAAATGAAAGAAAATGACACTTATTTATTGTTTCAAATTATATATAATTGTATATATAAGTGCCATTAAATAGAGAATTTTATATATATATATATAATGATTATATACTTGTAGAGTAAGAATGACACTTGGTTAGAATTAGGACAGACATACCTAATACTTGCCATTCTTCCCCTCTAGTTTTCATTGGGGGAGATAAGACCCAGGCCGCAGCCTTATGTGTTATGAGCACTAATCTATGATGAACCGTCTTTTTCTGGCATGAGCTAGGCATCAGAATTCTGTCTCCCAAGTGTAGGGAATACATTTCAAAGGTCCTAAGAGTTCCCTTGAAGCCACACTAGGCTGCAAGTTAGAGGGAATATCCCCTCCTATCCCCAAAGAAAGCTGAAGTGGAGACCCAAGGCAAAGGGTCTCTCAAAAATTATTTTTAACAGTATCCATTCCTTCCTGTCTCTGCCCTCTCTTTATATCCTCCTTGGCCTGAGGGATCCAGAGCCCCAGAATAAGTTCTCAGTACCATTTCTTATTCTTTGGGTCTGTCTGCCCCTATATACACATATGCATATGTTTCCTTTCCTTTTTTCTATTCACTGATACTGTACAGGTTATTTTCCCTTGTCCAAGTCCACACTAAAGCAGAAATACTACCAAAATAAGTTCAAAATTTAGAGGACCAGAGACAAATTTGAATGCATGCCTGTAGAGCTACTTTTTTTTTTTCAGGATGAGATAAAACTGGATCTGGGGTAAGGGAGAAAGGGGTGACTTAGATATTTTTCTTAGAGAAGAGTTAACAAATGTGATTCCTCAAAGTAAGAGGGAGCAGAAGGGTTTTCTACTCCAGTGACCAGTGGGTGGAATGGAAGGGATGCTGCACCCAGCTGTCCTTGGTATCGCTGTCCCACTTGTATTCCCTATAGACAGCCAATAGACCTTGACACTTGCAAGTGTCTCTGAACAGAGAGGAGGGAGAGAAGTTGTATACTTTGGTGGACATGAGAATATGAAGAGAAGATTCAGCCCTCTAACCAAGATGGAACTCCACAGACCATGTTAGGAGTTTCCCTATTAATTAGGGCAGTGGTAGAGATCCTCCACTATCTCATACACCCACACATAAATCTGTATGCATTTAGCGTTTGGGAAGAACAGTGTTTAAGTGACAGAAAAAAAGATAACTGCCTGTAGCTAATAAAAATATTTAATGTGGGCCTCTACATACACTGGATATGTTAGCCTTGTTTTAAAAAGTAATTGAAGTCAATTTTATTTTCGTAAACAACATACCAGACAATCATTTTATTACTTTGATTTTAGCTATAATAAATGACAGACAAATTTTGAGCACAGTCTTTTCAAAGGGACATGTCTGAGGGGCTCAGAGAAAATAGAACATCACTGACTCATTCAACACTTAATAAATAAGTACTTGCACTGAGTATTGAGTATCAGGTACTCGTCTATGTGCACCAGTAAGCATATTCTATAGCTTTTGGTTTCCTGATGCTAACTTTTACTCTTTATGGAAATGGTTCTTAAACTTTGGCAGGCATCAGAATTACTTAGAGAGCTTGTTAAAACACAGATCTCTGGGCCCCATTCCCAGAGTTTCAGATTCAGAAGATTTGGGGTAGAGACTAAAAATCTGCATTTCTCACAGGTTTTCATGTGACACTGATGCTGCTGGTCTGGGAACTACCCTTTGAAAACCACGGACCTATAGATTATTCTTAATTTAATAAGGGAAAATATTTTAAAAAATGTTAATGGCAAATTAAGATTTTCTTAAATGGATAATTATCTCTCATGACTTTAATGATGGTTAGAATGTATTTTGTACTCATAACAATGGAAAAACCGCACAAAGTATGACAAAGCCCAATAAAGAAAGAGTTTTCCTCTCACCACTATAGACAGATAGTTTTTTATGACCTTTAAGCAATTCATTGGAAAAAGTCTAAACAGCACTGGGCCCTGAGTACGAAATAATGCACCAGTCCAAATAAGTGCTAAATAGGATTGCCAAGTTGGAAGCCAAGGTGCCATTTGTTTTTCTTGTGCAGCCCACCACTACTTCTGATTATGATCAAAATATTCATATATAAATAACTAGGTTAAAAGGAGATACTGCTCATCTTGCGCTTAGGCTTATTTTGATAGTACTGAAAGCATGACCATTGACATGGTTTAAAAATTTGCAGCTTTGGTTTTGTCTGGCCAAATATTTTGATGAAGTTAGAATTTAGTCTAAAAGTCATGGACTGGCAAGAACAATGTGGTTTGTGAGACCAGACTGGGAGTTTTATCCAATTTGGGTAGAAGTCTGTAGTGACTTTCAGAGTTGGCATTAGAATTCTGTTCAACTAAATTCTTTCCTTATCACCTGTATCTAGCCAATCTCCAAGTTCTCTCTAATTTTCCTTGTAGCAGTAGCTCTTATTCCCTCCCTTTGTACTTTTGTCTAAATCTTTATTTCCTCACGAAAATTCTCTAAGCTCATTTCACTGATTCCACTTTGTCATAATTTGAAATGCTCCCCTATTGTACCTTAGACCAATACAAACCATCCCAATATAAACATTTCTCTCTGCACTGGTTCCCTCTCCTCTGCCATTATAAATGTGCAAATCTCTCCCATTCAAAAACAGTTTACTTAACCAGTCTCCTCCTATTGAATACTAAAGTTGTTGACCATTGTTTTATATTTGGTATCATTTCTTGCTCATTCTTTTTGTCATTGAACATAGAGCTATGATTGTGGCACATTCTTGGATGGGATTATATTCACCTAATAAAACTATAGTTTAAATCTTGACATGGAAAAATGTTTGAAGTGTTTTCGAAGAAAAAATATCTTTATACCATACTATTAATAGCATATTTCTTTCTTAGTTACAAACACACGCACACATAATATATGGCAATGGTCAACTCTGAGTGGTTGGATTGGAGTAATATTTATTTTAATTTTAATGTCAAGGTATTTTTAGATGTTTTACCACAAATATGTGTTATCTGCATAATAAGCTATAAAGTGCATAGAAAAATAAAGTGAAAATATGCCTACATATGAAAGTGATTGCCGTTAGGAAGTTGGATTTTCAAATTTTTCTGCTTTTGTATACTTCAGTTTCTTTTACATTAGTATTAAATAGTATTTAAATTTATTATTAAATGGCATTTAATGGAATTAAATATTTAACATTATTAAGTGGTATTTATATTTAGTGTTAGAGGGGATAAAATTAATGTTTAATTAAAAGTTATATTTAGTTTATGTTAGTATATTCCAAACCATGTATAGTTCCAGTAATACCACTTTTCTGTGCAAAAACTTCAGGGCTTGCTTTTTCCTAGTAACCAAAGTTCAAACTTCTTAGTCAGGAAAGCAGGCTTTCCATAGACTAGAACCTGTAGGTTACTGTTTTTCAGTATCCAGTGCTGCATCTCAACAAGATTTCAATGTTCTTGGATGGAATCCCCACCCTTTTCTACTTTACTATTCCCTTACCTCTCCATGACCTTGCTTTTCTGCATGGCTACACTTACCTTTCCTGCAAGGCGTAGGCCAAATGCTATCCTCCATGGACTGCTCCAGTCTAGTTACAGCATCTGAGTGCACTTAACATTTTGTTTTTCATTTTTAAGTTCCATTCACTTCTTCCTGTGTAGTGTTTCTGCACATATATTAGCTCCTCAACTTTATTGCACCTTTTTTTGGTTCATAAGGACATAGTTAAACTAGTAAAACTAATTAACTTAGTAAAAATCTATCCTCATAAAACATATGATCAGTCATTTATGGAATGAAAAACAGATCTTCCTATGAATCCGGCCTTGGCCACCTACTGGCTGTGTTCATTTATACACGGTGCTTAACCTCTATGTGTGTTGTTTTCCTTATTTGAAAAATTGACAGAAATGGTATTTATTATCGCTGAGGAGTAAGACAATTATATAAATAACACATCATTAGAGTACAAAATATCTGCTATACCATCAAATGCAATGGTTTAGCTAAACAGATTGTTTCCCTACCAGGGTTCAGTTGAGGAGAGCAGTTCTTGGCTGAAGGGGAAGCTCTGAATATTTCAGCACAGGGTTTCCTTTGCCAAGACACCGCTAGTGGTCGAGATAGCAAAAACATGGAAAGGGGAAGTGAGATCCTGGGTTCCTCTCGCATCTGCCCCACTGGCCAACATTTAGTCCTGTAACCACATTTAGCTGCAAAGGAGTCTGGGTAGTTAAGTCTCAGCTGTGTGCTCTATTCAAACTCAGGGTGTGGGTCCTATTGCTAAAGAGGGAAGGGGAAAATGGGGCCAAACAACACTCATAACAAAATCAGTATTCTGAGCCTGAAAGACTGTAGCCCAAACCCAACTGGGATGAATCCTCAAAAACAAAGGCCTTGTTAAACCTCCTGATAGCTTCCATCTGATCTCTCCAGTGAAACCCTTTTATCTATAGTATGCTACACATATCCTTTCCTTCAAACTATTAAAACTCCTTAAGGACAGGAAATCTGTCTGCATATCTTATTTAACTTTCAGTGTGCTCCCTCATCTGCTTTAGTTTTTCCACTAGATTAAATAAAGGAAAATCACAACACAAGGGTACTCCATAAATTTCACTTGTTTAAATATGGCTCTGGAGAATGTGCAGTTGAAGATTATGAACATGATATGTTTGTATCAGGGTGATGGTAGAAGCCTTTGTCTGCTAGAAAAAGCCCAGTTTGTCTTTTAGCTAATTTTTCAGTTTTTGTAATTAGGATATTCCTTCTGCTTTCACCATTGGGTGGCTATTGAAGGGAAATAGAGTAATTAGGATGGCCTCACATCTTTATCATTGGCTCTACAGTTTTCCAGAAGTAGTAGCTTTTTGGAATTATGTAATGTCCTCTACCAATGACCATGTATGAATGTTATTACATTTCCTTGTGTGACAATGTACTATTGTCTGGCAGTGCTGAGAGTCATGTAGCACACAATAAGAAATAAAGAAGCATTCTGTGCATACTTAGATCTTTACATTTTTATTTTAAAACATAGAATTTCATATTGGTTAACACCTACTTTTAAACAGAATGATGCATTAATTAAATGCCTTGTCATAACTGTTATAAGCTCTGTTATAAAAATAAACATCTCAACAAACTACAGTGTCAGCTCTTTAATAAATACATAAACCAAAGTTAGTAGTCAATCAGAATTATATGAACAGGCTCATAGTATACAATGTGAAATCATCGTATTCCCCAATCTTCTATGTCATTTAAGGCAATTTAAATTTATGTATAATTCAAAGCCAGAAATAATAAGAAACTTGCTTAATGAGAAATAGTTTCTTTCTTAGAACTATTTTATATTCAAATATTTTAATTTAAAAATACACTCTATATTAAAAAATTTTTTTTTACAAAGGCAGGACTTAAATGAAACAGATAGGTTATATTACTGAAATTTAAAAACATTTTTACTTTTTTTGCAGACATTTAAAAAACTTTAATGAAGTAGCTGGTAAATGTAAAATGGTTTTAAAGTTATGTTAAATATACACCAAATGAATTTCTATATTAATATGTGCAAATTTATATTTTATTTTAATTTAGAATTAAAATATTTTATATTCAATATTAATAAAATCTATGTGCCATACTTATTGTGTGGAATTGTTATCAAAATCACATTTATCTGTTGTACAGTGTAAAGTTAGTAAAGATTTTTTACACGAGTCATACAATTTCCATCCTTGATGACTGCAGTGTTTTGGGTTTTTTTATTGTTGGATTAGATGATTTTAACTGAAATAGGTTATGGAGGTTAGAAACCTGATTAATAGAATTGCCTTACAAAGGTAAATTTTTGTGGGAAAAAGTAATCCAGGTAGATAAAAGAGTAGTGTTATTACTCTCAGATATTTCATTAACAGCTGCCCAGATAGCTGAACAATTGTTTCATATAAGTCAAATAATTTAAATATGCAGTTTTATGACAGTTGTTACATGGGCTTAAGTTGAATTTATCAGAGCCAAAGAAAAAGTCAAACAAAAGAACAGAAATGATAAAGAATAAAAATGTAAGAGAACTTGAAAGGAAAGGTTTCCTACAACACTGATTGGTTATATATTTTTCTCCTGTCATTGACATACAACATACAAGATGCTGCAAAACCTAAATATGCAAAATCTAAATCTGATGGTTTTATGTAATATTTTTCCAGTTAATTCTGTCTAAAAGTGAGATGATCATATGCAAGTATTCTTTAGGAAGTAATAGAAAGAATAAAAATTTGTTAACAAACCTGGGAGAAACTCACTCATTCTTGTCAGTTAGGTTAGGGTTCGCTGAAATTGTAGCCACTAGCGTAAAGCATAAGTAGGAGGCTGAAAGAGCTTTTATAACCTAAAGGTCTACAGGATTTGAACTCATAATCAGATGGTTAGGCTCCATGTTGAGTTGTATGTGATCCAGATGTACTGAAAACTGACTTCACATGTTATCATAAATGTGTTATTAAATATTTATACAAAAATGAATGTCCCTATACCCATGAACATTTGGTTAAAGATAAATTAATATAATGTTTATTTAAGCAAAACTTCAAACACTGCATTAAGAGGTCAACAACTGTAAGATACATTTTAGAGATGTTAAATTAAAAAGTGGATGTCTTAGAATTAATGAAATATGAACATGTATAATTAGTTACCCATAATAAATTTACCATTGAGGAATTATAAGAGAAAAGGGAAATGATCTGAAAGAATGCTAGTTTTATATTTCTTTCAAAATATATCTCAGTTTGCATTGCATGAAGTGGAGTTCTTAAGGTCGATATAAATAAGGATAGTTGTAAATTAAATGTTAAGAGTAAATAAAACAATATAATATGCACATGATTGAACTCCCAAGTGGTTGTGTTTCACTTGATACTTTTATTAAAATATATAGATCTCAAATCCTTTAAAATTGAAAGAAGTCGAACAGTTGTGAAAATTTAAAATTCTTCATTTTTAATGGGTCTTTGTTCAGGTGCATAGATTCAAATAACTTTTAAAATCATTAAGAGATGTATGGAAATGAAGAACTTCATTATACCATTACAGTCAGTTATTTTTCACAATTAGGCTTATTGAGCTTGAAGTTTTGGGGCACTCTCTTAGGAAAAATGAATAGAAAAGAACAGGAGTAAGGAAAAGAAGGAAAAGCCATTGAGTTTAACTTACTATATCAGGTAACAGGAGGAACATAATTCTAAGGAGAAAAATTTTCATAGTCCATCATAATCATATTTCAACATCTTATAGATGCCCATTGTCATACATAAGAATATCTTCAATAGATATTAAGTGTATATTAAAAAATTTTGAAATTTATTCTTTAGTGAAGTGTTGCATCTGATGCATCCACTAATTTTAATTTTGAATTTTGAAAAATTTGCCTCCAGAGAGATCTATTCTGTTTAACCTTAGATTTTTTTTTTATCTTTATAAACCAAAGCTAAATTAAACATTTAGGACATAATCAGAGTTTTAGTGAATTTCTGAGTGTTTCAGAGAATGTCTGAGACTTCATAAATATTAATAAATTTCAAAAAAAGATATCAGATGCTTATAAATGCATGTACACTGCAGTGTAAAGATATCCCCAGAGAAGTAAAATGCATACACTTATATTGTAGTGCATATATGGCACATTTCTAAATCATGAAATACTTTAGGGCACAGAAATGCTGTCGTACCAAAAATGTTGTTGAAGTTCTTAACTTTGTTAATCATTTAAAGTTTCATAACTCGTGTTTAATATCAGTGAATCTCAAAAGGCTCCTGTGTTCATATTAGTTGAAAATAGGCTTTATTTACATAAATTATTTAATCTAAGAATACCCTGTTTCCCTTAACTTTTAATTAATTCTAGCTAGTCAAATATTAATTCTTTTCTCACAAGGAAAATGTCAATTATTCAAGTAAATGTAAGCTCTAAAATCTTTTAAGAATTAGACCTTTAAGTAAAAAAGGAAAACACAAGACATCACAAGCGTAACTGCAGTCATCATCTATCATTGAACTGCCTATCAGAAAGTTTGTCCCTTCCTATGAGAAGAGCCTTGTTCCACTATAAATTAGTGCAAACTAGTGAGAGTGTCAGAATATATATCCCTTTATTTTAAGAATTTCATTTTATTATGCTATTTTGGATAACTCAGCCCACATAGAAATTAGCTTATGAACATCATAATGTTTTAAAATTTTTAAATGTTTTAAAATTTTCAGCATTTCAGTGAATGGATATTTTCCACTTTTTCCTTTTTGGGGGCTGTCAAATATCCATTTATTTTCTTTTTTAAAAAGGATGCTGTGACAGGCATGCTTCAAAAAGTTTTGCATTATCCTTGGTGATCAAAGGTATTTTACATAAGTGAGTCACAGTACTGAATTATGTCAATGCTGCTGATTTCTCATTTGGGGAAAGACATACAGTTCAAGCTAGCATCATAATTGCTTGGCTGCAGGGGACAGCTGATGGAGTTATTGTGTTTGTTGGCTGCAGAACAACTTATTATATGTTTTTAAATCCTCTTTAGTGTAGAATATGGAGTGGGATTTAGTCTTCATCGAAATGCAAATATCTGGCACTTTAACTCAAGTGCTGGAAGACAGAAAGTCTGGGAAGCTGATTATAAGAAGACATTTTAAAGGAATTTAAAATAAATTCCTTAGTTGTCATAGGCAAAGCTCTGTACTGCATACAGGACTGTTGGACTTCTAGCCAATAAAATCAGACTGAATAAGTCTGTAAGGATATGGTAATTGTGAGGAAGTTCCTGTTGGGGAGGATAAAAGTTCATGGCCTCTGTCTGTATCAAGCTCTCTGGCTGAGCACGGAGCACTGCACAACTCCAGGGGGCGCCGTTCACACAGGCTATGGTGTGAATGGACTTCTCTCTAGTTAGGCTATTTTGCAGTCTCTTAGAAGCTGATTAGCAGATAGACTGGAAGCCAACCATGGACAATTCTGTTTGAATTACTCTTTTCTGCTTTGTTTTGAAATTTTCTTATACTTAAGACTTCAGTAAATCACATCTAAAAATACTTGCCAATTGATTATTTTAAAGATTTAAGAGGTAGTATGACATTGTTCAGTGAACACTGGCCTGGCAATAAGAAAATAGTTCTCTTTGAATGTTGCCACTTGGTCACTTAGGGGTTTTTGAGAAATCATTTAAACTTGCTGAGCCTCAGTTCTCTGACTAAGTACAAGAGTGAATTAGCTTATTTCTAAGATATTGTCTATCCTCCTCCAATTGTGTACTTTTAGAATTCTGGTGAGTAAGGTTGAGGTGATTCAAAGAAAGAATGTCCTTAGACTGCATTGAAGGGCAAAACTAATATAGCTTAATTTAGCTTTTAATTTGAAAAATGCTACTATCTACTTGGAATAAATATTGGAGAAGACTCAAAAGTGTGGCACTTTGCTTAGAAACTCCACAGAGTTTCTAAATATCTCGTGAATTTCAACCTGATGATTAGACAAATGAAATGGTGAAATAATCCATCCAGTTTACCAGGTAAGAAGATATAAAACTCCACATCTGCACACAACGAAGCTGTTCAAATTTTGATGTTACTTGAAGTGTCCCTTATTAAATGTTCGGCTTTTAAAAGTATTCTAATAAAGTGACATTGTATTATTATTAGGTTTTATGGCAGTAGTAACTTAGCACTTATTTAATCCAGTCATCTGTGACATTATATAAACTTATCCTGTAAGAAAGAAAACCAAAATATAAAGGCGAAGAGGAAAGAATGTTAGAATTAATATCCATCTTGTAAAAGAAGAAAACAAACACACATGCATGAAACTAGTTTCAAAAGCAATATCCCTCAAGATTAAGGTTTTATCTGTTCATCTCTTGAATGAGTGAAACACTAATCATTTACTTATCTATCTGTTCTTGTCTATTCACTGCCAATTGTTAAAGTGTTTGGCAACATTAGTATAACTGCCGTATTATTTTTTCATCTGCATGTTTGGTGCAGGGATTACTGTACCCTTGTAGTGACACAATGCCAAAACTATCTCACAGCATTGTCTCTCTGGGAAGTGTAGAAATGGCGGGTATCTGTAAAGTGTAATCAGTGCTCTTCAGATGATCTACATTCTATGCTGATCTAAATAAGTTATATATTACAGTAAAGTGCTACAATGATACTAGTATCAAACAGTAGTAAGACACATTTTTCTCTGAAGAATTCAGCAGCAGTGTGAGTCACATGATGATGAGGATGCTTGTCAGTCTTCATTCGAGTGGACAACCAGCAACTGGCATGATCTAGAAAATTTATCTCCTCCTGTGACTTATAAAATTATTATTTTATAATAATAATTTTTAGGAGCGATCATTAAAAATCCAGTTTCCCATAAAGTACTTTTTTATCTTTTTAGAAGTTGCACCTGAAAGTTTCATGAGTGTTTAATTTGCTAATGTCCATTTTTATTTCTTCAGGTTTCTCACGTCGGTAGGTTACTGCTCTTGTGCAAACACCTTGCAGAATCAACTTGTCCTTGATGGAGAAGAAATATTATCATTAATTAAGTGCCTAAATATTGAAAGTAGACAAAAACATACTGAAAGTATTTCTGTTTTAGAATTCACTGACCTTTTTTGAGGCTGACACCCTGTAATCTGCCGAGGACTTAACTTTATTACTATTCCATTGTAGTATCACCTGTCTAATAATAAGGACTTTAAGCAACCCAATCAAGAATGTAACTATGAAGATGATGAAAAATATCCTCAAGTAGCTTGGGCTAGAGAAACATTCTGTAAAGAAGCAAACGAATAAATGGTTTAAAAAACTGGAATGAGTAAATCAAAGGGTTCTAACAATAATGTTAGAAGTAAATAGTGTTCATCATCTCAGTAGGATCAGAGATATTTGCAAATCTACATTTTCAAAATAGAGGACTGCCATTGTTGATTCAAGAAGTAAACTAATTATTATTACACATTTATTATTCAAATCTTTTCAACAGAAAACTCTCTTTTGGAGAGTAGCCACAATTAAGGTATTCAATAAGATTATTTCTTTGCAGCTTGATTCTTTATTTGAACTAACTGGAATATGTCCAAATCCCTTAACCAAATATAATTTTATCCATGACAGAGAGAGGGACAGTATTTTGGTGTGGTGTGGATCACTAAGTGGAAAATAGGATTTAAAAAATTATTTAACAGCTCCGTGCATTAACGTATGTTTTTCTTGTTATGCTTACTCCTCATTTGTTACACATCAGTAATGGAAAATAAAGTAAACATCTGCAGAAGCTAAAATCAGTACTACTTTAATAGATGAATAAATATTTCCTTTGAAACTGCAGTGTAAGTTTTCATTATTATTACACATAGCTTCTCCAGGAAATGGGAGTGTATAATTTGGGACAATACCCAAATCTCTTTCCTCAATTGTTATTAATTTATTTTTTACTTGTCTGTTAACCACATCTATCCTATTTTGCTTCTAAAAATTCTGCTTTTTGTTTTTTCTAGAACAGATAATTACTAGCTGGAAAAGGAAATGCTACATTAAGAGGAGGGGCATTCTAGGTCTCTGTTTTAGCCCTAGACCTTTGGCAAACTCTAGTTGGAAAATCTGCAGGCTCTGTGGCTGCCAGAGGTATTACCCTAATCTAAGAGGAACATGGTTGCATAATACACAAGTACTCCACAGAACTCACCAGCTGCCCCACACTCACAAAATTACCTCCTGGCCTAAAGAAGCATGTGTTTTCCGTGCATCCTCCAGACTTTGGGGACTTCACCTAACTGTCTGAAGGTCTCCTTGAGAATGCCTTTTGGGAGGGGACCTGCCAAGGCTTAGAAGAACAGTCAGTCATGAGTGATTTGTGTCTGAAATCCCAGGGATGACGAAGCATTGCTCTTGAATACGCCAAGAATTCAGTAACAAGGGCAGGGGCTCTTCTCTACGTGGGAAGACTTAGAGCCCAGTTTTCTCTTGGTCATAGTGATAAGGTTCCTTGAAAGAAATGCTAAAAGGAGGCTGGAGGACTACTAACTGGAATAGAAGCACCAGATGCAAGTGCAAGTCTCCCTTTGTTATAGTCTCACATGCAGAGAGAATCCAAGATGCTCTGTTCAAAAGTGGTACCCTTGGTGGTGCCCAGGTTTGTGACATGCATGCCTTTCATTTCCCTTGGCTGACTTAGAATACTTAATCAGCTAAGGTGGCACGTGGCTTGATCTCACTTAATGGCTTCTTGCCTAGTAGGAGCTTAGCCAGAAAGACCAAAAGAACACCCTTTAAGTGTGATCAAGTGGATAGATAATAGAGGTGGCTAACAAATGCCCTTTCCCTCTCCTTGCACAATAGTTGTGAAGGGGAGGGTAGCCCCCTAGCTACCAATACATTTTACAAATATTTCTAATGGACATTTTTGGGACTCAAATCTGCATGCATTTTTAAATTTCAAAATTTGGGGAGCCAAAAATTTAGCCCTGGCCATGCCTCTTTTCTTAGTTTAGGTCAAGCAAGGGCTTTTCCTAAGGAGCTTTAAGGGAATAGTTTTTGTAACCACACTTAGGTCAGAATAGGTTTGTTTCCTTAACATAATAAATTACATGTTGACAATAAGAGCTTTATTTATTAGAAAAGGCACTTGGCTTTGGGGTGTGATTGCTGCAGCCCCAGCTGGCAGCACATGGGCTCTTTTCAAAGCCAAATTTATTATGGGCTAAGATTAGTGTGGATGTGAGGGGAGAGCGAAACAAAACTCTGGAGAAAGTTTATTCTCCTGTGCAATCTCTTTAAGACCTGGAATTATTCTTACAGGTTAGAGGAAAGACTAGAAATAGTAGTAGCAGTAGGAACATTTTAATGAATACATAATTTCAAGCTTCATTTCTAATTCTTATATAGTTTAACACCTTAAACCTGAACAAAATGGGGGTGCTGGCTTTTGAGTTCTAATGAACTTTTGTCCAAAATGATCTTTGAACTCAGCTTTCACATGTTTCTTCCATTCATATATCATCTTTTAACTGAAAAAGTTTTTTCATATTCACTGGCTCATTTAATCCACACAACTCTTTGAGGTTAGTATTATTATCTCCATTTTACAGATGAGGAAACTGAGGCTCAGTGAAATTTTGTAAGAGGGCTGATATTTCTTAGCTACTAGTGTCAGGAGACATGCCTTAAGCTAAGGTCTTCAGACTAAAATTTCCATACCCTTTCCATTGTGTCACCTTTATATTCATTCACCCCTAAATTATATTTATATCAGAATGAAAATTATCAGGGAGGAATGGCCCTTTTGAAATTATGTACTTTGCAAAATTAAATCATTGCTACTTAGAATTTTTTGGCATCACCTGAAACATGAAAATAAATGTTCGTTTGACATGAGGAAGGTTATAACTGGAAACAAGTTTGGATTGTGAAGGGTAATGATGGCTCCATAGACCTTGTCTCTAAGGGTGAAATGGACTCTACCTAGGAAACTCCTATTCTTGGCTCACTGAGGTCTCTCTAGAAAATCTGTTTGGTATACTTCCATGGAGGTGCACAGCGTGCGAATTTAGCTGGGTAGTTGAGATGGTAGTTTAATTGTTAGGTGGGAGATCTAGCAATTCAGCCATACCATGGCAAATATCCTCAGCTGGTTTTATAGAGCACTATTTCTTGGAGGTTGAAAACATTGAAGCAGTTAGTTCTTTCTTTAGGATGGTTGATTATGAGCCTTTTTGGGGAATATGATTCTCTACAGATACTCTTCAGTACTTTGATTATTAACCTTTTGTTTACCTGATGTTTGGTCCACATAATGCTGTTCCTTGAGAGTACATGAGGTTTTACACCGATCAAGTATAGCTTGAGACAGATTGTGAGGGTGAAGGCATTGCATACAATTCCTGTAAGGGGAAACAGAAGTGAAAACATTTAATTTTTTAAAAGGTTGTAGCCTATAGTATTTTCTGTAAAAAATAAAATAGGGTACTGCTTTAGGACAGCAGAATTGTAAAACTGGGAAAGAAGGCTATGACATTTATTTGTAATCTTGGCTGAATTTAATATCATGGCAAAGTTACATTCTAACCACTTAAAATATTTTAATGTATAAAATTAACATAATGATTTTTCTGTACTGAGAAGAAAATCTCTAGGAAATGAATAAGATACTCTCACTGCAAAATCAAAAACAAAACCAGCTAGCACAGATGTTTTAGAAGATGAATACTATGATACTACTAGAAAAATTTAGCAATGAACATACAGTTCAAATTTTGGTTGGGTTCATTAGAAATACCTCCATCACTCCATCGTTATCTTCCTAGTGTGTTACATAACCTACAGTGTATAATTTAAAAAATTTTACTTGAGAATGTCTTTTTAAAAATTGAATAAAACAAATTGTAAGGCACAGTGATATTCTGAGTAGTGGTCTTTGAGCAGGACTCAAATTGTTATTGGAAAATTAATTATTGGCACAAAACAACAATGCCACCATTATTTAACATCACCTTTCCCTTATCCATCACTTCTTTCTAGAGTGCTTCGTAGCCACCACTTTTTATCTTTAAAAGAATAAAAATAAAACAATAATAACAGCTAACATTTATTCTATGATTACTATGCACCAAGTACAAAGGTTTAGGTATATTTTGCATGAACATCTAATTTAATTATCTCACAGAATTATACCACAGTATTATTATTATCCTCACTTTTAATATCACAAAACTGAGGCACAAAGAATTTAAAAAATCTTGCCCTAGATTAAACAGCTAATTAATAGTAAGTTGGGAAGCAGGCAGCCCCTAAATCATCACATCGTACATCTTAAACTTACACGAGGTTATATGTCAATTATATCTCAAAAAAGCTGGGGAAAAAAAATGAACCTTTATGAACACTGAATATTATTCTTTAAAAAAAAAACCTATTTCAAAAAAGGCAGTGAATACCTAGATAAATTTTCATGCATGGCCAAAGATTGGAATCTAAGTCTTCTAATTCCTAAATTCCTCATTCAGTTCTTTTTTAGCGTGATGATAACAATTTATCTGGAGAAGATCCTGCTTTTAGGTTAAGGTAGGCAAAATAGAAAAGGTCGAACATGACTATAATGAAGGACTGCTTTATGTATATTTGGAATCAGGAAACACATACCAGTTTTCATTGCAGGCTGTGTGACATGTGGGACAATGTTCACAGAAGCGGCCGATGCTCCTGGGATCGGTGCACTCACACCTGCCACATACACATGTGCCTCTTCCACTACACACTTGGCCTTTTGGACTGACACAGTGCTGGGCAGATGCTGTTGGGCACTGGCACCGATCCCCTTCCCAGCCCCTGAAGCACTGGCATTTGCCTGCCTCACACTCTCCATGCCCTGCAACAAAGACACTCCAAGACCTAAGTTATTGAGGTCACTGACTTTGTGAAGCATTTCCAAACATGAATTCCCCTTCCATTTCCATGGAAATACACTGACAGTCAAGTGAATAGAAACAGCATCACTTTCTATTTGTCTGACATAAACAATACCAGGACTTAGGAGTGTCTATTTTCAAAGCTGTTTTGTTGTAGATAATCTCCCCATGGTAATCTATTGTGCTGACAATTGTGAATTCTGCCCTGCTGCAGTGGCTGCCCAACTACTTGAAGGTCGCTGTACATTCAGTTTTAAATTAAAAAGACAAATATAAAGAAGCTACAGAGGCTGATGTAATGTTGTCTGATTTGAAATTTGAAAAATGGGTATTTTATGAATAGCTTCCATAATTTTTCTCTTAGTCACTCATTATTGCTCAGGGCCTGGGATAACTTTGCAGGTCTATTTGGCAAACCCTTTTAAGTGCTTCAGTTCTGCTAGTGCCTTGTTTAAAGATAAGATCTCTGGGGAAGTTGAAGTAATCCTTTCACATCTTCAGCACATTATTTAGCAGGTTTGTGGGACATGTCTTAAAGTATGCTGTGAGGTGTTATTAGGTGTTAAATGAGAGAAGGCAAGAAAGAAAGCAAGGTGGTATGTGTGTGCATGTTGTAGTTGAAGAAGAACACTGATTATACTCAGTTAAGTGGATTTTAGCCTGCAGGAAGTATGCAAGATTTAATATGCTAATGTGAACTAGAAATCTTCAAGAGAGGGTAAATTTTCAGGGCTGTAAAATGTTTTTCAAGTTTATCTGGCCAAAGACTTTCCCTTCCTTCCTTCTTTCCTTCCTTTCTTCTCTTTTCCTCCCTCCCTCCTTCTCTTCCTCCTTTCCTTCCTTCCCTCAATTCCTGGCTTCCTCCCTCCTTCCTTTTATTGTGGAGCACGTCACAGGGTAACTGTTCCTTAGCATCTACTGTTGGATCAGCTCAATTTGTTAAATGTAGAACTAATGATATCCAGGCCAAACAAATGCCTGCCAGACCCGGTTCCCTGTATATGGGCTGCATGCCTAATCCTAGCCAGCATATCTGTGATCGTGTGTTCTTATTCTCAAAGGACGCTAGTGAAGAAAATGCTTGTCAGCCTACAGTTTGCATTTATAACTTATATACAAATAATTCAAAGCAGATTCTCAACTGCCTGTAGGTCAGTAGTATCATAGTCATATAGAAGGACCAGTGCATTGATTTTTAATTCTACTATTAACAGAGACTGGGATTCTCAGTGTATTTCAAAGTTCATTGAGAGCTTGACAGCTGTGGGAAATGATGATCTCAGAATTCTTTTTCTGCCCTGTCCCAAACAGGATTAACACTAAAATATTAGATGACAATTGCAGTTTGTTCTAAAGTCATCTATAATCCATTCTACCTAGATACCAGGTACAGCTGAATAAATGTTTAGAATATAAAATATTATGTGTATAAGATAGAATATAAAGGAAATTTGCCATCACATATTTATGTGATATAGGGCATATTTTTAATTTACACAAGAATAAAAATTTATTTTGTATAGGTTTGTTACTTTCCGTATGCTTATTACAATGAAATATTTAATTTCATCAATAATTTAATTAATATTTGCTTACCAAAATGCAAACTTTAAAAAGGTGCTTTAACAATAAGTGGATTTAGCACACTGTCACAGAAAACTTAATTCATTTAAAAATAATATTTTGTATTAATTTTCAAATGTTGCATATATTTTCTAGAATCTAACCTCTAGGTGGCAGTAAACTGAATTAGCTAAAAAGTACTTTTGATATTTTCATTTTAAATTATCTCATTTTTAAATCTGGTCTTTGTGTGGCCTCTGGGCCTAATCTAGATTTCTTATGAAACCAGCATTTTCTTGAAGAATTCTGTCCTTTGACAGTTTTGTTGCTGGCGTTGTTCCAAAAATAAACTAGAGAAATTTAAATTACTACAGATTTACAATGCCATCTATGATAATGCATTAAGAATTTTACAATGAATGAAAAGTATATTTTTATAGCTTAACTATCCTCTGAGCAAGATGGAGGGAGTAACCACATATGAGAATGAATCAGATCCTTCTAGAAGAATACCCAGATTATAGAAAATCTGTCAGACATTATCAGTAATTTCCTTTTCTGGTATATGACTTTACAAGATCAAGGCATACTTGAAAATAACAATTAACTTTTGGTTTTAATTTTTAAATATTTCCTGTATAAAATAATTTAAACTATAAATATCAGAATCATGTACTGTAAATCTGTAGCTATGTCCTAATTTCACAGACTTTGAATATTAAATTCATAGTCAAAGTTGGTAATTATAAAGATGTGATTTAAAGATACTTTAACATATATGCTAGTTTAATATATAACTATATAAATAACTGCATGTACATACTTATACTCACCAGCACACAGATTTCCATGGTGATATGGACAAGAAAAGTCATCTTTTTCACAGTATTTTCCATACACTTTTCCAAGCTTAATTTTGTGACATAAACATTTCCCACAAATACAAACTCCTCTACCGCTGCAAGCAGGTTGATCCTTCTGTGACTTGCAACTTTCAGAAGGAAATTGATCTTCATCAAAATGACATTTATTCTCATCACACTGGAAGCACTTGGCATCTAGAAAAGTTTCTTCTACACACTTTCTTTTAGGTCCTCTGCTGTCATCACACCGACAGCTGCAGTTTCTATGTATATGAATTTTAGTGGTTTCATTGAAACCAATAGGTTTGATTATTGCATAGCTCTTTCCTTCCATGACATCACATTTTTCCATTGTAACTGTTACATTGAAAAGAACCTAAATATTTGGGTGGGGAGGAAGAAAATATATTTATATGTCTTGATAATTTTTATTACCAATATTATATCTGTTAATAATATTTAAGTCAATAATATACCATCTTATAGAAATTAATATTTATAAATTACACATGCATTCTCATATGTAGACATAACATTCCTTTTTAATTTCATTTATTTCCTAATTAATGAACTGGAGAGTTAAAGGATGCAATGACTGAGACTTGCCTGTATTACAGCATTAAATGGACATGGGTTCAAGCCTATTTGAAATGTGTACTCTACTTCCGATCATTAATTTATATCCTCAACTGACTTCTTAGTAAACTTGAGAGAGAATAGACCATTTTCTGGATTCAGTCCTTAACATGTGGAGTTACTGAATATATTTGGCACTAAAGATAGATCAAATAAAGTCAAGTCAAGAGCTTCTGCTCTACTGGTTTAAAACCCTGAGATGAACAATTGTTCAAATGAACAATTTTTATTTTGTTTCTGTTTTCCAGGGGCCCAAGTAAGTTTTAGAGTTAAATTTTAGTTTATACATGGTGTAATGAAGAAAATATGGGGCTTTCCCTGATGTTACTCAAGGGAAAAAGATTTAGGATTCTCACTTTTAGATCTTAAGATCTCAATAAAAGGTCATACATTTGTCTCACTGGAAGATGTTAGTCCACAACTAAGGATCTGGCCTGGCAGGAATTGGTTTCCCCCATGCAAACTACAGAATGTCTTTCTCCTGCCAAATTTTTCCTTTTTCTCTATTTTGCCTTCCTGTACAACACGATTGGCTTAGTGTGTCTATTTATATTTGTTAACTCACCTTGTGATCTTCAGGTACTTTGGCAAATAAGAAGGTTACATGTTTTTTTTCCATGTTAGACTGAGATAAGTTACAATTTAAAAATACTTTGTGCTAGGCTTTTTGGTTGGGATGGAATTAGATTAGATAGATAGATAGATGATAATAGATATGGATGATATATATAGATGGATATATATATGAATATATAGAGATTCACGCTCTCTCTCTATATATATATATATGTATGTGTATATAGATATAGATAGATAGATATCCATCCCAACCAAAAAGCCTAGCACAAATATACACACTGATATGAAAGGTCTAAATTTAGGTTTATACGTTATATATATATCCATTCGGAATTAGAGTTAGTCTCATAATATTAAAATCAATACAGTTGGTGTCAGACTTGAAATGTTTTTTCTCTTTAAAAATATAAGGATTAACAGACTGTAGGATAATGCGGTCAACTGCCAATATTAATAGAGCAAAACTTGGGGTTTATATAATTAAGTGGTCAAATGACTCTTCCTTAGTCAAACTGTTTATACTACTTGGTTGAAAGTGAGGGGAAAAAAGGGATGTAGACAAAGAAAAAGAAAAAAAATGTAAGGCGTAAGGAAAACCATTCTGCCAAAATCGATTTTGAAAGAAAGAGCTACTTCTAAAAACGTAACCTTTTCTCAGAAACTAACTTAGCACTATCTTTTGCTAGCACAAAGTTTCTCTATATTCAGTGGAAATTAAATATGTATTTTGTAAACTGGCATAAAATATCTTTTGAACAAAATTCAAGGAGTGATTATGGAGGAGCCTACAGAATTTGAATTTGAAATAATTAATTTCAAATATACAGCTTGTTGGAACAACTATACTACCTGCAGATTCTAAACTTCCCAAGAGAGAAAATTATATTCTAACTAAAGAGAAGGAAGATTCTCCTTTATTCAACCTTAGAATACTAGGATTTTTAATCTCTTTCAATAACTTTTTCTTTTTGTCTATAGCATGATATTAAAATAATAACATCATAGAACCTTGGAGATGGATGGAGGTAGGATTGGAAATCTTCTAGTTCTAGCTGTTTATTTAAAAATGAGGCAACTGATGCCTCAAGAGGTAAATGACTCACTGAAAATCACTTCATTCTACAAGAATTTCTTGTAAAAGCATATTTCTGTATATTTACTTTCTATTGTGCCAATCCTGGGAGAATCCGTATCTTCCCCAGTCCTATTTCCTGATGCTGCTATATCCGGATCTCTCTTTTCCATATCTCATTCCTTTTTAGTTAAATGATGACACCTTTTTTTTTGTTGTTGTTGTTCTTAACAAATTTCCGTACCTCGTAGGTCATTGTATTGAGCTAATACAAGTGTACTGGGACAATCACAAAGTGAAAGATTTTGTAATTCTTAATCTTTATCAACAGCATTCTTCTCTGTCGTTTTTACTTTCAACTTTCACATTTACTCTGAGAATTTTCAGATTTGAAACAAAAAGGTATTATCATCATCCTAAGTATAGGCACTTCTTGTTTGAGGAGATATGATTTCCTAACATTCACTGTCTGTGTCATCTAAGTTTAAAGTTATTATTATTAAATAATTATTTAATATGATATATATTTATTTATTTTAGCTAGAGAGTTTGAGAAAACAGTCAATGGAGTTACAAGAGGTAGGAACTTAGGGATTAGATAATAAAAGTTACTTTGAAGTGTAAATGAGATTCTTGAGGTCGGTAGTAAAAAAAGTTTTTCTGAATGGTTTGATTTTTCTGTAAGAAAGCATGCCAAACAACTTAGTTTACTTTAAATGGGAAAAACGCACACGCACATACTTCGTCATTGCTTGTCACATTTCCGCATCCGTCTGTGCCTGGCTTTCTGCTCCCATCTGGACAGATGGCAGTAATGTTAAAATAGATGCCTTTTATCTGGTTTTCCACCTGAACTTTCACTTCTGAAATGAGTTTCTGCAGAGATGACATTTTTTAGTTGTATACTATAGCAGTTTCTAATGTAAGCAACAAAACAGAGTCAAGTTTATCATGTCATTCTAGATTTAATTTTTAACTAAATCAAAGAGTTTGTCTCTGTAAAAGGTCGATTAAAAACAGTGTTTCCACATAATGACCCAGTTACATTTGAAATACATAAAAAATACTGAAGGATTATCTGCATTTAAATGGCTCTATTTTTTCACATATTTCCATGACTGCATTTTGATCACTTCAGAGATATTTCTCACTCAGCTTGTTAGGAAAATAATCATTTTAATCCAATAACATTTATATTTTTTGGTAAAATTTAAATAAAGCATTGAGAATACATATATCATCACAGAGGCTAAATCTTGACAGCTTAAAATCTGGAACATGCTTCTGACATTTACAGCTGTTAAAGAAGCATTTCCGTTTCAAACATTTTAGACTATCATGAAAGCTAAACTGCCTTACTGATACAGAATTGAAAGGTAAATTTTTGGGAGGGCATTTCTATACTGTAGGTATAAGAAATACCTGCCAGTTATGGCTCTATAAATTCTCCAAGAATGGCCTAGAATTTTTGCCAAATCCCTGGTGCTTGCTTATGTCAATCAAATTTGTTCCAATCCTTAATACTGAAATAGAGCCCCTTACTGGGCAGAAAATCATTTGCTCATTTATTCACTAATTTATATAATCATTCAAAAACCATGTATGTATTGCCTATTATGTATCAAGCACATCCTAATTTCATCCAATCTCTGGTTTCCAAAAGTTCTAGCTACATTAAATATATTCTGTAGATCTGTGTGAATTTCATCTCATAAAACTAAGAGTCTATCACATGCAAAAATCCTTAACTTATTTTTGTAAACAAAAGGAAAGGGAAAAGATGAAGTATGTACCTAAGGGAAGAGTGAGTAGCAGGGTGTGAAGGAAAAAGAAATCCCCATGGTTTCTAATTCTTTACTTGAGTAATTTTTCTTCTTCAACTGTATAATCAATAAAGAGATGTGTGCTTACTGATTAATAATTGATCATGGAATTATGGTAGTAAATCTTTAGAGTAAGATACTTCCTCAAATTTTATTTGAATAAAGGTGAGACTATATTAGTCACATTTTTTATCTACTAGAGAATTCATACATTGTAATCACTTAATTAAACAATTTCAGTAAAAAATAGAAACTTCTAATGGTATACAAATGGTATTGATATGGTTGGTTTGACAAATCAGAAGGAAGTTCCTAATACCATGACTGTTCTTTTTGCCCTTTTGAAATTCTGCTTCCCTTAAAACCTTAATCTAGTTTAACCAATGTTTTTCAAACAGGGTATGAAGACAAATATCTAAAATTTTGCCCAGTTTTGAGATTAAGAAATTAAGTTTCAGGGCTTCCCTGGTGGCGCAGTGGTTGAGAGTCCGTCTGCCGATGCAGGGGACACGGGTTAGTGCCCCGGTCTGGGAAGATCCCACATGCCGCGGAGCGGCTGGGCCCGTGAGCCATGGCCGCTGAGCCTGCGCGTCCGGAGCCTGTGCTCCGCAATGGGAGAGGCGACAACAGTGAGACGCCCGCGTACCGCAAAAAAAAAGAAATTAAGTTTCAGACACAGTCTTAAGCTTGTCTTTTAATATCTAACAGGAACAGAGGCAGAATTTATTTTTTCTAATGTATAATTATTTTTTATTCAACATAATTTTTTTATGTCTTAATTTCAGCTAAATTACTATTAAGTTATTATAGTCATGATTTTTATATAGTTTTAATTCTAATGGCAATGCAGATGTAAAGGATAAAAAACAAAATGCAATCACATTCACCTGTACTAAATTTGTATATAATTTTATAAAAGTCTTAAAAAGGAAATGCAAAGTATTAAAAGTTAGAATAAAATATTTTTATTATTTTTTTCTTCAATGAACTGTGAACAGTTTCTGTTGAGCTGTGAAGACAAAATGAAATTTCAGAAGAATTTTGAAAGTATAGACATATATAAAATAATAACAGAATCCCAACTTAAGGAGATTGTTTCGCCAGAGTTTTTGTTGGTTTTATTAAAATTGTTATTCAGATTGTTTAAGGTTAATCAGAACTGCAATTAGATAATGCATCACATACCTATCCTAGCAAATAAAGAACATGAAAAAAACCCCTGCTGTTTCCCTTTCCATGGGTGCAGTTTGAGATACAGGAAAGTTTGTCGACTTATATTTTTTCTTTGGGATAATAAATGGGTTCATACTATGAAAACTAGGGTGACTTCTAACACTGTAAGCTCCTTTCTTATTTTGATTATACTTGGGAACAAACTTCGGATGGGAACGAATTGTACACAGGTTTGGTTTTCCTTGATAAGAAGCTCCACCAGTCTTAATGTTTTTTGTTTTTGTTTTTGTTTCGTAACAGTGAAGAAGAAATATAATTAAAGATGCTTTTCTTATTTCATCCAACATAGTCTTCAGATATAGAAAAATTCCTTGGCAAAAAACAGAAAAACAAAAAAATCTCGCAAGGTTTATTTTCCTTTTAAAAAAAGAAAGTTTAAACAAGTCCTTCATTTTCTATCCCGTGTCTACTTCCTGCCTTTCTCTTTTGTAATTGAGTTGAAGGCAGATGTTCCATGAAGAAAATGAGAAGAGAAGCCTGCGATTTCTCACAATGCTTGGGCTACTTTAACACTGTTCAACTCTACTGTGTCAGGAAGGGAAAAAGAGAATTTTGGGAAGTGAGAGTTTATCAATGGTGCATAAATTCAGGGTAGAATAAGGCATATCTTTAGACACTATGTAAAAAAGAAAAAACAACAACAGAAAAACAGATTGTGTAACACAGGAGGAAGCACGTGGAAGCTAGAATTAAGGAAGACCTAGGTTCTGGTGCTGCTGCTTCTGCTTGTTAGCTGTTTGGCCTTTGATTGATTTGCTTAGCTTCTTTGAAGTTCTACAAATACACAGTGGGAGTACTAATACTTGCCTTATAGGTTGGTTGTGTGGATTAAATGAGGTCATGTATGGAAAATAACTGGTTCTTAGTGGTATTAAAATGACAGCTACTATTATTACAACTTCTTAAAAGAGATTATTCTATCCAGAAATGACTTAGATTGAGAGAGCAGATGTTTCTTAAATCTTTGCATTTGGTACCCACTCTACACGAACTGGGGACAGCATACAACTGTCATCTCAATAAAGTAGTGTATCTCTTAGGGTGATTCTTTTAATCAAACTAGTTTAGTAAAACTGCTAAAGTAAACGATTGAACAACCAAGTTATTGATCTAGGAGACCCCAACAAAGTTCTCTTAGTAATCTCTGTATCTCATATAGTTCATTTTCCCTGGAAAGTTGCTGTTTATAACACTGTGGATTGATTACTTTATCTTTATGGCACTGGAAATTGTGAAATTTCTTGGTAATAAAGTATGTTCTATAGCTGTGATTTGGTGACTCACTGAACATTTGATGAGGAAGGAAATTTAGATAGTCTGTAACTCAACCTGAGTTTAGTAAACTGTGTCATTGAGACATAGTGAAGCACAGAAAACTGAAATGACTTTCCCAAGGTTCTATAGCTAGTTAGTGGTAGAGCCAGGGCTAAGCTCAGTTTCCTAATTCCTAATCTGTTTTTTCCACCACTCCTCTCAAGATGATAGGGCATTAGTTTGTACCTTGCCATGGAAATTGGGGTTAAAAGTTTATTTGAAAAAATGTGTACAGTATATACATACCTTATAGGCTTCTACAACCAGATTATTGAGGTTTGCAGCCTTTGATTCTATTTCACCAGCAATGGTGCCAGGCAAGAGGGGTAGAAGATCCTAGAAAACATACCAATAACCTGCACTTAATGACAATAGTATACAGTGGTTTAGCAATCAACAAATATTTAAAAATCTGTAGTTATCAGTGGAAGGTGAGTCATTACATGAATCAAAAAATATGAGACACAAGAAAAATATAAGCAACTAAGCAGAGCAGCCAAAACATATGTTCCTGAAATAGTATGTATTTGTATGTGCATGAGTGTGTGTGCGTTCACAAGTTACATGCTGACCTAAAACTCAAAGCACAGACCGGCATTTCCCAAACTATCTCCCATAGAACATGGTCCCAAGAGATTTTAAAATGAAAAGGGTTCTGAGGGCAAATAAGTTTGATAAGTTCTGCATATGGTTTATTCCACATAGAGACTCAAAATGTACACCACTGCAATTCAGAAATAATTTAGCATTATTAAATGCAGCATTCCCTAACATTTACTTAATTACAAAACTCTTTTCTCATGTAACATATACAACTATTCTGCAGAACTACTTTTCCATGGAATGGTCTTTAGGACATATTTGCCCAGACAGGAGAAAAAAATCAAAGTCACAAATGGAAGCTTCATGGAGCGGGTGTTCTTGATGGATGGTACATAATAATTATGGAATCAACTCTAGGTATTCCTAGTGAGAAATGAGAATTAGCAAAGGCTTAAAGGTTTACTCAAGTTGTAGATGAAGTAAGGATAGAGAAGAAACTAGTCTGACTAGAGTGAATGGTGCGGTGCATATTTATATGGAATCAGATTATGAAAAGTCTTGAAATACATTTATATACTCATTTTACCATTCACAAGTATCATTAAGTTCCTGCTGTATGCCAGCTACTACTTGGTTACTAACAATTTGGTATCTCAGGTAATAGGGAAAATGTATCAGTTAAATATTTTAAAAATTCATTTATACAACCTTGATTAACTAACCACCATATACCACTTTGGGAATGCTAAATTGCAATGCCACATAGTTTCCATCCTTAAGGATCTCACAGGAATATAAATGACAGTTTCAAAAAACAATGTACACCTGAAGCAATAGACATATGTACAGACCCTAATGAGAGGGATACTGAGCAAGCATTTGAGAGCTGGGGAAAGTTGTCAGGGACTGTTTCCTGGAGGAGGTGATTCATGAGCTGTGTCTTAAAGGATGAGTAAGAGTCACGTAATGATGGAGAAGGGCTTCCAGGCATGAGAGTTAGGTAGCAAGAACAAAGTCACAAAGGAAAGAAAGAGCCTGGTGAGTGTGTGTACACAGGAGGATTAGAAGCACGACTGGAGGGACAAGTTTAACGCAGACAATATTAAAGACTTGATCCTCTAGATCAGAGGGAACCACTGGAACATTTTACTCTGGGGAGTACTGTGCTCACACCTGTGATTCAAATAGCTCATCCTGCAGCCGAGTGGAAGATAGATTTGGGAGATGAGTTAGGAGGCTGTTACAATCCAAACAAAGATAATTAATAAAAATATCTCTGAGCAGCCAAATTAGGTGACTGAAACGGCATACACAGGACTCTTAGCAGAGCCTGTCAGGCTTTTAGAACCTGCTGACTCTTACTTTGCACACAATTCAATTAATAATAAACCTGGTTTTATGGTTTAACAGTCAGTGGAAATTTTCTTAAAGGAGTAGGGAGAAACTGCTAGAGCTAATATCACCATCAAGAAGTAATAGCAGAGAAAAAGGAGGTAAAAGCAATAAAGAGCTGCACAGTAAGTTGAAATTCAATTTGAAATTTAAGCTTAGGGGTTAAGAACACAGGATTTAGGCTGTTAGGAAAGTTTGGGGAAGTATATAACTTCCCTAAATGCATTTCCTTCATCTTTAAAATGGGCATACTAGTAATATTGCCCTCATTGTTATGAGTTTTAAGAGTATTAAATGAGTTAATGTTAATAAACTCAGTGCCTGACAATAGTAAGTGCTCAATAAGTGGAAGCAGTTACTATTGTTAATAAAGTGATTCGGGCATTTAATTTGGGTCAGAGCCCTACTTCTGTGGATATTAATGGTTGTTTGCTTAAAAAGGGGGTTCCATGGTATATAAGTTTGGGAAAACAGGGATTTATATTTTCACTATAAATTTCTAAGAGAAGAAATGGTATAATTTAAGTAGCACTTTCAGATGATAAACGTGGTAGTCAGGTATTAGGGAAATTGTTGAAGGGAACACCAGCTTTGTGGCAAGTTAAAATGGGTTCAAGTATTTGTTGAAGCCAAAAGAAAATGTAGTTTCTCTGAAGTATTAAAAAATAAGTAAAGGACATTAGGAGTAGAAGGAAGAAGCAAAGACAACAAAGGAGATGAAGAAGACCCAGTGAACAGATATGTGTAATGAAAATTAGGGTATCACAATATTGTAGAAATGAAAAAAAGAGAGTTTTCTGGAAAAAAGAACTTTAAAGACTGTGAAAAGAAAGCTATAGCAGGATCACAGAAGTTACAGGTTTGGGGGTGACAGGGGGAATCCCATTGGGTGCTGCCAGAGTGACATAGGTGCCAAACGTCTTTTGGGCTTGTAGGACTCACCTGGCCCAAAAGATACTGGACAAAATCAACATTATTCTTATGTAGGAAGGCTTTGACTGGGTTAGCCACTTCCATGGCTCCTCTTGTTCCTTTACTAGATGACCTAGACCAAACCTAGGTACGTTGGTGCTATTTTAAAATATGCTGCTATTCCCCAACCTAATCTATTATAAAGATATGCCCATGGGCTAGAAAAAGCAGAACTCTGGACATGAGTGGTATACTTGGAGTGTGAACTACTTTTCACCTGATAAAAGTCTCCTCCATTATTGTCACAGTCAGTACAACACCAAGTATCAGTGCCCACACTTGGTTCTAGGTGTTACAAACATAGAATTTATACTTATTTATACTTAACTGCTAACTTAAGACCCTGTGTAGTATACATTACTTTTTTTAAAATTTCAACATCTTTATTGGAGTATAATTGCTCTACAATGGTGTGTTACCTTCTGCTGTATAACAAAGTGAACCAGCCATATGTATACATATATCCCCATATCCTCTCCCTCTTGCATCTCCCTCCCAGCCTCCCTATCCCACCCCTCTAGGTGGTCACAAAGCACCGAGCTGATCTCCCTGTGCTATGCAGCTGCTTCCCACCAGCCATCCATTCAACATTTGGTAGTCTATAAACGTCCATGTCACTTTCTCATCTCATCCCAGCCCACCACTCCCTCTCCCTGTGTCCTCAAGTCCAGTTTCCACATCTGTGTCTTTACTCCTGTCCTGCCCCTAGGTTCTTCAGAACCATTTTTTAAAATTAGATTCCATACATATGTGTTAGCATACGGTATTCGTTTTTCTCTTTCTGACTTACTTCACTCTGTATGACAGACTCTAGGTCCATCCACCTCACTACAAGTAACAAAACTTCGTTTCTTTTTATGGCAGAGTAATATTCCATTGTATATATGTGCCACATCTTCTTTATCCATTCATCCGTTGATGGACACTTAGGTTGCTTCCATGTCATGGCTATTGTAAATAGAGCTGCAATGAACATTGTGGTACATGACTCTTTTTGAATTATGGTTTTCTCAGGGTATATGCACAGTAGTGGGATTGCTGGGTCGTATGGTAGTTCTATTTGTAGTTTTTTAAGGAACCTCCATACTGTTCTCCATAGTGACTGTATCAATTTACATTCCCACCAACAGTGCAAGAGGGTTCTGTTTTCTCCACACCCTTTCCAGCATTTATTGTTTGTAGACTTTTTGATAATGGCCATTCTGACCGGTGTGAGGTGATACCTCATTGTAGTTTTGACTTGCATTCCTCTAATGATTAGTAATGTTGAGCATCCTTTCATGTGTTTGTTGGCAATCTGTATATCTTCTTTGGAGAAATGTCTATTTAGGCTTTCGGCCCATTTTTGGATTGGCTTGTTTTGTTCTTTTGATATTGAGCTGCATGAGCTGCTTGTATATTTTGGAGATTAATTCTTTGTCACTTGCTTCGTTTGCAAATATTTTTTCACATTCTGAGGGTTGTCTTTTCGTCTTCTTTCTGGTTTCCTTTGCTGTGCAAAAGATTTTAAGTTTCATTAGGTCCCATTTGTTTATTTTTGTTTTTATTTCCTTTTCTCTAGGAGATGGGTCAAAAAGGATCTTGCGGTGATTTATGTCATAGAGTGTTCTGCCTATGTTTTCCTCTAAGAGTTTTATAATGTCTGGCCTTACATTTAGGTCTTTAATCCATTTAGAGTTTATTATTGTGTATGGTGTTAGGCAGTGTTCTAATTTCATTCTTTTACATGTAGCTGTCCAGTTTTCCCAGCACCACTTATTGAAGAGGCTGTCTTTTCTGCACTATATATTCTTGTCTCCTTTATCAAAGATAAGGTGACCATATGTGCGTGGGTTTATTTCTGGGCTTTCTATCCTGTTCCATTGATCTATATTTCTCTTTTTGTGGCAGTACCACACTGTCTTGATTACTGTAGCTTTGTAGGATAGTCTGAAGTAAGGGAGCCTGATTCCTCAAGCTCCGTTTTTCTTTCTCAAGATTGCTTTGGCTATTCGGCCATTCAGGGTCTTTTGTGTTTCCATACAAATAGTGAAATTTTTGTTCTAGTTCTGTGAAAAATGCCATTGGTAGTTTGATAGGGATTGCATTGAATCTGTAGATTGCTTTGGGTAGTATAGTCATTTTCACAATGTTGATTCTTTGAATCCAAGAACATGGTATATCTTTCCATCTGTTTGTATCATCTTTAATTACTTTCATCAGTGTCTTATAGTTTGCTGCATACAGGTCTTTTGTCTCCTTAGGTAGGTTTAACCCTAAGTATTTTATCTTTTTGTTGCAACGGTAAATGGGAGTATTTCCTTAAATTCTCTTTTGATATTCCATCATTAGTGGATAAGAATGCAAGATATTTCTGTGCATTAAATTTTGTATCCTGCTACTTTACCAAATTCATTGTTTAGCTCTAGTGGTTTTCTGGTAGCATCTTTAGGATTCTCTATGTATAGTATCATGTCATCTGTAAACAGTGACAGTTTTACTTCTTCTTTTCCAATTTGGATTCCTTTTATTTCTTTTTCTTCTCTGCTTTTTGTGGCTAAAACTTCCAAAACTGTGTTGAATAATAGTGGTGAGAGTGGACAACCTTGTCTTCTTCCTGATCTTAGAGGAAATGGTTTCAGTTTTTCACCATTGAGAACGATGTTGGCTGCGGGTTTGTTGTATATGGCCTTTATTATGTTGAGGTAAGTTCCCTCTATGCCTACTATCTGGAGGGTTTTATCATAAATCGGTGTTGAATTTTGTCGAAAGATTTTTCTGCATCTATTGAGATGATCATATGGTTTTTCTCCTTCAATTTCTTAATATGGTTTATCACAGTGATTGATTTGCATATTGAAGAATCCTTGCATTCCTGGGAAAACCCTACTTGATCAGGGTGTATGATCCTTTTAAAGTGCTGTTGGATTCTCTTTGCTAATATTTTGTTGAGGATTTTTGCATCTATGATCATCAGTGATATTCGCCTGTACTTTTCTTTTTTTTTGTGACATCTTCATCTGGTTTGGTTATCAGGGTGATGGTGACCTTGTAGAATGAGTTTGGGAGTGTTCCTCCCTCTGCTATATTTTGGAAGAGTTTGAGAAGGATAGATGTTAGCTCTTCTCTAAATGTTTGATACAATTCACCTGTGAAGAAATCTGGTCCTGGGCTTTTGTTTGTGGAAGATTTTTAATCACAGTTTCAATTTCAGTGCTTGTGATTGGTCTGTTTATATTTTCTATTTCTTCCTGGTTCAGTCTGAGAAGGTTGTGCTTTTCTAAGAATTTGTCCATTTCTTCCAGGTTGTCCATTTTATTGGCATAGAGTTGCTTGTAGTAAGCTCTCATGATAGTTTGCATTTGTGCAGTGCCAGTTGTTACGTCTCCTTTTTCATTTCTAATTCTATTTATTTGAGTCTTCTCCCTTTTTTTTGTTGATGAGTCTGGCTAATGGTTTATCGATTTTGTTTATCTTCTCAAAGAACCAGCTTTCATTTCCATTGATCTTTGCTATCATTTCCTTCATGTCTTTTTCATTTATTTCTGATCTGATCTTTATGATTTCTTTACTTCTGCCTCCTTTGGGTTTTTTTTTTGCTGTTGTTCTTCTTTCTCTAATTGCTTTAGGTGTAAGGTTAGTTGTTTATTTGAAATGTTTCTTGTTTCTTGAGGTAGGATTGTATTGCTATAAACTTCCATCTTAGAACTGATTTTGCTGCATCCCAAAGGTTTTGGGTCATCGTGTTTTCATTGTCCTTTGTTTCTAGGTATTTTTTGATTTCCTCTTTGATTTCTTCAGTGATCTCTTGGCTATTTAGTAGTGTATTGTTTAGCCTCCATGTGTTTGTATTTTTTACAGATTTTTTCCTTTATTTTATGTCTAGTCTCATAGTATTGTGGTTTCAAAAGATACTTGATAGAATTTCAAATTTCTTAAATTTGCCAAGGCTTTATTTGTGACCCAAGATATGATCTATCCTGGAGAATGTTCCATGAGCACTTGAGAAGAAAGTGTATCCTGTTGTTTTTGGATGGAGTGTCCTATAAATATCAATTAAGTCCATCTTGTTTAATGTATCATTTAAAGCTTGTGTTTCCTTATTTATTTTCATTTTGGATGATCTGTCCATTGCTGAAAGTGGGGTGTTAAAATCCTCTACTATGACTGTGTTACTGTCGATTTCCCCTTTCATGGCTGTTAGCATTTGCCTTATGTTTTGAGGTGCTCCTATGTTGGGTGCATAAATATTTACAATTGTTATATCTTCTTCTTGGATTGATCTCTTGGTCATTATGTACTGTCCTTCTTTGTCTCTTGTAGTAGTCTTTATTTTAAAGTCTATTTTGTCTGATATGAGAATTGCTACTCCATCTTTCTTTTGATTTCCATTTGCATGGAATATCTTTTTCCATCCCCTCACTTTCAGTCTGTATGTGTCCCTAGGTCTGAAGTAGGTCTCTTGTAGACAGCCTATATATGGGTCTTGTTTTTGTATCCATTGAACCAGTCTGTGTCTTTTGGTTGGAGCATTTAACCCATTTATGTTTAAGGTAATTATCGATATGTATGTTTCTATTACCATTTTTTTAATTGTTTTGGGTTTGTTATTGTATGTCTTTTCCTTCTCTTGTGTTTCCTGCCTAGAGAAGTTCCTTTAGCGTTTGTTGTAAAGCTGGTTTGGTGGTTTCTCTTAGCTTTTGCTTGTCTGTAAAGGTTTTAATTTCTCTGTTGATTCTGAATGAGATCCTAGCTGGTTAGAGTAATCTTGGTTATAGTTTTTTCTCTTTCATCACTTTAAATATGTCCTGCAGTCCCTTTTGGCTTGCAGAGTTTCTGCTGAAAGATCAGCTGTTAACCTTATGGGGATTCCCTTGTATGTTATTTGTTGTTTTTCCCTTGCTGCTTTTAGTATTTTTTCCTTGTATTTAATTTTTGATAGCTTGATTAATATGTGTCTTGGCGTGTTTTCCTTGGATTTATCCTGTATGGGACTCTGTGCTTCCTGGGCTTGACTGACTGTTCCCTTTCCCATATTAGGGAAGTTTTCAACTATAATTTCTTCAGATATTTTCTCCTTCCCTTTCTTTTTCTCTTCTTCTTATGGGGCCCCTATAATTTGAATGTTGATGCATTTAATCTTGTCCCAGAGGTCTCTGAGTCTGTCCTGAATTCTTTTCATTCCTTTTTCTTTACTCTGCTCTGTGGTAGTTATTTCCACTATTTTATCTTCCAGGTCAATTATCTGTTCTGCTGCCTCAGTTTTTCTGCTATTGATTCCTTCTAGAGAATTTTTAATTTCATTTATTGTGTTGTTCATCCTTGTTTGTTTGCTCTTTAGTTCTTCTAGGTCCTTGTTAAACATTTCTTGTATTTTCTTCATTGTATTTCCAAGATCTTGGATCATCTTTACTATCATTACTCTGAATTCTTTTTCAGGTAGGCTGCCTATTTCCTCTTCATTTGTTTGGTCTGGTGGGTTTTTACGTTGCTCCTGCATATGCTGTGTGTTTCTCTGTCTTATTTTGCTTAACTTACTGTGTTTTGGGTCTCCTTTTCGCAGGCTACAGGTTCGTAGTTCCTGTTGTTTTTGGTGTCTGCCCCCAGTGGGTAAGGTCGGTTCAATGGGTTGTGTAGGCTTCCTGGTGGATGGGACTAGCACCTGTGTTCTGGTGGATGAGGCTGGATCTTGTCTTTCTGGCAGGACCACGTCCGGTTGTGTGTTTTGGGGTTTGTGTGAACTTGTTATGATGTTAGGCAGCCTCTCTGTTGATGGGTAGGTTTGTGTTCCTGCCTTGCTAATTGTTTGGCATGGGGTGTCCAGCAGTGGACCTTGCTTGTCGTTGAGTGGAGCTGGGTTTTAGCTTTGAGATGGGGATCTCTGGGAGAGCTCTCGCCGATTGATATTTCATGGGGCTGGGAGGTCTCTGGTAGACCAATGTCCTGAATTCAGCTCTCCCATCTCAGAGGCTTGGGCCTTACAGCCGGCTGGAGCCCCAAGACCCTGGCAGCCACACGGCTGGAGAAGATGGGCTATGAGTTGGGTGTCAGCCACTGCCCTGTTGTAGCTCCGTCTCAGCTGTCTCCAAAGGTCACCCAGATGCATTGGGTTATTCCACCAGCAGAACTTGCACATGCCAGTCTGGGATTTATAGATGTCCTCCTGATACTCTTAATTGAAATACCTTGCATTCATGGTGGTGCGAGATACGCTAATAGTGTTGGTTCTCTTTAGTTCAGAGTCTGTAACAGTCAGCCTTCATGTGACCAAGTCAGGAGTAGCTGGCCAATGGTCCCAGAGTGATAACATGTCAGATTCCAAGAAGGCTTTCTGCAGCACCTGAGCAGTAGTCCCAAGCAGCCACTCCGCTCAGCTGCAGTACTCTGACCGGGGAACTCAGTGGGACCCTCACACGAGGATTTCTGCCGGCCCTGGAGCCTGAGTTGCCCACCCAGGCAAGGAGTTGAGGAGAGTATCTCCTGCCCCATCTCACCAGAGGAATGGACACCTGGGCTATGTTAGTTAATACAGTATTAAATTTAGATTGTACAAAGTATAATAACTCCAGAATCCTTACCTGGGGTTCTAAAAAGTATTCTAATTTTAACTATAGATGCAAACATTTTAATTTTTATATTTTGGGAGTTAACATACCTTATACCAGTGAAACTGTTTTCCTTGAACTGCAAATATGACATTAATGTTGTTGTCTATTAACTTTTGTGAAAGTTGGCCTAACGAGGGATGTTCCTGTAACAGAAAATGAAATAAAGAAGGGAGTGAAATTTAGTAGCTCAATTCCACACACTTCCAAACATCTGTTATGAGGAAAACTGTATGATTAACATAAAAATGTATTGTGTTGGGAAGGATTATCATTTTACTAGAGGCATTTAAATTCTTTTAAAAAATAAGGTCAGGGCTTCCCTGGTGGCGCAGTGGTTGAGAGTCCGCCTGCCGATGCAGGGGACACGGGTTCATGCCCCAGTCCGGGAGGATCCCACATGCTGCGGAGCGGCTGGGCCTGTGAACCATGGCCGTTGAGCCAGCGCATTCGGAGCCTGTGCTCCGCAATGGGAGAGGCCACAACGGTGAGAGGCCCACATACCACAAATAAATAAATAAATAAATAAGGTCAACGTCAACATTATTAAGGATATTTTAAAGACAAAGTCTCCATAAAAACCTTAGAAATTCAGAAAAACGAAGAGGGTTGCATTCAACATAGTACAAAGAGTGTTTAGCACTTCTTTAGATTAACATTGGACTCCAAGTAATATAATTGACAGATTATTTAATATTCAGAAACAGAGACCTATTAGTGACAATCACATTCTGAGGTGAAATTCAGTAACAAGTTTTAAAATGCAGATATATGCATGTATATATATACATATTTACATACATATAAAAATTTGATATATAACATGGCATAGAACAAAGTTTGTTTAAAAGAAGAAAACCCTGTATTCAAATCTCGGATTGTCAGTTTATGATAAAAATTGTATTTCAGGTCTATCCTCTATAACATGTGAATGGTATCTGCCTTCCATGATTGCTGGCAAAAGTAGAAAGATAACAATAGTATGTGAATTATTTAGAGCAGTTTCTTGCATATACTCAAAGCTAATAGCAGTTATTATAATTTTTATTTCCAAGAGCTTATACAAGGTGTAGGTTACAGATCTTTCCACTTATTATCATTATACTTTTTTGTCCTTTATGTATACATATATTTTATTACAAATCTGTCTTACATTGATATATAAAACTTAGGTAGCTCTAACTGTGACACTCCTTGCAGTAGTGGGAAAGAAAGCAGGGGATGAGTAGAAAGGGAATAAAACTTAGTAAATATGAGAAGTCTGACAACTATGGAATTTGCTATATAAAGTTATGTAGTAAGACATAGTACTTGATATTTTTCTTTCTATAAATGCTCTTTTAGATATTAAAGCAATCTCAAATAACAACTCTAGATACCTTTAGAGAAATGATGTCAAACTTCACCTGCAGTTGGGCCCACCTGGTTTTGGTGCCTAGTAGTGTAAGCCAAGGATCATGTGACTGAGCCTAATTAGTATCATCTGATTCAAGTTCAGATTACGCTGTAGTTTTTGTTTCCCCTTTCACCCTCCAATGCTAACTGTGCTTTTGTTAAGGGAAAAGTTTGTTTAAACCATCTTGCTTAATATTTCTGGATTTTGGCAACTATATGAACTTAGAAAGAGCTAATTTTACTAGTTTCACTTACAGCCTAAGTTCTTTGACCCACTTATTAAACTTATATATATAAGTTTAATAAGTTATAAGACACAGCCTTGTGCTTAAAACTACCATCACTAACATGAGTAACTGGTGTGATTTGAATATCTACGTCCCGCTTTCCAGATTCATACATTGAAATCCTAACCTCCAAGGTGATGTAATATTAGGAGGTGGGCCTTTAGGATGTGATTAGGTCTTGAAGGTAGAGCCCTCTTGAATGGGATTAGTGCCCTTATAAAAGAGAGCCAGTGGAGAAAGTTCCCTTGCACCTTCTGCCATATGAGGTTATAACTAGGAGGTGTTGTCCTTGAACCAAAAAGTAGGCTCTCACCAGACCCCGAATCCTCTAGTGCCTTGATCTTGGACTTACCAACCTCAAAAACTGTGAGGAATAAATTTCTGCTGTTTATAAGCCACCTAATTTATGATGTTTTGGTATAGGAGCCCGAATGGACTAAGATAATAATCATAACAAATATCCTTTATTTCTATATAATCTATAATTGCTTTGTAGAAACAAATAAAATTTTCTTGAACTACAATTAAATGTGATATGACTCCAATTTACGAAGGGGTATAAAAAGTATTACCACATGGATTTGCATAAGAAAAATTCTACCCACAGCAATTCTTAAGAATATAATTTTAGAGTAATAGAAGAACAATCCCCAAAATATAAGTTCTATCAGATAAATTTTTATTCCTTGTTTCTAATAATATGCATACTCTTAAAATAGACTTACGACAGTTTGCATAATGCTGGTAAATTAAAGAGAACAACAACAAAAAAGAGAACAAGTAAAAGAAGGTAAGTCTAGCTGTATTGGGAATATTTTTTTAAGGGCAACAACTACTTTTCAAATATTTTTGCTTTGACAAAAAATAATCACAGTTTGCCAAGCATTCCCCCTTCTTAATTTTTAAAACCATTCATATTTTCAGGAAAATTTAATCCATATGTTTTTAACCAGCTTACATTTAACTCACATAAAATCAATATTAAAGAACAGTCCAAAATGTAAGCAGCTTTTGGAGGCTGCTTAATCTCTTTCCCCTTTTCAAAAACAGGAAGTCACATTGACCAAAAGTACACAAAATTTAAATCTAGAAAGTTCTTGTTTGCTCCGAAGATCATTAAGAAGGTCAGTTGGATTTTTAAACTTAAAAGAACACATTTTTTAAGCCTAGAAAGAAATGTTTTAAAAGAAAATTCCAAGTACCTCGAGACAGATTGTTAAAACTACAAATGTTTAATAGATGTTTAAACAAACCATCGTTGATGGGAGAATTTTGGATTAATGGCCATTGTTGAAGCCCCTTCCCCTTTCCTCCATGAAGCATAGTATCTTTTAAGTATTTTATCTTTTATGTCTTGTATGTCACTAGCAGGAACACTCCCTCTCGGCCAGCTGTCCTGTGCTGGTGACGTCACTGCTCCTCAGCTTTAACTCCCCCTCTGTCTAACCCATTACATATTGTTTCTCTGAACTCTGAAAATAATTAATGGAGATAACAAGCATTTCTGGGGCAGAAGGGAGAAGGGAAAGCAATGTGCCAAGGCAGCTGCTAAGTAATTAAGGGCAAAAGGATTCCATTCACATTTTTCTTCTTCACCAACACCTTCACTGTGATTTGTGGGAAATAACTTATAAATGTTAGAAGGGAAGATGAGGTAAGAAAGATTCAATGGAGACAGTTTCGGTTAAAGAGATAACTATGTAGAGATGTATGAATTTTAATAATGTGCCTGTGTAGTGACAAGAAAATAAGTGTTTAAGATTCTCCATAAAAGTGAGTTTCATTATAAAAAGTTCTTATAAGATAATATAGAATTTGAAACATTGAATGTCATAATAAGATACAAAACAAAAAACCAATGTCTTGGTTAAATAAAAGTATTCAGTTATGGATTACTTTTTATAGTTCACTTTTTAGAGGACAGAGACAGCATGAAAACAATGTGATAGCACAGATTTATTTAGAGATGAAGATTTTATGTGTTGTCAGTCCCCATCTCTCCCAATGGCCTATTTGTCTATCTATATGGCTGCATAGTCATAATCGCATAGACCCATGTTTCCCATTAGTGGCGCTATGGACAGTTTGTGTTGTGGGTGTGAGGCTGTCCTGTGCATTGTAGGGTACTTGGCTACATCCCTGACCTCTACCTATAAGAGGCCAGTATCTCCCTCCTCCCCCAGTTGTAACAACCAAAATGTCTCTGGACATTGAAATGTTCTCTGGAGGGCAAAATCGTTCTGGTTGAGAGCCATACCAAGAGCAGGGGCTTGGAAGCAGACCACCTGGGCCTTCAACTCTTGGCTCTGCAATTACTAGCCATGTAACACTGGGCATCTGTCTTAACCTTCTATGATACAGTTTCTATATATGTAAAACGTATAAATACTAGTATCTACCTCTCAGGGTTATTGTGGGAATTAAATGGGTTAACATGTGTGAAGACTTTCATTTACCATTTTCTAATTATTAAGCCCATATTAATGGTAAGTAGAAGCTCATGTCCTGATGTCACACTGCTTGTCATTTACCTAGGCACTACTATGCAGGGCTGTGTGACCACAGACAAGTTCCTGATCCTTTTAGTGCTTCCATTTTCTCATTTATAAAATGGAGGTAATAACAATATCTACACTTCACTGGGAGGCTGGGTGGTGCTCCCTACGTGTAAAGGGACAAATACCACAGGGCTGCTTAATAAAAGACAGCTTTCAATAAAAGACTGCTTAATAAAAGACATTTGGAGGCCATTACTAAAGGCTAAATGCTGGGCTCTTGGATATGCTTTAACTTGCCTCATTTATTTACCTTTTGCACCTGGCTCCTGAAGTGTTCGAATTTGTGGCTCTTGCCAAACATGCTATCAGTTGCATTCTTGATATCCTTGCTACTGAATGAGGGGCATGGAATAACCATTTTTGTAAGCTTTTCAATGAGAATGGTAGTAAGTTTTCTGCTTAAATATGACTTAACCAAACATATAATTTATTTGGAACAGTCTATTTCATAAGTATTTTCATCAATTTTTGGTTTTATTGAGTCACTTTGGAAAATCAATATTTTTTCTCATTTTCAGGGGCACTATAAAAGCAACATGAGACTACTCTGAGCCTAGCTCAGGTGATTCTGTGTGAAACTTTTGCTTTCAATTTTAAAGAAGAAAATGTAAATATTGTTTGCAGAAATAATTTCCTGGGTAATTTTCTGCAAGCATGACAAGCATTAAAATTAGGTCTATTTTAAAGTTATTATTAAAGTCATTATTGTTCACATGCCCCCTCCATCCTGCTCCCCACTGGTAACCACTAGCTTGTTCTCTGTATCTGTGAGTCTGTTTCTGTTTTGTTATATCCATTCATTTGTTTTATTTTTTATATTCCACATATAAGTGAAAATATGCAGTATTTGTATTTCTCTGTCTGAGTCATTTTACTAAGCATAATACCCTCTATATCCATCCATGTTGTTGCGTATGGCAAAATTTCATTCTTTATTATGGATGAGTAATATTCCATTGTATATATATACCACAAACTTCTTTATCTATTCAGTTGTTGATGGACGCTTACGTTGCTTCCATATCTTGGCTGTTTTACATATTGCTCCTATGAACATCGGTGTACATAGATCTTTTTGAATTAATGTTTTCATTTTCTTCAGATATATATATACCCAGGAGTGGAATTGCTGGATCATATGTTAGTTCTATTTTTAATTTTTTGAGTAGCCTCCATACTGTTTTCCAAGTTGGAGGGTTCCCTTTTCTTTACATTCCTCACTGACATTTATTGTTTGTGGTCTTTTTGATGATGGTCATTCTGACTGGTGTGAGGTGATATCTCATTGTGGTTTTGATTTGCATTTCCCTGATGATTAATGATGTTGAACATCTTTTCACATGCCTGTTGGCCATCTGTATGTCTTCTTTGGAAGAATACCTATTCAGGTCTTCTGCCCATTTTTTTAATCAGGGTGTTTTTGATATTGAGTTGTATTAGCTGTTGATATATTTTGGATATTGCCCCCTTATTGGACATATCATTTGCAAATATCTTCTCATGTTCAGTAGGTTGCATTTTCATTTTTTTGATGGTTTCCTTTGCTGTGTAAAAGCTTTTAAGTTTGATTAGGCCCCATTTGTTTATTTTTGCTTTTGTTTCCCTTGCCTGAAGAGACAGGTCCAAAAACATAGTGCTAAGATCTTTGTCAAAGACCATACGCCCTATGTTTTCTTCTAGGACTTTTGTGGTTTCTGGTCTTACATTTAGGTCTTTAATCCATTTTCAGTTTATTTTTATATATGGTGTGGAAAAAAATGTTCTAATTTTATTCCTTTGAATGTAGCTGTCCAGTTTTCCCAGCACCACTTGTTGAAGAGACTGTCTTTTCCCCACTGTATATTCTTGCCTCCGTTGTCATAGATTAATTGACCATATGTGCATGGGCTTATTTCTGGGCTCTCTATTCTGTTCAGCTGATCTTTATGGCTCTTGTTGTGCCAATACCATACTGTTTTGATTATTGTAGCTTTGTAGTATAGTCTGAAGTCAGGAAGCATGATGCCTCCAGCTTTCTTCTTTTTTCTCAAGATTTCTTTGGCAATTTGGGGGTCTCCCATGGTTACATATAAATTTTAGGATAATTTGTTCTAGTTCTGTGAAAAATGTTATTGGTAATTTGATAGGGATTGCATTAAATCTGTAGATTGCTTTGGGTAGAATGGCCATTTAAACAATATTAATTCTTCCAATCCAAGAGCATGGGATGTCTTTCCATTTCTTTTTATCATTTTCAGTTTCCTTCATCAGTGCTTTATAGTTTTCAGAGTATAGGTCTTTCACATCCTTGGTTAAGTTTATTCCTAGGTATTGTATTCTTTTTGATGTGATTTTAAATGGAATTGTTTTCTTACCTTCTCTTCCTGAGAAAATATATAATACTAATACATTATTAGTGTATAGAAAAGCAATAGATTTTTGTATATTAATCTTGTATCCTGCAACTTTACTGAATTAATTTATTAGTGCTAATAGCTTTTTGATGAAGACTTTAGGGTTTTCTATATACAGTATCATGTCATCTGCATATAGTGATAGAATCATCTATATTCATCAGACATATTGGCCTATAATTTTCTTTTTTTTTTACTGTATTTCTCTGGTTTTGGTGTCAGGGTAATGGTGGCTTCATAGAATGAGTTTGAAAGTGTTTCCTCCTCTTCAATTTCTTGAAATAGTTTAAGAAAGATAGGTATTAACTCTTCTTTATATGTTTGTTAGCATTCCCCTGTGAAGCCCTTTGGTCCTGGACTTTTGTTTGGGAGGTTTTGATTACTGATTCAATTTCAACACTAGTTATCAGTCTATTCAAATTATCTATTTCTTCTTGATTCAGTCTTGGAATATTGTATGTTTCTAGGAATTTATCCATTTCTTCTAGGTTGTCCAATTTTTTGGCATTAACTGTTCATAGTATTCTCTTATGATTGTATTTCTGTGATAACAGCAGTAGCTTCTCTTTCATTTCTTATCTTGTGTATTTGGGTACTCTCTTTTTTTTTTCTGAATGAACCTGGTTAAAGACTTATCAGTTTTGTTTATCTTTTCAAAAAATAAGTTCTTGGTTTCATTGATCTTTTCTGTTGTTTTTTGGGGGGGGTAGTGTCTTTAATTTATTTATTTCTGCTTTGATCTTTATTATATCCTTCTTTCTGCTGACTTTGGACTTTGCTCTTCTTTTTCTAATTCCTTTAGTTGGTAAGTTAGGCTGTTTATTTGAAATTTTTTCTTATTTCTTCAGTTAGGCCTGTATCACTATTAACTTCCCTCTTAGAACTGCTTTTGGTGCACCCCATATATTTTTGAGTGTTATGTTCCATTTTCATTTGCCTTGTCTCAAGATATTTTCTGATTTCCTCATTGGTTTCTTCATTGACCACTGTTTTTTTTAGTAGCATGTTGTTTAGTCTCCATGTGTTTGTTCTTTTCCTGTTTTTCTTTCTATAAATGATCTATAGTTTCATGCCATTGTGGTCAGAAAAGATGCCTGATATAATGTCTATTTTCTTAAATTTGTTGAGACTTGTTTTGACAAGCATGTGATCTATCCTGGAGAATGCTCCATGTACACTTGAAAAGAATGTGCGTGCTGCTGTTTTGGATGGAATGTCCTGTAGATATCTATTAAGTCCAACTGGCCTAATGATTCATTTAAGGCCACTGTTCCCTTATTTATTTTCTGTCTGGATGATCTCCCCATTGATGTCATTGGGATGTTAAAGTGCCCTACTATTATTGTATTACTGTCCATTTCTCCCTTTATTTCTGTTAATATTTTATATATGTATTCCTGTTTTGGACACATATATGTTAATGAGTGTAATCTCTTCTTGTATTGATCCCTTTATCATAATATAGTATATAATTCCCTCTTTGTCTTTTGTTATAGACTTTGTTTTAAAGTCTATTTTGTCTGATAAGGGTCTGCTGCTTCAGCTTTCTTTTGTTTCCATTTGCATAGAATATCAACCCCTTACCTTCAGTCCGTGTATCTTTAGCTCTCAAGTGAGTGTCTTATAAACAGCATATAGATGGGTTATTTTTTATCCAATCAGCCACGCTGTGTCCTTTGATTGGAGCATTTAGTCCATTGACATTTAAAGTGATTATTGGTAGGTATGTGCTTATTACCATTTTGTTACTTTTTTCTGGTTGTTTCTCTGTTTTGTCTTCTTGTTTTAGTCTATCCCCTTGTGGTTTGATGATTTTCTTTAGTTGTATGCTTGTGTTCATGTCTTTTTAGTTTTAGTCTCTCTTTAGTTTAGTGGTGTGCTTTAGCTCATCTCTTTTCTTTTTAGTTTTTGTATGCCTATTGCAGGTTTTTGGTTTGTGGTTATCATGAAGTTCATATATTTTGACCTTTAACTATATCTACTTGTTTTAAACTGATAGTCATTTAAGTTCAAGGACATTCTAAAAGAGCTACATTTTTTACTATCCCCTCCACATTTTGTTTTTGATATCATATTTTATATCTTCATATCAATCCCTTAACTATTTATTGTAGTTTTAGTTGCTTCTACAATTTTTGTCTTTTAACCTTTGTAGTAGCTTATTTAGGTAGTTGAACCCCTGTCTTTACTATATATCTGCCTTTACCAGTGGCATTTTCCCCTTCCTATAATTTATTTCTTTGTTAGAGCCTTTTCTTTTTCACTTAAAGGACGCCCTTTAATGTTTCTTGTAAGTTTGGTTTAGTGTTGATTAACTCTGTTAGTTTTTGCTTGTCTGAGATGCTCTTTCTCTCTCCTTCAATTCTGAATGATGACTTGCTGTATAGAGTATCCTAGGTTGTAGGGGTTTTTTTCCTTTCAACACTTTAAGTATATCATGTCACTCCCTTCTGGCCTGCAAAGTCTGCTATAAAACCAGCTGATAGCCTTATGGGTGTTCCCTTGTATGTGACTCTTTATTTTTCTCTTGCTGAAGTTCTCTCTTTACCTTTAACTAAAAGTTGTAACAATATTTTTTTAAAAATCAGCTGCATATGGACTTAAAACTTTCTGGGTGCATTTAGCCTGAGTGATATTCCCTTTACTTTCCTGATGGTGCATGTTCATAAAACCCAAAGGTGCTAACACTCTAAACTGATCTTATCTTTTTAATTAATTTAAAAAGTTTTTCTTATGCAGTGTTAAGCAGAGAAAAACAAAGTAAGAATCAGGAAATAAGGTGAAAATTTTTATTATATGCTTTAGTTTTGACATATTAGAATTTTAATGTTATTATTCTTATAATTATGTATCAGTAATTTCCATGAGACTAAATAAGTAAAGGAGTTCTGAGGAGTTAAATGATAGGAGGGGTGAAGAATCACTGACCATAATATGATGGGGCACAAAAAAATGCTCAGAGAAAGAAACACCATACCTGAGCTACTAATATAATTAGAAGTGTGGTAGGATCTTGCTTATTTGCATCTCTCCATCAGGACTGAGAGTCACAGCAATATTTGAAAGTCCCATTAATAATGGTTCATTGCATGACCTGTGTGCCTCTTCCAAATATTTGCTCTTTGGGCCCCTTTCATTGTTACTGGAGACTCTGGTGTTATTCTTGGCCAAGGATGGGGTGAATGGTTGTGAGGAGGGCTTTGCATGAAGTTGGGAATCACCCTGGAGGATCTGGGTAGGGAGACAGGGTGAAATTCTAGGACCTCAGTATTAACCTGTCTTCTACACCATTAACAATTTTTATACTAACCTCTACCATTTTAGAAACAAATCCTTATTTTAAGCTGGCATTATTACTGGTAAATTATAAAACTACATTACTACTCAAGTTTTTCTTACTGGCAACTGGAGAAAAAGCAGTGGAAAAGGTAATTTATTTAATACTATAATATTATTTGCCAATGGCCATATATAAAATGTAACAATGCTTAAACTGTTTAAAATTTTATCATGTTATGTAATTTAAGTAGGCCAGATTATCTGCTTTATTTCTTCTATAAGTAAGACTGTAACTAGAAAGTTAGAGCAGAAACTACAGCAAGAACTTCACTGCTCTATTTATTCTAGTTTTCCCTTGAGACACTGTGGCAAAGTGGTTAAGAATATAGATTTTAATAAAAGATTGAACTGGATTGAGCCCTACCTCTGCCACTTATTAGCTTCTTAGCTGTCTGTCCTCAGTCAACATTCTTAGTTTCTTCTCCCCTCAGTTTTTCTGTTTATAAAAGAAAGATAACTATGACTACCTTACCAAGTTGTTGTAAAGATAAATTTCATACTGTATACACTGTACTGTATGCAGTATACTGATACTGTATGTACATATGTGGTTTCAGTTAATAAAAACTGAAAACAGGGTAGATGTTATAATTCTGGAATTCACATTGACCCTCATGAAATACCTAGGTGAATAAGCAGTAGAATTCTGGATCATGTAATTTAGACATGTAAAAGATCTTTTATCATTTCCTTTTATAAATGAAAGGACCAGAGTCTTGGCCCAAGAAGCTCAGGTACTATTCAACATTACTGGTATTGGCTGCTAGACATAAAGCCAAGAAGCAAAGTGTTTGATTGCTTGTCTAAATAATACCTTTTTAAATTCCTCTATAATGGCTGAATAGGAGAGAATGGAGGTCATTTTAAAATAAGCAGGTACATATGCTTATTAGGCTCAGCGTAGCTTTGGATGTAGGAGGTTTCAGAGCAGTCGTACACCTTGTGTATATAAACACATAGTGAAGGAATCAATCAAAATGCTTCAACTTCTTTTGTTTTAGGGCAGTGTCCCTGGAAATGAAGGGAATGAACTTCTTAGGAAGAGGATCTCTTAAAACACAGACATGGGATAAATGAGATAAAAATATTCTTCTAAGCTATTAATAAACACACTACTCCTTGGTTTATTCAATACATATCAGTGACATGTGGAAGGTTCATTGTTTTAAGTAGGTAAAACAATTTTCAAGAGAGCAAATAAAGTTCATGATAGTTTGTCCAAATTCCTGATATCATAAGAGCCCAAACACTGTGTAAAATTCCATCAGAATTATAATTTGTTTCCATAAGGTTATATGGCATGGCATATGTCTAAAAGTATGAGAACATTTCTTTGCCTTAAGGAATCTGTCCTATATGAGCAACAGCACCCTCTAAAATACAATTATGGAGCAATGACTTCAATGACTTGGCAAAACTTCAAAACGATAATGCAATGCAATTTGAGAATAATGTGATTATTATTTTCCCTTTAAAAAAAAAAAGCTTCTACTTGTCTCACAATAGAATAGTTCCTCTTGTCTTCTCCTCCACTCCCAGTAAATGAATTAGAACTCTGTCTCAGATTAAAAGAGGTTGGATGGAAGGAAAGATAATAAATGACTTAATTAAAGTGGATGGGTCTACCAAAGTGAAATGTGGCTGAGTAGAAGAGAATTAGCAAAGAGAAAGACACTAAGGGAATAACTCCAAATGCTAAAATTTAAAATTCAAATTCTAGTTATTTTTAAAAATCTTTAAATGTTGAGGCTGCTTTCAAGAATCTAAACCAACCAAGGGTTGAACTTGGTTTATGCGGTAATAACAGTTGCTCCTCTAGACTTTCAAAAAGTCTGGTAGAATGTTTCAGATTAACAAAATTTAAACTATTTAAATTTCACTCATGGGAACCACACACATTTCAGCATAATTTATATGTTTCTAATATTGCATTTCCCAAACTGTGCATGAGGTGCCTTAGGGCACTACAGTACACTCACCAGGATACCTCAAAATATCTTGAATTTTTAAGGGAAGCACAGTAATACGTGGCATCTGTCAGGTACCCATGAACTACTAGCTGGAGGTGGTTCACAGCTTTACCATTACATTCGTCTCTGTTGTTTTAGATGATGCCATATCTTTGCAAAACTGGGCAACATGAAAATCAGTGCGGAACAGGAAGTGAGGATGGTTACATCTAGTCTGATTCCAAGGCTTGGGAAGTTCCCATTGTAACTTATTTACTAAGAATGACAAACTATACATATATATATATATATATATATATATATATATATATATATACCCCACACACACACACACACACATATGTTTTTTGATGTTCATGTGTATTATTTTTTTAACTGGCTACTAAGTTTTTAGGACACAAATAGTTGTGTTATTTGGACCTAACTACTTAATAAACAGAACTGTCAGGCTCTTTGTTTGCTTGTTTTGCCTACGTGTACAAGGGGAAAGATTACTAAGACACTAGGTACCGCAATATGAGAAAGTTTGGAAGCTTTTGTTCTAACATTTGCATGCCTGTATAAGTAGGTGTCATGTCACAAGTAAATGATGCTTTATGCAGTTATTTTCTACATGAAGAATAGCTAATGCTGGGAAAGATGTTCTAAGAGATTGAATTTAAATATATGATTCAGAGCCGAAACTAACCCTCAGGAAGCAATCCAGATATGCACTGTTTAAACAAAAGAGCCCTTAAATATAGATAAACTTCAGAAGGAAGGAGTGAGGTATAAAATTGAAAGCCGGTTTTGTTTTACTCCTTTTTTCCCCTAGTCTCTACTTTGATTCTGTCTATTTTACTGCGAGGATTCCTCAAGCCAAATACGTTCTTCTTAATCTCTAATATGTTTTTCAATACTAACCCTGTAGAAGTAGTTATAAGTAAACTAGTAAGGCTAACATATATGTATATGCTCTTTTCCTTTTAAGGTCCTTCAGTTGAGTAAAAAGTAAGCTCTTCTATCACTCTTATTTTCATAAATTATACAGTGCTTTGTAGGATATTAGAGAGTCAGCTACTAGATATTATCAAAGTATTTCAGCCTTATATTTTATTGAGCAGAATTTATAGACTGCATTGTTCTGTAACTTGTCTTTCATGACTTATCCTGACTCTGCATCATGATCCTTTAGGTAATTTCTCGGTACAAGGACAGCTGAATTGCCAATTTAAACTTATACTATAACCAGAAAAGTCATAACTACTAATAGGCTGTTGCTGTATTACCATGCTCGTTGATCTGACGTAGACGTTGTTTTTCAGATGGCAGTTTCCATCATTTGGCACCACTATGCCTGCCAATTTGCTATCTAGAGCAAGATGAGATGTCTGGTCTGTCATCACCAGCAGCAATCTTTTAGCTTCTTTTCGCCATCCAATGTGACTCTTAAAATAAACATGTAATTAGATCTTGTACAATAACATAGATCTTTACTATGGTCTTCATTTCAAGTAAACATTAAATTTAAAACATTAAGTCAGGCTAGAATGATGTGCATAAATTCAGTGCTGTTTCATAAATAGCATTAACTTTTATTTGTATATCCTCTTCCACAGCCGTTTGACCACACTGTCTCCTGGCTAGAGACTTCTGGTGTTCCACAGAGGAAGAACAAGCCAGGTTTATGAAGTGCAGACTGCCCACTGTGATGTGAGTAGGACAACAAGCTACTTCTGTTTTTTTCCTTGGAGAGTAGTGAGTGAAAAGAGCAGCCCTTTTGGAAATGATTTTCCAAGTGCATAAGTTATTCTTTCCCTTTTATCTTTTCCTATTTATAACCCTCTCCTAATTTAGCCCCTCTGTCCTGAACACATACCAAAATGAATAATACTGGTGACGAATAACAGATAGGAGAAGAATGTATTCTTCTATGCTATGTTTTCACTCCATAAATCAAAGGGAAAAATCCTAAATTCTTGGAGAATTTTTCATCTGAGCAAATATTCAATAATGTGAAACTTCTTACCTCACAGACAGCTGCCTGAAGCATAGCATCAAAACCTCCTTCAGGTGTATCTATATTTCCAGAGATCTTCTGTCTGTGAACTGCTTTTTCAAACTCAGTGATGTTTTCCGTCAAAGACAGCACATGGATATACCCATGGGGAGGCATACAGTCTAAGTTGTAGTCACTATATGGGTAAAGAAGAAATGCAAATTCTATTTTGCTATGCGTCCTTCAAAGATCCAAAATACTACTCATGGTCATAGTAAAAGTGTGTGGTTGATGTTTGAGAAGGGAATACCTTTTTTATTTTTGCCAAGAAAATTTTATTAGAGAAAATCTGTATTTTATAAAATCAGAGAAAAGCTCAATATTGGTGAATATTTCTTTGCATGTAGCAATATAATGCCTTGGTCGTCAAAACATAAAGAAGATTAAACATGTTTAATATAGGACACCTAAGGGCTTTTATTATGCTAATATGCACTGTTAATTTTTAAGAGGAGATGAAAATTTACAGTGATTTCCTATCACATTTGCCCATGGAACAGCTGAAAAACACTTTTTGGGAAATGTTTTTAGGAATTTAGTTAAAATATTATACTACTGTTAGATATTTTAAAATATTTTGCTAATTTTAAAGTGATGCTTGGTGTAGAATTATTGATGCATGGTCAAAATTCATTAAAATTGTTTTGAGAATTCCATAATGTCCCCAAAGGTGAGGATCATTCCTCAGGTGCATTTGTATTCAGGGAGAAGGTGTGTGCAGCTCCATGTGGAGAGGCATCAGTCTTGTTCCTCTACAACAGAAAGCAGAGTTGTTTTGGTAAATTAGAGTATATGCTGTAAAGTGATCTGGGCAATTCATGAAAGTAGGAAAGAAGACGATAAAATGAAATGTTTTGTTAAGGAAGAACTGAACACATTTATAGTTCTCTCTGAAAATTCAACAGGCTAAGTATCGTGTGAGAAATTCATATTTTAAAGGTCTGTTTTCCTTTCATAGTAGGGAATATGCTGTTCCAAAATGATAAGAAAAAGGGCTCTTTCTAGCAAACAAATTCTCTCTTTTGACCTACCTATCCTCCATGTGCTAGCTGAGTTTTGTTTGAAATCACATCATAAGCAATGTAATTATAAACAGTCACAATACAGTAATGGAAATACAGATGCAATACTGGCAAAATAAGTACTTTAAATTAGATAAACCTTAATTCAGCAAATTTGGATCAATCAAAAAAGGAATACAGAAGTTTCAAAGATGTATTTTATATATATATATATATATATATATATATATATATATATAGTAGCCTGATTATTGGAGGTTTATCCAAAATTACTAATATTATTTGTGTTTTTTGTAATAGAAACTAAGTGAATGATATTTGAAAAAATATAAAGTAAAAAGCCACCCTTCAGTCTCAGAAGTTTTCAGATAGAAACATACTTCTTCTATACATATTTTAATTTATCATTTAATTAAAACAAAAATATAAAATTTAGTAAGTCTTTGATTTAAAAACAAAATGAGGTTTTATAAGATTTTAAATTTGTTTAGCATTAGGAAGACCACGTCAAATATTAGATACCTGCATTGATTATGAATTCTTTCTGGATGGATACTAATGTATGGTGAAACTGTTTTATCAACGTATGAGCCAAATCCAAGGCGGAAGTCATGGGAGAAAAATGCCATTTTTCTAGATAAATCATTTCCAACTGAATTTAATTTTTCAATATTATTGTGCATTGATGCTGAGACATCAACCAGATAATAAAGATCCACAGGATATTTCTTCAGAGGATGAATTTTCAGCATAAAATTAGCTTCAGCTCCTAGTTCAGAGAAAGACAAACATAGTATAGTATTCATTTTAAACATCTCAGGTTAAGCTATCAATCATCCGGTCACATTTTAGGTATAGAACAATTATCACAAATTTGTGCATAATGAATGAAATTGGGAATATTCCAGAATAATTTCAAGGCAGTTTGGAAACTGTACCATCCCAGACATACCAATGTCTTAGTCTCCAACTTCTACAGTGCATTTCTCGTAATTCTTTAGGGCAGATAGAGATAATAACAAATAGACCAGCTCAACATAAATGTAATAGGTAATATATTTATCACCATATGAACCTGTATTTCTAGTGTCTAGTAAAGCATAGGACAAACAGCAAGCAGCATTCTATCATAAGAGAGAGTAGGTGTCTGTGCTTGTTTTCAGGTCGCATTTAGATATGAAGACAGCCAGAAAGGTATTCTAAGAAAATTTTCCCCTTATTGGATGCAGGTGTAGATTCATTCTTTTGGGTTAAGGTATATTTACATATGAGATGTGAAAACTCTGGTACTGAGCAGTACATTAAGCTATTCAAAATAATTCCTACCTCATCATGTTACTTGATTAGATTCTCCCCAACAGTTAGTTGTAAGAGGAAATGAGACAGTGGTCTGAAGAATGATATGCAGCATTGCCACATTGAGGACCAAGACAATGTAGGGGACAGCATTTGTCCAATGCATAATGGGTGCATGATAAACATATGTTGAAGAGGGATCACAGGGGCAAAGAAACTGGATGAGTAGAGAGGGTCACCATAAGGAGAATTGTTGGAGCCTCCAAAAGACAACTGTCTTTGCAATACAGTTTTATTTAGTTTTCTGTCCATTATCAAGTCATACAAGGATTTGGTACCCTACAGAGTTAGTACTTCTGTATTTAACTTTTTAAAGTACATGATGAAAAGTTATCAATTTAAATAGAGGAAGTTTGTGAATTTTACTTTTTTAAATAATAAAACAAATGCTTGTAAGTCATTAATTATTTGCACATGGGGAATATTTTGAGTGTAAAAAATTTTTTAATAAATACAAATTTGTATACATAATTGGTAGCCTGATCTACTTATTAAAGGAATCTTACAATTTATCAAATCATATTTTCAGTCTTAATATGCTTAAAAATAGCAATATTTTAAAACTTACTTCACAAATCAAATGTTATACAGCCAGATTATGGAATGTATTAAAAATAGTAAGGTTTTTTGGTTTGTACTATTAATTATGGGAGAAAGGGGCTATTTACTTATTCCTAATTAGCCTTTAAATGCAGGAAACTTCTTTATTATAACATTCTTGGATTTTCAGCCCAAGAGTTTGGGAGGAGAAATTGGGCTTGCATAGCCCAGCCCAGTCAATTCTTTCACTCCTTTTTTTTAGGAGCTGGGCTGCCTCCGGTGAACATATATTTGGCTCTGCTTTCCAAGTATCTGGTGAAAAATCCTGCCCATGTGGAAGTGTCCTGCAATTTGGGTAGAGAAGTTTAATTCAGAAGAATGATAGAATCTGGTAGATAGGGCTGGATCGATGAGAAATAGAAATGGAGCGTATTGGGGAGTGTGGTTCATGTGGAGGAGCTTGAATTTTAATGTGGGTCAGCATTTAATTTTTAATTTTTTTAAAGTTGTGTAGTTGTTTTTTAACTGTTGACTTGGACATATGGCTGAAGGCATTAGGAGCTGGCCACATGGTATTCTCATCTTGATGGATCATTATAGTTTATGGTGGCTCTGTCTAAAGATGAATGGCTGCCTATTTTTATAGAGTCATCGAAAAATGTACCAGATATTCAGCGTGTTGTGTGAGTTGTTATATTATTGGTTGGTTATCTCAGCCAACAGGCAGAGTCTACATAGCATCAGCAAAAGCACAGGCCTTGGAGGCCTGAGCTATTCAGGGAGCTCCAGTAAAATGCTAGCCACACAGGAGCCTTCAGCACAGGTCAGCTGCTCATAGCCTAGCAAGCGAATCCTAGTCTCACTGACCTCAGCAAAGAAGAGGGCTTTTAGGAAGCCTTGCCAGGCTTTTAGGAAGCCTGGCCAAATGGCCATGGTTAGAGGGTGCAGGCTGCTGTAGCTTTATTTTGATTACATAGATGCTGGCGTTAGCACATGTACCTGGGTCAGTTGAAGACCTCAGCGTGGGCTGACACCTCAGTAAGACAAGTTTTCACTAAAGGAGAAAGGAGAATCTTTCTGTACACAGGCCTTTTACTCATCGCTGGAGAGAATGATAACCACTACTTTTAAACTGCAAGGCACTTGAGTTTCCTAAAAGGTTCTAGCTTTAAGTAGTAAGCTTAAGGTGGGCAGCCCTACATAGGCTGACCCCAAACCCCACTCTGCTTGTTAAGGAGGAAGCTGAAGGGGCCAAGCTTAGATTACCATATTTTGCCCATGAGCCTGAGACACTCCCCACATTATGCTCTCAAGTTGGCTTTGGATTGGATAATTATATATGACGGAGAAACCTTCTCTTGGAAGCAGTAGAAATATCTTTTCATGGGAACATGGATACCATGTCCCTGGATAAAATCTCCATTCAGTTCCTACTGTGGTGCCACCAACACTGGGCTCAAAGGGAAGATGACATTAAAGAGGTTTTGAATATATTGAATGAGAAAGAAACACATCTAAAAATAAGACAATATCTGCGGCCATCACCACTGTGATATAAATTCCAGCAGCAATGTCTTAAATGCTACTCTGAGAGAAGGAGCTATGTGGGGGTGGATTCTTTTAGTGGGTAAGAGCTACTAAGTGCAGTGATCCATATAAAATATTTACCACAGTATTTGGTACACAGTAAATATATAGACATTAGTAATTATTACCATTAGTATTACTAGATTCTAACATTAGATCTGTTCTAATGTTAGAATAGATGATAGATAGAACTGTTCTATCTAACATTAGATAGAACAACATTAGGATAAGAACTGTTTATTTATCTCTGAAGCCTCTGGGTTTGGTACATGCATAGCCACTCATAAATGTTCTTTAAACTATATTGGAAGAATATTTTGATACAGCATTTCAAAAGGCCCATATATATACCACAGTAAGAAGCTAATATTTATAACTTCTTTCCCATAGTTTAGGGAGATCTTAAATAGTTTCTCTCTATAAGAGGAAAAGAGTATCATCTGGCCCCCAAAATATTTATGCCACCACTTACATTATCTCCAGGAAAGCTTCATCCTCATAATTTGAGATTCTAAAGGCTCAAGTCCTATTCCTTTGATTAACTTTAAAGGCAAGAAAAGAGTCTGTGACATAGAATAAGAAAGAGGACTTGGAGGAAAGTTGAGACCTACTTAGAGCTATTGCCAATATTGGTTTGAATAGACCAAAAAAATAAAGTTGTTCGAATGAGTTTTAAATCACTCAAATAATGGCGTGAGCATCTCTGAAGAGCTGGCTACAACAAACATGACTGGATATTAAGAAAAGATAACTAAGAAATATTCTGCATAAGATGAAACTGAAAAACCGTAAGAAAATATGGAGAACTGTAGCAGGAGGAAAGAGCTGCCAATTTCTATTCATTATCCTTGAGCAGGGGAAGGAGAAGGCCCAAGAATTAGACTAGTTTGAAACAGCAAGGTACAGACTCCAGCACATTTCTGGATTTCTGTGTGGGATAAAATGGGGGATATGTGCCAGGTGTTGAGGAGGAAAAATGCATGACTCTATAGTTTTAGGTTTTTTGAAAAAAGTTTTGAATTCAAGAAGAATACCTGAAAAATCTTACATTTTAAATTAAGCTACACTAAAGAACTTTTTTTCTTTAAAATATTAAAATGAATCAAGTTTGAAACCTTTTCTTCAATTAGTGAAGTACAAATTATACTCATCCTTGTCATATACATTATATTACTTCTGAAACAGAAATCGAGAATTATCTTCTCTCACCTATCTTCCTAAAGATTTCATTTCATTTCACTGTTCTTAGGGGACATAAACTAGGATTAGTCACCTATTTCTGTTATTATTTTTCCATAAAATTGATAGGTAAAAATTTTAAAAAGTATAGTTTAAGAAGTAAAAAGTAAATATCTTTTTAAAATCTCATTTAAAATATTCAATTATATATATTATATACATATTTTATATAGCCCTAACATTCCTTTAAAAACTTAGTATATGATATAATGGAAATATTTTTATTTTTAAAAATAAAAACTTTTTAAAATCCTTAATAAATGCTACATTGAAGGTCATGAATTTTTATCAGGTAAGAATAAAGTGGTTATCTATAAATAAATCTAATAAATCAAAATTAATATTAGGGAATAAATGTATTTTACACTTAGGTATTCATTATACCAGACCCTCAACTCTTATATATATATTAGGGTGCAAAGGACTTTACATTGTAAGGAATGAGGTTCCTGTATATCTGGAGTTGGTAAAATACAGCTTTATATATTATGCCCCAAAGCTGGCATGTCTTTGATGCCACGATGCACTTTTAGATGAACTTATTAAATCTATTTTAATAATTATTTGCTATATATGCAGATTATAAAAATATAGTTCTGTCATAGCTATGTTGGAAAGATAACATACACGTTAGACAGTTAGTAACTATTTCCACACAGAAATTCATGAGGATTGGGGAATTGACTAAAATCAAACCCTATAATGATTGACATAGACATTAAGCATTTGTGTTTTGATTCTCCTACTCCCATGATCTCATTCATACTACCTTCACTTACTACCTCATGTTGACATCTCCAGCTTCTCTATCTCCAACTCTGTCTCTCCCCAGAACACCTAATGGGTAAGTCACTACCTTAATTCAAGATGTCTGTTTGAACTCAGACTCACCCCCTCCACAAAGAGCAGCCTTCTCCACCTCACCTAGATGCTCGAGCCAGAGCCCAGGTGTTCCCATACTCATCAATCACCAATCCCTGGGGATGAAACCTCCGGATTATCTCTCAAGTCTGGCCATTTTTCTCCTGCCTTGTTACCATTACTGCCATTGCTTATCTACAGCACTGAAATAACTTCCCAACTTTTGAACTGTTAATTTATAGTCTCAGGAGGATTCAGCCACCATTATGTCTACAGAAGAGAACAGACTAAATTCATTTAAGTGTATAAATTTAAAAGTAACATACCAGTATAAAAAAATGCACCTTGTAATTTTCAAATCTCAAGTATTTAAAAAAGAGCAAGACATTTTTTAAGGCTATTAGTCATTTTTTAGAGGTAAATAATATATGATAAGCCTCATCTGTAAGCTGTTGAAAATTAATATTCAGTGAGAAAAATAAGCAAATTTGTATGGAGGGGCAAATCACACACAAAGTGGAGAGATAAAGATAATTAATAAGCTTAAGAAAAATATGCAAGCTTTCTAGTAATAGGAAAAAGACAAAAGAAAACAGCTAATAGACTAGTTACACTTAACAAATTGAAGAGATTAAAAAGAATGAGAATGGGTGAGGTTGACTCTTGAAAGCCTAACTGGACATGAATTTTTCTTGTGAATAATCTGGTAATACACATGACCTAGTAAATCTATTCCTAGGACTGTATCCTAAATAAATATGTTGTTACATATATGGAGAGATAGATAGATATAGATAGATACATGTATAATGAATATCACTGAAGATTTGTTTAAACAAACTGCATTTAAATTTGATTGGGACTGTCTTACATTTATTGATTCACTTAGATTTTGTTACATTACTAGAATATATTTATAGAAAACTGTTATTTTTATAATATTGTTTCCCTATTCAGGAACATAAAATTCTTCTGCATCTATTCATACTGTCTTTTACGTAGCACAATAGACTCTACATATTTTTTAGAAATTTTATCACTAGGCAGTTTACATTTTAGGTTGCTGCTTTGAAATGATCCCTTTTTAAGTTATATTTAATACTATATAAGAAATTCATTGATTTTTGAATATTTAAAAAATTTCCTGCCATGGCCTTTTATTTTTAATTTTAATAGTTTTCGTTGATTTGCCTGGATTTCCAGGTAGAAATATAATGATAATTTTGCTTTATCTTTTCAAAATGTTGATAACACATACTTGGTTTTCTTGTCTGATTGCTTTTATGTAAAACTTTCAGAAGGATTTTAATACATATTAAAAAAGTAGTCTTCAATTTTGGTTTGGGCAGGAATGGATACTAATTTCTTTTGTATGATTTTTGGCATCTATTGAGATAACAATATATATTTTTCTTCTTTTGGCAAACTAAGATGATAAAAATACATTAATTTTAAGACAATCAACTACCCTAGGTTAGATCTACTTGTATGGTGACATTGCCCTTATTATCACATGCAGTTTAATTTGATTTCTTAAAATGTTATTAGGGATTTGATACTAGAGTTATGATAAGCTTGTAAAAATTGAGTAGCTTCTAAGCCTTCTCTAAAACCATGGAAGAGTTCATGTAGCATAGGGATAATGTGTTCCTTAAATGTTTAGGGGAACATGAAATCATTTCTCCCCATGAAATCCTTTAGACCTAATGTTTTTAGGGGGAGTTTCTTTTATAATTTTCTTAACTTCTTATATCTTTATTAGGTTTCTTAGGGGTTTCCCTCTTCTTGAGTCAATTTTAGTCATGTATATTTTCCTAGAAAATTATCTTTATTATTACGATTTATATATTTTACCACATTTAATGCATTTTACCATTTTTAATATTTTCTTAAAGTTTTTTTTTACCCAATATTTGTTTCTCTGGTTATGGTCTGTATAATCAGGTCATTTGCTTTTTGTCCTTTTTTCTTAATTAGCTTTGCCAACAATTTGTCTATTTCATTGGGCTTTACAAATAACCAGATTTTGGATTTATACGTTCGTTTTACTTTTTTATTTCTATTTTGCATTCCATTTTGTTTTTTTTCTTAACTTATGAATTTCTTCCTCTTGTTTTCCTTATGGTTATTTTGTTTTTGTTGTTTCTATACCTTTATCTGGATGCTTCATTCTTCTTTAATAATAAAAGCATTTAAAGTTTTGAATTATCCTGAGAGCAACTTTGAACACATACCATTATGTTATGATGTGTGTTGTTATTATTGTTATTATCAAATAGTCTATGACTAGAGTTTTGATTTATTCTTGGAGATAGAACTTATTTAGGAAAATCTTTTCTTTGTTTCTCTATTATTTAATATTTGTTTATCCTCTTGTATTGATTTTAAATTTTATTGCGAGGTGTTCAGAGATGTTGGCCTATAAAAACAGTTTCACTTTTTGGAGTTCAGTTTTCTTGTATAAAATATAATTAATTTCTAAAAATATTTCATAGCTTTTGAAAACATTATTTTATATATCAAGAATTATGGATTGAATTTTGCCCCCTCCCTGCCCGCCCCCAGCCAAATTTCTATGTTGAAGCCCTAACTCACAATGTGATGGTGTTTGGAGATGGAGCCTTTGGGAGATGACTAGATATAGATGAGGTCCTGAGGGTGGGGTCCTCATGGTGGGTTCAGTGCCCTTATATGTAGACAACAGAGAGCTCCTTTTCTGTCTGTCTGTCATTCTCTCTCCCTCCCCAGAAACCGAATCTGCCAGCACCTTGATCTTAGACTTCCTAGCTCCTAGAACTGTGAGAAAATAAATTTCTGTTGTTTAAGGCACATAGTGTGTGGTATATTGCTATGGCAGCAATAGAAGGTGGCAAGTGTCATAATCTTACCAACCTAGTTACTTTAATTTTTGTGTACCCCTTTCCAGCTGTCACTCATTTATGTCCATACTGGGCTGTATAATTGTTGGATATGGTGAAGTGCAGTTTTAATTGGAAGCTGGGAAAATGCCTAGGGCCAAGAAAGAAATGGATTTCGTTATTTGGGTAATCCAAGAGTCTGGGAAAAATAGCTCAGTTTTGGAATTGGGAGGTCATATGTTGATAATGGTTATTCAAAAGTTTAATGACAGGACAAGACCACCCAAAATGAAATAATGATGGCTTGAAGGCAATCGCATACCACTTAAAACTAAATGTATCTAGTTGAGTGATGCATATCTTTGTACCTGAACTTATCTTGCCATATGTAGTTAGTTCATTGGGATTCTCTGGCACTGGAGAAAATGAATAATTTCCAGTGGCCTGCTACATGTGCAATACAGTGGTGTGGAAGGACAAGTATAAGAGAAGTATTGGAGGAAAAGCGTATGTTACTCTCAGGGGCCAAATCAGCTCAAGTTAATTATGATAATTATGAATTATAGTTTTCTGTTACAAGCTTATCACACAGGCTCTAAGACTTAGCTTAATTCACATCTCTTACTAATTAATCAACTAACAAATTCAGCAAACACTTATGGAGTGCTTACTACATGCCAGCACTCTGTTAGGCATTGGAGAAACAGAGTAGAATAAAACATGTTCTCTTTCTTCCAGAGCTGGCAGTGGCATAGGAACACAATTACAGTACAATGTGATCAAGTTTGGAAACACATAATTATAATATAGTGTGGTCAGGTTTGCAGAGTGTCCGAGGCCACACAGCTAGCTATAGGCATAAGAAAGACTAGAATTCTGATTTCTTGATTCTGAGCCCACTCTTATTTCTACTGTAGCAATACTGCCTGCCATAAAATGTTAAATATGAGCAAATAAAGCTAGATATAATTTCAAATGAAGAATCATCATTGATTTATTTGAAAATAACCATACCTTGACGTAGCTGAATCAGCACTTCTCCTGGTGTCACCTGGGTATTGATTTCATTTTCACTTGGTGTTACATGCACAGATGGGTATTCTATCAAATCAATTGAGCAGCCTTTGTTTATTAAATTGGAAACAATATCACAACGTTCATTCTTTGATCCACCTGAAATGAAATCCTGTTTAAAAGAAGGAAAATCACTGATGTTTTTAGTGCATATCATCTCAGTTATAACCAAAGAAAACCACATAACGAACACTGCAAAGAAGCCATCTTCCAATATTGTACAAATTATACAACTGTTAAGAATAGCTGCATGTTTCCAATAAGAATACTGGCAAATTTGTCTTGAATAAAGCTTTAATTTCTAAATGTTATTTTGAAAGAAGAAAATGAATATTAAAAAGGAGATTTAAACTAAGTACTTTAAATATTGTTAACTGATCACTTTAAAATTACACCAACTTAATTCCTTCTAAATATTTTACTTTGGAAATACTGCTCCAAAAGAAAATTTAGCCAAAATAGACCATTCAGTGTGGTTCCACATGTAAGCTTCAGTTCTCAAAGAACCCAACTGGTATGTTTACTATATACTATTATGTTTGGAATGTGAGAGCAAGTCCTTAGAAATCACATGCCTAATTAGGTACTGAAAATTCATAAAAGAATGAATTGGAAATCTATATTTCTTAGACTAAAAATTCCCCGACTTCTTATACACGTAACAGCCTGTAATTCAGTAAACCAAGGAAGATGCTCATAATGAGGCTGGGAGATAAAAAAGTGCAGCTCAAATTCTCCTGATTTTGAACAGAATCTTGAACTTTCATTACCATTCAGCACTGGTTAGTTGATGGTAATCCAATAGCCATCCATTAAACTTGGAATTAATGGAGCAAGCTTAAAATATAATTTATCTTGACTGAGAAAGATTTGATATTTTTATTTTTGAATGTAACCATTCAGGTTTTTTCCTAAGAACAGGAAATGTATTGAAAAGTATAGAAATATAGTTTATTATATATAATGTTGGCCTGAATTATTTGGGATATTTGCTTACATATGGGCTGGATATTTGCTTAGTGATCTTCCTGGATGTGGCTATTTTGATCTGGCATTCAGTCATTCCTCATCTAGTTTAACCGATTCAGAGAACTGGGTTTCTGATCAATTACTCATTCAATCGAAGAATGTTGACTGAATACTTACTCAGGGACAGTAGTTTGTTAGGTGCTGAGGATACAGACTGGAACACGACAGATAGAGTCCCTGTTATCAGAGTCAACAGACCATCAGTGAATTCAGCCATTAAGCAAGTAAATGTAATTATCATAGGCATTAAATTTAGGGGAAGCACAGAATGTCATAGGGTTATGGAGAAAAGAGATTATATTCACGTTTAATATTACTTGACTATGAGATCACTAATTATGAATAAGGAGATCCTT